>NC_089801.1:5536593-6166593 GCF_029633855.1 Hoplias malabaricus | reverse complement strand
TACTCACACACACCGCTCCACCTTAAAAAGATACAGTCGCTTCTTACTCACACACACTGCTCCACCTTAAAAGATACAGTCGCTTCTTACTCACACACACCGCTCCACCTTAAAAGATACAGTCGCTTCTTACTCACACACACCGCTCCACCTTAAAAAGATACAGTCGCTTCTTACTCACACACACACCGCTCCACCTTAAAAAGATACAGTCGCTTCTTACTCACACACACACGCCGCTCCACCTTAAAAGGATACAGTCGCTTCTTACTCACACACACCGCTCCACCTTAAAAGATACAGTCACTTCTTACTCACACACACCGCTCCACCTTAAAAGATACAGTCGCTTCTTACTCACACACACACCGCTCCACCTTAAGAGAAAAAAATCGCATTTTACACAGTACATGCAATTTTCCTCAAACGAAATGTGAAATACATCTCGTTTTCTGGAGGCAGCTGTTGTCATCCTTCACCTTCACAGTGAGGTCTGATGGTGGGTTCTTCTCAAAGTGTTTGAGAACATATAATAAACACTGTCATGCTCACATTACCAGGCTGAAGTGACTCAGATCTGGTCTTTTCAGGGCTCTTTGGACATGTCAAATCTGATTTTAACACATTATATTTAAGTCATTTTCAGTGATTTCAGTGTTCATATGACGTGGGTGACTGGGTGAGAGTGAGTGTGACTGGGTGAGTGACTGTGTGAGTGTGACAGGGTGAGTGTGAGTATGACTGGGTGAGTGTGACTGGGTGAGCGTGACTGGGTGAGCGTGAGCGTGACAGGGTGGGTGACTGGGTGAGTGTGAGTGTGACTGGGTGAATGAGAGTGTGACTGGGTGAGTGAGAGTGTGACTGTGTGAGTGACTGTGTGAGTGTGACAGGGTGAGTGTGACAGGGTGAGTGTGACAGGGTGAGTGTGACTGTGTGAGTGTGACAGGGTGAGTGTGAGTATGACTGGGTGAGTGACTGGGTGGGTGTGACTGGGTGAGCATGAGTGAGACGGGGGGGTGACTGGGTGAGTGTGAGTGTGACTGAGTGAGTGACTGGGTGAGTGAGAGTGTGACTGGGTGAGTGAGTGTGAGTGTGACAGGGTGGGTGACTGTGTGAGTGTGACAGGGTGAGTGTGACAGGGTGAGTGTGAGTGTGACAGGGTGAGTGTGAGTATGACTGGGTGAGTGACTGGGTGGGTGTGACTGGGTGAGCATGAGTGAGACGGGGGGGTGACTGGGTGAGTGTGAGTGTGACTGAGTGAGTGACTGGGTGAGTGTGAGTGTGACTGGGTGAGTGTGACTGTGTGAGTGTGAATATGACTGGGTGGGTGACTGGGTGAGTGTGAGTGTGACTGGGTGAGTGACTGGGTGAGTGTGTCTGTGTGAGTGACTGGGTGAGTGTGACTGTGTGAGTGTGAGTATGACTGGGTGAGTGTGACAGGGTGAGTGTGAGTATGACTGGGTGAGTGTGAGTGTGACTGGGTGGGTGACTGGGTGAGTGTGAGTGTAACAGGGTGGGTGAGAGTGTGACTGAGTGAGTGTGACTGTGTGAGTGTGACAGGGTGAGTGTGACTGTGACTAGGTGAGTGTGACAGGGTGGGTGAGTGTGACTGTGTGAGTGTGATAGGGTGAGTGTGACTGACTGTGTGAGTGTGACAGGGTGAGTGTGAGTATGACTGGGTGAGTGACTGTGTGAGTGTGAGTGTGACTGGGTGGGTGAGAGTGAGTGTGACTGGGTGGGTGACTGGGCGAGTGTGAGTGTGACAGGGTGAGTGTGAGTGTGACTGGGTGGGTGACTGGGCGAGTATGAGTGTGACAGGGTGAGTGTGAGTGTGACTGGGTGAGTGACTAGGTGAGTGAGAGTGTGACTGGGTGGGTGACTGGGCGAGTGTGAGTGTGACAGGGTGAGTGTGAGTGTGACTGGGTGAGTGTGAGAGGGTGAGTGTGAGTGTGACTAGGTGAGTGACTGGGTGAGTGTGAGTGTGACTGGGCGAGTGTGAGTGTGACAGTGTGAGTGTGAGTGTGACTGGGTGGGTGACTGGGCGAGTGTGAGTGTGACAGTGTGAGTGTGAGTGTGACTGGGTGAGTGTGAGTGTGAATAAGTGAGTGTGAGTGTGAGTGTGACTAGGTGAGTATGAGTGTGACTGGGTGAGTGCTCTAGGCTGTAGATGGTGAAGCCTGTAGGGGAGGAATATAGGAACTGAGTTGTATATAAATATCAGATTTCCCACACGAGGCAGTGACAGTGGATAATTGAAGACGAGCTCCTCCCACACGGCTCTCCTCACAGACGTAAATAAATCACAGCATGAAGCAGGGGGAGAGTAGATGCTACACTCTCCTGCTCTGTCTGTTTGACTTTCTCTAGATAGAGCACTGCTTATTAGAGGTCAGGAGAGTTCCAGCGCAGACGTGCTGTGATTCCTGACGTAATTATGTCGGAAGGTCGAGACTAGAGCACGGTGTCCTTTGCTTAAACTCTACTTTCAGCCGACCGTCCCTCCAACTCCTCCTGGACCTTCAGAGAACAAAGATCAGCTGCAGACTCCCTGCTTTGCACTTGGAGACAGCTTTATATTAGATATTAGAACACGGCTGTGAGGATTTGACTTCATTTAGCCTCATGCTGCATGGTACCGACTCTACTGGTCTCAACTGGACTCTATAGGATTCTGTTTGGTCTCTGGTTGGTTTTCCACTTCCACAACTCCCCACCGAAATGTACCGGGTGTCGTCTCAAACCCCCGTCTCTAACAGAAACAGCAGACTTTGGAAACCACAACAACGGCGGCGGTTCTTTGGGTCTGAACACAGCTCCGTCATCAGTTCAAACAGATCAGTAGAGTTTGTTCCTTCCTTGTTGCAGTGTCCAGCTCTCGCTGGATTCTTTCGTCGGCCACCGATCCAAGGAGCGTTTGAACCTCTTCAAAAGACCACGGCGTCATTTTACGAGCTGCCGTCGTGAGTCGGATAAAACAAACGTGATCTCTGCTGCAGCTGGAGATTTTACAGATGGAGAGTTAGTGCTGGTCGTCTGCGTTGCGTGGCGTAGAGTGACGACTCTCTCTGGACAATCAGTGCTCTGCAAGGTTTACACGCCACGGTTTAGTCCCTACTCGACTCGCTCTGAACCACGAGAGAACAGCCACTAAACAAGAACCCGCTTCCAGAACCAGGACCTGATTCACCTGGTGGAGGAGTGGAACAGACGAGTATAGACCAGTAGGGACCCTGCAGTGGAAAATCACCATTAGTGAGGGCAGGGGTTGATGCTGATAGATCATCCAAGAAATTCTCCAGAGAATCCAGTAACACTGCGCTCATGTGCAGCTGCTCTAGTATAAAAGATAATATTAATTAATTGTATTAAAAATAATACAAGCTCTAAAACTCAACATCTGTGTCAGCAAATCAGACAAACTCACCAATTACACAGGGGTGTCTGAGAGTCTCGGACATCTAGTGCAGATGCAGTGCTCCTGATTAGGGGTCTTACAGCTCGCATCTGTTTACCCATGGTAAACAAGTGGTCTAATGAGGGGGATTTGTTTTCCCCAGTAAGATGCCACCCACTGCTCTTACACGCCACTTCACTGTTGTTGGACATTAGCGCCCAAGCTGTTTACTCAGCAGAGGAGGCCATTAAACCTTCCTGCGGGACATTTGTTGTTGTGGTAGACCATGTGGGCCATGAAGACCCTGTAGATCTCTGCTGAGCCCCCGGTGCTTGGGGGAGGTACACCCCTCTAACCCACATGGCAGCAGATCTGGCGCTGAAGAAACCTCACTGAATGATGCTAATGTGGTTTCTACAGTCATTCAGAGGCTATGAAGGCATTGGATTCATCTCATGTGATCTATGTTTTATTGCTGTGTCTGATCCACCTGTGACCAGAGTGGACAGTGAGTGTAGAAACAAGGAGGTGATTAATGAACACAAACCATAAAACAAAAAACCTTCTTACAAAAATGGTGGTTGGTTCTGATTGTGAAAATGACCCACTGCTGCTTTAAAGCAACACTAAGATTCAGAGCGTAGTTCATTTTTACAGCACTGTCCTGAAATCAGGGGGAGGGCATTGGAATGGTTTTCTACCCTCCTCCAAATTACATAGTGCAGTTTCTGCAGTGTTGAACCCAAAACACAAACGACAGAGGCTCTAATTTCTCCTTGTCACAGCTCAGTGGAGCCTCAATGATTTTAAAGCTGTAATTTTAAGGTAAAATTATTACAGAGTGTTGCTTTAACTGGACATTAGCTTGTAATCAGTGTAAATTGCAATGATACACTGTCATTGATTATTAGCAACATTAGCATTCTTTGGAAACCGAGTCCTTCTAATGCCCTCAGATCTGATTAGTATTCAGCTCAGGACAAGGCTCGTGTAGATTTGGGATATGGTCAGTTAGAGCAGCAACGGGCGACCAATTAAAAAGCAAATGGAGGGAACGCAAAGAAACGAGGGGTGAGGAAGTAATTATCTCATCATGCCTGCACAGACACGTCCCTCCCATCACATACAGTCAGCAAGTGCAGAGAGACAGGTATGAGACAGACAGACACAGTGCACTCAGAGAGACGTGACAGTGTTTTGTCGATTTTGGAGGTGAACATTTAGCTTGAGTGATTCTGCTTCACATTTTCAAACCTATTTGGACCCGCCCTGTGAAGCATTAACCACTTCTTTCAAACAGTGTAATATTAGGGCATACAAAAACAAAGTAAATGGGGCATGTCTGATTTCCAACATGCTTATACATTTTATATTAATAAACAAATACATCATATTCTTCCCAACATATATTTGCAGATATAAACAGAAAAATAAATAAATAAATAAATAAATGTAAACTATACTGAGTCTCGCCACTAGTGGTGCTTTTTCACTGCATGGTACCGACTCTACTGGGCTCTACTCAGCTTTATTCCAAGCCCTTGGTTGGAAATCTGGTGTCACCTCAAACCCTCATCTCTAGGGGGAACAGAGGGCTTTGGAAACCACAACAACGGCGTCGGTAACGTTAAGCGGTGTTTACTCATGGTGTATCGGCGTGTTGTTGTTGTTTGGGACTGAACACAGCTCCGTCATCAGTTCAGACAGATCAGTAGAGTTTGTTCCTTCCTTGTTGCAGCGTCCAGCTCTCGCTGGATTCTTTCGTCGGCCACCGATCCAAGGAGCGTTTGAACCTCTTCAAAAGACCACGGCGTCATTTTACGAGCTGCCGTCGTGAGTCGGATAAAAACAAACGTGATCTCTGCTGCAGCTGGAGATTTTACAGATGGAGAGTTGGTGCTGGTCGTCTGCGTTGCGTGGCGTAGAGTGACGACTCTCTCTGGACGATCAGCGCTCTGCAAGGTTTACACGCCACGGTTTAGTCCCTACTCGCCTCGCTCTGAACCACGAGAGAACAGCCACTAAACAAGAACCCGCTTCCAGAACCAGGACCTGATTCACCTGGTGGAGGAGTGGAACAGACGAGTGAAGTAGAGTAGAGAGTGGAAAAGGGAATAAGGTGTCATAGCAACAGTATAATGTATAACAGTATAATGAGAATATAGTAATGTTTAAGATGTGTCCATTGTCTCGATTTGTTGCAATGAGGGTGTGGTAATGAGTTTATTAATGTGATGCAGACCCTCACAACCCTCGGGCTGAGGTGGAGTGATCGGATTCTGGGCTGAAAAGTTGAGGGGAGAGGGAAGGAGAGAAAATGTCACGTTGTTACGGGGATTTAACACGAGTCGAGGCGAAAGGGCACGTGACCAGCCAGCCACTCTCTGGTTCTGGTTCTCTCAGGAGCACGTGGAGCGAGTCCATTAACTCAAACCATTAGCCTCCCCAAACACACCGTGACTGACCCCCCCACTGCCCGCAGCGGTCAGGCCTCCTCTGAATTCAGCACTGCAGACATCCAAGACACTGTTTACACACTGAATTTAAATTTGTGTCCTGTTTAGAAATCAGCTCCAGTGCAGGTCCAGGTCAAGACGGTGGTGGTGACCGGTTCACTGCACACTTCTTCAGAAATCCAGTGTGCACAGCTAATCCAGTCTATGTTCACTCACAGACATATTTACAGACAGCAGGGATTGTTAAGTCTTGTAGATACATGTTTTTATTGGACAGCAATGGTTTGTAGATGCTGTAAAATGAGACATGTCCTTTACATGGGGCAAGAGGAAGACGTTGTGTCCTGTAACATACCACGACATATCAGCTACACTTTCAGAGTTAAAGGTACAGTACAGATACATTACTGTCACTAAAGGTACAGTGTAGTGTATCTTTAAAGGTACAGCAGTGGTGTTAGAGTCCAGTTGTGTTCCCTAAAGGTTCATTACATTCTCTTCTCCAGAAGGAGAGGGGGATCTCTGTAATCTTTCATTATACCACCGTGTCTTAAACAAGTTTTGCCCATTATTCTGAGACAAAATTGTAAGGGGCTTAGTCATGTGATCGCCCACAGTTGCAGGTTCAGCTGGACTTGGCCCACAGTGAATCCTCAGCATTTTCTTGCTGCATTTTCAAACCAAAAATAATGAAAGAAGAAAAAAAAACACTAATTCCCTCCAAGTCAGCGCCCCATCGTCTGCTGACAGAGCCCTCCCCAGCTCACCCCCCGGCTCAGGATTAATTTGACAGCTTTCATAAGACGCTCCAGACTTCACACAGCAGCTCAGCGAAAGGTGAGGGGAACCGCGGCAGAAATTGATTCATCACATATAAATTTCCACAACTCGTGTCAACAGTTAACTTCAGCGAGTGTTTTTCACACAAGAGGAGGTCTGTCAGTTTGGAATTATTTTCCATATTAACTGTTTATACATCCCCCAGTCCAGCAACTCTGCTTTACTCTCTTTGTGTCCAACAAAACATCTGTATTTTCATTGCTAGGCTTTCTCTCTCTCTGCTCACGGCAGAGAAACGCCATCTGGAGGTTTTTAGACAACGGAGAGACACTGAAAATCACCAAGCGAGATGAGGATGTTGCTCTATTCCTGCTCCATAGGGGGGTAACACTGACTTATTTTTGCTGTTACAGTTACATTACTTAAGGTGGAACTGACTCTAAATTCAGGAGAGCGCTAGCTGCATGAAAGTAAACACAGAGCGAAAGTGCTACAAAACTAAACACCTCGAGTTACACATGAGTTTCTGTGGGAATTCAAACAGCGAATAAACACTTACAGACAATTTACACTTCAGATACGAACAAGATACAGTCGCTTCTTACTCACACACACCGCTCCACATTAAAAGATACAGTCGCTTCTTACTCACACACACCACTCCACCTTAAAAGACTCAGAGCTTCTGAACCAGAGAGAACTGTGTTTCCCTACAATCACAGATGTTGCCTTTAACTGATCATTTTAAAGGACTACAACCTCCATCACTCAGACAGATATTGTATTCTGAAAGGCTTTGAAAGTGTGCACACACTTAGTCCAAACATCTGATTCAGATTATTACCAGATTATCAGGCCGACAAACACAGCCAGTGTTATTAAACAGATATGATGTGTCAGAGTGAAAGGACAGACAGAAGCACTGATGATGTTTGTGGTATCGGTTTTGTACACTATAGTTTGTCTCCCTCATTAAGTGCATCTACCTGTAATAATAATCATTTGTTTAGATCGTGTTTTTCAGGACACTCCAATTTGCTTTTTATAAAAACGATCAGAGAAACAAGTGCATAAGGACAATAAAAGCTATAAAATACAGTTCAAAGACAAAAATAACCACACTTCATCACACATCACAAAACTAAGTAAAACTAACAAGTAAAACACACAACTGTAAAACTAAGCTTTGAAAATGGACAACAGCTGATCTGAAGAGGTGAGTTTTGAGAAGTGATTTAAACAAGGCCAGGTCAGTGCAGTCACAGCCGAGCCTTTGGAGAGAGCAGCTACGGAAAAGGCCCTGTGTTTAAAGGTGGTTTTGACTAGAAATTAAAACCTTACTGTGGTCTTGATTTCTCATGTTCAAAAATGAATGCATCTTAAAGCCTCCACTGACTCCCCCTTCCCACAGCCTCGAGCAAAGCCCGAGAGTTTAAACTGAATCTCAGAGTTAGACTGAGTCTAAACCCTGCTACTCAGAGCCTCAGCAGAGCGGAGGATGAAGTGAGCGTGACTATCAGAGGGTCTCCTAATAAAAGGAGGCAGTGTTTTTTAGCCCTGTCAGTTATCGGCTCGGTGATAAACGAGATTCCCAGCCTCCGACCACATTAGCATCCCGTGGCAGCTGATCTGCCGGGGCACTGCGCTCCACTCTGCTACAGATGTCACTCGTGTGATGAAGCGTGCTGGACGCAGGCAGCGTGGGAGAATACTAACCTGTCATTCTTCACGCCACTCAAAGCCCTGCCGGCTCCCTCTCGCTGGAAGAGCTAAGGAGAGATGGTTGTGTCAAAGGAAACGTGTTTTGAGCAGACAGCAGAAATCCCACAAGTAGCTCTGAGCCTGAATGTATTAATTCCAGGGCCTCAGCAGTGAGAAGTGAAGACCTCCCTCACCCTCTGGTGCTTTGGTGATTTGGTCGATGAAAAACGGTCCTTGAATAACAATAGACTCTGAAGAACCAGATGGGGTCCAGTTGCCCATTCAGACTTTGCTTTATGGAACGTCACAGCCCTAATGAAACCTTACTGCCTTTCACTAAAATAAGTGGACCGCTTTTAAGTGACTCACTTGTTAAACAATATGAAATCCTGAATTCTGAGCTAATTGCATAGTCACTCAGAAGACTAAGCCATAACCCTGGTAACCCAGCTTCACCAAGACAAACACTTCCGGCAAAAATCAATCCCCAAAAATCCTCACCAAGTATCCTCCCCCAAATCTATCTTCCCAATTCCCGCCCAAAATATCTTCATCAAATGCATTTCCCAGAAAATCATCCCCCCAAATAATCATTCAACAAATAATCTTCCACAATATCGTTCCTCAAAAACCTTCTCCATAAATATCACCTAAAATTTATCTCCAAATATAACTTCCTGAAAAATAAATCAACCCCAAATATATTCACCAAATAATATTCCACAAAATACTTTCTCAATATAGCTTCCCCAAGATGAAAATAAATAAATCAACACCCAGAATCATCCCACAACCAAAAAATGAATTGCCGAATATAACTTTCTCAAAAATATCTTTCTCAAAAATCCATCCATTATCTGTAACCGCTTATCCAGGGTTATCCGCTTATCAGGGTCACGGTGGGTCCAGAGCCTACCTGGAATCATTGGGCGCAAGGCGGGAATACACCCTGGAGGGGCACCAGTCCTTCACAGGGCAACACACACTCACACACACATTCACTCACACCTACGATCACTTTTTGACTCGCCAATCAACCTACCAACGTGTGTTTTTGGACTGTGGGAGGAAACCGGAGCACCCGGAGGAAACCCACACGGACACAGGGAGAACACACCAACTCCTCACAGACAGTCACCCGGAGCGGGAATCGAACCCACAACCTCCAGGTCCCTGGAGCTGTGTGACTGCAACACTTACCTGCTGCGCCACCGTGCCACTTTCTCAAAAGTCTTCACTGAAAAATCTTCTATCATTTTCCCCAAGAAAATCTTCACCAAATACATTTTCTAAAGATAATTGGCTGCAAATAATTTGGTGTTTCAACAACAGGAGACCAGCCTAGGAACCACACCCTCAACCACACTGTTGTAACACGAAGAACGTGGCGTACTGCTCCCAAACCTGTCGCCCCTGAAAATGGCAGCAGGTGTTTCTCCAAAATGCATTTATATCATCCAGCATTAACGGTGCCGTCACATATAAGAGTAATAACACACTCCAGACTGTTACACACCACAGCTTTTGAATTTTGTGCAGAAAACAATAAAGATAGTCCTCCTCTTTGACCCCGAGCATAGGTTCAGTGTCTGAAACAAAAATTTGTTGATAAACAAAAAAATGACATGCACAGCCTCTGCACAGTTTTCTGCTGAAACAGAGTTTTCCAAATCGCAGTTTCCAGATATTATTGTGTTATTGTTTGATGTTTTATTGCAGTTGTTGCTGTAAACATGGTTTGTGCAGAAGGTGGTGATGGTCTTTTAAAAGGTGGAATCTATTTTTGAGTGCAGTGGCCAGGCACTTGAAACTCTCAGGCAGTTTGCTATTGTTGTCATTGCTGCTATATTGTTGAGTCGCTCAGTTCTCCACAGAGTAGAACATTCTCCAAACTACTGCAATTACCCTGCTGTGGCAACAATGGAGGAAGTTAACAGCAGAAAACAGCGTGCATACACACACGCACACACACACACACCTCTCCAATACCAAGTGTGTGTGTGTGTAAGCCCTCGAGTGCCCTGAAGGCTGGCTTGTGTACTGATCCCTGACGCTGTACTGCTTGTTGGTTATTTTTAAACCCGGCTGAAGGCTTCAGATGAACGTTTATATAAAATATTAATTCTGTGACTCAAACCTGTGGTTGCCAGGGGGCGAGAAGCAGCAGCACATCACACAGCACCAGAAAAGACACCTCAATCCTGAACTGAAACAGGAATCTCTCTCAGGGACATTGTGACATGAGAGTTAACAAATGACTACAAATAGAGATTAATTTGCATGGAGATTAATGAGATTAATTAGAAATAAAATGGTTACATAAAACACAAACAGCTTCACAAGAGTCAAGTCTATGCCATTTTCTACTTTTCCCAGAGGCGGTGAGGATGTACTGGACAGTTACACACACTCACACACACACACACACCCCTGTGGACAGTTTCACACTCTCACCAGGTAAGAGATGAGGATGTTGCTCTATTCCTGCTCCATAGGGGGTAACACTGACTTATTTTTGCTGTTACAGTTACATTACTTAAGGTGGAACTGACTCTAAGTTCAGGAGAGCGCTAACTGCATGAAAGTAAACACAGAGGGAAAGTGCTACAAAACTAAACAGCTCGAGTTACACGAGTTTCTGTGGGAATTCAAACAGTGAATAAACACTTACAGACAATTTACACTTCAGACACCAACAAGATACAGTCACTTCTTACTCACACACGCCGCTCCACCTTAAAAGATACAGTCTCTTCTTACTCACACACACCGCTCCACCTTAAAAGATACAGTTGCTTTTTTATTCACACACACCACTCCACCTTAAAAGATACAGTCGCTTCTCACTCATGCATCGCTCCACCTTAAAAGATACAGTCGCTTCTTACTCACACGCACTGCTTCACCTTAAAAGATACAGTTGCTTCTTACTCACACACACTGCTTCACCTTAAAAGATACAGTCGCTTCTTACTCGCACGCACCGCTCCACCCTAAAAGATACAGTCGCTTCTCACTCACACACACCTCTCCACCTTAAATTATACAGTCGCTTTTCACTCACGCATCGCTCCACCTTAAAAGATACAGTCGCTTCTTACTCACACACACCGCTCCACATTAAAAGATACAGTCGCTTCTTACTCACACACACCACTCCACCTTAAAAGATACAGTCTCTTCTTACTCACACACACCGCTCCACCTTAAAAGATACAGTCGCTTCTTACTCACACACACCGCTCCACCTTAAAATATACCGTCGCTTCTTACTCACACACACCACATTAAAAGATACAGTCGCTTCTTACTCACACACACTGCTCCACATTAAAAGATACAGTCGCTTCTTACTCATACACACCACTCCACATTAAAAGATACAGTCGCTTCTTACTCACACACACCGCTCCACCTTAAAAGATACAGTCGCTTCTTACTCACACACACCACATTAAAAGATACAGTCGCTTCTTACTCACACACACTGCTCCACATTAAAAGATACAGTCGCTTCTTACTCACACACACCGCTCCACATTAAAAGATACAGTCGCTTCTTACTCACACACACCACTCCACCTTAAAAGATACAGTCTCTTCTTACTCACACACACCGCTCCACCTTAAAAGATACAGTCGCTTCTTACTCACACACACCGCTCCACCTTAAAATATACCGTCGCTTCTTACTCACACACACCACATTAAAAGATACAGTCGCTTCTTACTCACACACACTGCTCCACATTAAAAGATACAGTCGCTTCTCACTCACACACACCACTCCACATTAAAAGATACAGTCTCTTCTTACTCACACACACCGCTCCACCTTAAAAGATACAGTCGCTTCTTACTCACACACACCGCTCCACCTTAAAAGATACCATCGCTTCTTACTCACACACACCACATTAAAAGATACAGTCGCTTCTTACTCACACACACTGCTCCACATTAAAAGATACAGTCGCTTCTTACTCACACACACCGCTCCACCTTAAAAGACTCAGAGCTTTTGAATGTAAACAAACCAGAGAACTGTTCCTCCCCATAATAATAGCCATTCTCTTTGTGCTCAGATTAATGATGTGTATCGATTGCGGAAGAGTGGCCCGAGGGGAGAACACCATGGTTCCATCCCACAACTGTGAAATGTAGCAGGCTCAGCCAATAACACACAAACCAGTCTTCAGGATGACACAGAGGAAGACCATCTCTGAATCTCCTCACTAAAGACACGCTGACTCCACCAGTTCTGCACTAAATGGCAGGTAATTGGTGACGGATGACAGTGTGAGGCCAAACTTAGCAGCTGCCCACCCACTCACTGCAGTCCGTCCCAGGCCTATACTATGTGCAGTAATAAGACGTCTGTCTGGTCCCGGGGAGAAATGAGCTGCAGAGTTGGGTTCAGGAAGGTCCTGCAGGGTTAGATTTACCAGTGGATGAGTTTCAGGACAAACAGAGGGACAGTGCGGACAGGAAACACAGGGAAATCTGACACAGCCTCTCAAACCCTCACCGTCCCCAGGGGCTAAACTCTGCTGCTGAACAGATGAGAATCATTTAACACCACTGTGGTAGATACAGGCCTGAGTCCTGAGTACTGAGGAGGACCAGACACACTTCCTTCTCCCTCTCTCAAGAAGTCAGCATTAGATTTTGGAGGAAGAGGAGGAGGAGAAATATAATAAGGACAAGCGAAGAAGACGTATATAAATAAGACAATGAAGAAGGAAAAAAGTTGATGATTATAAAGGAGAAGAAGAAGAAATAGGAGGAAGTGGAGGAGAAAAAGAGGAGGAAGAAGAAGAAGAAATAGGAGGAAGTGGAGGAGGAGAAGAAGAAGAAGAAGAAGAAGAAGAAGAAGAAAAAGAAGATGAAGGTGGAGGAAGAGGAGAAGAAAAAGAAGAAGAAGAAGAAATAGGAGGAAGTGGAGGAGAAAAAGGGGAAGAAGAAGAAGAAGAAATAGGAGGAAGTGGAGGAGGAGAAGAAGAAATAGGAGGAAGAGGAGAAGAAAAAGGAGGAGGATGAGGAAGAGAAGAAGAAGGAGGAGGAAGAGAAGAAGAAGAAGAAAAAGAAGATGAAGGCGGAGGAAGAGGAGAATAAAAAGAAGAAGAAGAAGAAAAGAAGAAGGAGGAGGAAGAGAAGAAGAAGAAGAAAGAGGAAGAGGAGAAGAAGGGCAGATGAAAAAGGAGAAGATGATGATGAAGATGTAGGAGGAGGAGGAGGAGAAGAAGAAAAAGAAGATGAAGGAGAGACACAGTACTGCTGTGTCTGATCCACCTACACTCCTACAAAGGCTACACGATACAGTTTCTGCAGTGCTGATCCTGGATCAATGGAGAGGCTCTATTCTCCCTGTTACAGCTCAGTGGAGCATCACAATGATCTTGTTGTAATTGTAGTAGTTGTAATTTTAAGGCAAACATAATACCTAGTGTTACTTTAAGCAGTTTGTGTCTCAGACAGGTTACACAGTGGCTGTTAAGAGATTTAAAAGGTGGAAGCCTGTAGATTCCACACTCTGCCATGAGGGGGCATCACTCAGTTACAGCAGTTCTGTGCCTCTTTCACCGAGACAGCTGAGTAAACACTGGGCCAGCTTTCACTGCTTCATTCAACACCAGCATCAAAACAGAACAATGCTCAGGGCTTTGTTTGGACACCCCCAGGCCCCCAGGTGTAATGACGTTACTTACATTTCATACGTCTTTTACTGACTCAGAAAAACCGAAACCACAAACAGAGTGTGAAAGGAGCTCTGCTCACATTTATGTGAGAGCACAAACACGAGGTTAAACGCAGCAAAACAGACACAACGAGCGCGGAGAAATAAGAGCACTTAGTAAACACGGAGAAGAAAGAGAACAGAGTGAAAACGGCTAAAAACCAGAGCTTCTGCTCCTCGCTCCTCGAACCATGGAACATTGGAACCGGGTTCCCACGTTCTAGTGTTGGCCTCACCAGGAGATCACACCAGGCCCTCCCTCTCCTTCAGTCATCCAGCACAACACAGGCATCTGCCAGCTATCATCACAGCTCGAGCCGGACCAGCACACGAACCAGCACCAGAATCTAATGTTCTCATTTCAACACAACTTTTATAGATTAAAGTTCTGAGCCACGAAGTCTAAACTCTTCCCAAATCCTTGGCAAACCATCAATCTCTAATAACTGATCACCAGGGAAGCAAAAAAAAAAAAGGATCAGTGTTATTCAAAGTCATCAGAAAGTTTGAAAAAGTTGTTAATGCAGTTTCTAATTATATTTGCTCCCCATAAAACGAGAGATTTGTGTTTACATAAAACAAGGCGCCGGGCCAGGAGCGAATCTCCTCGACTCTCTGAGACGGCGGAGGGCCATTATGTAACTGCTTCAGTGGGAGGCATCCTCTGAGACAAACCAAAGCCATCTACAAACAAGCACCGTACACGTGTTACAACAAGCAGGTTTACATAGTACAGAGTGTGAGGAGAATTAGCTCACATCAGGTAGATTTCGTAAGGGTTTTGAAGTCAGATCTCGAAGGGTCCCTGGGCTGTTGTAGTAAATGCTTGTTGTTAACTCGAGAGGACTAGGGTTACTTCTAATGTGTTTACAAAGTCCCTGATCTCTCAGTCTCGGGGTCTGGGTCCGGTGCTAGGCTTTCTCTCTCTCTGCTCACAGCAGAGAAACGCCATCTGGAGGTTTTTAGACAACGGAGAGACTCTAAACGCTGAAAAGCACCAACCCGAGATGAGGATGTTGCTCTATTCCTGCTCCATAGGGGGGTAACACTGACTTATTTTTGCTGTTACAGTTACATTACTTAAGGTGGAACTGACTCTGATCACTAACTTCAATCATGAACAAGCTACAGTCGCTTCTTGCTCAAACAAGATGTTCCACATTAAAAGATGCAGAGCTTCTGAATGAACACATACAGGAGCGGGAATTTGTTTTGCCATTAATACAATTCTAGAATTGGGATAAATATTAGGGAAATATCATATCTTCAAAGTTGGCGTCCTCCTCTGGGTGCGGTCACCAAAATAATGATATACAACTCCTCACAGAACCCAAGAAACCCCAAACCCAAGGTTCCTCACAATCCACCAATGCTTCACCTCATTATTGCCACCCCTGTTCTGTGGTGACCTCCACTTCCAGTGCTACACCAGCTTCCCCTGTGGACCCTTAAACCCATTACTCTTTATTATCGGCCTCCGCGGCCGAACCCACTCAGACGTTAAAGTCATCACAAAAACAATTAAGTCTGAGCTGGGTTTTAATCACCTCGCGGAGCTCGACTGGGCAGATAAATCCACTCCCTGGTACGCACTGCCACTCTGAAGGAGGGGAGGGGGCACACGAGGCTTCAGAGGGTCACAGCACCACTGTCACCGACTAATGAGCTTATCATGCACTGACGGCACAGTGGAATATTAAGAAGACAATGCTTTCATTAACGGAGAGTCCCCGTCATTACCCCAGGCTATTAGCCCTTTAAATTTTACACCAGGAGCTGGCAGTGTTTGTTAAATATATTCTTTAATATTTATATATCTCTATTCTGTGAGATGTCTGATTACGGTGCTGTATATAAAACCCTTCCTGTCTGACAGTTAGCTGATATCTATCTTCACTGCGAAGGGATTTATCGACAGCACATGAAAATGCCAACAACCACTTACTATCCGCCACTGATTGTAATGCTGAATAATGTCTTTCCAGTTGGCAGCGATTCCCGGGCGATGGATTTACAAGACAAGCACAGCACTAATTAACAGGTTCTACATGAAGCGGCGTGACTAATGGAATGACAAAGCAAAACAGAGGCCTGCAGCGTCCTTCAGATCAGACGTCGAGATCTGCCTCCTGTAGATCCACCTGCAGAGTTTATCCCTGGGGTTTAGATCATTTTGTCTGTCTACACTTCTACAATTCAACAGACCTCTGCCTGCATTTCTGCATCACTCCAGGGTTCACAAATCCCAGGACTTCCAAAGTCAATCATCTGCTCACTGTGAAACAAAGGGAAGCTCAGAGACTCGTCTCCGACTCACGCGGTAAAGACTCGACCTACTGTGAGTTTACAAACGCCAATTTTCGCCTCTCAGCGCTGAGACTGATGTTTGCCCTTCGTCTGGGGATGTTTCTCGAATGTTGGTTGCTACTGAGATAAAGCATGTACCGCCCTGCTTAATGCTGAACTCCTATTGGATATCAACATTTAGATTAATTCCTAATTTGCATGAAATAACTTCGCATCATTGAAAACGCACACTTTGGGTCACCAGACTTTGTCTCGTGTCGCTGGAAACCTCCAGCTCTCATTGAAAATGAATGAACTCCGACTGCTTTGTCATGTCACTGCAGTGTGTGAACAAAAGATTAGACTCGCATGGCAAAGACTCGACTTAGACTCATATGACAAAGACCCGACTGGCTTCTGTCAGACAGGTTCTGACTTGTCTGGGACAGACTTGAGACTTGACTCAGACTAAGACTCACAGTGCAGGAACTAAACCAAGACTCACAGTGTGTGAACTAAACCAAGACTCACGGTGCGGAAACTAAACCAAGACTCTCAGTGCAGGAACTAAACCAAGACTCACGGTGCAGGAACTAAACCAAGACTCCCGGTGCGGGAACTAAACCAAGACTCCCGGTGCGGGAACTAAACCAAGACTCCCGGTGCAGGAACTAAACCAAGACTCACAGTGTGGGAAGTAAACCAAGACTCACGGTGCGGAAACTAAACCAAGACTCTCAGTGCAGGAACTAAACCAAGACTCTCAGTGCAGGAACTAAACCAAGACTCACGGTGCAGGAACTAAACCAAGACTCCCGGTGCGGGAACTAAACCAAGACTCCCGGTGCAGGAACAAAACCAAGACTCACAGTGCGGGAACTAAACTAAGACTCACGGTGCAGGAACTAAACCAAGACTCACGGTGCGGGAACTAAACCAAGACTCACAGTGCGGGAACTAAACCAAGACTCACAGTGCGGGAACTAAACCAAGACTCACGGTGCGGGAACTAAACCAAGACTCACGGTGCGGGAACTAAACCAAGACTCACGGTGCGGAAACTAAACTAAGACTCACAGTGCAGGAACTAAACCAAGACTCACAGTGCAGGAACTAAACCAAGACTAGCATTGCAGAGTCGAAACTTGACTAATGCTAACCATACACTAGACGGCCTTTCAAGTGATTTCACTGTCACTTGAACACTGTAAATAATCAATAAACACTGAAAAGTACTGTATTTAATGAACAAAAATATGTACATGGGTACATATTGTTACACACAGTGTAAATGTATTTTTATAGCTGCTGCAGTGATTTAAAATCCAGTTGTATACATTATTTGTTCTGTAGATGAAAGGGTGTGTAAATCAATACAATTTAAAAACCTACAATGAATATACAATATGGTACAGTTTCGTTCCCGATCTAAAATACTGACTATGTTCCAGTGACACTTTTTCTGAGACGGAGGAAACTACCTGCAGTCAGCTGTAGTCAGCGACACTGACAGATTCCCAGTCTTCAAAAATCATCGTTTACGACTAAAGCCTCTGTGACATTGTCTTTAGATGTGAGAAGGTGTCACACTGTAGTCTTTTTAAAGTCGTCTAGTGTGTGGTTAGCATTAGACTCATGTGCAAAGGCTTGAGACACAACCAGGACTCACACACAGAGACTACTTTCAGCTAAGTCCTCAACCACTAACGTCACCTCCACAAAACTCCTCCTCCTTTAATAAACACACATCAAAAACACAAAGGCATAAAGTAATTGGTATGGATTAGTTTGTGTTTGGATAGAAATGACATCAAGCCCCTTTGATCTCCACTGGTGTAAAGCTTCTCAAATCCTTGACTTTTCCCAGTTCTCCAAAGAAATCGAAAGATTACACAGAGACAAATTAGTTCTTCCGAGGAATCCCAGAAAACCTGAAGGACCTGACATTTAATCAGCAGCCGAACGATATCCCAGAGGCCAGCAGAAAAAAAAAAAACGTGGACTAATGAGGGTGTAATTAAAGCACGGTTTCAGAAAGTGGAAGAAAATACACCGTGTCCCTCTGGAGGACATCGATTAACACCCAGATCCGACCCTGTCACCTGGGAGAAACCAGGCTGGAAAATCATATTAACAACAGATCTCTGAAGAAACCTCTGGGTTAAAATCTTACAGTCTGTGTCCAAACACACAGTATTCTCTCAGAAAAGAGTCTGCAGATGACAGACACCAGTCTAATGTCCATGTGTATAAAATATAACTATATAAATATTATTCCAGGGGAATAAAGTGGAGGAGCTGCAACAGTGTGGAGATGGAGCGGTATCTTTAGGAAGAGTTGGAGTGGCGTTTCTGATTCAGAACTAATACATTGTGGCCAAATGCAATCACATCCTCACAGCAATGTTCCAAAATCAACAGTAAATTTGTGCACAAACTTTTGACATTCAGAGTAAATAGACTCCTACTTCTTTATCGTCTTTTATCCAAAAAACTATATCCGAACCTCAGTTAGAAACCGAACTCTGAAAACCCAAATACTCGAGGCCAGCTATTGTTCAGAAAATCAGCGCCCACTTTCAAATGAAGGGTGCACTGCGGCTCCCAGCAAGGCTCCGCTCACTGAGTCGTTCTCTAACTCGCTATACAGTGCCACTAAAGACACAGAGTGAACACAAATAAACCACAGCTTCGTGGAAGTGTTCTAATTTGAGGAGTAAAGGTGACAAAATTAACTGCCATGCGTTGTTGTCAGTAGGTTTCTATAGCGTTGGGCTGTTTTAGGCTTCGTATAAGACTTATGTTGACAAAGCTGAATACATGTGGAGTGGAGGGTGGCCTTCATCGCACATTTCTCCAAAAAAGAATATCCAAATCTCAAAATTACAAACCGAATTCCTGCCCAACAAATAAATATACTTATAAATCAGGGCCAGCGTTATCTTTCAGGTTCTCCTGCTAGGTGGAATCTCAGGACGATGCAGTGGATGTTCTGTCCTAATAATAATAGCTCCCTCTGCACCCAGTGATTCCAGGTAGGCTCCGGACCCACCGCCGCCATGAACTGGATAAGGGTTACAGACAATGAATTAATGAATTAATAATAATAAGTAGTTCAACTTTTATAACACCTTTCACAACCACGAGGACAACACCAGGGGAAAAACACAAAAATTAGAGAGAGGTTTTGAGCAAAGATCTGAAGAGAGTGAGGGTCGAACAGTTACAAAGGACAGGGGAAAGAGTTCCAGAGTTGGGGGGGCAGCGATACTGAAAGACCTAACACCCAGAGCAGAAAGTCTTAAAGAAGGCACAGGAAGAAGTCCAGAGTCAGAAGATCTAAGACACAGAGAGGGACGATGTGAAGGAATAAGATCAGAGAAATGTGAGGGAGCCAGACGTGTAGAGCCCTAAAGGTCAGAAGACGAATGTTGTAAAGCCACTGCTGCTGCTGAAGAACAGGAGCGATATCTACACTGGCGTTGGTCAGCATTGTAGCATCATTATCACTAAGCCCAGGGCGTAATAATACAGTGTTACACGTTAGGTCCAGACATGCCACCATCCCCAGCGTGTGGGTGATTATCTCCCAGGGAGAGGGCGTATTATTCAATCCGTCATATTTCTAATTCACGGCACACACCTGTTCTCCCACCTCTGCCATTAAATCCCATCACACACAGCCCACCTCGATGCTAATTCCATCGATGCGGCGCTGCCTGTCACGCCAGGCCTTCTGCCAATCAATCAAACCAATCCTAGCCCTGTTCCCTGTGCCCAGCCACTTCATTTAGAACCTGCAGAGCTTCAGCAAAGACGACAGGGTGACAACCACAGCGGGGCCCTGGGACAAGACCCCTGACCAGGGGAGTGTGGTGTAATCCATTTACGAGGCGCTGAAACCCAATTTCCAGTGCCAGTATTAAGTAAAGAAATACACACCGTGGCGCTTACTTGAGTTAGCATTGATTTCCACACATACGACATGTGCTGTTAATGAAAACCCAGTTTCTACAACCTCCACCAAAAAGTGCAGCCAACAGAACGGATCACACACAGCCTGAGACCACCCTAGCGTCCGCCTGTGGAGCAGTGGAACGGCGTTCTCTGGAGTGATGGAGCACCATGTGTGAGCTCAGGGTGGAGTTTGGGATCCAGAGCTAATCCTCCAACTCAAGGGCATAGATCTGGTGGTACCCTCAAAGGAAGATATATGCCCCGTTTCATCTCTAGGACTTCAGTGACATTTACATTTACATTTATGCATTTGGCAGACACTTTTATCCAAAGTGACTTACAAAAAAGGGATCATTCAAACTACAGCACAATTTATACAAATTACCTTACATAAGTTTCTCCTCCGTTTCCTGGCAGTAAATATAGTATTTGCATGTCATCTAGATCTCATCTACATCTATTGCATGTCCCTTTCAGCCAATCAGATCCCAGCATGCTTGGACAAAACAGTCTCCATCACAGTCTACAGGACAATCTACATCACAGTCTAAAGGACAGTCTACATCACAGTCTACATTACAGTCTCCATCAGTCTAAATGACAGTCTACATCACAGTCTACATTACAGTCTCCATCAGTCTAAATGACAGTCTACATCACAGTCTACAGGACAGTCTCCATCAGTCTAAGGGACCGTCTACATCACAGTCTAAAGAACAGTCTACAGGACAGTCTGCATCACAGTTTACAGGACAGTCCACATGAGGAGATGCGGCCAAACAATCACAGCAGAGACAAAGCCAGACTTGAACATGAAATAAGTTGAAAGTCAACAACCAAAACCAGATAAACTCTCGCAGAGTGAAGAGACCGTGAGGGACTGTCCGTAGAGTCCTTGTGAAGAGGAGCTGATGAGGGAGAGGCAGGAGATGAGGGAGGCGGAGGAGACTTGACATCCTGCTTCTATCTGTTCTCCAGAATCAGTTTTACACAATGTCAGCGTCTGCGTTTTTCTGCAAGCCGCTAAAAGAATGCTACTCAGAGCTGTAGGCTTTTCTCCTGTGCGTAACCCTGGCCAGGCTGACCATATGGATCTCAGTCACTGGCCAAAAAAAACCCGCAGAACCCACGAGCTTCATTTCTGATGATTCCAGCTGACTTCAGCGAATCTGCTCACATCCTAACGAGCTGAGTGTGTGGGAGAGCGGGACAGGGACTGGCAGGCTGGGAGGACGTCTCTGGATCAGACGAGGGCTGCTTCCAGCCAGGAACAAGGACAAAGTCAAGGGAAAGAAAGTGAAAAATCGATGGGGACTGCAGTTCCGCATCCTGAAAAGGACCCACGCTCATCAGGACGCCTGAGCACTTCACTCTGAGAGTGAGCTCATTTGCTTTCTCCACGTTCCTCCTCTCAATCTCATCACCAGCGTCCCCCGTCTCAGTCTACTTCACCTTCAAGCCCGATTAATACTTCGCCATCAAAGCTACGTCCGAGGCAAGCTGTCGACACAAACCCTACGCCGCGGCCTGACGCGCCCCTCTCCTGAAATGTAACTCCGCGTGCTGTGGACGCAGACCACAGGTCAGTAGTCGGAGGGACATTGTTGAAGTTGAACTGAAGTAGTACAGGAACATGAGCTCCTCTCCTCCACACACACAGAGACAGCAGCACACTCACAGACAGAGGTTTCCTCAGACATGGGGTGGACTTCAGGGACCAATCAAAATGTAGAACAAAGGAAAAATACGGATGACTCTGAAAGATAAAACCTAACTAGGAGAAGCAGGACCACTCGAATTCATTTCTGTTCTGGCGCCTCATGTAAACTCTGCTCTGTCCCAAACAGCGCCCTCCTCCCTACAGAGTGCACTTTAAAGATTTACAAAAGTAATTGTACTACACCACTACGGTGTGTACTACAGAGTAAAGAGGAAGATGTGTGAGATTCAGCCCCTAGTGGTGTGGAGGTATAACTGCAGGTATAACTGCAGAGTGACCCCCCACCCCCCCGCCCAAAAGGTGTGTTCCTGCCTTGCACCCAGTGATTCCGGGTAGGCTCCAGACCCACCGCGGCCCTGAACTGGATAACGGTAACAGACAATAAATGAATGAATGAATATGACACAACAGCTACCATTTGAATTATACACTACACACAAAAATAAAACTCTCCGAAATAAAAGTATGGTACAGTTATGTTACTGGCACTAAATATAGAATCAGTGTATCTTTAAAGGTACAGCAGTGGTGTTAGAGTTCAGTTGTGTTCCCTAAAGGTTCATTACATTCTCTTCTCCAGAAGGAGAGGGGGATCTCTGTAATCTTTCATTATACAACTGTGGAGAATAAAAGAACACAATAAAAGTCCTGGAGATGAAACGGAGCGAATGACATCAATACGACTTTAACATCCACAGTTAATACAGAGTAAAGTTATGTTCCTAATTAAAGGTACAGTACATGTTCTTTTGAAGAACTTCTGAAGCTGCCCAGAGGAAAGAAAAATAAAAAAGGAGATATCTCTTAATATCTCTGTAGTTTCTCCAAAACACAAATCATATCAGATGGAAACAAAGGAGACTTTAGCAGATGTCTCCTGCTGCTCAAATGCTTCTCCTGAGATTCAGAGCTCAGTGATTGCTCACACGTGTCTCTCATTGAGTTATAGAGGAGATCTCAGTAAAGTCTCAAACTGTGCTCAGATATTTCAGATGAACTAAACCTAACTCTCCTTTATCCCTCTCTTGAGTCTCATGCCTCATTTTGTCTCATTTGTTCTACTAAGGACTTGTAGGAGAAATTATGTTTCCTGAGCCATGACAGAGCAACTTTTGAGCAATAACATTTTCCTCTGGGTGGGCTTTAACATGTTTTGTCTGAAACAATGCGAGGAATCTTGCTGGATTACAGCTACATTTCCTTACATCCAGACTTCTACCAGTTCAAGACACAGCACAACAAAGTCGGAGTCCAGAGGAGAGCGAGGGGCAGCTGGAGTCACCTCTCTGTAGCTGGGATAATTAGGATGGGAATTCGAGGCTGAGGAGAGAGTGGAGGATTGATGTAACCTCCTGTTTCTCCTGGCCTTTTCGTCTTGAGTGATTGAGTGTCAAGACAGTGGAGTTGTTTCTCCTCGTGGCTCCATCCCAGTGCCCCCCCCCCCCCCCTCGCCTCCTCCATGATCCCTGCCTCCGAAAGACAGGCCGAGAGCTTTCTGATTTGGGATTGACGAGGCATGACTGCTTCACGCCCGATAACCAGACATCCCTTGCTTTGGGGGCCCTCTGAGCCACCAGGGCAGCCACAGCCTGGGAGGCCGTGAGGGAGAGACAGGGGCAGGTGGGTGGATTAATGAGGTGTTTGGGAGAATGTGGAAGAGCATAGTGAGAAAACAACAACCCAAATAAGAGTATGGAATTTATCCATTGTTTACTCGTCAAAAACATGCTTCACAGTGTGTTATATCTCCACAGAGAAGGTCACGTGCCCAATGCCAAGTGTTGGCTTGTGGGGTGTTAACACCCTCCCCCAGTTCCAGTTCTATACAGAGCCCCTAAAGTGATATGGTGTATATTTGTAATGAGGAATGGTCACAAAATGATATTTTTTGCTACTGCTCTAATTTTTTTTTTCATTAGTTGAATTAAGCCACTCCTTATAACATCTAACACAGTTTGAAGTAGAGTTGTCATGATACCAGAATTGACCAAGTGTAGTATCACGATTCTCGATACCAAAATGATTTTTAAAGGCCAAAAACCAACCTGCTAAATATCAGTTAATTATTAGTTAAATAATATTATTTCAGTTTGATTTCCTTTAATGTTGAGGTCAGGGGGTAAAATTTGGATAGATTTTTTACAGAAAGAAGAGTCAATGATATTCTACTCAATGTGAAAACAACACTTGATAACAACACTTAATAAAACACACGTTGGTAGGTGGATTGGAGACTCAAAAAAAGTGTCCGTAGGTGTGAGTGTGTGAGTGAATGTGTGAGTGTGTGTCGCCCTGTGAAGAACTGGCGCCCCCTCCAGGGTGTGTTCCCGCCTTGCGCCCAATGATTCCAGGTAGGCTCTGGACCCACCACCGCCCTGAACTGTATAAGGGTCACAGAAAATGAGGCTTGAGAAGGGAATTTGGGACCAGAAAGTTGCAGGTTTGATTCCCAAGGCAGGGAGTGGCAGGACAAAAAGAGGCCAGAGGATTAAAAAAACAGCACTTTATCCTCCATCGACATCCATGGCTGCCCTTGAAATGTGTAGATGCAAGGCACCTAAGCCCCAAATCATCCCTGGATTATGAGGTGGCTTCCTGTCACTCTCTCTCTGTGTGTGTGTGTGTGTGTGTGTGTGTGTTTGTGTGTATTCGCTGAAACCTAAATCTAAGCCAAAATCCAAACCCTGCACTGCACCGAGATCCAGGAGAAAGACGGAGAGTGATAGAAGGTGTTCAGTGATGTATTTTCCACTCGAGTGACTTCATCTGTGATTCAGGAGTGCAGGTTCCAGCCATGTGGTGCTATGCTAACCCCATTAGCTTCACCATCTGCCTGTTGCCAAGCCCTCACAGCTTCAAAGCCTTCCTCCTACTTCTGTTGGCACCCAGCTCCGTCTGACTCTGTCATTCATTACAGACGGACAAAGAGCTGCCGTATTCCAGGCCGAGCCATCACTGCTTGTGTTTTCCATCGTGTTCAAGTCACAGCTCTCGACGAGAAACAGAGGCAGGGACTCGGTGAACAACTTCAGCAGCATTTGCTCTAAAATTGCTGTTTTATATTCGTTCAAATAAGAAAAAAAGTTGACCACAAATAGAAATTAAACTGATCTAAATCAGGACGATGAGCACTGCTTGTTTTCTTCAAATGGAACGGTGCCCATGTTCCTACACTTCCCTAAGGGAGCACCCAAAAACAACACCCCCAGTTCGATACACAGACCCCTGTCCCAATAGTCGCACTCGCGCCCCTTGTTTGCAGCGTACAAGTCTGTAGCGTGTCCCAATTCTTTTACTTTCCTTTAAAAAGTGTGCTCACGAGCGCCCCCTATGCACAATATACACGGCCCTCCCGTAAGTCCGCAGCAGACGACACTTTCGTGAAGGGAATTTCCCATGATCCACTGTGGGCCTGTGACGTTCCTCAAAGAATCCAGTAACGAGACGCCTCGGGAAACAGGAGAACCATTAACCCTTTGTGTGTAACTACTATCTTTATCTTCATTTAGACCCGTGAGTCTTGTTTTAAAAAAAGTTATTAACCTTAGGTGTAAACAAACGCCAGACAGTTCAGCATTAACAGGGTTAATTTAACGAACAAACAAGAGTAACTTTAGAAAGAATGAGAACATCGCTGGTAACCGGACAATTGCACTAATATTTACATTTCTGTGATAAATGGTGCTCTGCGTGATGGAGGTCACAGGTCATTTAATAAACACTGAGCAGCTCACACTCTGCTGCTGTGGCTTCAATAATCTGAAGATTTTGTGTAAAGTTTAACTCCTCAGGGTCCAGTGAGGATTACAGGGAGAAACGAGATGATTTTGTTTTGTAAAAGAGCAGAAACACAGCCTCTAAACATTCATAAGAGAGTACAATAAATGATCTCAACAGCATTAAACATAGTTATGATTAAGTGGTTAATAAAACACTGTAAAATTCAGCCCAGTTCGGCACAGGGCGAGAAAACAGCATTCTCAAAGCGCAGAGGCGTTCAAACTTGCAGCGTGCCCCTAGTGGAGAGTGAAGGAATTGCACGGAGGTAAGAGGTGGGTGTAAGGTGAGATGGAATAATGTCCTGACACCGTTTATTTTCATCCTCTCACATTTCCTCCATGATCACAGTCTAATTCAGAAACGCTGGTGTATTATACTTTTATAATGAAGAGACACAGTCGTCGTCGGGTGAGAAATGTAGCGGCTGACGACGGACCCCTGGGCGAGGAGAGAAAGACCCCAGAGCAGCAGTGTGTTCTGAACTGAAGAGAGGAGAGGCTCTTATCTGTATGTGGTTAATAATACACAGTAAAAGTCCTGGACTAATGGGATTTGTTTGTTCTGATTGTTTCACACAGACACTGAGGTCATTTACAGATTGTTAGTTAATTAGTTAAAGGGGGTGTCAATTTTTTTTTTAAAATCCAGAGGAAAGAGTTCCAATATCGAGCTAAAGTCTGCAATAAAGAGATGAACAATTACAAACAATTGCCATGAAACAAAAGTTTAATTTAGCTTTATATGCAGCACATTTTAATTCGAATTTTCCATTCCACCTTAAACTGTCCAGCAGTTACATTCTCGTGCCTGTGTGCTAGGATATAACTGCTGTACCATTTTAAGGTGGACTGGCAGCAGGATGTAACTGCTCCACTGTTTCAAGGACTCAATGTCTACGCCTCTTAAGGTGGAATGGATAATGTATTAAAACAACACTAGGTGGGTTTTGGCGCTTTTGCTCCTGTGCTCCCCCTACAGCTGCAGTTGGTAATTCACTTCATTACAGTTCATAGAGTTTATTGTCATTTGGTTTCTGAAATAATAATTCAATTATTTCTTTGCTCATCAACAAGAACGCAAAATAGAAAAAGAAAGAAAAAAGGCACTGTCCTGAAATCAAGATTGAGGTGGGATTTCCTACCCTCCTCCACAAGTTACACAGTGCAGTTTCTGCTGTGCTGAGCCCAGAGTACCAAAAACAGAGGCTATATTCTCCCTATTACAGTTCAGTGGAGCATCTCTGTGCTTTTTACACTGTAATTATAAGATAAAAATACAACTCAGTGTTGCTTTAACTGTCAGCTCTTTTGGGCTTTTGCTTGAACTATGTCCAGAATTAGTTCTGATTTCTATTTGTGCCAATGCTGCTGCATCAAACCTCATCCGCAAAAACAGGTCAAACAGAGACGTAGAGCCAGTAAAGTTGATGCTAAAGTCTGCTTCTACGTGATACGACACGACAGCACCATGAAGAGCGAGGGAGAGGAGGAGGAAACAGACTCGTTCAGAAAGCTGACCCTCACTGGGGGAAAGGAAGAGGCCGCAGACAGCTCTCTGTCAAAGGCAGAGTTAGAGAATCGATCGCGATCTGTTGCTGATGGTAAAGTCCACACACCACGGTCAGAATTAATACACCACCCACGGGGCTCATTAGGAGCTCTGTCCGTCTCCTACCAGCCACTGCCTCAGAGAGATCGCCACCTTAAATCTTCATTTAAAGCCTGACACCCAGCTGGACGTGCTCGAGACCCCACTCAGGTCACGGTGAGAGGGAAGAAACCCTGCAGACAAGTTTCTCCAGCATCCATCTTCACAGTTTTCCATGTAAGAGCTCAGAGAGACGCCTCACACTGCTACAAATCTCTCCTCTCGTACCCTCTCTCCCAGTGGAGATGGGAAACTCCAGCGTGGTGTTCAAGCAAGGCCTAAGACGCTCTTGTACAAGGCAAGGCACGTTCAAACTCAAAGTGCTTTACAGAGTCAAAAGAAACAGTAAAAAGCAGTTAAATTAAGAGCAAGGACAGAAAAAAAAAAACATAAAAGGCATTTACAACTATTAAAATAGTGCAATAAAATAAAACACATGATGAAAATGATTCATTAAAATGACACAATAAAAGAATAAAGAGTAAAGAGCTGCTCCAGAATAAAGAGTGAGGAGTGATTTAAAGCGAGCTGTAGCTGCTCAAACAGGAATGATTCAGTCTTGATTTAAAAGAGTCTAAAGTCAGGGCTCCTCTGATGTTCTCAGTTCTGTCTCAGAGCGGCGCAGGAGATAAACGCAGCTTCTCCGAGTTTATTCTCCACCTGAGTCAGGACTAACTTTAGTTCCTAAAGATCTGAGAGCTCTGCTCGGCTCTGATCTCTGTATCACATCTGATCTGACACTGTCCCGCACCATGAGGACATTTATAGAGCAGTAACAGCACTCTGGTCCATGGTGTCAGGGATTAAGGACAGGGGGGACGTGTCTCTCCTTTTGCTCCGGGTGAGACTCTAGTGGCTGAGTTCTGAATCAGCTGAAGTCCATTTAGGAGACCATTACAGTACAGTTCAGGAGATATCCTCCTTGTGGACATCAGCAGACACCTCTTCATTAATGAATTCAGCACCGTGGACAGTTCCCACAGCTCATATCATCTACAGAAATAAGCATAAAACAAATGGCACACTCTGGAGCAGCTGCACATGAGCCTGAGATCATCTCAAGAGAGGTATCAGGGTTTTAAAGTGTTCTGTGCAGCGTATAACTGTAATTCAGCTTTCAAACGTTCTCCGTTCTATTGTCATTTTATTGTGTGTCGTTTCTCATTTATTTCAACAAACGGCGAATGAAGAGTTTATTGGGCGCTGCGTTGGTTCCGAGCTCCATCAGGAAAAAGCTGCAGAAGACTGTGATGGGTTTGTTCTGTTCTTGGGGACAACACTGTGTCCAAAAGTCCGTGTGAGTGTGGGTTTAGACCAGTTACAGATGGAGGCAGTGTCAGAGTCGGGAACAGAGCGCAGTGACACTGTGTTTATAGGTTAAGTATTTAATAAAAGGGGATTTGTTGATTTTAATACAACACACAGTCACTGTAAAATGACAAAAGAGTAGACAATTTGTTCCATTTTATTTACAGTTATAAGTTACATGAAAAAATGTAGATATTTGTACACATATTAAATAAGAATTGTATATTGTCCAAAGTAAAGCCCTGTATCTCTGTGTGTGTGTGTCACGCCCTCGTCCTGTCATGTCTGTTTTCCCGGCCATGCGCTCCCTCAGCACATGGCTCTGTTTGTTGTTGCCCATGTCCCGCCTTTTGTTCCGCCTCCTCGTCTGTGTCTCATTTGTTACCCTGCCCCCTTGTTATCTGTCTCAGATGCGTCTCGTCTGTGTTTTGTATTTAAGTCCCCTTCACTCACATCCTCTTGTCGGACATTTCACCTTGGTTGTGTCTCGTATCCAGTTGTTTAATTTCTAAATCGTATCTCTCCCGTCAGTTTGTCTGTTCCTCGTTTTGTCTTGTCCGTGCCTCACTTCGTTTCCTGTCATTGTTTTGTTTCCCTGTCGTCATTGAGTCTCACGTCTGTCTGTTTCTACTTTCCCTCATTTTGGTTTCTGCCCCAGTTCCAGTCTCTGTTTCGTTATTCCTTTTTTGTAAATAAAGTTTTTCTGTGTTTTAGTGTATGCGTCCGCCTCCATCAGTCCACCCTCCGCGAGTCCCTGACAGTGTGTCTGTGTGTGTGTGTGTGTGTGTGTGTGTGTGTGTGTAGTTTACATCATTTGAAAACAGCAGCTGTTCTTCACACTGTGTGTAATGACTGTGAATGACCAATAGAAACGCTCCAAAATGACTCTGAATAACATCTTTTTACATTGATGTAACATTTACATTTACATCCAGCACAAACTCACCGCTTGTAAAATCTCTGAAGTTACAGCAGCGTTCACATTAGTTTTTATCCGACTCTCAGCAGCAGCTCGTAACATTCCCCCGAGGGGTTTCTGAAGAGGGGCAGACGCTCCTTGGGTCGGTGGCTGAGGAAAATCTCCAGGGAAAGACAAATGTGTGACAGCTGCTCTGTGAGGAACTGGGGGTGGAGCTGTGTTCAGTCCAAACAACAACAACAACAAGCCACACACCGAGTAAACAGCCCCTGACTGTACCGCTGCGCTGTGGTTTTCAGAGACCATGGTTTCTGTTAGAAATGGGTTTTGTGACGTCACCGGCTTCATTTCTCAGGGGGCTGTGGGAGTGGAAAAGCGACCAGACAAAAGTGAGCCGAGCCGATACCATACAGTGGAAAAGAACCATTAGACGGTAAGTCATTCATTCGTTCACTGATTCTTTCACCTTCTATTACCATTTCTTTATGGTGAAGGTGGCGCTGGAGGAGGAGTCTACTGGGAATCACTGGACACAGGGCAGGAACACACCCTGGACACACAGTAAACCCAAACTCTCTTAAACCAAATGTAGCTGATCAGACTGTCGCATCCGAACACAGGAAGGGCCTGTTTCCAGGGACCTGTTTCCTACAGAGCACCAGCATTGCCTCAGAAACAGGAGGAATACCCAAACCACCATCGCTGCAGTTTGCTGTAATAGAATGAGCCCATCCATGACACAAGAATGAAGCCAATCTACCGTCCTCCGCATTTATCGAGACATTCAGCTCATTTCCCTGCGGCTCTGGGGAACAGCTCCACATTAAATGTCCTGCTCAGGGGTGCAGCGGCGGTCCTTAACGGGTAGATACCTCGGAAACTGCAGACTTCCAGCCACCTGCCAGAGAATGAAACAGTTCAGCAGCAGCACAGAGCCTGGATCTGCTCCTCGAACGCACCAGGTCTGCTCTAAAAGCCAGTCACTCACTCATTCCATTCGCCTCAAAGAAAAACAACCACGCTCATTAAGAACTGTGTTCCCTTGTGAAAAAAGGGGGTGAAAAGGGCTGGACACAGAAGGATGACAACCATCGTACCTTTCAGTCCCAATGGGCCACGGCTATCTTTCTTTCAAAGCACACTTTACAACAGAAACATCAGTCTTTTACTCCTCCTCCACCAGGTGAATCAGGTCCTGGTTCTGGAAGCGTGTTCTTGTTTAGTGGCTGTTCTCTCGTGGTTCAGAGTGAGTCGAGTAGGGACTAAACCGTGGCGTGTAAACCTTGCAGAGCGCTGATCGTCCAGAGAGAGTCGTCACTCTACGCCACGCAACGCAGACGACCAGCACCAACTCTCCATCTGTAAAATCTCCAGCTGCAGCTGAGATCACGTTTGTTTTTATCTGACTCACGATGGCAGCTCGTAAAATTACGCCGTGGTCTTTTGAAGAGGTTCAAACGCTCCTTGGATCGGTGGCCGACGAAAGAATCCAGCGAGAGCTGGACGCTGCAACAAGGAAGGAACAAACTCTACTGATCTGTCTGAACTGATGACGGAGCTGTGTTCAGTCCCAAACAACAACAACACGCCAAAACACCATGAGTAAACGCCGCTTAACGTTACCGCCGCCGTTGTTGTGGTTTCTAAAGCCTTCATTAGGCCTTCAGACCTAATTCTGAAATAAAACTGACTCCAGTGCCCTGTAATAAAGGTCAGTGTTAATGATGTATACTGAAATAGAGAGTTAATTTAGAGATCATACACAGATATTGGACTATTTTTCAGTCCTAATGCTAAATATTGTTGTCTCATTTTCTCTGCTGGAGGTTTACCAGCTTCCACTCCACAACAAGGACTGGAAAATGCTGTCACACTAATGCAGACCGACTCTGCTAATGAGTAATCGTCTGCCAACGCACATCATTTGTTTGCCAGAGCTGTCAGAAACAGCGGTACGAGGAGTCTGCGTCGCTTAATAACCATATGCTACATGTTTTTAAAAGTCTAATGAGCAGTGAGTCTTCTACCGTCTTTAACTTGTTTGCATTCCCACTTATGTACCCTCAGCTTCAGGCCAGCCACACGTGAGCCCGACCGCTCCAGACTCCACACCCGGAGGCTCATGTGCAGCTGCTCAACACTGAGGGGTATAAAGCCCTACCCCAGTCAGAGAGTCGCGAAGGTTAGAAATGATCATTCAGACTAGTCTCCACTGAGCTGCTGTGTTAGTGTTTTACAGAGAGTTATTTCAGAGGCACTGAAGCATGAGCTCCAAATTAGAAACACACTGACGTAACGATCTAAATTCTTCCAAGTTGCACCACACTGAAGCGTCTGCGGCGCTGGAGAGAACCAACGAGGCCGGTTACCGTGAGGAAACGGAGAAACAGAGGAGGCTGTGAGATAATGACGGCTCCAACGCTCCAGTCGTGTCGGTTCAGATCATGTCAGTGATCAGCACGGTTTGGTTCTGCCTGAGGGTGCTGTACTCTCATGACAGTGTGGTGCTTTCTCTTTCTCTCTCTCTCTCTCTGTCTGTCTGTCTCTCTCTCTCTCTCTCACACACACACACACACACACACTCACACAGTGAACCAAAACAAGACCTTACACTTCTTCAGCAGCTTGGACTTCCTCTCTGAGCGTGTTGGAGTGCAGTGTCATGGCCCTGATGGAGTGTGTGTGTGTGGGGGGGGGGGTCACTAACAGAAAGGCTTCTTTCTAATGAACACAGCTCTACACACTTGGAGGAGAACACTACCTGTAGGGCCCCGATTTCTGCCACGTGAAGAACACAATAATAATAAATAAATACATGAATGAATCACACACACACACACCAGTTCTCTCTCTTTCTCTCTCTCTCTCTCTCACACACACACACACACACCCCTGTGGACAGTGTTTTCTCTGATTGTGATCTGTGGGACGTGTTAATAATGAAAGCACAGATGGTTAATAGCAGATCAGATCAGAGCAGAATCAGCTGCTGAAGCTGAAAAGGCTCCTGAGGAATTCCCTATGAATTTAAATGTAAATCTGAATTGTGGCGTTGATGTGCAGCGCCGGCGCGAGCAGAACACACCCGCTACCGTTAAAGATGACAGCGCATAAAACCTCAGCAGAGGATGTTCTATTTATGAGGATGGGACGGCAGGAGCACACACACACACACACACACACACACACACAGAGAACCCCACCCTCGCTGAATAATATCACCTTTAGCTTTCAGCAACAGTAAAACCCCAGCTTTAAAAAGGGAGGAGGAACCCAGTAGGACCCCCTCTCTATCCTCATAGAGACGTTATAAACGATGTCCAGCGCAGGAGGGAGGGAGTCTGTCGCTGCTACTCTGGGCTCAGCACTGCAGGAACTGTGCTATGTAACACTGAAGTGAAGTGAACACTGATTTCAGTACAGTGCTGTAATAAATTAAATACACTAGGCGGAGCCCCAGGAGCAAGAAACCCACATGTTGCCTAGTGTTCCTTTAAAAAAAAAAAATCTAAATGTGAGCCCATGGGACTCATAAAAAGGCTTGAGTGCCCTCTTCATGTTGGACCTGAGCTGAGATTCGGGTGTCTGGTCCAGACACTGGATGCCTCCCTGGTGAGGTGTGTGGGGCATGTCCGACGGGGAGGAGACCCGGGGAAGACCCAGAACACAGCGAAGAGGTGTGGGGACACATTCCTGGAGGAGGTGGAGAGGAGGCTGAGGAGAGGGAGGTCCAGGTTTATTCGATCAGAATACTGCCCCCGTGACCCAGACCCGGATCAATGGCAGAAATGGGGATGGAGGGGGAGACAAACAGAATCAGTGAATGACTGATAGTAGCGATGGAGAGGAACACTTCCAGAGTTCAGGGGCAAGCCGCAGTAAATATACAAACAAACAAACAATAGCTTGCTCCAGATTAAAGCCACACTAGGTGATATTTGGGGTTTCTTTCCTGTCTCCTGGGCTCCCTCCACAGCTGCACAGTGTTCTTTTACAGAACTGTCCTGAAATCAAAAAGGGAGGGAGGGCCTGGTTTCCTACCCTCCTCCAGAACTACATAGTGCAGCTTGGAGCCTGGAGTTGCAAGGACTTTCAGGGGCAGCCAGTGATGGATCGATATAACGCTTTGAACAGAAATCTTCCAAAATCTAGTCTCAGATCACACTAGGTGACACATAACATCCTGATTCTGCTCCGCTTCTGACGCCCCGCCCCCTCGTCTGTGTCTGTCCAATCACAGAGTGAGAGATGTGCGCGTGCAAAGATGGGGTTAAATGCAGTAAAACAAACACAACGAGCGCGGAGAAATAAGAGCACTGAGTAAAAATGGAGAAGAAAGAGAACAGAGCGAAAACAGCTAAAAACCAGAGCTTCTGCTCCTCGCTCCTCACTGCTGTGCGCTCGGGGTCGGGGTGAACAGCGAGCGGCTCATTATCATTTAAAGGAACAGGTGCTGAAAGCGTGCGTTCTGAACAGGGCTGTTCACACAGGGGGAGAACACTGCTATGGGGCTCGTGGGGTTTGGACCAAAGCAGGTCACAGACACTTCATTAAGAAACAGAACTGTGTTCCACTGTGGAGACGAGGGAGCACGATGTCTTCTTTTAGAGACAATGACTATGTGTGCTATGATACAAAGCAAAGCAAGTGATGGCAGTGAAGCACGTCTTTCTAGTGCCAGAGTAAAGAAGTGGGTTGGGTTGCCATGCCAGCAATAATCAGCGACTATTCATTCCTTTCACAGTAAAGGGATGAAATAAATGCCTAGGCCTTTATCTGAAGTGTCTATCTCCTTCTCGACTGAACCTATTTTCTCAGCGCTTACAAGATGAAAGTCTCAGCAGGCTCTTGAGGGAAAGCGCCACTACCATCACCAATTTCACAAAAACACTGCACCGGGAACGCACCATTAAAGATGCCCCTGGGGAAGAGTAAATGATGAGGCTGGACGTGGTCACTGAGCGTGTGTTTAAACAGCTTCAACACCGTCATAAAATACATCCCTTTACAGCGCAGTAACTGTCCTTTCGACTGACCTGGGTGACCCCCCACTCGCTGGTTATGGGATAAATAACGTCTGCTGTTATTTAACGTGGGTTTAGAGAATAAACAAGGTTTACAAAAATCACCACGTGCCTCATGGAGACGGAGAACGAGCAGCTAATGATTAGTATAACATTTGAGACAGTGGGAAAAATGTGGATACAGCCCATCCCTAGTTTATAACACACTGTCGAGGTCCTCCAGGGTCAGGGATGGGACCAGGACGAGTTCAACACAGGCTCCTGGGCTGTAAACTACACAACCCACTATGGCAGTGCTTCTGAATGTGGGGGGCACGCCCTCTAGGGAGGGTGGGGAGCTACTGCATTGGGGCGCAGAATGAGATTCATAATGAATGTCACTAGAAATAATTCCACTGTAAAAGTGAGTTGTGATTTTGAACCAGCAGTTTTTATGAATTCCTTTTGTTTCAAATAAATTACAGTGGAGTGTGTAGCTAAAGAACAGTTGGGGCGAGGGCCCAGTACACACACACACACACACACCCCACCCAACTGCGTCCATCCCATAGACCCCTTAGACCACATGCCCAACATGAACCCAGCAAGTTCTGCCCCGTAGGCCCCGCTAAGACACTGACACCCATCAAACCATCTGCCTTTACCTTCATTCAGAGAATTCACTGACAGCGACCAGCATTTTCACTGTAGCACAGTATTCACAACAGACAGGGATTTTAAAGAAAATAAAAACCCTATTTAATCAACTAAAATCAACTGAGGTAAAGGGTTAAACCAATGATAACAACAGCTAAAGGATATGATCTAATTACTCTCTCTCACACACACACACATACACACTCCTATCCTGAACACACTGATGGAAAGACATTTCCCGAAATAGCGGAGGCCACGATGGACTCCGGTCATCGCCACATAATGGAGCTGTAGGGAAAGCTTTGGTCAGACCTTGTTTTCTCTCCTGTCTGTTCCCTGAGATATTAGTCCTAGCATGAATTATGAAGGAGGAAAAGCCAGGGTTTGCAGGAACAGGGTCCAATTCTCCTCCGTTCGACTCGGCTCCAACTCTCCCACGCGTTTCAGAGCAAACACACTCCCAGCACTGCACCTGAAGGAGGGGTGACATCACGAAACACATTCATCTCACTGAGCGAGACGGAACTGACCTCTCCGAACACAAACACACACTTTAAGAAACGGCTGTGGCTCAGTAGGTGAGGGAAAGGAGGACGGAAAAGCACTTTCACTCCACGCAGGTAAATATTTAACGGCCTTCATCCTGACGCTCCGCTTCTGTAAGTGACCCGTGTCATTCAATAAACAGCTCATCATTGCCGGCATCAAACTCAGCCAAAATAAACCACACATCCTCGTGTGCGAAGAAAACATCACCAGACACGACTTCTCTAATCATCCTCTGATCTTTTGACACAGCACGCTCCAAATTGTGAAACGCAGGGGAAGGCAGAGAGGAGCCGACTGTTCTCTGAGCTATTTTCGAGCGCTGGGTTTCTGCTCAAATCAAAGAGCCGGGGTTTTTAAAGTCTGCCGTCACCCACGCTGCCTTGAAGCCACACAGGTCAGTCCCGTCACATGTCCACCGCTCGCACCCGGAGCCTGAAGAGGCAGTTCTGAGTCACGGCAGCCTCTCCCACACAGCCAACCAACCCACTGAGCACCGCACATACACGGCACCGCCGAGGCAGCGAGGCGCCGGGAGCTGATAAACAAACTCCAGTGTCTTTAGGAAACAAAGCATTGCAGCTTAAAATATCATTAAAACAATGACTGTCGTTACGTTAGAATCGTTTTACAATCACAGAGGGGCAGCTAGGGCCTAAAGTTCAAGAGCTCAGGACCAGCAGGTCACAGCCAGACGCCCTGCACCAGGAGGAAAGACTGGGACGGGGAGAGAAGTGACAGCACAGTTTCATACCACAGCACGTTTCTAATTTTAAAATAAAAAGGCGGCAACCTTACACTGGGATTTTCACATTTATGAACAACGAGAGAAACCAAGGACCACAGCTGTGACCCCTCGTTCTAACTAAACGAAATCAACATTCAAAACTAATCGACATAGTCTTGCGTATATCTATTATATTGATTACTTTTATTCTGTTGTGTCCCCACTGTGTATTCATGTACTGTCCCTTTAAAGCCACGCTTTGAGGCTGTGATCACATGATTCTGCCGCTATCTGCCACATGAAGGAGTACCTAAATGCAGAGGCCGACCGAGCGACTCGAGCTAATACCAAAGAAGAACATGGCGTCTGTTGTTTGTACGTGTTCTGACTTTAATTAAGAAGAAACTGAATAAAAAAAAGTCAAATGTAAACGCTGAGAACAAAAAGTTTCAGCCAAAACACCGAATATAAACAGTGCTCAGATAACGAGAGAGGAACAAGCTCCCAGCGAGTTCAGAGAAACTATCCCAGCTTTAACACTGGAGCACATTCACAGCACAAGCCTCGTCACTGAACACTGAGGGTCATAAACACAAACACAAAACAATCATTAATCACAACAGTGGTAAAATGTACAATTAATCGTGATATTGATTGCGCTCATAACTCTGTGCTCTGTGAACACTCGTATCTGCAGCATGCTCCCTTTGTAGTTATAAATTAAGATAAAAACATATGAAATAAAAACATTACATTAATGTCTCTATTGAGCACAACTCTCTGTTGCTAATAGTTTACTGTAAAACACACGTGTGTTTATCACAGAGAGAGAGACACAGTTAGGCTTCCAAAGCCTAGCACAGAGAGTATGCTACCTCCCCCTGGAGCGCGGGAGAGGAAAAGAGGTGAAGAGAACTCCACACCACTCCTTTAACCCTTTAACCCCAAGTCCTGAGCATTCGCCGTCAAAATAAGAGTCCTGGGTGAATCGATGCTAATCCGACTCTCTCTCAGTCACTTTTCTAATTATTAATGAAATTACAATTATTAAATAGTGTGTGTCCAGTGATGAAAATCCAGTTAAATATTTTACATTAACTGTTATATAAATATTAACCCTGCTACCACTAATCATTGGAGCGCTAATCGTTGTTAAACATGGGAGAAGATGGTGGACTAAGGCGCTAGAGGAACACACTCAGCTATTTGGCTGTCTCCATTCAGCTCAAAACAATACAGCGTCTCAGTAGCTACCTGCTGCTGGAGAAAAGCCCAGTCCAAGAAACGTTTGGCTGCGAAACAAAAGCATGAGAGTTTGGATCAGGTGGACGAGGAGTCAGTGGGTGTGGAGTGGTAGGCTGGTGCGATCTGAGATGATCAGCCAAGAGCAGTCTTCACAGTTTGCCTCGTCTTTAATCGTGTTAAAAACGAACCAGCTTCGTGATCTTTCGCTAGGAGTGAGGGCTTTTCAGGATGAAAAATAAAAGCCTACACTAATCGTTGATCACAGGTGACAGAAAGCAAAGTGCCTCTGTGTTAATGGAGAAATAAACCAGCATCAGAACCTGCAGCCAGAACTCGGATGTGAGACCTGCTCTTACTGGGAAGACTTGGGTGTCTGCAGGAGGTGGTGTCGTGTCCAACAGGGGGCGCTGTCCCCGAGGTCTGTGTGCGGTGAAGGGGACACTGTACTGATGAGATTTAAAACCGAGTTCCTGAGGGCAGTAAAGACTCTGGTGCAGTTCCTGGAACCGAGTCGACTTCAATGTGACCCCCATGTCCAGCTGAATCTGTCCCGATGGTCACTCTCTCTGTCTTCCTGGGGCTTTAATTGAAATAAATTTATTCTGAGAAAAAACATCTTTAAATTCCACAATTTTTCCCCATTATTAAAGTTTATCAGAGTATCTAGAAACTTCCCTGACGTACTGTTTCACTGGGGAATATATACGAGGTAACACAGGTCTATTTCACAAAGTAGCTGTGTTCCAGAGCCGCTACGTCACAGAAGTCCGTTCCAATGTGGAGGACCCTTTGTGTACAGACGAGAAACGCAGCCTACACTCGGAGCGATTTCGAGGACACAACAGACGTATCCTTCATGGTCCACAGTTACTCACAATTCTCTGTGACCGGCGCCCCCTCCAGGGTGTGTTCCCGCCTTGTGCTCAGTGATTCCTGGTAGACTCCAGACCCAACACGACCCTGAACTGGATAAGGGTTAGACAATGAATGAATGAATGTTTTATTGTTACTCACTGGAAAAACATACAGTAAGTTTGTATGCAGCCCATAATAACCAGACAAGTTACACTTCAGCCACGTGCAGTCGCTTCTTACTCAATCGCACCTTTATTTTAAAAAATGCAAATAAATAAATTCAAATAGAATTGCTAACGTGCGCCTAGCAACACCTTACACAGCTCTGGAGCGGAGAGCTTCTGTTTCAACACAAACTGGAGGCTGGGATTTGTTGTGAATCATACGTTACCTTTTAAAAATAATGGCCTCTAATTTGATTTACGTAAAGTTTTTGATAAATTGGCTAGCCGTCAGAATAAATACGTAAACGAACCAAAATCCCCATTGAAATCTCACACAGATCTCACGCTAAGGGCTGTGTGCTCTCTGTTAGTTCTCACTCTGAGGGAACTGTGGCTGCAGAATGTCAACACTTTTTCCTAATTTCTGGAAAATGGCCCCTTCTTTGCAAACGGCCACTTAATTGTTACTGCATCTGGTTGTAGGCGTTAAATAAAGCAGCCCCTGGCTGCTCAAGTCCACGCCCTCTCTGGGTGTGTCACGTTTCTTTTAGTGTGGCCCTGTCTCAGCCAGCGAGTGACATCACTGTCTCAGCACATTCACGTTTAACCCCAAAAACAGCCAGGATTCACAATGGGGACGTTCTCCTTGGGGGAAGAGTGAAGCACAGATAAACGCTTAAGTCTGAGGCACAGATCATGAGATCAATCCCTTGAAGTATTTTCCGTGGTGTTTCCACAGGGTCGGAGTCCATTCTGTGGTCAATAATTCTAATAAACTGTGAATGACAGTGATTCACACTTTAACCTCACAAAGCCACACACAGCCCTTAGATGACCATTTATCTCCTTTCTTTGAAAATAAATCCATGCTCTACACATCAGGGCTCTGAAACAGAAAAAAAGCCTTGTGTCCTTTATGAGGCAGGTCATATGAAATGTTGCAGGGAACCCAAGCGGTCACATTTTATGGCACTGTTGATAACACAGGATGTTACCCATGAGTTTCAAGAACTCGCAAACACCTCCAAATGAGACAGTAGTCTGGACCCACGTGAGACAATGCCCCGTTACTGAAATCTCAGTGATGCTTGTGTGAGCACTAATTGTGATTAAAAATTCAGATATTCTCCCGCTGTTTTACAGTAACTGTGTGTCGTATTAAAATCACAGTCTCATTTTCTTCAACAGAAAAGAACCTAAAACTGAAGCCGTGTGAAAAGTGAAGAGTTTATTGGGCGCTGCGTTGGTTCTGAGCTCCATCAGGAAAAAGCTGCAGAAGACTGTGATGGGTTTGTTCTGTTCTTGGGGACAATACTGTGTCCAAAAGTCCGTGTGAGTGTGGGTTTAGACCAGTTACAGATGGAGGCAGTGTCAGAATTGGGAACGGAGCGCATTAACCGTGGTTTTAGATTATTTTAATGTTAAATAAAATGAGAACTGCGATTTCTGATACAACACAACGTTCACCGTAAAATGACAAAAGAGCAGAGAATGTTTGAATTCTGAATTACAGTTATATGTTACACAGATATGTTTTAAACATTTGTGGCTTTTGACATCATTTGAAAACAGCTGCTACTTACATTGAAACAAAATTTCAAAACAACAACGTCTCCGGCATGAATTAACAATCATTAAGGTCTTCTGTCAAATGAGTGTTTTGTAAATACAAGGTTAAGGACCGTGATGATTTAAAAACAGGTGCCATTTGATCTGAGCTCACTCCCTGTGCACAACAAGGTAAAACCTGCATGGTTTCACAAACATCACATAATGTGAGTGTTACTCCAACATCCTTCACTCCACTCCGCAATGAGCATCACTTCAATTTCAACACTGAGAGCAAACATTAAGCCCTTGATTTACGTCTTCGAAACAGCTGGATTTAAACTGCCTCACGTCTTCAGTTGCATCTCAGACCTTAACGTTTTCTCTGTCGCTTGTTTTCCACGACGTGTTGGACGCACTGTTCCCTCATCTCTCCTCTGTCGGCTCTGACACGGCCGCATCAGTGCTCTCTCCATCCTGCTCGACTCCCTCTCTTTCTGTCAGAAACACGGTGCTGTAGAGGAACGTTACAGTTCACTAACGGTAAAAACAGAGCGAACCTGTCTCTGAGGTAAAACCATGGTCTGAAAGTCAAGTTAAATCAATAAACAATTTACCGAAGACACCACGTAGAGTTTGAGAAGCCAGGAAGCTTCATGTTGGGTCTCAGTCAAGGACTTGCATTATCACAAGCAGAGGACATACCGCCATTCCCTGTCCGTCTGAATTCCTGACCACACCACAGTCGGCGCACATCCTCACTGAGGTAACAGAGGTACGATATAAATAAGGAGGTAATAAAGGTAACTGAAGTAAATGAGGTAATAGATAACTGAAATAACAGGTAACTGATGGCAGATGTAGTGAATGTAACAATGGTAGTAGTGAGGCAACAATGGTAACTATAACAGAGGTAACTGAGGTAAATGTGGTAAATGAGGTAAAGAATGTAAATAGGAGTAATGAAGGTAAGAGAGGTAACTGAAGTTACAGATGTAACAGAAGAAATTGAGGTAAATGATAACTGAGTTAACTGAGCTAATAGATTTATTAGCTCGGGTAACTGGGGCAATTAATGTAACTGAAGTAACTGAGGTAACGAAGGTAATGAATGTATCTGAGGTAAAATAGGCAACATAGGTATTTGATAACTGAGGTAAATGATTGAAACTGAGGTAAAGGAGGTATCTAATAACTAAGGTAAATAACTGTAAATGAGGTAAATGATTGTAACTGAGGTAACAGAGGTATCTTATCACTGAGGTAAGGAGGTAACAGGTATCTAATGACTGAGGTAAATAATTGTAAATGAGGTAAATGATTGTAACTTAGGTAAGGAGGTAACAGAGGTATCTAATAACTGAGGTAAATAACTGTAAATGAGGTAAAGGAGGTAACAGAGCTATCTTATCACTGATGTAAGGAGGTAACAGAGGTATCTAATAACTAAGGTAAATAATTGTAACTGAGGTAAATGAGCTAACAGAGCTATCTTATCACTGCGGTAAGGAGGTAACAAATGTATCTAAAAACTAAGGTAAATAACTGTAAATGAGATAAATGATTGTAACTGAGGTAACAGAGGTATCTTATCACTGAGGTAAGGAGGTAACAGGTATCTAATGACTGAGGTAAATAATTGTAAATGAGGTAAATGATTGTAACTTAGGTAAGGAGGTAACAGAGGTATCTAATAACTGAGGTAAATAACTGTAAATGAGGTAAATGATTGTAACTTAGGTAAGGAGGTAACAGGGGTATCTAATAACTGAGGTAAATAATTGTAAATGAGGTATAGGAGGTAACAGAGCTATCTTATCACTGAGGTAAGGAGGTAACAGAGGTATCTAATAACTAAGGTAAATAATTGTAAATGAGGTAAATGATTGTAACTGAGGTAAATGAGCTAACAGAGCTATCGTATCACTGCGGTAAGGAGGTAACAGAGGTATCTAATAACTGAGGTAAACAATTGTAACTGAGTTGAATGAGGTAACAGGTAATTGACGAACACCTCCAGTTTCCAACAGTCCTGTTTTCACAGACATCCAACAGCGCACAGCGCCCCCTCCGCCCTGCGACACCCGCCCAACTCTCCTCAGAACCAGGTCAGCAAAGAGGAACCAGCACAGCACCACAGCGGGACACAGCACAGACCACCGAACCTGCATGTGTCCACGGTGTCCCTCTGTCTCTGCGTGGCGAGGACAGGTCCACCGAGACCAGCTACGGGCACCGTTCAGGGCCAAACTGCAGGTTCCGTTGTCTGTTCGGAAGAAAGTTCTGAACTTACCCGTGAGCTGGTCGTAGGATCCATCCAGTTCCCTGGAGTCGGACAGGCTCTGGTCCCGGGTTTTAGTCTTCATCTCCACGGCGGTGGGACGGAAACGGACGGCTCCGAGGCGGGAAGCGCGAGACAGTCTTTAGGGGATATTCCGAGGAGCGGGAAGTTTGAGCAGCGGCGCGAGGCGGCGGCGCGAGCGGGTTCTGCGGACCGAGCTCCAGCGTGCTTCTGCTGCCTGGCGCGCGCTGTTGATGAGCGCTCGCTCTCTCTCTCTCTCTCTCACTCACTCACACACACACACACACAGTTTATCCCTCTGTGTTCACACACACACACACACACACACTCCCTCGCTGTGTGTGTCTTTCTAACACACACTCTGTCACTCTCTCTCACACGCTATCCCTCTCTCAACTCTTTCAATCTCTCGCTCTCTCTCTCTCTCTCTTTCTTTCTCTATCTCTCTCTCTCCCTCTCTGTGTGTGTGTGTGTGCGCTCACCCGCGTCTTTCTGTTTGTCTGTCTCTGCGCTTCTCTCTCCCTCTGTTTATCTCTCTGTCTCTACGTCTCTCATTTCCCTATACTCTCTCTCTATCTGTGTCTCCCTCTGTTTCTATCTCTCTCTCTCTCTCTCTCTCTCTCTCTCTCTCTCTCTCTCTCTCTCTCTCTCCCCTCTGGTCAGTGAGAGTATGGTGTGTTGTGCTCGAATTCTGTGTTTTCAGTGACAGTGATGACATTTGTTCTCTGAACCAGATCCAGCTCTGAGCCAGAACCCGCTCTGAGCCAGAACTCGCTCTGAGCCAGAACCAGAGACAGAACTCAGAACCTTCCCATCTCCTTCAGCTCTTAACACTTCTCTGATCATTAAAGCTGTGGTTTGGCTGATTTTATTTCTGACGGCAGTGGGTTGGATCCTGATTTCAGTCACGTTTCTGAGACAAAGAGAGAGTGAAGGAAGGAGGGAGGGAGAGAGAGAGAGAGAGAGGGAAGGAGGGCGAGAGAAAGAGAGAGAGAGTGAGGGAAGGAGGGCGAGAGAAAGAGAGAGAGAGAGAGAGAGGGAAGGAGGGAGAGAGAGAGAGTGAGTGAGGGAAGGGGAGAGAGAGAGAAAGAGAGAGAGAGAGAGAGTGAGGGAAGGGGAGAGAGAGAGAGAATGTCCTACATCATCACACAGGGCTCTAACAGCAAATTTCAAAAACATTAACTCGTTGGTTTTCTGTCATCTCTTCTCTAAGTAACCCCCCCACCCCCACTTTATTACAAATAGCCCTCCTTCCTTCGACAAGCCCCGCCTCCAGAAAACTCAGCCAATCTCTAAACGGCAGTAAAAACAGACCTGTTACCAGTGGAATGTCTGTCCTGGTCCAGGGGAGGGGGGTGCCACTGATGTGGAGTTTTTTATGGGGATTTTAGAGAGATACACTCTGCCATTGAGGTGACATTATTTTCAGGGAAGTCCATGGTTGTTTCAGCAGGACCATGCCAGGCCTCATCCTGCGTGTGCTCCAGCAGCGTGACTGAAGACACAGTGTGTGAGCAGCCTGCGTCCAGATCTGTCTCCTGTGGTCGTCATGAAGAGGAGAGTCAGACGACAGTGACCACAGACTGTTGAGCAGTTGAAGTCTCAGGCAAAAAATCCATAATGTACTCCAACCTTAACAGTACCAAGCGTACAAATATGTGTGAAAATATACTATTAATTCAAAATCCAAGCAGATCTAAACTCCCTGAGTTTGGGTTAAAACAGAGAGGAATGAAGCTGAAAACAGACAAAACACTCAGAAGAGTCTTCAGTTGACTCTGTGCTCACAGCTATGAGGCTTTATCTCTAAATGTGTGTGATTTGAGCCTCAGTTCCACTGGAAAATAATCTGCTGTGGTGTGTGTTAAACCACAAGTGTCTGTTAGCGCCAGCTGTGCTTCTAAACAGTGTAGAACCGTCTTATTTAATTATTTACAACTGTTCTGTTCCTCCAGCAGCAGGAGGTGTCGGTGTGCACCGTGGAGCTGTGCTGAGCCGAAATGCACAGCAACGAAAACCCTTCACTCAAATTTGTGCTCACAGATATGAAGCTCATGCAGCCTAACAGTGAACACCCCTACACACACACACATTAGTACCGTATACTGTGTTCATATTTTGTGACCGTATGAAACGTGGATACCGCCCATCCGTAGGTGGTGAAGCATCCTCTGCACAGCGTCAGTATCACTCCCAGCTTGACAATGAGCCCAGAAACTGACCGTGGATGAAGTGTCAGATATGAGAAGATCCAGGACACCTGCAGTGTACCTGTTTCTAATAAAGTGGCCAGGAGGTGTATATTAAATATATCCTCTAAAGGAAGATGAGTCCTGCCCTGACTTTGCCAACCAGCTATTATTTTAATTGCCCAAAGTGTGAGTATATTTTCAGTGCACTTATTATCCACAGCTCAGGGCAAATGAGCGCTGACACACTGAGGACTTCTCTATGTGCACAGAGAAAACAGGATGAGCCAATTAGAAAATATTAAAGTGCATTTTATCCAACACAGTGAAGGATTCTTTAAGGTCAGATCTACAAACATTCTTCAGCTTTTTCCTATATTTTTCTATGTTTATCATTTTAATAAATGTATTATTCATTTCGACATTTTGTTTATGTCTGTCGTCATTTCTCCTAAGACCTAGAGAAATCTCAGAAATATAAGAATCTCCATGACATTGTTTATTCATTCATTTGGCTGTTTCATCTGCAGCTGCTCCACAGCCTCCATTTCATAACTCAATACCTCTGTATCAGATGTTCAAAGAGGTTTTAAAGCCTTTGGGAAATATAGGGACCTGGAGATTGTAGGTTCGAGTACCGCTCCGGGTGACTGTCTGTGAGGAGTGTGGTGTGATCTCTCTGTGTCTGTGTGGGTTTCCTCCGGGTGACTGTCTGTGAGGAGTGTGGTGTGTTCTCCCTGTGTCTGTGTGGGTTTCTTCCGGGTGACTGTCTGTGAGGAGTGTGGTGTGTTCTCTCTGTGTCTGTGTGGGTTTCTTCCGGGTGACTGTCTGTGAGGAGTGTGGTGTGTTCTCTCTGTGTCTGTGTGGGTTTCCTCCGGGTGATTGTCTGTGAGGAGTGTGGTGTGTTTTCTCTGTGTCTGCGTGGGTTTCCTCCGGGTGGCTGTCTGTGAGGAGTGTGGTGTGTTCTCTCTGTGTCTGTATGGGTTTCCTCCGGGTGACTGTCTGTGAGGAGTGTGGTGTGATCTCTCTGTGTCTGTGTGGGTTTCCTCCGGGTGACTGTCTGTGAGGAGTGTGGTGTGATCTCTCTGTGTCTGCGTGGGTTTCCTCCGGGTGACTGTCTGTGAGGAGTGTGGTGTGTTCTCTCTGTGTCTGCTTGGGTTTCCTCCGGGTGATTGTCTGTGAGGAGTGTGGTGTGTTCTCTCTGTGTCTGTGTGGGTTTCCTCCGGGTGACTGTCTGTGAGGAGTGTGGTGTGTTCTCTCTGTGTCTTTGTGGGTTTCCTCCGGGTGACTGTCTGTGAGGAGTGTGGTGTGATCTCTCTGTGTCTGTGTGGGTTTCCTCCGGGTGATTGTCTGTGAGGAGTGTGGTGTGTTCTCTCTGTGTCTGTGTGGGTTTCCTCCGGGTGACTGTCTGTGAGGAGTGTGGTGTGATCTCTCTGTGTCTGCGTGGGTTTCCTCCGGGTGACTGTCTGTGAGGAGTGTGGTGTGTTCTCTCTGTGTCTGCTTGGGTTTCCTCCGGGTGACTGTCTGTGAGGAGTGTGGTGTGTTCTCCCTGTGTCTGCGTGGGTTTCCTCCGGGTGACTGTCTGTGAGGAGTGTGGTGTGTTCTCTCTGTGTCTGCTTGGGTTTCCTCCGGGTGACTGTCTGTGAGGAGTGTGGTGTGTTCTCCCTGTGTCTGCGTGGGTTTCCTCCGGGTGACTGTCTGTGAGGAGTGTGGTGTGTTCTCCCTGTGTCTGCGTGGGTTTCCTCCGGGTGACTGTCTGTGAGGAGTGTGGTGTGTTCTCTCTGTGTCTGCATGGGTTTCCTCCGGGTGATTGTCTCTGAGGAGTGTGGTGTGTTCTCTCTGTGAGGTTTTCCTTCGGGTGACTGTCTGTGAAGAGTGTGGTGTGTTCTCCCCGTGTCTGCGTGGGTTTCCTCCAGGTGCTCCAGGTTCCTCCCAAGCTCCAAAAACATAAGTTGGTAGGTGGACTGGAGACTCAAATGTGTCCATAGCTGTGTGTGTCACCCTGTGAAGGACTAGTGCCCACTCCAGGGTGTGTTCCTGCCTTGTGCCAGTGATTCCGGGTAGGCTCAGGACCCATAGTCACCCTAAACTGTTTTACAGAAAATTCAACATAAAAACAACTTAAGATTGAACTGAACCCAAACTCACACATATTTGGATGTAATATGTTACTCCAGGCAGGAAGAAGCATACATTTGTAGGCAATGTCAGTTTAAGATTCATTTGTAAAAATTAAGAAAACCTTTTAGTGGGTGTTTACACGAGATGGTTGCCCGACACATTAAATAGATATCAGTTGTTCAAATGAGTTTTGAATCGTTTAAGTGCAGGTCAAAACACATGATGTTACCCACGAGTCTCAAGAACTCCCAAACACTTCCAATGAGACAGAGGTGTAGTCCGGACCCACGTGAGAAAAAGCCCCGTTACTGAAATCTCACTGATGCTTGTGTGAGCGCTGATTTGCAGCAGATGGAGGTCCAGCAGAGTTAGACTTGTCTTTTGTAAACAGAGGTCACTCTGCAGTAGATAAACACTTGTTATTGGTTGTATATTTCTGAGGGGGAGGGAAATCCAGATGTGAAGTGAACAGAGACATTTTAAACGGTGTATAACTGTAATTCGGAATTGAAACAATTCTGAATTTATTTAAAACCTATTTGTTTATGTAACATTTGGACGTGCAGTCTCCAGTACATATGGCGGATTTACATTTCCTGCTCCAGCAGCTCCCATTATCCTGGGAATTCAGTTCAGCCGTGGACCAGGGTCCGACCGCTTAGAGCTGTGAATCTGCTGCATTATATAAGTCTGTATAAGAGTTCTGTGTGTAGGTCACCGTTTATCTTACCCTTATTGCACACACTCCTGCGCCACTGGGTCCCTGCACAGCTGTAAGGCAGCACGGGTCACCGGACCCTGAGGAAACGCTTAATGGAAATGACAGAAAAGTGCTGCTGTTATAGTGAGCTCTCTCAGTGTTTATCCAGCTTCCATCTCGCTCTCTTTTTATTCTTGGTTTAATTCAACACGTACCACACTGTATTCACTCCACCGTGGCTGCAATAATAGCTTCTACTCTTCTGAGATTTTAGAACATATCTGTGAGGATTTGATGGTATTCAGTCTCTAGAACTTCAGAGAGGTGGCTCATAAACCTGAAGCTGGAGGAGCACACGTTTTCATAAATGCCCGTCTGTGATTGGGGCGAGGTCTGAGAGTTCACAGGTCGTCCACTGGTCATCGCTTACCTCCACCTCATCCACTGGACATCATCCAGCGCTGGCTCGTTCACACTGCTCCACTGTATTCACAGCGCATCATTAATCCACTGCAGCGTCTCGTCCAGGAAAGATATCCAAATGTCAGAGACCTAATGATTAGCTATGGACCAAAACCATCACTCTAATCCCAGAGGAACTGGATGGCTCTCCATTGCTCCAGAGAACACAATTCCACTGCTGGTCACTCCAGTGCTACCCCTCCAGCACGGTGACCTGAGTCTGATTTGCAGGTGTTCTGCGGTCCATGGGTGCATCTTAAACAAAGCTCATTGTAAAGGCTTTGGACACCCAGAGGAGTCAGATCCACTCACCTTGAGGCAGTTCCGGTGCTGTTTAAGCTGCAGTGGAAAGCTCATCAACACCACCATTTCTGCGGTTGTCATTGTGTATAACAACAGACCCTCTCGCGTGTGAAAGCGATTGGATACTGATTGGATTCAGTGGGTGGCAAATGTGAGAAATGTGGTGGAGGGAGAAAAAATCAATCGCAGAGTGAATAAGTGCGCAGTGTTATCGGTGCGGCTCTGGGGTAAACGGGGAACTGATTTAACGACACAGATATCGCATGCAGGCTGCTGTAATGAGGCCCCGGTCTGGGTTGAATCCTGAACTCCACAGGAGCTGGAAAGCATGGTGGCGGGAGTTCTCGGTGAGAGTGGAGTTTGCGGGACTGCCGCGATGGAGGAGATTTGGAGTGGAGTCTGACGTTCATGTTTCAGAGAGTTCTTTGTGTTGGAGAGAGTAGCAAATCCACACCAGCAGGTCGTGTTGGCAGATTACAGCTGAGGAAATTAGGTAACTGTTCTAAACCAAGCCAACCATGGAGTCAGAACTGCTCTATACTGATCCGCAATGTTCAGACTTACACAAGTTTACACAACGACACAGCACCTGGAGAGGGAGAGTTTACAGGTGACGTTCATGATTTTAATTAAAAAAAACACAGCTGCAGTCGGTTTGCTCTGGAAACCGCTCTAATGTGTTTATGAAACCCCAGTGTCTGTAAATGGGTACAAAAAAAAGTGTATAGGACCGGTGCTAGGCTTTCTCTCTCTCTGCTCACGGCAGAGAAACGCCATCTGGAGGTTTTTAGACCTTAAAAGATACAGTCACTTCTTACTCACACACACTGCTCCACCTTAAGAGATGCAGTCGCTTCTTACTCACACACACTGCTCCACCTTAAGAGATGCAGTCGCTTCTTACTCACACACACTGCTCCACCTTAAGAGATGCAGTCGCTTTTTACTCACACACACCGCTCCACCTTAAAAGATACAGTCGCTTCTTACTCACACACAACGCTCCACCTTAAGAGATGCAGTCGCTTCTTACTCACACACACCGCTCCACCTTAAAAGATACAGTTGCTTCTTACTTACACGCACCGCTCCACATTAAAAGATACAGTTGCTTCTTACTCACACACAGCGCTGCACATTAAAAGATGCAGTCGCTTCTTACTCACACGCACCGCTCCACATTAAAAGATACAGTCGCTTCTTACTCACACACACCGCTCCACATTAAAAGATACAGTCGCTTCTTACTCACACACACACTGCTCCACAATAAAAGATACAGTCGCTTTTACTCACACACACCGCTCCACCTTAAAAGGTACAGTCGTTTCTTACTCACACACACTGCTCCACCTTAAAAGATACAGTCGCTTCTTACTCACACACACCGCTCCACATTAAAAGATACAGTTGCTTCTTACTCACACACACTGCTCCACATTAAAAGATACAGTTGCTTCTTACTCACACACACCGCTCCACCTTAAAAGATACAGTCGCTTCTTACTCACACACACCGCTCCACCTTAAAAGATACAGTCGCTTCTTACTCACACACACCGCTCCACCTTAAAAGATACAGTTGCTTCTTACTCACACACACCGCTCCACCTTAAAAGATACAGTCGCTTCTTACTCACACACACCGCTCCACCTTATAAGATACAGTCGCTTCTTACTCACACACACACCACTCCACATTAAAAGATACAGTCGCTTCTTACTCACACACACCGCTCCACCTTAAAAGATACAGTCGCTTCTTACTCACACACACCGCTCCCCTTTCATTTATTTTCATTTCATTTAGTTTTTAATTTAACTTTGTTAGTGGGGTGTAACTGTGTCGAAGCTCACTGAGGGGCTAGATCTCAGTTTGCTTGTGTTCATGTTAATCATAGTTGTTTTTATTTCTTTTATCTCAGTACTTTCTCATTTGTTAAGTGCTGAATGGCCACAGTGCCTTGCTTCTCAGTCAAGACAAACAGGGACAAGGCCTTTGTAAACGTTCCACAAACCCTCGACCTCCTGAAGACTCCTCCTAATGAGGTGCATGTGAATGAAGCTGAGGGACCGTCCAGCCGTTTCACAGGAGTAGACAGATGTGAGGGGTCTCTCAAGGTCTCTGTTGTCTGTGACGGTGGGCAATGTCTCCTTCACACGTCTCACCACTCCAGGGGCAGGCCGCAGCTCTTCATTACTGCACTTGCATCTTTCATGAGCTTTTGTTGTTTTGAATATTGAGAGAGTGGACTTTGCATTCAAGATCCTTTGGATGTGTGTGTGTGTGTGTAAGCTCTCCACAAACCTGGCCTGCTCAGGACCCCCACAGAGCAGGTGTGATGTGGTGGTGGATCATTCTCAGCGCTGCAGTGACACTGACGTGGTGGTGGTGTGTTAGTGTGTGTTGTGCTGGTGTAGAGTGGATCAGACACAGCTGTGCTGCTGGAGTTTTTAAATCCCTCAGTGTCTGGACTGAGAACAGTCCACCAACCAAAAACATCCAGCCGACAGCGTCCTGTGTCACTGATGAAGGACTAGAGGACGAGCGACACACACTGTGCAGCGACAGATGAGCTACTGTCTCTGACTTTACATCTACAAGGTGGACCAACAAGGGAGGTGTGTCTCACAGAGTGGACAGAGAGTGGACACAGGGTTTAAAAACTCCAGCAGCACTGCTGTGTCTGATCCACTCTACACCAGCACAACACACACTAACACACCACCACCACGTCAGTGTCACTGCAGCGCTGAGAATGATCCACCACCACATCACACCTGCTCTGTGGAGGTCCTTAGCGCTGAAGAACAGGGGGGAAGGGGGATGATAAAGTATGCAGAGCAACAGATGAACTGTAGAACTACAGTGGACAGTGAGTCACACAAATTCTTAGGACTAGACTCTGGAGCAGGGGGAACATAAAGGCCAAGGACACATGGGTTAATGAGACGCTCTATCTGTGTGATCTCATCAGCCAGCATCTTTCTCTCTCTCTCTCTCTCTCTCTCTCTCTCTCTCTCTGTCCCTCTCTCTCTCTCTCTCTCTCTCTCTCTCTCTCTCTCTCTCTCTCTCTTTCACCCTCTCTCACTCCCTCTCCCTTTCTCTTGCTCCATCTCTCTAACTCTGTCTATCTGTATGTTTCTCTCTGGTTCTCTCTCTCTTTCTGTCTCTTTCTAACCTTGTGTGTCCCTCTGTTCTTGTTCTCTCTCTCTTTTTTTCTCTTTCTCTGTCTTCTCTCTCTCTCTCTCTCTCTCTCTCTCTCTCTCTCTCTCTCTCTCTCTCTCTCTCTCTCTCTGTGTGTCTGTCTCTCCGAGGGTCAGAGTAAACGAGTTCCTTTAAAGTTGAGTACCATGTACAATCTCTCCCTCTGTTCGTGTTAGTGGTTGTAACACACCCTGACCACACGAGGCTTCCTATTGGACACAGATCAAGGTAAGCGCCTTCTTTCTGCTACAGAGAGTAACGTCAGTCTGTGCTGCTTTACACACACAGATAAACAAGCACAAAACATTCAAAACTCATAGTTCTCCATTAGTAAATACAATGAGATGCAGAGGACTCCCGCTCCTGATTCAGCGATGGAAAAAGAGACCGTAACCGGGCCAACGGGTCAGTGACAGTTCCACAACGGCTTCTCTGATGTGAACATAAAGAGGGCTTTAATAAATAAAACTTCTGTCTGAAGGTCATCAAATCCTCACAGACATGTTCCAGTACCCAGTGCCAGCCATCCCAGAAGAGCAGGTGTGCAAACATTTGGTCACATAGTGTACACCAACATACCGTCCACTCAAGACGTGATAAATGTCCAGAATGTATACATCCGGGAGGATTACACACTTAACATTCTGCACGTCCATCTGATTCTCCAGAGCAAGATTATTAAAGGGTCAGAGGTCAGACAGAGTCTAAACCCTCCCTTGTATAATCCACAGTGGCTCTATATAATCCATAGTTCTCGAGGAATGGCTTGATCCCAGTCTGTGACGGTCACTCATTCTGTCCACTGAAACTACTCTTAGCACACGGAGATCACTTATATGTCAACAAATATAGCCCACATTTATATGTCTATTGTTTAAAGCCCTCTTTAAGATCTTTACAAACAGCATGTTCACATTAAAGTGTGAATCTGGAGTCCACCAACCCACACACTGTGAAACAAGTTTTCAGTGTGCTGCCTGTGTCAGAAATCACGAGATAAAACAAGACATTCTAATTCTGCTCCGCTTCTGACGTCAAGTGCAGAGACTTTAGAATGGCCCCGCCCCCTCATCTGAGTCTGTCCAATCACAGCACTGGACCCATGTTTATGTGAGAGCACAAAGATGAGGTTAAATGGCTAAAAACCAGAGCTTCTGCTCCTCGCTCCTCACTGCTGTGCGCTCGGGGTCGGGGTGAACAGCGAGCTGCTCATTATCATTTAAAGGAACAGGCGCCTCATTAAGAAACAGAACTGTGTTCCACTGTGGAGAAGAGGGGGGGATTTTTCACGACTGTGGCACCACTGGAGGAGGTGGTTTACACAGTTTAGTTACACAGTGTGAGAAGTGCAGTTTTCCCAAAGTTAAATACATGCTTCAATTCAACCAAACAATCTCCATCAACCCTTGGGTTTAACAAGAGAAACCACACTTCCACTGACTTTGTGTCTCTAATTTCAGGGCAGGCTTCATTTGGGAGTGCGGATGTTTGGCCGCTGCAAAATAGAGCCATAGCTTGTACGACCGTTTCAGAATCATCTGCTCCTGATGATCAGGCCATAAACTCTTATGAGCCTCTGGGGCATCCTAAAACCAGCTCATAAAAAGACTGGAAACTGGTCCTTGTGGTTTGGCTTTCAGCGATCTGCCACACTGCCCCTTCAATTCCTGCCTCACCCCCTGAGGCAGTTAGCCCTGAATGAAGCTGCCAGGCATCACCCTTCCGCCTGTTTTGACGAAATCAAAATCAGCCAAACTGAAAAGTGATTTAAGATCAGGATCCTCTGTCACTGATGAAGGACTAGAGGAGGAGCGACACACACTGTGCAGCGACAGATGAGCTACTGTCTCTGACTTTACATCTACAAGGTGGACCAACGAGGGAGGAGTGTCTCACAGAGTGGACAGAGAGTGGACACAGGGTTTAAAAACTCCAGCAGCACTGCTGTGTCTGATCCACTCACACACTAACACACCACCATCACGTCAGTGTCACTGCAGCGCTGAGAATGATCCACCACCACATCACACCTGCTCTGTGGGGGTCCTGAGCGCTGAGGAACTGAGTATGCAGTGTGTGTAACTGTCGATGTTCAGATAATTCTCTATATATTTAAACAGAATAAGGCCTACATTTATAATTCATATGCTTCCTCGTGGAGGGAGGTTTGTATGCAATTACCCAGCATCCCCCCGTTCCTCTGGCACAGAGGGAACCCCAGTGGACAGCGGAGAGTGGAGGAAGTCCAGGGCTTTTGTCCAGGAGATGAGTCAAAGCGAAATTAGCCTCACAGGCAGAAGGAGGGCTGAATTAATGATGCATCTCTTTAGGTTTATTGCCTTTTCCCGAGCGAAACACAGCGAGAATATAAACACGCATGAATAACACATGAGAACCAAATACTGACACCCTCCCTCTCTCTCTCCACATCTCCGTCACTGTCTCTCCGCCTCGAACGCCCCGGCACCAGCTGCAGACGGATGAAGGTGACTCCCAGATGAGACGGCGTGGTTTTGTCTGGCAGGGACTGACCAGCCCCATCCAATTCCATGTCCCCTGTCCTCCTCCTGTCCTTCCTGACCACTTTGTGGATGACTTCAGATTAGGCGATGTAACATTTATGTGAGGATTTGATAGCGTTCTGCGGTCACATGCAGATGGCCCTTCCCATATCATGATGTATGCCAGTAAATTTAATCAGTGCCTGGTGCTTGCTGTGGAATAGTGGTTAATACTGCTACTTCTACCCAGGGTTCGAATCCCTGCTCGGGTACCACACCACACTACACTGACACCAATCCTTGGACAAGACCCCTAACACTACACTGACACCAATCCTTGGACAAGACCCCTAACACTACACTGTAACAGGATTAAAATTGTGAGTGTCTTTAGCTGTAAGAATGACTGCTAAATGCCATACATGTAAATGTTCTACACGGTGTTGTAGTGTTCTCCTGCAAGCGTGTTGAGCTCTCAGAACACCAGGTTTTTGAGACAGCCCTGAGTAAGACAAGCCCTCCCTGTGTATGCTCCAGTTGAGGAGTAGTGGATAGCTGGGCGAGATAACCTGGCAACCCCAGTACTGCTGTGCTTTCTGGATAATCTCCAAGCTCTATAAACATAATTAGACAAATGATTCTTGTTATTATCAGTCAGTTTCATGCAGATTTCCATTAACTAGCAAAGTAAACTCTGTGTGGACTGTAAAAGCAGACTCCAATCACCCTCCTCCCTTTAAAGAGCCCTGTGAAAATCAGACGAAGAGAGAGTCGGAGTGCGGCTGTAACTCTGCGCTGCTTCTCTTCTGGGACGCCTCAGATTCAGAAGCCATTGCCTGGAGGAAGCCTTGTTTACTTTTTGACGCCATCTTATGGATCTTCTTATCAGAAAACACCCAGCATCCCACACTTTAATCCATCAGACCATCAGAGATCTGTGTGCGAAGGGTTATAGAGAGAGGAGAATGCACAAATTACAAACAAGGACAAAGGAACAGGTCATAGCCCCAGTCACTCACTCACACTCACACGTTCACCCACAACCAGACTGCGACGGCTGGGTGAACCACCTTCATGATCATGGTGTTCCCAGCACTTATCTTGAGCCGGATCCTGCTGGAACAAGACTGGACGGGGCTCATATTTGGAGAAGATATTTGGTTTTCCAGAACCTGTTTATGTGGATCTGGCACCTCTGCGTTTTTAAATAGAAAAAAAATTATAATCTCTTTCTCACTCACCCTCGTTCTCATGCTCACATTCACTCCAAACCACCCCCTACTGGCCAGGACTGTAAATGCAGCCTGGATCTTTAACACCAGGGTGCGCTTGTTGTTACTTCCTGATTTATCAGGTGTACGAAACATTTTAAAGCATTTTTGTGTTGTGTATAACTGTAATAAAAAATGAACACATTGTCTTCTCTTTTGTGATTTTACAGTAACTGTGTCGTAATAGGAAGCGGCACGGTGGCGCAGCAGATAGGTGTCACAGTCACACAACTCCAGGAGCCTGGAGGTTGTGGGTTCGATTCCCGCTCCGGGTGACTGTCTGTGAGGAGTGTGGTGTGTTCTTTCTGTGTCTGCGTGGGTTTCCTCCGGGTGACTGTCTGTGAGGAATGTGGTGTGTTCTCTCTGTGTCTGTGTGGGTTTCCTCCAGGTGACTGTCTGTGAGGAGTGTGGTGTGTTCTCTCTGTGTCTGTGTGGGTTTCCTCCAGGTGACTGTCTGTGAGGAGTGTGGTGTGTTCTCTCTGTGTCTGTGTGGGTTTCCTCCGGGTGACTGTCTGTGAGGAGTGTGGTGTGTTCTCTCTGTGTCTGTGTGGGTTTCCTCCAGGTGACTGTCTGTGAGGAGTGTGGTGTGTTCTCTTTGTGTCTGTGTGGGTTTCCTCCGGGTGACTGTCTGTGAGGAGTGTGGTGTGTTCTCCCTGTGTCCGCGTGGGTTTCCTCCGGGTGCTCTGGTTTCCTCCCACAGTCCAAAAACACATGTTGGTAGGTGGATTGGCGACTCAAAAATGTCCGTAGGTGTGAGTGAATGTGTGTGTGTGTGTCTGTGTTGCCCTGTGAAGGACTGGCGCCCCCTCCAGGGTGTATTCCCGCCTTGCGCCCAATGATTCCAGGTAGGCTCTGGACCCACTGTGACCCTGAACTGGATAAGGGTTACAGATAATGAATGAATGAATGTGTCGTAATAAAAAATCACAATTCTCATTTTATTCTGCATAAAAATAACCTAAAAACACAGTGTTAATGCGCTTTGGTCCCAAATATAACACTGACTCCATCTGTAACTGGTCTAAACCCACACTCACATGGACTTTTGGACACAGTATTGTCCCCAAGAACAGAACAAACCCATCACAGTCTTCTGCAGCTTTTTCCTGATGGAGCTCAGAACCAACGCAGCGCCCAATAAACTCTTCACTTTCCACACGGCTTCAGTTTTAGGTTATTTTCTGTTGAAGAAAATGAGACTGTGATTTTAATACGACACACAGTTACTGTGAAATGAGTGGAGAATGTTTAGATTCTGAATTACAGCTACACATTTTACAAAAAAGCTTCAGAACGTATTTATACACCTGATACAAATAAAGCACTGGGTGTCTCCAGGGAGATACAAGTATAAAAAGATCTTCAAGGGACATTAACAGGACTTTACTGGACAGAACCGAGACCTCTGTTAATTTCACATTCAGCAGATGATCCACCTGCAGTGAGTCACGCTGCAGCTGTAAGAGGATTCATCCGGCTCCAATTTCTCTGAAGGTAATGCTGAGTTAATGATGTGTCAGAATGATGGGGTTCGCCTTTGTTGCTGTGGAAAGGGGGCTGTGCTTCAGGATCTTAATCTACAACAAGCTCCTGTGTCTGTGGACCACCTGAGTCTCTTTAAATCACGACCTGTGGGATTTGAATTTACACCAAAGGGTCATACACTGTTTCTACACTTTCTGCATACTTTAATACCCTTCTTTCCCCGTGTTAGTGTGTGTTGTGCTGGTGTAGAGTGGATCAGACACAGCAGTGCTGCTGGAGTTTTTAAACCCTGTGTCCACTCTCTGTCCACTCTGTGAGACACTCCTCCCTCGTTGGTCCACCTTGTAGATGTAAAGTCAGAGACAGTAGCTCATCTGTCGCTGCACAGTGTGTGTTGCTCGTCCTCTAGTCCTTCATCAGTGACACAGGACGCTGTCGGCTGGATGTTTTTGGTCGGTGGACTGTTCTCAGTCCAGACACTGAGGGGTTTAAAAACTCCAGCAGCACTGCTGTGTCTGATCCACTCTACACCAGCACAACACACACTAACACCACATTCCCACTCAGAATGAAGTTCCATTGCGTCCAGTGCTGGAGCCTTAATAATCCACCAGCTGACACTTGGCATTGGGTGACTTTAGGCTCATGTGCAGCTGCTTCAGAGTATCCTCTTTCATTTCATGAGATTGTCTACTGTCTGTGTTCTCAGGAGCCCCTGAGAAAGAATACAGAAATAGGACATCTCCTTAATATCTCAGTAGTTTCTCAAACAAATGAGACTTAAACCTGAGGTCTTCTGAGACTAGGACCTGAGTGATCTCACATGTGTCTCCTGTGGAGATTTAGTGAAGATCTCAGTGAAGTCACAAACTGATTTGCCAGCCTCATGTCTCCTTTTTGCCTCATTCATTTTCTCATAAGGAAATTAGGGGGTCGCCACTATGTCTCATGAGGCATTACTGAGCAATCTATGAGCAATAAAATGTTCCTCTGGGTCGGCTAAAGTAGCTGAGTTTACTTTATTGAGTTTACTTTATTTATAAAAAAAAAAAGTTCTCAAACACTAGAGCACAGCCTGGATTCAAGGCGCTCCACCCAAGCTCCGCCCACAACCACGACCCCCGCATTTACACCAAAAGTGGAGAAATTTAAGCGCAGCATATTGAGATATTGGAAAGTTATTCATAGGCTCTGTGTGGCTACGAGGCCAGCATTAACCTAATTAGAAAGCGGTCATGGATTTCCTTTTCCCTGGGGCTTCCACACGAAACACAACGGCCAAGATTGTTCAACACTTTAATTCAACATCTCATTTACACCCAGCCACGGCCAGGAGGAGTGACCTCACAACCGGGACGCCAGCCAGAGGACGCCCTTCGAAACCGGCTCGTCCAAATGTCACTACCACGTCCCGTCCAACATGTTAATAACCACAGAGACAGGCCCAGAGGGGTCTCTCTCAGCAGGGCACTACCAGCCAGGGATAGGAAGGTCAGGGAGAGGTTGTGGCTGAACGGTTTGTAGTATCTGACTCTGATGAGGTCCAGAAGGTCTGAAGCTCCAGAGTGGAGTCTGTAATATGCAAAATAGGGTTGTGTACATCTGCCACAGCTGTGGAGACACTGGTAAAAGTCACTGACACTAATTTCTCTATAACTCTGTAGTGTTAAAATCACTATAGGGGCCACTAGTTCACGTCTGTCGGTGAACCCACCTTCAACTGCATTCTACTCTACTGTTGAGTAGTTACTGATTAAAGAAAACCTTCCTATGTTTACATCACTAAGTAGAAGAGGTTTTTGGTGACACCTCCTTTGAAAATGTCTTTCCGAGGCTTTAAAAGTGATGTTCACTTTTTTTTTTTAATCCAAATCCGTTTTTATAAAATCACCAATTGCGCTGGAAAAAAGCTCTGGTGTTTGTACACAGCCCTGGCTCTGTAAATGGGAAACTAAGTGGCTCAGATCGAATGCTAAAACACTATTCCAGGCAGTCAGCTGCAGGTGGTGTTCATGTTCAGGATGGTGGACCGGGAGGAGCAGGCCCCAGATCCGCCCCTCCCCTCAGTCTTCGACTTCCATGCCCCATCTCTTCATCACCAATATGTACTTTTCTCACACAGGTGGTGTTAGTAATCATCAGAACCTAGAATCATCATATCATAATGTGGAGCGGTGTGTGTGTATAAGAAGCGACTGTATCTTTTAAGGTGGAGCGGTGTGTGTGAGTAAGAAGCGACTGTATCTTTTAATGTGGAGCGGTGTGTGTGAGTAAGAAGCGACTGTATCTTTTAATGTGGAGTGGTGTGTGTGAGTAAGAAGCGACTGTATCTTGTTGGTGTCTGAATTGTAAATTGTCTGTAAGTGTTTATTCACTGTTTGAATTCCCACAGAAACTCAAGTGTAACTCGAGCTGTTTAGTTTTGTAGCACTTTCGCTCTGTGTTTACTTTCATGCAGTTAGCACTCTCCTGAATTTAGAGTCAGTCCCACCTTAAGTAATGTAACTGTAACAGCAAAAATAAGTCAGTGTTACCCCCCTATGGAGCAGGAATAGAGCAACATCCTCATCTCACTGGGGATTCGTAAACACATTAGAGCTGTTTCCAGAGCAAACCGACTGCAGAGCAGCACATAGAGAGGACACACACTCAGAGCTTTATACAAAGGTTTTTTTTATTATTATTTCATTATTTTACCTTTAACTCTTCTGCTACAGATCTCAGGCCAAGGTGCTGTGGTCTCAGCTTTGTGGGTTGTTTGGTCTCCTCTCTGTTCCAGGAGACACCAGCTGTCACGGTGCCAAAGTGTCCCCCCCCCCTCCATCCACACTACCTGTTTTTTAATAAGCAGATTTAATGTGATACACACCATCTGGACACCAGCCACCTCCAGAATGAGAAAAGGGAGCTCTGGGTATGATCAGGATACTCCAGAGGAACAGAAAGCACCAGGATCTGCTTTCATCCTTAAATACTACAGAATACTGAGTAATCGAACTATCGCCCATCACGAAAGGCCAAAGATAAACTTACGTAGGTGTGTGTGATATTATGGTGTGTGCGCCCCCTGCAGGAGCTGACACTGTGGAGATTTCCAATGATGCTAACTCTGATTATATTAAATACCACACTGCAGCATTCAGAGTGTGTCCTGGGCGGATTAGTTTGGGATTGTGTGTGTTCTCTGTGTTTCATTGGAGTGGGTTTTATTTTTACAAGCTAATAAGGGGCTAGGATCCACTTTGTGTGTGTGTGTGTGTGTTCACATATGGACACAGCTGACACATGCAGGACACATGCAGGACACAGCTGTAGCTATAGATCCACCCCCTGATTCACAGACTCCTCCTCTTTAATCTACACCAGAGACACACTCGTCTACTCCACTCTATAGATACTGTAGCTATAGCACCTCCCACTGGTTCACTGACTCCACGTCCACTTACAAAATTTCTAGTGCAATTCACATTACTTTAAACTTCATGGAGTGGCCTTGTTTGAAATAAATTTAAAACTGTAAAATTGCAGTAGTTGCTTACAGTGTACACACACGCACACACACACTGTAGTATACCTCCCCATCTCTACTCTGGACATGCTTCTCCCCGACAGGCCACAGACATCTTGGTGCACATGGTCTATTTATCACCAAGCCGTGGAGCCGGGGAGAACCACTTCACATGATTTTACCTGCAGCAGTGACCACAGCAACGTCCATCAAGAGAGATACTGAGCTCTCAACACTGTGACAACTGTGTTCAACAGGTACAGCACTTTTCCACCGCAGGGTCCCTACTCAACTCTATTCTTGTCTTTTACTCCTCCTCCACCAGGTGAATCCGGTCCTGGTTCTGGAAGCGGGTTCTTGTTTAGTGGCTGTTCTCTCGTGGTTCAGAGCGAGTCGAGTAGGGACTAAACCATGGCGTGTAAACCTTGCAGAGCGTTGATTGTCCAGAGAGAGTCGTCACTCTACGCCACGCAACGCAGACAACCAGCACCAACTCTCCATCTGTAAAATCTCCAGCTGCAGCAGAGATCACATTTGTTTTTATCCGACTCACGACGGCAGCTCGTAAAATGACGCCGTGGTCTTTTGAAGAGGTTCAAACACTCCTTGGATCGGTGGCCGACGAAAGAATCCAGCGAGAGCTTGATGCTGCAACAAGGAAGGAACAAACTCTACTGATCTGTCTGAACTGATGACGGAGCTGTGTTCAGTCCCAAACAACAACAACAACAACAATACGCCAATACACCATGAGTAAACACTGCTATTGTGTGTCATACCTGGCAATCCCGGGTGTGGAAACTGTACTGTGATTGGACAGCGGGTGGGATCACAGCATTGCTATCAGAGACGCCAGGTTTCCTTACCACTCTGATCACACCCCCTGGTTATTTTAAGTTTTAGTACAGTAAATATATTACAGATTGCTCCTTGAAGCCTCAGTAGAAGAGTAGAAGCTACTGAACACCACCTGAGTTAAATTCAGAAGCGCCAATATCCAATTACTCTCGGTCATATGGTGTATAAACTTTAATGTGCCCCGTTCTTGTGAATATTTCATGGTACAAGTTATGTCTGCAAGAGCTTTGCTCATGAATGAAACATGGAATCAAGTGGTGGAGCGCTCTGAGTTCTCCAGATGCTACTAGTTGTTATCAGAGATGTCGGCTTGAATTTAAGGCAGAATGATAATTAAACACGAGTAAACATTAAAGATGCATCAGAATTAGAGGAGGTCCATAATCCCACAGCGGCACACATCACTTCACGGCTGCTGTTTTAAGGGCTGTTCACGGCTGGAATGTGCACACTCTAAATGTCTTAGCTTTATGCTAACGGACTGCAATTACCTTACGCAATGGGAGCTAGCAGAGAAATTAAGGTAATACCTCAGTTTGACATTTCCCATTGCCTCCAAATCAAACCATACTGCCCTGGAGAAGACACCCTCAACTTATCAAGCCCCAGTCAGGAGCATCACACTGGCTTCTCCCTCATTCCTGAAGCAAATTACTGCTAGAGACACCTTCCGTCATTATCAACAGCTACATCACAGCCTGCCAAACAGTGTCCATGTCCTGAACGCTAATGAATACCACTCTCCTTCAGCCCATGGAGCACTTCTTTACTTTTACAACAGGACAAATCTGGACGCAGGGTCTTTATTACAAAAAGAAATCACAGGGTGCTCTTCTAAACACTTAATCCTTTCACTCACAGACGACTGGACATGTTTCTGGAGAATGACCCATGTTCCAATTTTGAAAGATATAAAGAGATGTTGACAGACATTTCTGTGGCTGTGCTCAAGTTGCATTCACTTTGCTTCTTCTGTTCACAGAGCTGCTGTGTTTTAAAAAGGACATCACCAGAGCCAGAGTTAAACAGATAATTCGGATGGGATTAGTTGTACGTGGGGAGCTGGGATGATGTGATATTTCCACAAGTTATCTGTAAAGTTTACAGTGGATTGGCACTGGATTAGAATTCTCTGTGAAAATAACAGAGATGGGTGGCTACTTGATTCACGCACTGCCGTCACACAGCGTGGATCAGACACAGCAGAGTTAATGGAGTTGTTAGACTGATGACGACCTTATCTTCTAGTCTTTCACAACAGATAAAGGGCGAGAAGACGGCCAAACCTTTACTGGTCCTTCACACAGTTATTAGAACTGATATAAACAGTGTAATGTTAAGAGTAGGACACGTTCATTATAATACGTACAGATGATACTATTGCGCAGGAAACCTACCTACGGCCACCAGAAATGTCTCTTCACTGAGTGATTCTTCAGGTTGTTCTGTGGATTTGAACGTGGTGTTTGTTTCAGCCGATAAGCTTTTACTTACAGGGAGCTCCTCCACTCTCGAGAAAACCCGGGATATGACGCAGTATTCCTCCATGTGTCGATTCAGACAGGTTGATTAATAACCTGGGGTTGTTTTTACTGCTCGTTTTACTGTAGGTAGAAGGCTCAGGAATCTTTCCTGAAACTGGAGCATGCACTCCGGGAAAATGACTGAAATGGTCTCTTCAGATGGGATTATGACAACCGAGATACTCTGGTAATAATCACTTTACCCCCACATCCACAGGTAAAACTAATCCCATCCGAATAGTCAGGAAAGAGTCATGGTTAATCCACTGTTTACAGCAGGCGCAGAAGTGATATATGACCCACTTTGTTTAAGTTTGAAGTGCGCTGCAAAAACTGAAAGTGAGTTGCCTCCAAGACTCACTGAATCATTGGCCAAGTGTTCTTGACTCCTAGACGTCCAAAGAATTGGTTATTTGGGAGTTGACTCCAGATCAGTGAATACTTTTAGACTTTATTTTGCCCGCTCTCACTGTGCAGAGGCACATTGGGCAGCACCATGGATTTGGAACCATATTCATTTCACAGTAATATATGCCTCTTGTCGCAGGACTGAGAGTATCTGAAGAATATCTGTGTTTTAAGATGAACAGAGTTGACTCCATTTTAGACCAAAATCTCATCACATTGAAGGAAAGGTAAACACACTGTCATAAATCTGTGTCTTATTGTTTTGTGTGTTTTGGTTTTGTGTCTGTATTGTTCTTTGTTTCTTTATGAAAATATTTAAAACCAAATAACAAAAAGATATAAAATTGTGAAACAGTTTCATTCTCCGTTTTTCTGTTGCAGGATTCGCGAAAAAACAAATAATGAAAGGTACATGGACCACACGCAGCATTCTCCTGTTTTTATTTCCTTGTGACTTTCTTTCCATTTTCCATTGCCCCGTTTCAGAAGGAGAACCTCCACAGATGTGTCTGGTTCTCTGGCCTTTACCCAGAACCGTCTCAAGGACGATATAACACTCGATATAAATGACCCGTCCAGCTCCACAGTGCCGTAACACTTTATTTGAGGCTTTGAGGTCTTTCTGGAGCTTCTTTATCTCAACTCTCCCACAGAAGCTCTCACTGTTCCTACTGAAAAACCCACTGTCATTTGGTTCCAGCTGGGAACCTTTCTGATTTGGGACCTGATTTACATCAGTGGAAATATGCAAAACTGTTCCAAATTACATTCATGAACAGGAACCAGGTTTCACATTGGTTGAAAAGGGATAAATACTACACTCAGTCCCTCATTCCTGTGGACAGTATCTCACACTCACACACTCACCCAGTCACTCACAAAATTTCACCTGTGGACAGTTTCACTCACTCACCCAGTCACTCACAAAATTTCACCTGTGGACAGTTTCACTCACTCACCCAGTTACTCATACACACACTCACCCAGTCACTCATACACACACTCACCCAGTCACACTCACCCAGTCACTCACAAAGTTTCACCTGTGGACAGTTTCACACACTCACCTAGTCACTCATACACACACTCACCCAGTCACTCATACACACACTCACCCAGTCACTCATACACACACTCACCCAGTCACACTCACCCAGTCACTCACAAAGTTTCACCTGTGGACAGTTTCACACACTCACCTAGTCACTCATACACACACTCACCCAGTCACTCATACACACACTCACCCAGTCACTCATACACACACTCACCCAGTCACTCACACCTGTAGACAGTTTCACTCACTCACCTAGTCACTCATACACACACTCACCCAGTCACTCATACACACTCTCACCCAGTCACTCATACACACTCTCACCCAGTCACTCATACACACACTCACCCAGTCACTCATACACACTCTCACCCAGTCACTCATACACACACTCACCCAGTCACACTTTACAGAATCCAGCAGAGAACGAGTGAAGCCCACACAGAGTTTCCCGGCTGCATTCGTCCTCCGAGGGCAATGTCTCATCCGTCCTCACTGCCAGTGTTTAACGGAGTAATAACGGAGCCTTGAATGAGATCCAGGTTTGTTTGTGAAGCCCATGCCGCCGTCAGAGTTCGATAATGAAATTCCAGCCCATTATTCACACACACCATTAGCCAGCAGGAAGTGGGGGGGTAGTTTGGTCAGTGATGAGAACGACCTGCAGATCAATGCCCACACACAGCCACCGGGCCATTACCGTACTGGATTTACGTCCAGCTGGACAAGCAACGTCCAGCCTGTTATCACAGCAGAGACGTCTGAAGGTGGAAAAAAGACACACGTTTGTTCGCAACCGCTCTCCAGCTCTAATTGGCCACTTATAGATTGATTTTTCAACACTCACATATGAAAATAATGTAAAACTGTGGTTATGTCTGAGGCACAGGTGTGGTCTTATTAGACATTAGGTCTTATCACAAGAGGGCGTAAAAGTGCTTTCCCTTACTGCTCTATCCCCCTGTGTAAACAGTGCCTGTTCATTTAAATGATAATGAGTTGCTCGCTGTTCACCCCGACCCCGAGCGCACAGCAGTGAGGAGCGAGGAGCAGAAGCTCTGGTATTTAGCCGTTTTCACTCTGTTCTCTTTCTTCTCCGTTTTTACTCAGTGCTCTTATTTCTCCGCGCTTGTTGTGTCTGTTTTGCTGCATTTACCTTTGTCTTTGGGCTCTCACGTAACTGCGGATCCAGCACTGTGATTGGACAGACTCAGACGAGGGGGCGGGGCCATTCTACGAGAAAATGCATGGAACAGGGGACCTCTTCATTCTATTTAAACTGAGAATTTAAATAAAAATAAGATGTTCCTACAAATAACCGCACACCAGTTTAGAAAAATCAAAGCCCTTCTCCCTTTGCTTCAGTAAACAATTCTGCTTTTTTGGGATTGATATCGGGAGATTGCTGTGAGGATTTGCTGGCATACAGCCACATACATGTGAGGTGAGGTCAGGTCCTGATACTGGATGTTTAAGTAGGTGTTGGATTGTGCTCCATCAGTTCGCATGAGGCAGTTCCACTGCTCTAGAGGGTCCTCATCTCTCTCCAGTCCACCTCAGCATTGCTCATGTGCAGCTACTCCACAGCAAATGCTGACTGGCTGTTTGAAAACTGCACAAGCTGAATGAGGGGTGTCTGAAAGTTACACCTGTGGATGTGGCGATGACCTCAGGGGTTAATGGATGGGATGGACACAGAGATTATCGTAGAGATTATTATAATCCCAGCTGCAGAATAGGGATTAGTGCGATGGACACTCAATACAGATCTGCACTTAAACACGGTCCAGGACCCTCCGTCACTGACTGGTCAGAGTCGGACCACAGGGGACAAAACAGACGAGGAACATTAACCTTAATCCCCAACCCTTCACTGTTCCCGCTTTTCCCATCGGCTCCGGACGACGGAACAGATGGAGGAACACCGTCCCATTAACCACGGCCTAGCAGCAACTTTAAAGCTCTCATTATACAGCTCTCTCTCTCACATTATCTCCCTCTGTCTATCATTCACTCTCTCCCCCACGCGCGCACACACACACACAAACATACCCACACACACACACACACAAACATACCCACACATACACACACACACACACACACACACATACACACACACACACACACACAAACACTCTCTCTCTCACACACACACACATACACACACACACACACACACACAGACACACACACACACACATACACACACACACACAGACACACACACTCACACAAACACACACACACACATTCACACTCACACACACAAATACACACACATACACACAAATATACACACACACACACACACTTTTTCTCTCACCCCATCTCTTTCTTTCTAACATTCATTCTTTCTCTTTGTCCCTCAGTTTCTCTTATTCATTTTATCCCTCTTTCATTCATTTTCATTTCACCCACTCTTTTCTCATATTCTCCTTCTCTCTTCCTCTTTGATCCTATTTTTATTCCAGTCTCTCATCGTGTTTCACTAGTTCATCTCTCTCTCCCGCTTTCTCTCCTTCTCTCTCCCACTCATTCTATATTTCTTTCCTCCTACACACAGACACACACACACACACACACAGAGTGTTCTTCCTATAAGTATATAAGGGGTCTCCTAATCCTCAGAAGGTCAGGACAGTAATCAGAGGAGGTCCTACTCCAAGACGAATCGGTTTGTGAGCCTCTGACCTCTGAAACAAAGGCAATGGCCCAAACGACTTGGAAAAGTAATGTTTTCTGTTTTAGTCAATGATTAGCTGCTACTGCACTTTATAAATCTTCAGAAACATTGCGGTCGCCGTGGTTTCGACTGTGTGTGTAGCTTGTGTTTCATCCTTTCAGAGACGCTGTGGTGTGCTCACTCTCCTGTAAAGTTGATTTAAACTGAATGTAAATGAGACCACAGGATTATCCTGCACCCACCGCCCTTTAAAAACCCACCTCAGCCCATTGCACAGGTGCCTTCGCCTCTGGAGGGAGATCAGACGACGCTGGGCTTGGATTTCCTTGGCAAATAAAATCAGCCGCTTGTTTGAGCGATCTGTCCTCGCAGCAGTTTTTCGTTGAGCAGCAACTCTCACAGACTGCAAGCGGCAGCCACGGAGATTTCCCACAATCCCCTGAGCAATCCAGGCTCTCACCTGTGTGTGGAATAAAATCAGAGTCAATAAACGGCAGAGATGAAAAGAAGAGAAATACAATAATCCGTCCTGAATGATTCCTCGCTCTTTATTGAGGGAAGGATTCCCAGTGTCAGTGTTATCCTAGTGTTGTATAAGATGCCGTACAAAGCCTTTAATACAGCTGTGAAATACAGCACTGCGATTGGATGAGAAAATGTAACTTTAAAACACCATAGTTGTGCACTTTTGGGGCCTTAAAGGCAATGTTCAGGATTTTGTCCAATAAAACATTGTATAAGATTCAGAGAATGGTTCCTCGCCATTTGCTGCTCTCCACTCTGTTTGAGCTGTAAAAATCTCTGGTGTTTGTACACAGCCCTGGCTCCATAAATGGGAAACAAACTAAGTGTGTCTGTCTCAACTGGCTCAGCTCTCTCTCTCTCTCTCTCTCTCTCTCTCTCTCTCTCTCTCTCTCTCTCTCTCTCTCTCTCTCTCTCTCAGCATTCGGATGGTGGAGAGACTCCAAACGCTGAAAAGCACCAACCGAGATGAGGATGTTGCTCTATTCCTGCTCCATAGGGGGGTAACACTGACTTATTTTTGCTGTTACAGTTACATTACTTAAGGTGGAACTGACTCTAAATTCAGGAGAGCGCTAACTACATGAAAGTAAACACAGAGGGAAAGTGCTACAAAACTAAACAGTTCGAGTTACACTTGAGTTTCTGTGGGAATTCAAACAGTGAATAAACACTTAAAGACAATTTACACTTCAGACGCCAACAAGATACAGTCGCTTCTTACTCACACCCACCGCTCCACCTTAAAAGATACAGTCGCTTCTTACTCACACACACCGCTCCACATTAAAAAATACAGTCGCTTCTTACTCACACACACCGCTCCACTTTAAAAGATACAGTCGCTTCTTACTCACACACAACGCTCCACATTAAAAGATACAGTCGCTTCTTACTCACACACACCGCTCCACCTTAAAAGATACAGTCGCTTCTTACTCACACAAACCGCTCCACCTTAAAAGATACAGTCGCTTCTTACTCACACACACCGCTCCACCTTAAAAGATGCAGTCGCTTCTTACTCACACAAACCGCTCCACCTTAAAAGATACAGTCGCTTCTTACTCACACACACCGCTCCACCTTAAAAGATACAGTCGCTTCTTACTCACACACCGCTCCACCTTAAAAGATACAGTCGCTTCTTACTCACACACACCGCTCCACCTTAAAAGATACAGTCGCTTTTTACTCACACACACCGCTCCACATTAAAAGATACAGTCGCTTCTTACTCACACACACCGCTCCACCTTAAAAGATACAGTCGCTTCTTACTCACACACACCGCTCCACCTTAAAAGATACAGTCGCTTCTTACTCACACACACCGCTCCACCTTAAAAGATACAGTCGCTTCTTACTCACACACACCGCTCCACCTTAAAAGATACAGTCGCTTCTTACTCACACACACCGCTCCACCTTAAAAGATACAGTCGCTTCTTACTCACACACAACGCTCCACACTAAAAGATACAGTCGCTTCTTACTCACACACACCGCTCCACCTTAAAAGATAGTCGCTTTTTACTCACACACACCGCTCCACCTTAAAAGATACAGTCGCTTCTTACTCACACAAACCGCTCCACCTTAAAAGATACAGTCGCTTCTTACTCACACACACCGCTCCACCTTAAAAGATACAGTCGCTTCTTACTCACACACCGCTCCACCTTAAAAGATACAGTCGCTTCTTACTCACACACACCGCTCCACCTTAAAAGATACAGTCGCTTTTTACTCACACACACCGCTCCACCTTAAAAGATACAGTCGCTTCTTACTCACACACACCGCTCCACATTAAAAGATACAGTCGCTTCTTACTCACACACACCGCTCCACGTTAAAAGATACAGTCGCTTCTTACTCACACACACCGCTCCACATTAAAAGATACAGTCGCTTCTTACTCACACACACCGCTCCACCTTAAAAGATACAGTCGCTTCTTACTCACACAAACCGCTCCACCTTAAAAGATACAGTCGCTTCTTACTCACACAAACCGCTCCACCTTAAAAGATACAGTCGCTTCTTACTCACACACACCGCTCCACCTTAAAAGATACAGTCGCTTCTTACTCACACACCGCTCCACCTTAAAAGATACAGTCGCTTCTTACTCACACACACCGCTCCACCTTAAAAGATACAGTCGCTTTTTACTCACACACACCGCTCCATCTTAAAAGATACAGTCGCTTCTTACTCACACACACCGCTCCACATTAAAAGATACAGTCGCTTCTTACTCACACACACCGCTCCACCTTAAAAGATACAGTCGCTTCTTACTCACACACACCGCTCCACCTTACAGGATACAGTCGCTTCTTACTCACACACACCGCTCCACCTTAAAAGATACAGTCGCTTCTTACTCACACACACCGCTCCACCTTAAAAGATACAGTCGCTTCTTACTCACACACAACGCTCCACACTAAAAGATACAGTCGCTTCTTACTCACACACACCGCTCCACCTTAAAAGATAGTCGCTTCTTACTCACACACACCGCTCCACCTTAAAAGATACAGTCGCTTCTTACTCACACAAACCGCTCCACCTTAAAAGATACAGTCGCTTCTTACTCACACACACCGCTCCACCTTAAAAGATACAGTCGCTTCTTACTCACACACCGCTCCACCTTAAAAGATACAGTCGCTTCTTACTCACACACACCGCTCCACCTTAAAAGATACAGTCGCTTTTTACTCACACACACCGCTCCACCTTAAAAGATACAGTCGCTTCTTACTCACACACACCGCTCCACATTAAAAGATACAGTCGCTTCTTACTCACACACACCGCTCCACGTTAAAAGATACAGTCGCTTCTTACTCACACACACCGCTCCACCTTAAAAGATACAGTCGCTTCTTACTCACACACACCGCTCCACCTTACAAGATACAGTCGCTTCTTACTCACACACACCGCTCCACATTAAAAGATACAGTCGCTTCTTACTCACACACACCGCTCCACCTTAAAAGATTCAGTCGCTTCTTACTCACACACACCGCTCCACCTTAAAAGATACAGTCGCATCTTACTCACACACACCGCTCCACCTTAAAAGATACTTCAGAGGCAAGGTAAGTTTATTTATAGAGCACCTTTCATACACAAGGGCAATTCAAAGTGCTTTAAAGTGTCAAAATAATCCGTAAAAAGCAGTTAAATTACTTGCAGGAGTAAAAAAAACTGCAGTAGAGTAAAAGAAAACATGATTAAAATGATTCATGAATTAAAACGACACAATAAAAGAATAAAGAGTAAAGAGCAGCTCCAAAATAAAGAGTGAGGAGTGATTTAAAGCGAGCTGTAGCTGCTCAAACAGGAATGATTCAGTCTTGATTTAAAAGAGTCTAAAGTCGGGGCTCCTCTGATGTTGTCAGTTCTGTCTCAGAGCGGCGCAGGAGATAAACGCAGCTTCTCCGAGTTTATTCTCCACCTGAGTCAGGACTAACTCTAGTTCCTAAAGATCTGAGAGCTCTGCTCGGCTCTGATCTCTGTATCACATCTGATCTGACACTGTCCCGCACCATGAGGACCTTAAACTCAGTATCAGACTGGTCTCCAGTGTCAGGATTGAAGAGCGGGGGTTCAGCCACCAACAAGATACAGTCACTTCTTACTCAGACACACTGTTCCTCCTTAAAAGACGCAGACCTTCTGAATGAAAACAAATGGGAGTTTGTTGCCTTTAATGTTCCCTGTGTTAAAAAAAAGGCTAGATTTAAAACATTAAATAAAATGTACCTGTTTTTTTTAAAAGGTTTCACTATTTTTTTTTATTATTCCATAATAAATAGATTTTTTTAATTTAAAACGCATTACCATCCAAAATTATGGAAGGCATTTTACATTTATTTAATATTAATATTTTAATTTAAAAGTCACTGCAGAAGGTGTTTCAAACTGACACTGAGTTGACTCTAAGAGAATCGACTCTGAATCATTGGCCGACAGTTGATACGAACGACTCCCAGATGCTGGAAGAACTGATTCTTTGGGAGTCGACTCCTCTTCACTGTTCCGCCCGTCGGCTCTCGCCCTGACACCAGGAAACAGACGGAGCATCTTCCTGTTTTTATTTCTGTCACAAGCAGGGAATGGAGAACAAAGAGACAGAGGCTAATGCTGAGACGAGTATGGGTTAAACACAGGGAACACACTCTAAATACAATCCCGAGGGAGAAGACACATTCACAATGAGCCACAAGACAGAACTGAACACACTGAGCTTATAAAAAGCAACAAAGTTGGCGTCTATTGGTCCTCTCTGGACTCATTTGTAAACCTGGACGATGAAGGACAGCCCTGACCGGCCTCCAAGGATAAATACCCTAAACAACTGAGGATCTAAATCGAATTTGCCGCACCCAGGACAGTCCCTTAAGCGCCCGTCTTTCAGCTGTGTCCCTCAGAGACGAGGTGGAGCTTGGCTCATAGCCACAGGGAAGGAGCTAGAATACTGCTGAGACAGAGAGAGAAGGGAGAAGAAACAAGGGTCACAGGGTGCTGTTTAGGATGGGATTAAGGTAGAGGTTTAACTAAATTAAGCCTAGTCCTTATATATTGAGAGCTATGAGGTCATGGCCTACACATGAGGTCAGACATGAGCAGAGTGTGGATGAGTTCAGTGGACACTCTGTGGACTGTAAATAGGACTCCGAGTGGATTCTCGGTGAACGCTTGGAGGAGGCTCTGTGAACGGTCAATTTACACTAAGTGGACTCTAGGTGGACACTCAGCAGAGTCTTTGGAGAAGTACTCTTGATGGAATCTCAAAGGACTCTTAATGAGCCAGTGGACTCCCTGCGGACCAGTGGACTCTCTGCGGACCACTTGGTGGACCAGTAGACTCTCTGCGGACCACTAGATTCTCTGCGGACCAGTTTGTGGACGAGTGGACTCTCTGTGGACCAGTAGACTCTCTGCGGACCACTTGGTGGACCAGTAGACTCTCTGCGGACCACTAGATTCTCTGCGGACCAGTTTGTGGACGAGTGGACTCTCTGTGGACCAGTAGACTCTCTGTGGACCACTTGGTGGACCAGTGGACTCTCTGTGGACCACTTGGTGGACCAGTGGACTCTCTGCGGACCAGTAGACTCTCTGCGGACCAGTGGACTCTCTGTGGACCACTTGGTGGACCAGTAGACTCTCTGTGGACCAGTGGACTCTCTGTCAAACACTTGGTGGACCAGTAGACTCTCTGTGGACCAGTGGACTCTCTGCGGACCAGTGGACTCTCTGCAGACCAGTGGACTCTCTGCGGACCAGTGGACTCTCTGCGGACCATTTGGTGGACCAGTAGACTCTCTGTGGACCACTTGGTGGATCAGTGGACTCTCTGTGGACCACTTGGTAGACCAGTGGACTCTCTGTGGACCACTTGGTGGACCAGTAGACTCTCTGTGGACCAGTGGACTCTCTGTCAAACACTTGGTGGACCAGTAGACTCTCTGTGGACCCGTGGACTCTCTGTGGACCAGTGGACTCTCTGTGGACCACTTGGTGGACCAGTAGACTCTCTGTGGACCAGTGGACTCTCTGTCAAACACTTGATGGACCAGTAGACTCTCTGTGGACCAGTGGACTCTCTGTCAAACACTTGATGGACCAGTAGACTCTCTGTGGACCTGTGGACTCTCTGTGGACCAGTGGACTCTCTGCCAAACACTTGGTGGACCAGTGGACTCTCTGTGGACCAGTGGACTCTCTGCGGACCCGTGCACTCTCTGTGGACCAGTGGACTCTCTGTCAAACACTTGATGGACCAGTAGACTCTCTGTGGACCCGTGGACTCTCTGTGGACCAGTGGACTCTCTGTGGACCAGTGGACTCTCTGCCAAACACTTGGTGGACCAGTGGACTCTCTGTGGACCAGTGGACTCTCTGCTCACCCGTGGACTCTCTGTGGACCCGTGGATTCTCTGTGGACCAGTGGACCCTCTGCGGACCCGTGGACTCTCTGTGGACCCGTGGACTCTCTGTAGAAAAGTAGACTCTAATGAACTGTGATGAGCAGCTATAGGAAGTGTAGCGTACACTTGCAGTAAGTGAAGGGGACATTTCAGAAAGTGGCGCTGAACCCAGAATAAAGTGCAACTGTGTAACTTCGGCACATAAACAGAGCCTGCGAATCCTCCTCTGGTCATTCCTGACCGCTGCACCTCAGGGACACAGGAAAAAGGTAATTAACGAAGAAGTAATGGGCCTCATCCTCTCGGCCGCTAATGAAGACTCTGAGCCTCGATCAATTTCAATTTCCTCGCTATCAATAACCCCTTATCTCTCACGTATCGACCCACAGGCGCTCCACACGCCTGCTTTGTTTTCAGAAGAAACGGATGAATCCTGGATCTTTTGGGCGGTTCAGTCATAACACGGTGAAATAATGGGTACGTTTTATGAAAGTCCGTAATGTTTTCATAACGTGTTTGACGCAGTAATCGATGTTTCCAGACAAATGTGCACTCAGTTACCATTCAGACTCTAGGCCAAAGGGAGGCCTCATAGTGAGTGAGTAAGACTCAGGTGAAGAGAGATGTTTATTGTTGTTACTGTTGAGTGTTTTGGTCTGGTGTCAACCAGCTGAACATATTTTACTAAAATACTCTGACCAAGACTCGTAAAGTGTGTGAGGAGTATGATTATCATTAGCAGAACTTTTGAAGATGTTTTGAAGTGTGTTTGTGTTCTCTTAACCTTTACATCCCCAGTTCATTGTTCTTTGTTTTAACACTTTCGAGGTCTGAAGTTTGTGTGTCCCTGGTGTTCTCAGAGATCTTTTATACCGGGCTTTCTCTCTCTCCTAAGCCCTATTTGGACAGGGATTAGTTGTATGTGGGGAGCTGGGGTAATGTAATTTTTCCACAAGACGTCAGTAATGTTTACAGTAGATTGGCACTGAATAAGAAACCTGTAAAAATAACAGAGATGGGAGCGGCTACTCGATTCACACACAGCCATCACACAGTGGATCAGACACAGCAGAGCTACTGGAGTTTTTAGACTGTCACTACTGCTCTGAGAACAGCCTAAAAATATCCAGCCCTTGTCGACCTTATCTTCTAGTCTTTAACAACAGATAACGGACGAGAAGACGACCAAACCTTTACTGATTCTTCACACTGTTATTAGAACTGATATAAACAGTGTAATGGTAACTTAGAGTGTAGGACACACAGGATTAATAACCTGGGGTTGTTTTTACTGCTCATTTTACTGTAGGTAAAAGGCTCAGGAATCTTTCCTGAAACTGGAGCATGCACTCTGGGAAAATGACTTGAATGGCCTCTTCAGATGGGATTATGACAACTGAGATACTCCGGTAATAATCACTTTACCCTCACATCCACAAGTAAAACTAATCCCAGCCGCACACCGCTCTAGTCTTTCATGCTTGGTGTCTCTGTTCTTTTAGCTTTCACTTTGTCTCCTGTTTTCTTTATTAGTCTCTCCCAGTGTGGCTTACTCTTCCTCTTCTGTATCCTAGTTTAGTCCTTATTTTTTTCTTTTACGTCTGTAACACACAATTAAGTTTTAAAGTGCATGTGTAGCACATAACTGTAACTGATAATCTAAACATTCCCTGCTCTTGTGTCACTTTACAGTGACTGTGTGTCGTATAAAAATCACAATTCTCAAAAGTGAAGAGTTTATTGGGCGCTGCGTTGGTTCTGAGCTCCATCAGGAAAAAGCTGCAGAAGACTGTGATGGGTTTGTTCTGTTCTTGGGGACAATAGTGTGTCCAAAAGTCTGTGTGAGTGTGGGTTTAGACCAGTTACAGATGGAGGCAGGGTCAGAGTCGGGAACGGAGCACAGTTATAATGCGTTTACCCACCGGACCTAGACTTAATGACCCGACCCGCTGTCCTAGTGGAATGGTAACACTGCTGGTTTCTTCAGTTCCCTGCTCTGGCAACTGTGCTACACCAATAAGACCACAACTGCCACCACTGTAATGTAATGAATGCTGTAGGTTTTTATGGAAAAGCTGTACTTACAAATGAAACATAACAAATGACAGAGCCTTTCAGAGACAGAGGAGTGGGGTGCAGGTAGAGCCCAGTCCCTCTCCTCGTCGGGACCCAATCAGGACTCTGCTGGTTAGTTAGAGACGTGAGAGCCGTGAGTTAATAACGCTGCCACAAATCATCAGCATGGCTATAAATCACAGACCCGTGGACCGAGGACAGCGCCAAAACCAACCACACACCTGCACCGTGTGGGCCGCACCACCTGCTAATGACTCTAAATATTTACCAGAGAGGCACTGCTCCATTCTCAACACCCCTTAAACCCTGGATGTGCTACTCAGCTATCGTTTTAAGGCTTAATTACTATGATTTAGGTTGTAATTACTAAGAAACTCTAGAGAACCTTGACAAGCCTCTTGGGTTTGACTCTTAGAAGTCACAGACATTACAAGTCAACACTGTGTCTGGAAAACACTGCGTAGCTTCTGAAAATATCTGCACATCCAACAAAGAAGAGTGAACACCCAATTTAAAGGGTCTCCTGCTATCAGAGTTCAACACAATGATGTCAACAGCCACAAAGCATCTAAAAAGTTATAATCTTGATACAGGAAGGTGCTGTGTTTACAGAATGCACTCTTGTATCTCGTGGTATCACAGAAACCCAAGCCATCAATCCAGCTCTCAGCAAGCCTCGCCTGGGGTGCCACTGACAAGATGAGATTGAAAGGGACATTGTGACATGACTGGGACCCCTCACATCATTGCGCTGGTCCCATCCCCTCAAGGTGCCATCTTCAGCTTCTTTAGCTAAAGAATAAAGATTATGGTCTGTATTCCACTGATCTGAATACACCCTGTCTGCTTTCCAGAATGACCATTCCTGCTGATAATGCCCATTTCACCAGTGGGAGCATCATCACCACCTTGTGCCCAGTTTGAAGTGGACGACTCCCTAAGGTCCTTGTGATCCTCCCGTGTTGGTTTGTGGCTGAGGTGGGTGGGCTGTCCAGGGATAAGTCGAGGTGACAGCAATGTTTTTGTTTCCTTCATAATCTCGCTTTTTGGATTGTGTTGGTCTGGATCTACAGGGAGAGTCAGAAGTCGCAGGACACCCTTTTATATGGCATATGACGTATCTGAATACCCCAGGAAGTAATGTGTGAGGGGCCTGTGTTTCAGGCTGCAGTGCTGTCTACGGAGGCACTATTCAGAGGGATGTAGGGAGCCAGGCAAGTCTGAATCAAATGTTTGCAGAAAACGCTTCCTCTGCTTGGCCGATGTTTAAAGGCAGCGTAGCAGCATCCTCGGAATTCCCATAATCCTGTGCGTCAGCGTGGTCAACATCAGCGTTCATTACAATATGGTGGGTTTAGAAGTTCATCAAACTTATATTTACCTTAATGGAAAATAAACTATGGGTTTAAAGTACTTTAATCCTGTGCTTTATTCTGTAAATACATTATTATTATCATTTTTAATAATAATAGGCCTAGTTACATTAGGATGAGTAATTAAAGAACTAATAGCTGCAAATCACAGCCATTTCCTCGGGTGAGCAGACCTCTGCCCTGCTGCCTCCTCTTCGTACACATTGTTTTATTATTAACATTCGTATCAGGTTTTATTTCACTTATAAACAGTAACGTGTGTGTTGTGGATCACTCCTGACCACAGTCAACTCTCGGTATCCTAGCAACATCATGACGTGTTTCCCTTTGAATCGGATTTGAAACATGACTCAGTTACGTTTCTTTCGCGTCTAAATGCTGCCTTCTAAGGCACTGACAAAGGAGACAGCACAGGCAGCAAGGCATCGAGGTGTCTGCCCTCAGTTTCAGGAACATGGCCGCCATATTGGATCAAGGGCAGGTTTTTCCAATAGGAAGGTGGTCTATCACTCTCTGTGATGGGATTAGGATTAATCCAGGAGCAGCTGGGAGTCGTGCGTCGGGAATCTGATAAGCATGCACCCTGGATGCCTTCCGCTGGAGGTGCACGAGGCAGGACCTACAGGGAGGAGCCCCCTGGGGTAGACCCTTTCTGAAGGAATCGTATCTCCTGGCTGGACTGGAAGAGAAGGGAGTTATTCCCCCTTTAAAAGCCCTCTTTCTGTGTCCCTTGGCTGTCTTTCATTTTATATTCTTGTTTTCCTGTGTATACTCTGTTATGCTCCTTTATTTTTGTCTAAAAATGGAGCACATGGACAATAATCAAAAGTACATGTGACAATGGAGAGCACATGACTAATGAAAACAACTACAGAGAAGCCTGTGGCTAGTAAAGAAGTGAGAAAGGAAAGATCAGAACACAGCGGAGAGAAGAGAGAACACAGTAAAAGATACATTTGGACATGACAGGAGCGGGGTAAGACTACACTTAAAAGGGTTTAAAAATGGTTTAAAATCCGTTTATTAATAGTTATTAATTGTGTTGTTAATGCATGAATAGGCATTAATAATCAGTTGTAACACACAGATAGAAAGGGTTAACAGTGACCTGCTGTTTGCCAAATAGTGAACCCACATCCATCTGCAGTTAAATCTCAAATCTCACCGAATACTGACCTCACGGTGTCTCCTCTATCAGTCGACATTGATGTGTTTACAGCTTAATAAATAACCATGTAATAAACAGGCTTTTAAACTATTTATAAACCTTTTTAAGTGTAGCCTTATTTTAAAGTGGTACTGAGAGCAGCTAATAAATGAGGAGAGGATCTTTCTCTGCTCTCACTCTGAGGGAGATTAATTCCTCACGCAGTAGACGAGATGCTGGAGGCATCTTTCTGACAGCGGTAACTGGAAACAACATTTCTATAATGTCTTTATTAGCATCTGCTCCCAAATAAGTGCCACGAGAACAGTGTTGCCCAGAGACAAAGCTCCACAACCACTTGTGCTCATTACAGTGTGTTTCAGCTGCACGTAAATGACCCAGCGAATGAAGACACACAGCACTTTTCACCCATTGAACTCTGGCTCATCAACTGATTCTGTTCAGGATTCTGTGAGCTTTGGTGCTCTACAGCGACCTGTGCACCAATGATGTGTCACCAGTGGGGGGCGCTGGAGGCTGTGCCTGAATTCAGCTCCAGAGCCAGAGATAAAGGGATAGAGTCAGGACAGAGTCATGGTTAATCCACTGTTTACAGCGCACACATGCTGCAATATCCTGTTTTTATCTTGTTTTCTTTGTTATCTTATTACTTTCCAAATCAGAACTCATTTCCCATTTTCCCGTTACAGAAGGAGAACCTCCACAGATGCGTCTGGTTCTCTGGTCTTTACCCAGAACCCCATCGAGGACAATACAACACTCTATAAATGACCCTTCCAAATCTACTGCACCATAACACTTTATTTAAGGCTCTGAGCTCTTTCTGGAGCTTCTTTATCTCAACACGTCCACAGACACCGTCACGGTTCCTGCTGAAGAACCCACTGTTCTTTGTTTCCAGCTTTTCTGTTTCAGGAAACATATTTTGTTGGTGGAAATAGTCTCACAGTGTACTCATGTTCTGCTCAACCAATGAAAATGAGGAGCAGAATTAAATGCAAGAATTTAATTGGTCAACATCTTTGAAACCACTCTTTTGGCCCATGACCCCACACAAGATATGACTGGTGGAAACAGAGTATGTGAGAGGATTATGTGAATGTAGACAGTGAATGAATGAGTGAGTGAGAGGGTGAATGGATGAGTGTGTGAGTAGTTATGCAAGTATATGAATGAATGCGTAAATGTGGGTTTATAATATGTGAGTGACTATGTTGATGAATATGTATGAGAATAAGTGAGGAAGTACTTGAGTGAATGGGTGAGTGTGTGAGGGAGTGAGTATGTGAATATGTGTGTGGGTTATTGAGTATATGGAATGAGTACAGGAGTAAATGAGTGAGTATGTGAATGTGATTGATCATGTGACTGATTATATATGAATATTCGTGAGTGAGTGAATGAGTGAGTGATTGTATGAGTGAGTGAGTGAATGAGTGAGTGAGTGAGTGATTGTATGAGTGAGTGAGTGAGTGATTGTATGAGTGAGTGAGTGAGTGATTGTATGAGTGAGTGAGTGATTGTATGAGTGAGTGAGTGAGTGAGTGAGTGATTGTATGAGTGAGTAAGTGAGTGAATGAGTGAGTGAGTGAGTGAGTGATTGTATGAGTGAGTGAGTGAGTGAGTGAGTGATTGTATGAGTGAGTGAGTGATTGTATGAGTGAGTGAGTGAGTGAGTGACTGACTGACTGACTGACTGTTTTGACACCAGTTCCATTAGATGGCCATTCCTCCAAAACCTCATCACCTGTTAATGTCATTGTAAATCAGTGTCTGAGGCTCTGTCTGACCTCGTTCACACAGTGACTTGTTGCTGTTGATATTAAATCTCGGGGGTCTCTGTTTCTTAACGTGGGGCTTCTTTAATCTGCTCCAAGCCAGCGTTGAATCTGGAAGCCCATTCTTTCTCCACACTCCACTGCTCTCGCAATTTATTCGATAAGATCCAATCGAGCCGTTTATTCCATTACTCAGAAGCAATCACTGCATAAACAAAACCTGTTAGAGCTTTAAAACCCGCTTCATCTCGTTAATGACTCCGCTCTTCTCCTTCCAGCTCGGCTCAGGGAGACGTGGCTTCTACTACATCAGGGTCCTGTTTCTGACACTGTCCCTGAGCTCTGCGCAGGTCTTTGGCGCCTAAGATATTTATTATTTAGAATAATTTACCTTCTCTATAAGCACAGTACTGTACTTGTTCTTTTACTACAGTAATGTTTTACCATCTGTATTTAACTCAGGACATGACCTCTGTACCTCGTCCACCGCTGGTCTTCACTAGTTTTTAAGAATTATCCTGTGTGTGCTTCTCAGCGCTGAAGGCCATGGCTTCCGTTCCATGACTGAAACACCAACAGGAAACAGATTTTACAAGTCCTTCATTTTGACTTTGTAATTACAGAGTTATATCTGAGTGCTCAAGCAAAACCCAGAGGGTTAACGGGGTTAAAAAAGTGATAACAGGAAGGAGTCATTAGAAACGGTTTTCCTCTCTCGGCTGAAACGTTTAAGCCTCCTTCGCTAAACTCCACATCATTAAGCGACGGATAGGAATATGATCTTCTCAGATCTCTGAGCCATTACGAATGACAGTGTCTGCAGGATCATTTGTGAGAGAGAGGAAGAGGTCGAGAGAGATGTAATTATGGCTCGGAAGCAGAAGTGTCAGCAGTGTGACTCCAGCGTGGCATCATGACGGAATTAAAAATGCGCCAGTGGCATGCTCTCGCCGGCTTATTACAATGAACTCAGGAACATAATAAGGCAGTAATAATGAGTGACTGGACGGCACGGATGCTATTAATAGAGCGTCCAGCTCCCTGAGCAGCTCCACGCTCCACTGAGCAGAGAACTCCAGCCAACTCCACTTAGTCACAGCTAAACCACTGACTGGATCCTACAACAGGGAAAAAACTGGATCCAGGCAATGCTCACGTTACTACATACTCCCCCAATTACATCTGCTTTAAAACACGTTTCCCGATGATGCATTTCCCAAGCAGACTGTTCCCTCTATGGATTTACACCAAACGACCACTGGATTAGGAACATCTACCTTGTTTCTACACTCTGCTCCACTGAGCATGGATAGTGAGTCGAGACACAAGGTAGACTTTCTTAATTCATTGCTTACTGAGTGTAGAATATGATCAAGTTCAGATCTGTTCCTTAAAGGAGTCTTCTGAAATATATTTAATGAACTAAATCATAAAAAGACCAGGTGCACGGTCAGATAACATTAAAGGAGCAATCTGTAATATATTTTGTGTAGTGAATCCTAATATGAATAGGGTGTGTGGTCAGAGATTAAGGAGATGTTAAGTGAAGCCCTTGCGTCTCTGACAGCGGTGCTGCAGCAGTATTTTCTCTGTGACAAGGTCGTTCCGGAGCAGAACTCACAGTACAGTTTCCACACCTGGGGTTGTCAGGTATGAAAGGTTCAACTCATCTTGCACTCATTGGTACAGGTTTTTTCAACCTGGCAACCTGCGTGAGTGTCATGGGAGGAGGGGGAGGGGCCAACAACTGAATGCAATCAAATCTTCATGGAAAATGTCCTAGAATCTAGTGTAAAGCCTTTACCAAATTGTAGAAGCAGTTTCCGCTGCGAATGAGGGGCACACTGTTGATTAAATGGAGGTTGTTTACTGAAGGAGCCTTTTATTTTTGAGAGTGTATTTTTTCATCGAGGTTAAGGTTTTCTTCTGAAGTTTCTGATTGCTTTCTCCAGCGCTCTTCAGTCCCGGTCGTGAAGTGTTCATTTTTCCAGCCCAATCCCACCTCCATCCAAAGAATCTCATCAAACAATGTCCCTGCTTTAAAGTCCATTAAAGCAGCGCACGTGCCGAGCCTGCCTCGACCCTCTGGCGAAGCTGTCCGTCCTGATAAACGAGCGCCAAGACCATCGTCCGCATTCTACGCCTCGGGTCTGAAGCCTCCACGGCATCTCACCTTCCCTGTTTCCCCTCAGGATACACACCACACGGGTGGGCATTGTTTTTTAGCTGGAGTGGACGAGTCCTGTCATCATCTTTCACAAAAGAAGTGATTAATTTAATTAATTTATAGCTGTCTGTGTCCTCTCTGCTCTGAGGCTGTAGATGTTCTTCAACAAGAACTTACAGAAGCTCATTAATGCACCTCGTCCTCAGTCTGCTCCTGGAGGGGCTCCAGACTCATGCAGGGGTCTCTACATTCTCAGAAAAAATGGTCACTGTGGTGGTGATTACAGATATCTCCCTCTCCTTCTGGAGAAGAGAATGAAAGGAAATTTTAGGGAACACATCGGGACTTGTGACGATCATGATATTAATCTAAAAACCCTGTGTATAAAGCACTGAGTGTGTGTCCTCTCCATGTGCTGCTCTGCAGTCGGTTTGCTCTGGAAACCGCTCTAATGTGTTTACGAAGCCCCAGTGTCTGTAAATGGGTAAAAAAACAAAGTGTCTGGGTCCGGTGCTAGGCTTTCTCTCTCTCTGCTCACGGCAGAGAAACGCCATCTGGAGGTTTTTAAACAACGGAGAGACTCCAAATGCTGAAAAGAACCAACTGAGATGAGGATGTTGCTCTATTCTGAGGTGAGGGAACGCGGGTGGCAGGCACATGTAAGACCAGTGGAGAGAGGTGTTAGGGGATTTGTCCGCCACATCCCTGCTCGTGCAGTTCGGCATCAGGGGACGGAAACTAAGGGCAGTTGTGAAGGAGTTATCAGAAACAGCTGAAAGGTCTAGTCAGTGCTTGTGGAGAAGGAGAGCACAGATTACTTGGTTGAAATGCACTGTAGAGGTGCTGTTGGGATTGTTGGTGATGTAGCACGTAAATATCACATGGAACTGGCACAGAGCATGCTTTAACGGTGCCAGTGGGGCTAGGTACAGCCCTAGTCACCAGGGAGGCCAGTGTGGATTTACAGTTGTTGATACTTAAGGGTAAGGTAGGACTGTAAATCTAGCTTGGAGGAGTGTGGGTCTGGAATGACAGACTTCACTGTTGAGGTTTATTTAGGTCTCGTGGGTTAATTCAGTGAAACACTGTTGAAGGAAGATGTCTACCTGATGACTCCTGTGAAGAGCTAGTGATTCAGTGGTTGGTTTGGGTTCTAATGGGCTAGGCTCAGTGAGGAACCTTTGATGTTAAGGGTCACTGGTTGCTGATCGGATCATTAACGTGTGTACAATAGTGTGTAGCTGTAGGATTGGAACAAAAACAGAACTTCTGTGGCTGTCGACAGGAAGAGAGTGTAGTGGGCCCTATGTGAAGCGATATTTAACATCTTATCTTGTGTCTTGTAATTACAGGAGAGCACTTACTGCATGAAAGTAAACACAGAGCGTAAGTGCTACAAAACAGTGAATAAACACTTACAGACAATTTACACTTCAGACACCAACAAGATACAGTCGCTTCTTACTCACACACACCGCTCCACTTTAAAAAATACAGTCGCTTCTTACTCACACACACCGCTCCACATTAAAAGATACAGTCGCTTCTTACTCACACACACCGCTCCACCTTAAAAGATACTGTTGCTTCTTACTCACACACACTGCTCCACCTTAAAATATACAGTCACTTCTTACTCACACGCACTGCTCCACCTTAAAAGATACAGTCACTTCTTACTCACACACACCGCTCCACCTTAAAAGATACAGTCGCTTCTTACTCACACACACTGCTCCACCTTAAACTATACAGTCGCTTCTTACTCACACACACCGCTCCACCTTAAAATATACAGTCGCTTCTTACTCACACGCACCGCTCCACATTAAAATATACAGTCGCTTCTTACTCACACACACCGCTCCACCTTAAAAGATACAGTCGCTTCTTACTCACACGCACCGCTCCACCTTAAAATATACAGTTGCTTCTTACTCACACACACTGCTCCACCTTAAAAGATACAGTCGCTTCTTACTCACACACACTGCTCCACCTTAAAATATACAGTCGCTTCTTACTCACACGCACCGCTCCACCTTAAAATATACAGTCGCTTCTTACTCACACGCACCACTCCACCTTAAAATATACAGTCGCTTCTTACTCACATGCACCACTCCACCTTAAAATATACAGTCGCTTCTTACTCACACGCACTGCTCCACTTTAAAAGATACAGTCGCTTCTTACTCACATACAACGCTTCACATTAAAAGATACAGTCGCTTCTTACTCACACACACCGCTCCACCTTAAAATATACAGTCGCTTCTTACTCACACACACCGCTCCACCTTAAAAGATACAGTTGCTTCTTACTCACACGCACCGCTCCACCTTAAAAGTTACAGTCGCTTCTTACTCACACACACTGCTCCACCTTAAAATATACAGTCGCTTCTTACTCACACACACCGCTCCACATTAAAAGATACAGTCACTTCTTACTAACACACACTGCTCCACCTTAAAATATACAGTCGCTTCTTACTCACACACACCGCTCCACATTAAAAGATACAGTCACTTCTTACTAACACACACTGCTCTACCTTAAAATATATAGTCGCTTCTTACTCACACACACCGCTCCACCTTAAAAGATACAGTCACTTCTTACTAACACACACTGCTCCACCTTAAAATATACAGTCGCTTCTTACTCACACACACCGCTCCACCTTAAAAGATACAGGGGTATAAAATATATAAATAAAATATAAATATAACCTCAATTCTTTGGTTTTCCTCTTTCTCTCTTTAATGTGATTTACTCTCTTTATTAATGTCTCTATCTGGAGGATGGTGTTTGACTGGTGTTGGTCCCTGTATGTTCCCTCTATAGTTGTGTTTTCTGGTTGTTTAAGTTTTCTGTGTAGATTTCTTCATTAAATTTCAGAATTTCTGCATATACTTCCACTTCCACTGTATTCTGGGTCTTTATGAAAACAAACAACTCAAAGTAACGCAGCATTTCAGCGTCACAGACAAAACCAAACAAAGGCTTGTGTTACACCTCATTATTCTTCAGGATAAAAGTTATATTTATATAAATGAGCACAGTCTGATGGATGGTTCAGTCGTAATGTGTGAAATATTATGGATTCAGTTAACATTATTTTAGTCTCTGGAGTCTGAATTAGAGGTGAAATATAAAATTAATACAGTTCTTATAATTCTTCTTAAAGGTTATGATCCATTTATAGCAATACACACTGCATAACAACTGTGTTTCCAGCCATGATCACAATGCCTTACAACAGCATCACCAACAACAGTACACACACACACACACACACACACACACACACACTCCACCCTGCTGGTGTGTCCACCCCTGTTCAGCCGTGACGCTGTGGTCAGAAACTGTCCAGTGCAGAATGGATGAGAGAGTTTCTGACTTGGCAGTAATTAATAGGAGCTGTAAAGTAGCTGGAGCTTTTAGGGCTCTTAGTTCCCAGACATGCATTAAGCCTAGTCTTAATCTAAATCGAAAGGTCAGTGGGGATTAACCATTGGAAAGGCTTAAGCTTAATCCAGGGCTGGGAACCTGGCCCATAAAGTGTGCAGTGAAGGGAATAATAAAAGGCATTGGTCCTGGACCCTGGATGAAACATTTAAAGGAACACTAGGTACATTTTTATTTATTTATTTATTTATTTATTTATTTATTTATTTATTTATTTTGCCCCTAGTGTAATTAACTGTTACATTGCGGTATTGAAACCAATGGCAATGGGGATGGGGGAGAGGTCCTACCCTCCCCCTATAGATACGTAGTGCAGTTTCCACAGTGCTGAGCCCAGAGTAACGACAGAGGCACTGTTCTCCCTGTCACCGCTCAGAGGGGGAACCACAATGATTTTGAAGCTGTAACTAAGTTAAAAATACTACCTAACGTTGCTTTAAAAGCCTTTTCTTTTCAGAAGCAGTGTTAAGTGGACAGCTTGTAGACACAGAGTAAATATTGTATCACAGATGTGTGTCAGTTCAAGGCCAGCGGTGGCCATTATTAGCCATAGCCTTTGTTGTCTAATGGCTGTTGTCAACACTTCCTGTAATTGCTGATGAAAGGCTGTGATGAGAGTGGTCTTCCAGCCCCTAGTGCGTCCTCGTGTTAACATCCTGAACAGCTTTTATAAAGCAGAGGTGATGGACAGGTCCTGTCCCTCTGGATCCTGATCTTCACTCTCTGTTAGAAAGAGATCACTGTCATCAACTTTTAATGACCCCTCTGTGCCTCGACACTGTCAGAAAAACTGTCCATCTGGTGGTACCCTCAGTGGAATATACACTGTACTTTTAATGAGGAACATAACTGTACCTTATTCTATATTAACTGTGGATTTTAAAGTTGTGTTGAGTTCATTCGCCCGTTTCTTTTATTCTCCACAGTTGTATAATGAAAGATTACAGAGATCCCCCTCTCCTTCTGGAGAAGAGAATGTAATGAACCTTTAGGGAACACAACTGGACTCTAACACCACTGCTGTACCTTTAAAGATACACTACACTGTTTGTAGCTTCAGTGACGGTGATGTTCCTGTAGAGTACCTTTATTTCTGAGAGTGTATGAGTCCAGAGATGAGAGGTTGGGTGCTGCAGGATTGGCATTCATTCCCTTTCTTGTGTTTCTTTCATCCTGTCATCCTCGTGCTCTCAGTTACACTCCGTCATGTGAGGTGAGTGTCCTCCAGGTGTTTTGTGTTCCCTTAACATTTAAAGCCCCAGTTCTTTGTCTCTGTGTTTGTCCTGTGAGGTCTGATGTCTCCTGGTCTTTCACGACTAATGTCTCTGTCATTTTAGCTTTCTGTATGTCTCCTGTTTTCTTTATTAGTCTCTCCCAGTGTGGCGTACACTTCCTCTTCTGTATTCCAGTTTATTTTTAAAGGGTTTATGTAGCGTATAACTGTAATTCATAATCTAAACATTCTCCGCTCTTTTGTTATTTTAGAGTGACTGTGTGTCATATTAAAATCACATTCAAAATGAAGCCATGTGAAAAGTGAAGAGTTTATTGGGCGCTGCTTTGGTTCTGAGCTCCATCAGGAAAAAGCTGCAGAAGACTGTGATGGGTTTGTTCTGTTCTTGGGGACAATACTGTGTCCAAAAGTCTGTGTGAGTGTGGGTTTAGAGCAGTTACAGATGAGGCCAGTGTCAGAGTCGGGAACGAAGCGCATTACCACTTATTTGTACGTCTAATGTTTAAGAATTACATGTAAGTGGATGTCCACAGACTTTATGGTGTTAGTTTGAAGGATTCGCATTTTAGAGCCAGTTTCTGAAAGGGTTAATAAGCCACATGATTGCAGGAACCAAAAAGCTCTTTGGCAGAGCAGGTCCAGCATGTGCCCCGTGTTTTTGTGAGTGCTGTAAATAATGCATTTCGCCCTCAGAATAAAAGCTCGTGCTGGAGTTTGTTTGGGGAGTGGGTCCTGAGTGATCTAAGCTTTATCGAGGTTAGCGAGGTTAGCGAGGCCGGGTGCTGACGCTGGGAGATTTAACTCTGGATCAGAAACACTGCTCCAACTCGTCAAGAAGGTATCACTGCAGTTCCACTGCTCTACACCCTAACACAGGGGGCGCTGTGCGCATGTAGAGCGTGCAGTGACATCAGTTTCCTGCCGGGACACAGCCCCTCGGTCGAACTAAGTGCAAAAGCAGTCAGCTGTTTTTACTCCACTCTTAAGAACGGGTTCTTCAGTCAAGATAATGGTTCTCTATAGAACCATGAACCCTCAAAATCCATGTGTGTTTAAAACAACAAGCTTCAAAATCATTGAGATTCTCCACTGAGCTGTACTCAGGAGAGTAGAGCCTCTGTTGTTTCTACCCCGAGCTCAGCACTGCAGAGACTGCACTATGTACTCAAATCTATGTGTTCAAATCTAACACTGTTTATTTAACACTAATAATGTTTATTTCATGCTGGTGAATGTGCTGCGTGTGTCTGCGTTGCCCTGTGAAGGACTGGCGCCCCCTCCAGGGTGTGTTCCCACCTTGCGCCCAATGATTCCAGGTAGACTCTGCACCCACAACAACTCTGAATTGGATAAGGGCTACAGACAATGAATGAATGCATGAATGAGTGTTTTTGCTAATTTTGGGTCTTTTCCATTCCGTTTTATTAAGTGCATGTTCTTCATTCACAATAAATCGGTGGAAAGAAAACCGATGAATGTCTCTCACCTCGATGATGAAAATGAGCGCTCAGAGAAAACGTGTCACCTCTTCTCCTCACTCTCCTCTGATGGAAAGGATGAGCGAAACCAACAGTGACACGCAGGGCACGCGGGGTAATGAGGCCTGTGATAACACAGTACAGCAAAGCTGTCACACACAGGGCTTTTGAGAACACACACACACACACACGCACACATTACATATATTTCCATTCACTGTGTGGAGACTTTCCTTTAAAGGAGACATTCACAATATTAATCAATGAACCCTGTGTATAAAGCTCTGAGTGTGTCTCCTCTCCATGTGCTGTCCATATGTAATGATTTACATTGTGGGGACCATGGACCTATGTGATATATCACACACACACACACACACACACACACACACACACACACACACACACATATCCTTTATCGTAGACAATTTAAAGTACAAGAGGTAAGATTAGATTAGATTAGATCAGATAGAACTTTATTAATCCCCTGGGAAGACTCCTTCAGGTAAATTCAGATTTAGGGTTCTGGCTGCTGGAGCTCCCCCTAGTGTAACTCATTTTTACTGCACTGTACTGAAATCAATGGGGAGGGAAAAGGAGGGGAGGCTGCCATGGTGCAGTTTCTGCAGTGCTGATTCTGGAGTAGCGACAATAGAGTCTCTATTCTCCCTGTTACAACTCAGTGGAGCATCGCAGTGATTTTGCAGCTGTACTTTTAAGGTAAACTATCACCTAGTGTTGCTTTAAATCACATGTGGAGAAGAACCCAGGGGTTCGAGATCCAGCCTTGACTGCGGGGTCCAAACTGCGGGGTCCAGACTGTGGGGTCCAGACTGTGGGGTCCCTGAGGACAGAGAAGAGAACCCAGGCAAGAACTGCGCATAAACCACATGAACGAACATGAACCTTCGCCCACTCACCGCTTTCTTTCTAACTTTTCCACCCCCCCACACACACACACACACAGACTAATCCCCACAGCCACGAGGCACCTTTACATTCAGCCACACGATGAAAGGAGGTATAATAGCCGAGCCCCCCACCATCGTTACAGACTCGAGGAGTCACTGAGACGGCCTTAAATAATAATCGCTCTCTGCCAGGCTTTAAAAACTAAACCCCAGCTCTCGAGACGGGCGTCTCCACCTACAGATGGCGCCGAGAATAAAGACTCGCTGTAGGTGTGTAGCCATGGCAACTTTTACACTTTAAGCAATTAGGAAAACCTCCTCGTGGAGACGAGAACCTGAAGGCGCTGACACCACAAGGAGAACCGGAGCCAGTATCGTTCAGAGCCAACAGAAAGTCAGAACCCTGCTGCATTGGCAGCTCTTCTGGGAAGATGTTGGATCATTGAAGCACACTTAAGTTTCAGATATCTACAATTACAGTTTGATTAGTCAGAACCACCTCACACTTTTCATTAAGTTTGTGGAGGCTCCAAGACGTCACACCTGCAGTTAATTACTATCTGAAATTTACCTCCCAGACATTCCAGTTAAACTACAATTATCTGGCATTTATTTCACACTAGTCATAATTCCAGCTAAAGATATCCTTATTCCCTTTTAAATTTAGATCTAATATATTTTAATTAGTTATCGGAAACTAATCTAAAGTTTCACAAGTGAATATTTAATTGTAGATGTCTTAAATAATGAGTTTGGTTTCTGTTTGCGCAGGTTTCTTTGAACAGTGTAAAGAGTTATAGTGCAGAGGCGTCGTTATCCGCTTTCTGAATGGTAAACAAAGAAAAATCACTAGGAAATAAACACAGGAAAATGCTCTGTCTGTGGGGTTTCTGTGATCAACTCGAGCTGAGGCACGTCTTTTACTTTTCTCTGCTGCTCTTGTTCTCCAGCTCAGCTGATGGCTTCCAAAATACTTCGTTCACATGTGTTTCGTCTCACTCTGATCTGAACCTGCTGTAAACTGTGGTTAACGTAGCCTTGGTTCCCATCAGAACCAGTGTAAATGTGGCCCGCTCTGGAGAGAACCAAAGCTCAAAAACCCTGAACGGAACCAGATCAAGAACCAGAGATTGTTTAAAAGTCAAAGAGGAATGTGTTGATAAATAGACGGTCGATAAACAAATCTGAGAAAACTTAAAAGGCCTTCTGACCAGTCAAAATATACACCAGGGAAGGTGTACACCAGGGAAGGTTTACACCAGGGAAGGTTTTACACCAGATGCTAGAGTCCACTGCTGTGAGGGTTGATAGTTTTCAACCATAAAATAAGAGGCAAGGTTGGGTTCTGGTGCTGAAGGATTATTTCTGGACCACAAACGCCACTCTGGATCCTCCCAACGACAGTGACGGAGGTCCATCAGTTCAGAAAGAGCTGTGCCAGTCCAGAACTAGAGGTGCTGTGTATAATATATTGGTTGTGCTGGTATTATATAAAGCCCCCAGAGAGAACACACCACACTCCTCACAGACAGTCACCCAGAGGAAACCCACGCAGACACAGAGAGAACACACCACACTCCTCACAGACAGTCACCCGGAGGAAACCCACGCAGACACAGAGAGAACACACCACACTCCTCACAGACAGTCACCCGGAGGAAACCCACTCAGACACAGGGAGAACACACCACACTCCTCACAGACAGTCACCCGGAGGAAACCCACGCAGACACAGGGAGAACACACCACACTCCTCACAGACAGTCACCTAGAGGAAACCCACGCAGATACAGAGAGAACACACCACACTCCTCACAGTCAGTCACCCGGAGGAAAACCACGCAGACACAGGGAGAACACACCACACTCCTCACAGACAGCCACCCGGAGGAAACCCACGCAGACACAGAGAGAACACACCACACTCCTCACAGTCAGTCACCCGGAGGAAAACCACGCAGACACAGGGAGAACACACCACACTCCTCACAGACAGCCACCCGGAGGAAACCCACGCAGACACAGAGAGAACACACCACACTCCTCACAGACAGTCACCCGGAGGAAACCCACGCAGACACAGAGAGAACACACCACACTCCTCACAGACACTCACCTGGAGGAAACCCACGCAGACACAGAGAGAACACACCACACTCCTCACAGTCAGTCACCTGGAGGAAACCCACGCAGACACAGAGAGAACACACCACACTCCTCACAGACAGTCACCCGGAGAAAACCCACACAGACACAGAGAGAACACACCTCACTCCTTACAGACAATCACACGGAGGAAACCCATGCAGACACAGGGAGAACACACCACACTCCTCACAGACAGTCACCTGGAGGAAACCCACGCAGACACAGAGAGAACACACCACACTCCTCACAGACAGTCACCCGGAGAAAACCCACACAGACACAGAGAGAACACACCTCACTCCTTACAGACAATCACACGGAGGAAACCCACGCAGACACAGAGAGAACACACCACACTCCTCACAGACAGTCACCCGGAGGAAACCCACGCAGACACAGGGAGAACACACCACACTCCTCACAGACAGTCACCCGGAGGAAACCCACACAGACACAGGGAGAACACACCACACTCCTCACAGACAGTCACCCGGAGGAAACCCACACAGACACAGGGAGAACACACCACCCGGATGAAACCCTGTGCCATTACTAGGAATTTAAAATGCTAATTAACATGTTGAAGAGTGAGTGGCTGCTCTATACGATTGAATATGATTTAAAGTATGATTGAATATGATTTAAAGTATGATTGAATATGATGGTAAAAGCTAATTGTGTTGTTTTTGCACATGGACAATAAAAAGCTCTGCTCTATATTTTTCTTGGCCGCTGATTTAATTAAGACATGCACCTCCCTCTGTACACAGCTCCTCGCACGAGAGGAGACCCCTTAAATCCATAAATACATCCTCTTCACATGCCTCGATTTCCTCTCCTCTGTAATTTCAACGTGAGACGTTATGCCTTCTGTTAATTACACCATCAAGAGGATCTCTCTGGCATATTCATCAATATTAAAACCGCTAATAAACAGCTAATTGGGCAATTAAACACTAATGGATGCGCATTAAAATCACTGACAGAAATAAAGTGCACACAACAACACATAGGCGTCAACAAAGATACGCTCGGTTTCCAGCTCTTTCTGTGAGGTCACACAGCCACTGGGTGTGTGTGTGTGTGTGTGAGTGACTGAGTGAGCGTGCGTGCGTGCGTGTGTGTGTGAGTGATTGACTGGGTGAGTGTGTGTGAGCGTGTGTGTGTGTGTGTGAGCGTGTGTGTGTGTGTGTATGTGAGCGTGTGTGTGTGTGTAAGTGACTGGGTGAGTGTGTGAGAGACTGGGTGAGTGTGTGAGAGACTGGGTGAGCGTGTGAGTGACTGAGTGAGCGTGTGAGAGACTGGGTGAGCGTGTGAGAGAATGGGTGAGCGTGTGAGAGACTGGGTGAGAGTGTGAGTGACTGAGTGAGCGTGTGAGAGACTGGGTGAGCGTGTGAGAGAATGGGTGAGCGTGTGAGAGACTGGGTGAGAGTGTGAGTGACTGAGTGAGCGTGTGAGAGACTGGGTGAGCGTGTGAGAGACTGGGTGAGCGTGTGAGAGACTGGGTGAGCGTGTGAGAAACTGAGTGAGCGTGTGAGAGACTGGGTGAGCGTGTAAGAGACTGAGTGAGCGTGTGAGTGACTGGGTGTGCGTGTGAGAGACTGGGTGAGCGTGTGAGTGACTGGGTGAGCGTGTGAGAGACTGGGTGAGCGTGTGAGAGACTGAGTGAGCGTGTGAGAGACTGGGTGAGTGTGTGAGTGATTGGGTGAGCGTGTGAGTGACTGTGTGACTGTGTGAGAGACTGGGTGAGTGTGTGAGAGACTGGGTGAGGTTGAGTGTGTGAGAGACTGGGTGAGCGTGTGAGAGACTGGGTGAGGGTGAGTGTGTGAGAGACTGGGTGAGCGTGTGAGGGACTGGGTGAGGGTGAGTGTGTGAGAGACTGGGTGAGCGTGTGAGAGACTGGGTGAGCGTGTGAGGGACTGGGTGAGGGTGAGCGTGTGAGAGACTGAGTGAGCGTGTGAGAGACTGGGTGTGCATGTGAGAGACTGGGTGAGCGTGTGAGTGACTGGGTGAGCGTGTGAGAGACTGGGTGAGTGTGTGAGAGACTGGGTGAGGTTGAGTGTGTGAGAGACTGGGTGAGCGTGTGAGAGACTGGGTGAGGGTGAGTGTGTGAGAGACTGGGTGAGCGTGTGAGAGACTGGGTGAGGGTGAGTGTGTGAATGACTGGGTGTGCATGTGAGAGACTGGGTGAGTGTGTGAGTGACTGGGTGAGCGTGTGAGAGACTGGGTGAGTGTGTGAGAGACTGGGTGAGCGTGTGAGAGACTGGGTGAGGGTGAGTGTGTGAGTGACTGGGTGTGCATGTGAGAGACTGGGTGAGTGTGTGAGTGACTGGGTGAGCGTGTGAGAGACTGGGTGAGCGTGTGAGAGACTAGGTGAGTGTGTGAGAGACTGTATCAGATTAAATCTAAGAGGTATAAAGAGTAGTTGGGAAATAAACCCACGCTGGTCAGAGGAAGCTGAGAGTTTGACCGATGCCTGGACATGGTCAGAGTGGCCTGCTGTCTCTGCTCTTTCCTGAAATGTTTGTGTTAAATTGAGGCACGATCTTGTGGAGTTAAATGCAAACTAAGCCCCATGTGGGCGTACAGAGTGTAAAACAGCAGAGTAAGGTGATTCTTGCGGCTTCGGGCTCTGATAAATTGGCTCCCAAGAGTCTGACCGATGCCGTTTACAGATGCTGACAAGAGCCTGTCATACAGAGCACTGGGAGACAATATACACTGTGATTTTAGATGCCTCTCTCTGTGTATTTCCACTGCATGGACTCTACAGGACTCTGTTTGGTCCCTGGCTGGATTTCCACTTCCATCTGGTGTCGTCTCAAACCCCCGTCTCTAACAGGAACCGTGTGCTTTGGAAACCACAACAATGGTAACGTTAAGCTGTGTTTACTCATGGTGTATTGGCGTGTTGTTGTTGTTTGGGACTGAACACAGCTCCGTCATCAGTTCAGACAGATCAGTAGAGTCTGTTCCTTCCTTGTTGCAGTGTCCAGCTCTCGCTGGATTCTTTCGTCGGCCACCGATCCAAGAACCTCTTCAAAAGACCACGGTGTAATTTTACGAGCTGCCGTCGTGAGTCGGATAAAAACAAACGTGATCTCTGCTGCAGCTGGAGATTTTACAGATGGAGAGTTGGTGCTGGTCGTCTGCGTTGCGTGGCGTAGAGTGACGACTCTCTCTGGACGATCAGCGCTCTGCAAGGTTTACACGCCACGGTTTAGTCCCTACTCGACTCGCTCTGAACCACGAGAGAACAGCCACTAAACAAGAACCCGCTTCCAGAACCAGGACCTGATTCACCTGGTGGAGGAGGGGAACAGACGAGTCGAATAGAGTAGGGACCCTGCAGTGAAAAAGTGGCATTGGGATTGTAGTTGGACTTGGAGCGGTGTTTGAGATCCAGAATATCAGAAACTCAGCTGTGACCGAATGCTTTCAAATCCTCACAGCAATTCCCAACAAGCATTCCCAGAGGATTATGACAGGATGGGAGATTTCGCTCAATAGGAGGAGAGTCTGAACACTCCAGTTCTAGCTCTGATGGGGATTAACTGGACAGATGGACACTTGATAACATTCCCTATTAATCCCCTCACATCCTCCGGTGGTTGACACGTCCATTTTCAGGCCCAGAATAGCCCTCCAGACACAAAGAAACAATAAAAAAAATCATTCCAGTCATTTCTGCTCATATTTATGTCTTAAGAGGTCTGAAAGTTTCAGTCTAATGCCCTCTGAATGTTTTCAGAGACAGCACTGAGCTTCAGGATGAATGGTGTGGAGGGATTTTCATCAGTGCTCAGTAGACAGCGCTCTCAGTCAAGAGAGAAAACAAACACGTCCGAGTAAAAGCGATTGTCCAGTTCCGAGAACGAGGGATCAACACATTAGTCCACTGCTGGGATCAATAGAGATACATTAATCAAAAGGTGAGTTCTGTTCCAGCCCAGTGCTCTCTCTCTCTCTCTCTCTCTCTCTCTCTCTCTCTCTCTCTCTCTCTCTGGTCTATAAACTAATCAATGTCCAACACCACAAACATTCATCTAAAGATCACCGATCAATAATCAGACAACAAAAACTCCTCTCCTCAAAAAGGCAGCTTCACTCAATCAATCAAGTGTTCTTAACATCAGCATCAAAATCAGACCTTGTCCAATTAGCGTTTTAAAGTCACAGTCCACTATCTGCTCCCCCTCCTCCTCGTCCCCTAACAGCCGTCAAATCACGAGACATATGAGAGTGAGTTGAATCATGAATCAAGAAGAGTGAGTCAAACCACATGTCATATCATCTAAAGAGTGAATCAAATCATGTGTCATATGATCTAAAGAGTGAATCAAATCATGTGTCATATGATCTAAAGAGTGAATCAAATCATGTGTCATATCATCTAAAGAGTGAATCAAATCATGTGTCATATGATCTAAAGAGTGAATCAAATCATGTGTCATATCATCTAAAGAGTGAATCAAATCATGTGTCATATCATCTAAAGAGTGAGTCAAACCACATGTCATATCATCTAAAGAGTGAATCAAATCATGTGTCATATCATTTAAAGAGTGAATCAAATCATTTGTCATATCGTCTAAAGAGTGAATCAAATCACATGTCATATCATCTAAAGAGTGAATCAAATCACGTGTCATATCATCTAAAGAGTGAATCAAATCATGTGTCATATCATCTAAAGAGTGAATCAAATCATGTGTCATATCATCTAAAGAGTGAATCAAATCATGTGTCATATCATTTAAAGAGTGAGCTGAAACATGTATCAAATGATCTACAGAATGAGTCAAAGTCTATTAATCTCTGAAGTCTGAATCAGTTACCAGCCCAGTTTCTCGTCTCTGCAGGAAAGTGTTATACGCTGATTTCTGATGTTTGAGGTCAGCTGCTATCATAAGACTGCTGAGTCAAATCAGGAATCATAATTTCTGGAATCAGAGAGTCAGTAAATCAATGACTCGAGTATCAGACTTGTGAGTCAAGCCTCTTTCTGGCATCATGTCATATTCCAAATGATTCCTAGGTTTAGGCTGGAGACTCAGAGTCTCAAGACCAGTTTTCCAGCGAGGCAGACAGCAGTGTGCACACGCAAATCAGTGAAGAACGACTTTAACGCTCTTAACTCCCCCTCAGGAAACACATACAGTATAGGATCCTAGGCTGTGTCTAAAACTGGACTTTAAATGACACCTCCCTGACCGCAGTGGTGAATGGTAAGCAGCAGCTATTTCTTCAGCTGAGCGTGGGCGAGACGACCGAAGGCTTTTAGTCCACCCACCATTTCTCAGAGGACTGCCTTAAAGAAGGGCTTAGGAAAGCAGCCGAGTCCAGGGAAAGAGCTGGAAGCAATAATCCATGTATCTTTCCCGATTAAAACTCCGGTCAGGAACCTCAGAGCTCGGAATAGGCCATAGAACAACACACACCAGGCTCTTGAGAACTATAACAGTTCTCTCACTGAGATCTGGGCTCTGTACTTGTGTCCTGGACATTGTTTCTGGGCAGTACCAACATTGTAGAGTGGATAACACCAATACCCTCGGACTGGGGTTTGATTCCCAGCTCACGCAAGAACACAACTCTATATCAATGAGCTGTGTCCACCAACCCACACACTGTGAAACAAGACCCCAGTCCATTTTCGTTTTGATTCTGCTCTGCCTCTGACGTCAAGTGCAGAGACTTTAGAATGGCCCCGCCCCCTCGTCTGAGTCTGTCCAATCACAGCGCTGGACCTGTGTTTTTGTTAAATGCAGCAAAACAGAGACAACAAGCTCGGAGAAATAAAAACCGAGAAAACGAAAACAGAGAAGAAAGAGAACAGAGTGAAAACAGCTAAAAACCAGAGCTTCTGCTCCTCGCTCCTCACTGCTCTGCGCTCGGGGTCGGGGTGAACAGCGAGCGGCTCATTATCATTTAAAGGAACAGGTGCTGAAAGCGGGCGTTCTGAACAGGGCTGTTTACACAGGGGGAGAACACTACTGTGGGGCTTGTGGGGTTTGGACCAAATTTGTCCCCTATATACAGTTGTCCACTAGGTAGAATATGACACTTTAAAGCATGAATGTAACCCCAAAATTATGAGTGTGCTTGTCTAGTAATGAGGTCTTCCTCTGTGTCTCTGTTCGGTAAGAAACTGGCTGGAAGCTCTTTAGCATTTATGCTAATATTAGTACTTCACAGAACAAGCGTCTTCCAGAAAAACAAACATCAGGCTGTGAGACTGAGGAGGTGCTAGGACGCATTAAAGCACCAGGCACAGTGGGTTCTGCTAAAAATTATATCCTCCAACCAGCACAAAGTGGAGCAACTTCATTATCTATGCAGTAGGGGCCGGGACTTCAAAGTGCGGCTGTGTGGTCTGTGAAGCTCACTGTAATGTGTGGTGAAGTCAATATTTTATAAACTGTTAGTGCTGGGCCCTTAAATGACCAAGCAGTTCACTTACGGTCACGTTCTCCATTAACTTACAGCAAACTCTCAGTCTTCACCCTCCGTCTTCACCTTCTGTCTTCGTTCTCAGGCTTCCCTCTTAAGGTGGATCTCATTTAAACTCTAAGATCCCCAGTGTATTCTCTGGGTTTAATGTAGTCTCAGTGGGTTATGGCCTTTACTTCAGAACGAGCAGAAAACAGCACGAGGAGCAGCTGAGGTCTCAGGAGTTAGCTGTAAATTTACAGTTCCACCTTAAATAGTGAAGCAGTTACATTCTACTGCAGCATTTAAGGTGGAACTGTGAGTGTGAACAGAACTCTGCAGAATGAGAATCTGAGCTGAGCTCCATGTCACAGAAGAGTGAGGAGAGGGGGGTAATCTCTGAGTGTGGAACTCTTCTGAAGGAGAATGAGGCCCTAAATGTAACTAAAGTCCAGCAGCTCCTCTGATATCACTGCAGACTGGTGCAGAGCTGCTACAGAGCGGCGCTAGTTGCCTGGGAATGAAGCGCTGCTCTGTTTTATTTGTGTTCTGATGATGTATCAGGGTCTTGAAGGGTTGTCCTGTGTCGTAGGGGGAGATTTTAACCACTGCGCCCTGTAACTCAGCTCCAAGGGACAAGAGGACACTCAGAAACAAGGGGGAGGGCAAACAATTATGAAATGGGACGCTTAGTCTTCACTTTCAGTCTTAGTGTGAAAAATCAGCTTTGAAACTTCCCCTCAAACTAATCTTAAACCAAAGCAACGATAAACATAAGCCTAAAATTAACCGTGAATTTAACTATGCACTTAAATATAAAACGTAACTTGAAACTCTAAAAAGGGTTAAAAACACTAACCCTAAACCTAAACAAACACAATGGTAAGCTCCAAAAAATTAGAAACAACAGTGTGTTTTGATCAAATAACGCTATCATTAGTAATTATTATGAAAAAAGTGTTGCAGTGGATTTAGTGAAACAGTGTCGGTGGTGGAGTTGAGTGTCTGTAAAATAACTACAAATTACGAGGAAGTAAAACCAACAAATGTTAGCAATTCAGGAGAGATTCAGTTTTGTAGCACTTTCGCTCTGTGTTTACTTTCATGCAGTTAGCGCTCTCCTGAATTTAGAGTCAGTTCCACCTTAAGTAATGTAACTGTAACAGCAAAAATAAGTCAGTGTTACCCCCCTATGGAGCAGGAATAGAGCAACATCCTCATCTCGGTTGGTGCTTTTCAGCGTTTGGAGTCTCTCCGTTGTCTAAAAACCTCCAGATGGTGTTTCTCTGCCGTGAGCAGAGAGAGAGAAAGACTAGCACCGGACCCAGACAGTTTGTTTTTTTACCCATTTACAGACACTGGGGCTTCGTAAACACATTAGAGCGGTTTCCAGAGCAGCACACGGAGAGGACACACACTCAGAGCTTTATACACAGGGGTTTTTTTTGTTTGTCTTTTTAATTAAAATCTTGAACGTAACTTTTAAAGCAACACTAGGTCATATATTTACCTTAAAATTACAGTTTCAAACAGTTCACTGTGATGCTCCACTGAGCCTCGGTCCACGCGCACTACGGCAGAAACTGCACTATGCAACATTTGGAAAAGGAATGTTTATTTGTTAAAGAATCTATATTTGTGGCAGTGAACACACACACACACACACACACACACAGAGATACACACATACACACACACACACACACAGATACACACACACACACACACACACACACACACACACACACAGGATAATGTCCTGCTTTTTGGGGTGTGATGTATCCTTTTTCGTGCTCATGGAAGTGTCCACCCTAACGTTCACTGCTAGTTCACTGTGTGTGTCTGTGTGTGTCTGTGTGTGTGTGTGTGTCTGTGTGTGTGTCTGTGTGTGTGTGTGTTCACTGCCAAAATCAGAGCCTAAATTTCACTGCACTGCTGTGTTTTGTGTGTTTTCTGGTGGGGATTTGATGGCACTCAGTCTAAAAAACAAAAACAGGAAGTCTGGATATCACTGCAAGCACGACACAGGTCTACCTTGAGTACCTACTTTCTTCAAGTCCAGAGAGCACAGGCGGAAAATGGATGCAGAATAATGTATGAACCCCAACTATGCCAGAGGTTTTAAAAGCTTCTGTGTGTAGCCGGGTGCAGAGCGAAGGGCTGCAGACCAGACGGCCAGACGAGAAGAAAAGAAGGAAGAAAGCGAGATGCTGAGAGCTTGGGTGAATACGGTTTCTTTCCTTCCTTTAGAGAAGCCCTAAAAAAACACTAAAGGGTTCAGCAGGTCGTTCCTAAATGACCTGAAAGCAGCCGCAGCTGAGTCCAGACGCAGTATTCTCCCAATGGGAAGCTAATGGATGCTGGATGTACTCTGATGATGACTACACATTCACCTTCAGTTCTCTCCACTTTATGCCCATTCCAATGCCAAGATTTGGCTCCTGTGGTCTGAGGAGCAATGGAGCATCATCGAATGATGGTTGGAGCAGCGTTTGTGGTCCATCATCCAACACTACATTTACATTAATGACAGTATTAGTGCCTAATGAGGACACGTGACTCCTGTGAGCCTCCATCTCCTTCATTCTACTAAAATACAACACTCCTCCCTCAATGTGTGACACTATGGTTTCTCCGTGCAATACTCAATACCAACTTATACTTTTCATATGTGCAATAATAATAATAATAATCAATTAATTATTCATTCATTCATTGTCTGAAACCGCTTATCGAATTCAGGGTCACAGTGGGTCCAGAGCCTACCCTGTGTGAGTGAATGCGTGAGTGTGTGTCGCCCCCTCCAGGGTGTGTTCCTGCCTTGCGCCCAGTGACCCCAGGTAGGCTCTGGACCCGCTGAGCAGGACTTGAACCCCCAACCTCCAGGTCCATGGAGCTGTGTTAATGCAAGACTACTTAATTTTTCTTAATTATGTGTGCAATAATTCAGAGGTGCACTAATTTGAACTGCTTTGTACAGTATATTCCATGTTTATTATCACAACCACGTCACTGTATTTGTAACAACTTGAACATGTTGCAAATTTATCTTTGTTTTTAATTAGAATTTTTATTCTTTAAATAAATGGATGCAAATAAAATAACCGCAATTTCCATCAGGGATCAATAAACTATTTTGGATTCTGAGTTAAGAAAATGAAAACACGTGAACTAAACGTTTAAATGGTAAAGGGACCCTTCTTCATTGTTTGAGGGAATGTCCAAAAATTCAGAGATTTTGGATGAATGTCATTGCATGCTTCTCAAAGCTGTTTAATATTTATATCCCTTTAAATGTTGAACCGTGGGTTCTTTTGGGAAAACACCCAGAAGATTTTACTCAACCACAAAAACAAATAATAAACAAACAAACAAACAAAACAGACTAAATTAATAGATTTTTAGACTGCTTCAAGCAAGGAAAGCCACTGCACTGAGCCGGAGGGATATGGAGGCCCTGTCTAAACAACAATGGATAAGGCAAACTTCAGAAAGTATAAGTCTGGAAATATGTAGTCAAAGGGGAAATGGAAGGGATCTTTGGGAACCCTGTATGAATATTATAGAAACTGTCGAGTGAAGTATGAGATCTTTATATTCATTCATTCATTGTCTGTAACCCTTCTCCAGTACAGGGTGGTGGTGGGTCCGGGGCCAGTCACCCGGAGGAAACCCCACACAGACACAGGGAGAACACACCACACTCCTCACAGACAGTCACCCGGAGGAAACCCACGCAGACACAGGGAGAACACACCACACTCCTCACAGACAGTCACCCGGAGGAAACCCACGCAGACACAGAGAGAACACACCACACTCCTCACAGACAGTCACCCGGAGGAAACCCACGCAGACACAGAGAGAACACACCACACTCCTCACAGACAGTCACTCAGAGGAAACCCACGCAGACACAGGGAGAACACACCACACTCCTCACAGACAGTCACCCAGAGGAAACCCACACAGACACAGAGAGAACACACCACACTCCTCACAGACAGTCACTCAGAGGAAACCCACGCAGACACAGGGAGAACACACCACACTCCTCACAGACAGTCACCCAGAGGAAACCCACGCAGACACAGAGAGAACACACCACACTCCTCACAGACAGTCACCCGGAGGAAACCCACTCAGACACAGGGAGAACACACCACACTCCTCACAGACAGTCACTCAGAGGAAACCCACGCAGACACAGAGAGAACACACCACACTCCTCACAGACAGTCACCCGGAGGAAACCCACGCAGACACAGAGAGAACACACCACACTCCTCACAGACAGTCACTCAGAGGAAACCCACGCAGACACAGGGAGAACACACCACACTCCTCACAGACAGTCACCCAGAGGAAACCCACACAGACACAGAGAGAACACACCACACTCCTCACAGACAGTCACTCAGAGGAAACCCACGCAGACACAGGGAGAACACACCACACTCCTCACAGACAGTCACCCAGAGGAAACCCACGCAGACACAGAGAGAACACACCACACTCCTCACAGACAGTCACCCGGAGGAAACCCACGCAGACACAGAGATAACACACATCACACTCCTCACAGAAAGTCACCCAGAGGAAACCCACGCAGACACAGAGAGAACACACCACACTCCTCACAGACAGTCACCCGGAGGAAACCCACTCAGACACAGGGAGAACACACCACACTCCTCACAGAAAGTCACCCAGAGGAAACCCACACAGACACAGAGAGAACACACCACACTCCTCACAGACAGTCACCCGAAGGAAACCCACGCAGACACAGGGAGAACACACCACACTCCTCACAAACACTCCCGGAGCAGAACTCGAACCCACACCCTCCAGGACCCTGGAGCTGTGACAGAGATACCATCTGCTGCTCCACTGTCCGCCCATCTTTATATTATATAAATATATATATATATATATATATATATATATATATATATATATATATATATATATATATATATATATATATATACCCCCCAGAGGGGTATATCCCTCAGTGCACAGTGGTTTAAATACCAATGGGAGAGCTCCATAGTCATCCCCCCACCCCACTGTCTGTCATTCTCAGAGAGGGCCGAGCTCTCACTCAGATCCCAGACACCTTGCTTGTGCAGCACAATCCCAGACATATTTCAAAGAATAATGGAAATGTGAATAATTTAAAACCCTTTGGAAGCTCTCGGATGCGACTGGGAGCCACCTCCTCTTTAACCTTTCAGCTGAATATTCATCCGCACCGAAGCGGGACCTTCACTGTGGGGTGTGACAGCTCAATCCCAGCCTCTTTCCTCATTTTATGTTGGTTAATGCCTACCATTTAGAAGCACATCAAACCTAACTGTGCATATCATTAATAATGAGTTGGTGGACACTGAGGGGTTAAAAACTCCAGCAGCACTGCTGTGTCTGATCCACTCTACACCAGCACAACACACACTAACATACCACCACCACGTCAGTGTCACTGCAGCGCTGAGAATGATCCACCACCACATCACATCTGCTCTGTGGGGGTCCTGAGCGGGGAACAGAGGGGAAGGGGGTAACAAAGTATGCAGAGCAACAGATGGACTACAGTCTGTGATTGGTCAGTGGAGCTGTGACAATAGACAGTGAGTGTAGAAACAAGGAGATGGCTTTAAATGTTATGACACATTATTGTATATTATTTACTACTACAAAGCAAAGCATTGTAATCCATGAACATCTGGAACAGATGTGAGGCAGAAGAGTGTTTACAGCTGTGTCATTAGCTGGCTCTGTCTCTGATCCTGGTGCTGCACTGTGCTTTCACACACACACACACACACACACACACACACACCATTCATATCTGCAGCGATCAGCAACATTAATGAACTGGGTTTCTGTAAATAGAGCCGGGCTCTGATTGGCCGCCGTGGCGTCTGATGTTCAGCTTTTTAAGGTGTTACTGGCGGAAGGTGTAGGAGGGAGAATGCATTAGCTTTTTCTGGTCTACTCCAAGAATCAGCAGCAGAAAACATAGCAGGGGTCCCAGCGCTGGTGGGCAGAGCTAAGACAGGTGTAATTACACCTGCAGAAACGCAGAACAGGCTCCTTCAGCAAACACAGGAACTCAGAGCCACCACGACACTGTGAGTAAACGCAGGAAGTGGGTTGATGGCATGATGCCATGTATTTTCCCTGATACAGATCAGATATCCTGAGTTTAAACGGCTCTCCACACTGACCACGGTATATTCGGACAACGGTAAGTAGCTGTAGCTGATGGTGTTTGCACATTAAATGTGTACGAGCACAGAAAGAGGAATTGTGGGTGCACAGATCATACCCTTTACTGTCTTTTTATTTCCTTATTGTATGCTGTTTGCCCTCTCAAATGTACAATTTCCTCACTCTCCGAGCTACGGTCCCTCAGCCTCTGTCTGCCCTTAAGAGGAAATGGGAGGGGTTTGACAGATTGGGGGCAGGGTCATGGCGGATGTCTCCTGGTTCTGACTGTCCACCTCATACACTGCATAAGCCCTGCCCACTGGGAGGAGCCTTCTAATGAAAAACAAACATGGAGGACGTTTCGAAATGGGGGAAATAGGAGATGACCCCGTTTCCAAAATTATTTTCTGAGTGCTTTTTAAATCGAACACAGAAAGATCTACCAGCGTAAACCCCAGGCTCCGGCGACTTACAATAACACACCTGTGTGTGTCCCCTTCACCTCCCACAACATCCACCACACTGTTTACTTCATTACCTCTGACGAGGAGTTACCTGTCGATACCCGTCCCACAGCAGCTCAGCACTGGCTCAGACCAACAATTCTGAATGTGTTCATGTGTTTTTCAGGTAAATCTCCTCCGGTGCATTGTACAATCTGAGCTCACTGTTATTTCCTTCAGCGTTTCACAGCTGTACACACTGAGATAGAGCAGCAGCGCAGGTCAGGGATGAGTGACAGAATTCAAAGACAAAAAAAACCCAGTGAGGTCACTTTATAAGTCCTTTCTTAACTATCCAGCAAACCACTGCAGATACAGAATGTCACAGCTGTAGTAACTGAAGTAGCCATGATTTATCCACGTGGTCTTGGAGATCGACCTGTCCATCGCGACCGATTGGTGGGCAACCACTGCTCTACAGCGACTCTGCACTGCAACAGAGAATGTCCAAATATCCTTAAGTTAGCAGCCCAGCCACTAACAAATCTGCTCAAAATCTATGGTGTTCTCCTGCACTGTCCTAATCAGATCTGTCTGCATTATTTATCTCTCCACAGAACTGCTGTCCAGAGTCAGACCCTGGCACATGTTACACCACTCCGGCTGATGCTTGGCATTGTACACGGAGCAGCAGCTCATCCAGTGCAGCTCCAGACGAACAGCTAACAACACTGCTGACCGAGGTGGTGGGGAAATGCTTGTTAATCCTCAGCTCCTCAACTGAGCCACTGTGGTCTCCATGGAAACCCAACCCAGTAGTTCTGGTGCTGACTCCGCTTCCCGAGGATCAGGCTGCTCCAGGGTCTGTCTGGAGAGTGCATGACTGCATGTCTGATATTATACACGTGTTTACAACGAGCCAAACCCACTAATTAGTGTTCACAAACACAGCAATGCTTAGGCACGCAAGAACAGTGTTCTCAACTACTGCTGAGTGTGTGTGTGTGTGTGAGTGAGTGTATTAACTAACTTATAGCATACTAAACCTGTGCTGTACATTGTAAGAGGTTGTAGACACTCACTTGGCCAGGGATCACCTGTAAAAAAGGGTTATAAAAGACAGTTCCACTTTGTATTCCTTGAAACAGAGGTCTTCAAACTACGGCCCACAGATCATACACTGCCCGCTGCTTTCATTTGACAGCCTCCAGCAGCAACGCATGGGGTCTGTCCGAGGGTGTAGAGTTGGGTCGAGGCGGTATGGACCAGCAACTATCAGACATTTTAGATGATAATTTCAATACAGCGCTCTGTCAGCGTCTACTCTGTGCTTCAAACAGTTAAGATCTGGTTCTCTACTCCGAGTCCCGCCTCCCAAACCCTCCCCACTAACAGGATTGGCTCCCTGACGTGTGAGAGGCTGTGGCTGTAAGGAGACAAAGCGCTGTGAACAGCGCCTCGTGTTGATTGAGGGACAGTGTCCCCGGCTGCGATGGTGTTTTAGAGCCACGTCAGTCTCCAGCTCTTTTGGAGATTCAGTATCTGCTCTTTTCCCTCTGCGCTTTCACACGTGTGCCGTAAAACACAGATGCTCAAGAGGAACAAGCCGCCGTCCCGTACTCCACAGTGACTTACATTTTCAGAAAACTATGACTTCAATCTTCTCTTCTGCTGCAGTCCGACCCCCGAAAGACTGAAAAAACCATGAGCTGACCTTTCGATTAAAAAGTCTGAGGACCCCAGCATTAAAATGTCACCTCAACCTCCACCAAAGTGTAGCCTCCATCACTGCTCCCAGGCACTGGGATCCACACAGTGCCCCCTGTTGGCCCCACCAACACGACTTCCAGCACCACCCATCCCAGTCCTGACCCAGATCTACTGAGCTCCAGTGGGTCTGCAGCTGCTGGAACTACTTAGCTTCTCCGGCTCTTAAACTTGGAAACATATTGGTGAAGGTTTTATTGAAGCCACAAGAGCATTGGGTGAGGTCTGGAAGCTGGAGGGGGCTCCATCACACGAGAAAACACACTCCCACTGCTCTTCTGGCTGTACGCCTCCATGTGCGTTCTATTGTACTGATCCTACGAGCTGTGGGTTCCCAGCTGAAGGCCTGTGTCAATGGGTGCACCTTAAAAGTGGTGACCACTGAGTAGAAGAGATGTCTACAAAGTTTTCAGCGGTTGTTAAAGTTAATCCATTGATTGGGAAGCAATTGCCTGCCCTTTAATTTGTTGTTCCACCACTGGAAGACTGAAATAACGACATCAATAAGATGTATTACCTGAGCTACAGAGTTCTCTGACAGATTCCTCATTAAACCCCACCTATAGACTGCTCTAGGAGAAGCATTTACAGCTGCCTGAGCTCAAATAATATCCAGGAGGTGCCCAGGGAACCCAGACATGTGGAGGTTCATTACAGTCTGAGAAAGCCAGGCCACTGTCTTCACATTAATATTAGGTTATGACGTTTGACGGCGTGTCCACAGAGGAGCCTCAGGAGAAGCCTCCTAATCGCAAGCAGCAGGACGACGGAGCTTATGGAGGGGGCTGAAACAGTGAACAGCGCTGGGGTAAAATCTCCGATCCCAGAGAGGCCAATAAGCGAGGAAGAGGAGGAGAGGAGCAGAAAACACAGTAAATCAGCCTCATCGACCAGGAACGCTGACAGAGCTGAGGAGGAACACAGGGACGAAGTGCAGCACATAATTAGGAACGTACCAACAGTAAAAGGCCTCTAGGGGGCTCAACCTAATATAGAACTGCACACTGATCAACCACAACATTAAAACCAACCTCCCTAAGACTGTATACGCCAACACTGTGCAGTTACGATTTAATATTTCTGCTCCTGGGCTCCCCCTACTGTTGAAGTGTGTAATTCACTTTTGAATTCAAGGGGCAGAGGGAGGAGGAGGAAAGTGGTTACATAGCGTAGTTTCTGCTGTGCTGAGCCCAGAGTAGCAATGACAGAGGGTCTGTTCTCCATATTACAGCTCAGTGGAGCATCACAATGAGTTTAAAGTTGTAATTTTAAAGTAAAAAGACTACCTAGTGTTGCTCTAAATGTAGTAGGCCATTATTTCATTAGTTTTATTAGCAATAACATAAGCACAAGTGCACTTTAAGCCTCTGAAAACCGGTCTGAAAAATCTAGAGCTGTGACAGAGGCACTACCTGCTGCTCCACCGTGATGCCCCTCTTTAGGGAATGGGAGGTTGTGGGTTTGAGTCCTGCTCCGGGTGACTGTCTGTGAGGAGTGTGGTGTGTTCTCCCTGTGTCTGCGTGGGTTTCCTCCGGGTGACTGTCTGTGAGGAGTGTGGTGTGTTCTCCTTGTGTCTGCGTGGGTTTCCTCCGGGTGACTGTCTGTGAGGAGTGTGGTGAGTTCTCCCTGTGTCTGCGTGGGTTTCCTCCAGGTGACTGTCTGTGAGGTGTGTGGTGTGTTCTCCCTGTGTCTGCGTGGGTTTCCTCCGGGTGATTGACTGTGAGGAGTGTGGTGTGTTCTCCCTGTGTCTGCGTGGGTTTCCTCCGGGTGACTGTCTGTGAGGAGTGTGGTGTGTTCTCCCTGTGTCTGCGTGGGTTTCCTCCGGGTGACTGTCTGTGAGGTGTGTGGTGTGTTCTCCCTGTGTATGTGTGGGTTTCCTCTGGGTGACTGTTTGTGAGGAGTGTGGTGTGTTCTCCTTGTGTCTGTGTGGGTTTCCTCCGGGTGACTGTTTGTGAGGAGTGTGGTGTGTTCTCTCTGTGTCTGCGTGGGTTTCCTCCGGGTGACTGTCTGTGAGGAGTGTGGTGTGTTCTCTCTGTGTCTGCGTGGGTTTCCTCCGGGTGCGCCGGTTTCCTCCCACGCTCCAAAAACACAAGTTGGTAGGTGGATTGGTGACTCAAAAATGTCAGTAGGAGTGAATGTGTGTGTTGCCCTGTGAAGGACTGGCGCCCCCTCCAGGGTGTGTTCTCGCCTTGTGGTACACATCCTTTCAGATCCACATTGTTGAGTTGTTCTTCTCTCAGTGGAGGGATGGACCAGATTTGTTTGTGTTCAGGTTTGATGCAAGACCGGATCATGACCTTCTCGTGTCACAGACATGAAAGCAGATTTGATGGGAACAGTTTTAGTGACTTTAGGTTTTAAATATCTGTTACGTGTCGTACCTCACCCCAACACTCCCTCCCTTCCCTCAGTGTGAACTATGATCTCGCTTACCCTTAAAGACCAGGCTTTGTTGGAGTGGGAGGCACCACATTGTGCTGGGTTCTGTTGCTGTGGGCTGTTTTCTGGATGCATTATCGATCCGGGACCTCCCATGGTTCGCTGGTGTGGGTTTAAGGTCAAACTGTGGAACAACAGAAGAGGGAGAGTGAGGGAGAGAAGGAGACACTGCCACACAAGAGAACATCACTCCAGTTCAGTCCTCATTAGGCCACATCAAGCAGTGCTGTTTGTCCTCAGATGACACTAACTCCAACTTAAGGCGGGTGGGGGGTGTTCCACTGCTAACACTGAACCGAAGAGTGTCCAGCAGAGGACGGGGCAGTGCAAGTGGGCAGTGAGAGATATAATTGGATGGATTTATGGCTCATGAAAAGCCTTTCTCTCTTTTTTCGTGTCCGGATTTTCCTGCTCTTTGCTCAACTGCTGTTGGTGGAGCTCTAAAAAGATCAGGGGTGCACAAAAGTCAAATGAAAGAGTGAAAACTAATTTTAAAATGGATTGTGGATGAATTTAAGCGACAGCTCGGAGCGCCAGATGTTCTCTGCTGCAGTAAGTGTGTATCTCTCATCTGAGGCACTGAGCTGTCAATGAAAACCCCATTATCCAATAGGGACTCGCTCCTGATAAAACCCGCCCATGCCAGAGGCTTTTGTCAAATCTGAAAAAAAAATTCAGGCAGCGCGAGTGAGAGAGCAGACAGCATCACCACAGCCCACAGTGAGTTACAGTCTGACCGCTTACACACACACACACACACACACACACACTCACACTGAGTTACAGGCTGACTGCGCACACACACACACACACACACACACACACACACACACACACACTGAGTTACAGTCTGACTGCGCACACACACACACACACACACACACACACACACACACTGAGTTACAGTCTGACTGCTCACACACACACACTGAGTTACAGTCTGACTGCTGACACACACACACACACTGAGTTACAGGCTGACTGCTCACACACACACACACACAAACACACACACACACTAAGTTACAGGCTGACTGCTCTCACACACTGGGTTGCAGTCTGACTGCTCACACACACACACACACATTCTCTGAGTAGAAAAGCATTAGCTGTTGAGAAACATCACACACCTAATGACTCTCTGTATACAGCCCATTAAGCGTGCGCGCGCACACACACACACACACACACACACACACACACACACACACACATATAATAATTCTGCTGATTGAGATTAAAACAGCGTAATCCACATCCTTCAATCCTCCAGCGTAATTATGTAGTGTGGGTCCTGATCTACACTCCACTTCCTCACTCTGGTCACTCTGTAGTCCCACAATTACAGACTGTAGTCCATTTACTGCTCTGCATCAGCCCTCTTTCCCCCAGTTCCTCAGCGCTCAGGACCCCCACCGAGCAGGTGTGATGTGGTGGTGGATCATTCTCAGCGCTGCAGTGACACTGACGTGGTGGTGGTGTGTTAGTGTGTGTTGTGCTGGTGTAGAGTGGATCAGACACAGCAGTGCTGCTGGAGTTTTTAAACCCCTCAGTGTCTGGACTGAGAACAGTCCACCGACCAAAAACATCCAGCCGACAGCGTCCTGTGGTTCACTGTATAATTTCAGCAGGGAAGCTCTGTACATTTGAAGTCAGTGGAGGTGATAAGGGGTATCTGGGATGTGGGGGGGCAGTGTATAAAATGTTTTTTTCTCCCTAGGGCTGTGAGCAAGAAAGAAAAATAAAGCAAAAAACAACATTTCTCTGGCGTGGACAGGAGGGAGGGGCCAGTAAACAGTAACAGGGGCATGATGGGAACCAAGGAGCTTTGTTTTCCATCCGTTCATCATTTTTATGGAGGCTAAGGGAATCGATCGCGTGGGGGACGTGATGAAGACAAAATAATGAGACAGAGAAAAGGGGAAAGAAATGATGAAAGGAAGACAAAGTGTTTGGATGGAGAAAGTGGCGACCATTAAAAAGGTTCCACAAATGGTTCCTTAAAAAACGAAGCCAATTTAAAATGCTTTTATTTTGTTAAAAAAAGAGGGTCCATCAAGGGGTCTTTGGAAAAGGCACCTTAAAAATCTAAAATGTTCAGAACGCCCCTCACTACCAAAAATACATCATTTTAAAGGTGAAATACTCACCCTCGTCTCCACAGTAGAACATAGTTCTGTTTCTTAATGAAACGTCTGTGACCTGCTTTGGTCCAAACCCCACGAGCCCCACAGCAGTGTTCTCCCCCTGTGTAAACAGCCCTGTTCAGAACGCCCGCTTTCAGCACCTGTTCCTTTAAATGATAACGGGCCGCTCGCTGTTCACCCCGACCCCGAGCGCACAGCAGTGAGGAGCGAGGAGCAGAAGCTCTGGTTTTTAGCCGTTTTCACTCTGTTCTCTTTCTTCTCCGTTTTTACTCAGTGCTCTTATTTCTCCGCGCTCGTTGTGTCTGTTTTGCTGCGTTTAACCTCGTCTTTGCGCTCTCACATAAACACGGGTCCAGCGCTGTGATTGGACAGACTCAGACGAGGGGGCGGGGCCATTCTAAAGTCTCTGCACTTGACGTCAGTTGTGAATATGATTCCAAAAATGTGGAAAAAATGTGAAGCCATGGACAAGATTTGCATATTTAGAAGTGAACCAAAAGTTGCCTTTAGTTTGGATATATGCCTTGCACAGTCAAAAAAACCTATAACTACATCTGTTCAAACCTGCGGCCTCAACAGATTCCGCACGCGCTCAGATACCATTCTGTGGTGCAGAACAGACGTGTGCATCAGTAGAGTTAGGGGCAGGCCCTGTTCAGAGATCAGCGAACCCTTCTGACCAATCAGAGCACTACCTGGGCACGTGCTGAATGCTATTGGCTGATGCCTACTGACTTACTTTTTAATTTGTGGGTAGAATTGGAATGAACCTGCAGTGGAGGGTTTGTGAAGATATAAAAGTTATGTTGCATTTGTTGGAAGGGAAAATAATTAATTTCATTAGTTTGCAGCTCCTGAAGTGATCATCTGTGACTTAAAAAGTCCCGATGCACGTGTGATTATTTCCTACAACTACACAATCCACTGTCAAAGAAGTTCAGACCTTTTACTCCAAATATACCTCTATAACTCCCATCCACATCATGGGAGGAAAGCACTGCCTTAGGAGAAGGTCCACTGAGAAGATGGAAAGATGACCAGCGGTGAAGCTTTTGCAGCGCCCCAAAGCCTGGTGGTTCTCGAGCTCTTAGCAGGTGAATGACTTGCCCTGAGGCTGTCGACCTGTGGAGGCTTCAGCTCTGAGCTCCAGCTCAGACGTATGGAGCGTGGGACAAATTGTTAATAAAGCACCTGGCACCTGGACGCAGCCCCAGTCCATCAGCGTGGACAGGCAGCATCAAAGAATGTGAGCTGGGCTCAGCAGTTAATGTAGGTCAACTAGAAATGAGCTAAAGTATTATCACCAAGGCTGGACGTGTCTGTACCGTCTCTCACGGCCCCTCTGTTCACTCCAGTCACTCTGTAGTTATATACTGTAACAGAATGTAGTCTATGTGTGACTCTGCATACTTTGTCACTCCCCTCCCCCCTGTTCCTCAGTGCTCAGGGCCCCCACAGAGCAGGTGTGATGTGGTGGTGGATCATTCTCAGCGCTGCAGTGACACTGACATGGTGGTGGTGTGTTAGTGTGTGTTGTGCTGGTGTAGAGTGGATCAGACACAGCAGTGCTGCTGGAGTTTTTAAACCCTGTGTCCACTCTCTGTCACAGTGTGTCGCTCGTCCTCTAGTCCTTCATCAGTGACACAGGACACCGCCCACTTCTTCTGTTGTCTGTGTCTGCTTCATAAGCAGTTTGAGGAGATAATGGAACCCAAGGGCATCTCTGAAAGTGACCGGACGTAGGTAAGTGCTATGCCCCAATGTCCTCTTTCACTCCAAGTGGTTAAATTGGTCCCAGAGGATCCTCCCTAGCCCTAAACACACCGCAAATATATATATTTTTTAAATACGACATTAAGCAACAAGCTGCACAACGGCAGTGTGCTCAAACTCCCCTGAATCCTGCGGGAAATTATAACGTGGCGATGAAGAAATCCCAGCCAATTGAGAAGAGTTCCCTCGCCACACGTCCCCAGGGTCTTCCTCCACACAATCCAATTAGAAAGAGGCGCTCCTCTGTGGAGAAGTAATCCTGCCCTTTATCCAGTTTGTATTCCTCTCCTCTGGTCCGGTCCGTGTCCGATTCGCTACAAACACAACCACACACTGGCTTTAAATCCCGTGTTCCAGGAGCAGGGCTTTCAGAAATGCCTTTTTTGATCTGAGAGCAAGAAACAGCCTGTGGAACTGAGAGTAAACAAGACATGGTCACATGTAAAATACAGGGTTCCAGATACTGCGAGGTGCACACAGTGTGGACATGTTCAGCTTTATGAAGCTCATATAATAAGAGACGAAAGCAGACAGCAAAATGGGACACCTCGAGTTCAGTGCCAAGTGTCAGCAACTGCTCTGTGGAGCAGCAGAACGGCTCTGGAGTGACAGAGTGCCATTCAATAGTTTCTGAGCTCTTTGTTAAAAGAATCGCGCAGGTAAAGGATGTTAGGAAACCTTACTGAACCTTCTCTGCCAGCACGGCTCATCCATAGTCTGAGGGGTTTTTATTTTTCTACTTCACTTCTTCTTCAACAACAGTTGGTTAAAACCCACTCAAACGACAGCACCCTCTTGTGGTAAAATCAAGTAAGGAGCTAGCAATACTGTTTGGGATATGACTTTTCTGCAAAAGATTTACACGAGGTGGAACATAATTAGACCGGCACGGGGAAGCACTCCTCTGCCAAATCAGCAGCAGCTAGTGCTAGTTAGCACACTCCCTCGGTCAACATCAGGGACTGCCAGCATTAGCCACGGCAGGAGACCAACCAAAGATGGCAGCAGCAGGCTTCTTGGTCTACGGTCCTAGTGGACAGAGCAGTGAAGACAGGCAAGTGGCTGCCAAACAGTAGTGATGGAGATGGGCTCCTCTGGTCAGCAGGCCCACATCGGAAGTTATCATTGGAGATAGCAGGCTCCAGTCCAGAGCAGTGAGATCAGACCTGGCACAGACATTACAAACAGTTAACTACACGATGGCATATGCATAATAGCTGCCTCGTGTCTCCTGCATCCATTTGGTGCATAGGTGGTGCTCGTCCTGGGAAATTGAACGCTTTGGATACGCAATACATGTGTAAACAGTAGGTGATCAACTACATCACAATGTTGGAAAGTTTTGAAGAAAGGCTGCGCGAACACAAACAGCAAGTATAGCTCTACCCTAAAACAAACGTTCATATGAACTCCTACAGACATCCACAGGGTAAATACTACACACTCTAGCTGTGGCCTGTGTGAAATCACTCATATATTAGTGGGATTTTTCCACAAGAAGAAATAAAACCAGTAAAAACAGTCACGGTCACTGTCCGTCTGTGCACGTGCCCAGCGCCACTGGCCTGAACCTGCTGCAGCAAAACTGTGTCTCTGCAGTCAGACCCTTCTCTCCACAGAAGACGGAGAAAACAATGACAAGAAATGGACAGAAAATGAAAGAGAAAGAAAGGAAGAAAAGAGCATGCCCACAGGCGAGCTGGCAGTTCATGTTAGTGACAGACCTTTCCATTATACACCGGGTAATGGCTTTCAGTGTTAAAGGGCACATATCCTTCATTTTTTACTATTACAGGCCCTGAGGGCCTCCAATATCATTATTTCAGGTGTTAGAATAATATATCAAACATTACGCCACACCATTTCAGAATAACATATGCAATTGACCACTCTTCTGGTTGGCTGAGAAGGATAAAATACCGTAGAACCATTTGAATGACTTCAGCATCTACAGCCATGCTAACCTGCTGTGTCCTGAGGAGGGGGATATAGAGCATGCTCAGTGTGTCTTTGGTTTATGTAACTACCCTTAACTTCCAGACAAAACAATTAGAGTTTAAAAAGGAGAAGACATTAGGAATTGGATGTAGATGCAAAATGCAAATTTATTCAAATGAGAATAACAGCAAAGTCTCAACCCAGGTAAGGAACAGAACACAAAAAGAAAAAAAAGAAATAAAAGACACTGAATAGCAAATTACATTCGTTCATTGTCTGTAACCTTTATCCAGTTCAGGGCGGCGGTGGGACTGGAGTCCACCCGGAATCACTGGGAGCAAGGCAGGAACACACCCTGGAGGGGGAGCCAGTCGTTCACAGGGCAACACACACTCACACATTCACTCACACATTCACTCACATCTATGGACACTTTTGAGTCTCAGATCCACCTACCAACGTGTGTTTTTGGAGCATGGGAGGAAACCCACACAGACACAGGGAGAACACACCACACTCCTCACAGACAGTCACCCGGAGGAAACCCACACAGACACAGGGAGAACACACCATACTCCTCACAGACAGTCACCCGGAGGAAACCCACGCAGACACAGGGAGAACACACCACACTCCTCACAGACAGTCACCCGGAGGAAACCCACGCAGACACAGGGAGAACACACCACACTCCTCAAAGATAGTCACTCGGAGGAAACCCACGCAGACACAGAGAGAACACACCACACTCCTCACAGACAGTCACCCGGAGGAAACCCACGCAGACACAGAGAGAACACACCACACTCCTCACAGACAGTCACCCGGGGGAGGGGGGGATTGAGAGCATAGTTTCCCTGACGCAAGAAATCGCAGCTTTAGTCATTCTAGTGTTAAGCAGAGCCTCAGAAGCTGGTGGCGCTGAGCGAGACCCCCATCCGCCCGGAGGAGCTCTACCTGAGTCCGAAAGCTGCCGTTAATGAGGACTCTGTGGATGAATGAATGGGTCTCGGGTTTGTTTTCTGCGTGCAGCTGCTAACAGCCTCATGTTTTTCTGCTGGGTGGAGGAGCAGTGACAGCTGATTAAGAACAAAGCTGTGGAAGCAGATGCTACTCGGCCGAGAGGAAGAGCCTCGCTGAATATTCAGACGCAGAGATTCCCAGGAAAAATGATGCCGGAGCGTAATGGGCTTGTGCTGAGATCCGTTAATCATCTTCATTCCCAACAGATCCATCTTGATTTTCACTGTTGAAGTCTGGTCACTTCAGGTGGTGTGTGTCCTCTCAATAACACCAAGGGCTCAACAGTGTGTGTGAATGTATTAACCTGTCCACAGGTGTGATTGTCTTTGGGTGGTGGATCATTCTCAGCGCTGCAGTGACACTGACGTGGTGGTGGTGTAGAGTGGATCAGACACAGCAGTGCTGCTGGAGTTTTTAAACCCCTCAGTGTCTGGACTGAGAACAGTCCACCGACCAAAAACATCCAGCCGACAGCGTCCTGTGTCACTGATGAAGGACTAGAGGACGAGCGACACACAATGTGCAGCGACAGATGAGCTACTGTCTCTGACTCTACATCTACAAGGTGGACCAACGAGGGAGGAGTGTCTCACAGAGTGGACAGAGAGTGGACACAGGGTTTAAAAACTCCAGCAGCACTGCTGTGTCTGATCCACTCTACACCAGCACAACACACACTAACACACCACCACCACATCAGTGTCACTGCAGCGCTGAGAATGATCCACCACCACATCACACCTGCTCTGTGGGAGTCCTGAGGGGTCAATAGTCCCAGCTCTGCCACCTCGCCACATCCTAAAGACACTGGATGGAGTTCCAGACTCAGGGGGACACCGTCTGGACGTGCAAGAACACTGAGGAGACACATCTTTCCAGAGAACTAAGCATGCTTGATTTTTCATGAATATTTCATGCTTCTTTGCTTTCCTCTGATTTTCAGACTGTTTTAAGGTCCCTGGGTTATTTTTAGAGAAACAAAGTCGGCTCTAATGACGTTGCAGACGAAAGGAAGCTGAAAGCTTATCACCTTTCGAGGGGAACAAATACCCTGCCGCTTATCTGCACCGCAACTGCCTTATTCCAGTAATGATTCCAAGGGTGGTCCTGAGGAGTGATTTGTCTGAGGGGGAAACATTGTTTCAAGTGGAAGGTTAATGTTTGATTGCACTCATTGTATTCAGCTGCATTTCATTATTTAATTTGATTTATTTTTTATTTTGGAAAAGCATTCGTCTGCCGTGTGTGAGGCAGGATTTCTCCAGATACACGGCATTAAATATTCACGTCCTGTTTAACAAAATATCATCAGTTGAAGAATGTCTGTCGTCTTGAATGACGTCCCCCTCGAGGATGACCTCACCTCCTGATGTGATTTGTACAGAGCTGAGACACAGGGCCTCGCTGTATTTCTTGCCATGGCTCACACACTCCACGGTGCAGAGCTGACAGCGACGGCACTCCGCCCTGATGTGGAAACAGCTTTAGAAATGCCATTTTTCAAAAAAGCAGACCCAGGTTTTAAGGAAGAAATGCACTGAAAATGCATTACTCCAGCTTCAGCAGAGCAGCCCTCGTCAGATCTGAACACCACACGCCACACTGATTTATTATACGATGAACGCTGTGGGTGTGGCTTTAATCCACTGCTGCTGAAGGTAATTTTATAACAGCTCTAGGAGGGGACACATCAGCTCATTTCTCTCATTAGTTTTGTGCTTCTACAAAGATTCTGAGTAACACAAGTGTGGCTTCTTCCATGACCCCAAAAAGGACAGTGTTCTGGAAGTGGGGAGGGGGGGGGGGTTGATGACATGTTCAGCAGCATGTGTCACATACAACTCGATGATTTGGAAATGTATAAATGATGTATGAAGGAATACAAAATAACTCAACTGTAAAGGAATAATCAAATTTTGAACCAACGCACGTTTATATTTTTATAGGGCCATTGTTAAAAAAAAAAAAAAGAACTACAAGCTTCTGAGAATAAATAGGTAATGTCTAGATTAAAGTCATAATATTTTGAAAAGCCAGACTCTAAATTCCTAAAGTGAAAACACAAGCGCATTTTTCCCTCTGAATGAGAAAACTGTTCTTAATAGAAAACTGTGGATTTCCTGTGTATTATTGCTTTTCTGTCCTATGTTTATAACACTGTCACACAGCTCCAGAGCCCCTCTCCGGGTGACTGTCTGTGAGGAGTGTGGTGTGTTCTCTCTGTGTCTGCGTGGGTTTCCTCCGGGTGACTGTCTGTGAGGAGTGTGGTGTGTTCTCTCTGTGTCTGCGTGGGTTTCCTCCGGGTGACTGTCTGTGAGGAGTGTGGTGTGTTCTCTCTGTGTCTGCGTGGGTTTCCTCCGGGTGACTGTCTGTGAGGAGTGTGGTGTGTTCTCTCTGTGTCTGCGTGGGTTTCCTCCGGGTGACTGTCTGTGAGGAGTGTGGTGTGTTCTCTTTGTGTCTGCGTGGGTTTCCTCCGGGTGACTGTCTGTGAGGAGTGTGGTGTGTTCTCCCTGTGTCTGCGTGGGTTTCCTCCGGGTGACTGTCTGTGAGGAGTGTGGTGTGTTCTCCCTGTGTCTGCGTGGGTTTCCTCCGGGTGACTGTTTGTGAGGAGTGTGGTGTGTTCTCTCTGTGTCTACGTGGGTTTCCTCCGGGTGACTGTCTGTGAGGAGTGTGGTGTGTTCTCTCTGTGTCTGCGTGGGTTTCCTCCGGGTGACTGTCTGTGAGGAGTGTAGTGTGTTCTCCCTATGTCTGCGTGGGTTTCCTCCGGGTGACTGCCTGTGAGGAGTGTGGTGTGTTCTCTCTGTGTCTGCGTGGGTTTCCTCCGGATGACTGTCTGTGAGGAGTGTGGTATGTTCTCCCTGTGTCTGCGTGGGTTTCCTCCGGGTGACTGTCTGTGAGGAGTGTGGTATGTTCTCCCTGTGTCTGCGTGGGTTTCCTCCGGGTGACTGTCTGTGAGGAGTGTGGTGTGTTCTCCCTGTGTCTGCGTGGGTTTCCTCCGGATGACTGTCTGTGAGGAGTGTGGTATGTTCTCCCTGTGTCTGCGTGGGTTTCCTCCGGGTGACTGTCTGTGAGGAGTGTGGTGTGTTCTCTCTGTGTCTGCGTGGGTTTCCTCCGGATGACTGTCTGTGAGGAGTGTGGTATGTTCTCCCTGTGTCTGCGTGGGTTTCCTCCGGGTGACTGTCTGTGAGGAGTGTGGTGTGTTCTCTCTGTGTCTGCGTGGGTTTCCTCCGGGTGACTGTCTGTGAGGAGTGTGGTGTGTTCTCCCTGTGTCTGCGTGGGTTTCCTCCGGGTGACTGTCTGTGAGGAGTGTGGTGTGTTCTCCCTGTGTCTGCGTGGGTTTCCTCCGGGTGACTGCCTGTGAGGAGTGTGGTGTGTTCTCTCTGTGTCTGCGTGGGTTTCCTCCGGATGACTGTCTGTGAGGAGTGTGGTGTGTTCTCCCTGTGTCTGCGTGGGTTTCCTCCGGGTGACTGTCTGTGAGGAGTGTGGTGTGTTCTCCCTGTGTCTGCGTGGGTTTCCTTCGGGTGACTGTCTGTGAGGAGTGTGGTGTGTTCTCTCTGTGTCTGCGTGTGTTTCCTCCGGATGACTGTCTGTGAGGAGTGTGGTGTGTTCTCCCTGTGTCTGCGTGGGTTTCCTCCGGGTGACTGTCTGTGAGGAGTGTGGTGTGTTCTCCCTGTGTCTGCGTGGGTTTCCTCCGGGTGACTGTCTGTGAGGAGTGTGGTGTGTTCTCCCTGTGTCTGCGTGGGTTTCCTCCGGGTGACTGTTTGTGAGGAGTGTGGTGTGTTCTCCCTGTGTCTGTGTGGGTTTCCTCCGGATGCTCCGGTTTCCCCCCACGCTCCAAAAACACACGTTGGTAGGTGGATTGGAGACTCAAAAGTGTCCGTAGGTGTGAGTGAATGTGTGAGTGTGTGTGTCACCCTGTGAAGATGAGAAATAAAGTGTATTAAAAGTTAAAACAAGTAAACAGTAAAAACTAGTTTTTCTAGCGACTGCAACAAAACTAATAGTGAAAACAAGCTGATATTTTCTTTAAATTAGAATCAGAATCACTTTATTGGTTAATTAATTTGTTCTCCACATTTAACACAATCCTTGCAGTGAAACACATTTACACACACTCTAGTGAACACTAGGGGGCAGTGAGCACACACTCCCAGAGCAGAGGGCAGCCCTAGCTTCGGCGCCTTGATCCAGAGCACTTGAGTCCTGACCTGCCGGCTCTGGGGATTCTCACTGTCCGAGACTGCAGTTGTGTGCTGTATAATGGTTGTAGGAGCAGGAGGGTGTTTGAAGGATCATTTTTAGTCTCAGTGTAAACAGACACTATGTTCTGAAGCCTATGTTTCTCCTGAAGTCCAGGGCGTCAGTCAGGAGTTGCTGCAGTAACGGTCTCTGCTCTTCACACACGGCTGTATTGTTGATGCTGGAGCATAGTTCTATGAGAATTGGTTGCATTCAGCCACAAGTGCCTCAGTGAGGTCACGTACTGATGTTGTATGAAGAGCTCTGGATCACAAACACCACTCCATTTTGTCCCGGAGGTACTGGCTGGTGCTCTGTTACTCCAGAGAACATGGTTCCCCTGCTCCACAGCTCAGTTCTGCGGAACCAACTGGTTTTCTCTCTCTCCTCAGTTAACATGGCAGGGGATAAATTAAGCTTGCTGTAGGAGAACAGTGTTGAGATCTTAGTTGACAGCTTCACACCGGAACCAGAAACTGGGCCACGGAGAAACAAAGGATTAAAGAACCAAGACTGTGCTGTTATTGACGCACCCCTCTTTGATCAGATCCTGAGCCGTCGTGTGTCGGAGCGCTGTGTGAGAGTGTGGCGTACCCAAGGAACAGGGGGAGATTTACACACAATTCATAGTTTCTCAGCTGCAGATGCATCCAGAATCAGGGCACCGTATCAGAGCAGAGACTAAGAAGAGGCCCGAACATTTAAAGGTGAAATACGGAGCGAGGAGCAGAAGCTCTGGTTTTTAGCCGTTTTCACTCTGTTCTCTTTCTTCTCCGTTTTTACTCAGTGCTCTTATTTCTCCGCGCTCGTTGTGTCTGTTTTGCTGAGTTTAACCTCGTCTTTGCGCTCTCACATAAACAAGGGTCCAGCGCTGTGATTGGACAGATTCAGACGAGGGGGCGGGGCCATTCTAAAGTCTCTGCACTTCACGTCGGAAGCGGAGCAGAATCAGAGCGACTCGTTTTTTCCTGTGTTTTCTGACTCAGTCAGCGCACAGAAAACTGACTGGGGTCTTGTTTCACAGTGTGTGGGTTGGTTGCCTCCAGATACAGGAGTTCCTCGTGTTACGTCAGTTACGTTGTTTCGTAATTATGACACATCTCCCATTTACTGTATAAAGCCTTCTTTCCAATTAAGTGGTTTTGCGTCGTAAACGTCGTAACGTGAACTTCGTGTTTGGTGTGCGGGGCGTGGTGGAAGAATACACGGTTACGCGGCTCAGGACCGAGGAGGACAGCGTCACCCCAGTCGCATTGTACGCCATTTTAGCTTGCTGCTACGTCGTTCTCTCGGATAGGATAAGTGCTTACAGTATGTTATTTACGTACAGTATGTTCTGACTTACACCAAAAATCAGTTTACGATGCGACGTAGGAACGGACCAACGTCGTAAGTCGAGGACCCCCTGTACACACTTTAACGTGAACATGTGCGGAACAAGGGAGTTTATATTGTATTTTAATAATGAATAAAAAGCCTGTATCAAAGACTTAATTTGCACATCATTTACTTCATTCTCTTGTGTACCTCATTTCCTCATGAATAAAATATATAACAGCAGCACAATTACTGACAACAGCACTGAGGTAATATATTATTCATGACAAAATCAATATAAACATTTGAATAAAGTAACGTTTTAATTAAGTCTTTTAACAGTACTAAGTTATTCAGTCATTTTAATTATTAAAGAATTCAAAATGAGATTTTCTCTGAGGAAAAGAACCTGAATGAGTCTCTGAAGCTGATACAGCCACGGGGATTAATAATGAGCCCATGTCCACAGACATACAACACACACAGATTCACTTCAAAGATAAAGACAGCAAGTATAATTATTAGAATCAAAATATTATCAGGACTCCCCCACAGAGCAGCTATGATCAGCTGACTGTTCTCAGTCCAGACACTGAGGGGTTTAAAAACTCCAGCAGCACTGCTGTGTCTGATCCACTCTACACCAGCACAACACACACTAACACACCACCACCACGTCAGTGTCACTGCAGCGCTGAGAATGATCCACCACCACATCACACCTGCTCTGTGGGGGTCCTGAGCACTGAGGAACAGGGGGGAATGGAGTGATAAAGTATGCAGAGCCACAAATTAACTACAGTCTGTAAGCGTAGAACTACACAGTGCCCGGAGTGTAAACTCATCATCGAGTTTGGCTTGACTTTCCCTCTGAACATGTCAGGCATGTGACCACACTGCCCCCCTGCGGACCCCTCTGGTATTGCAGCACTTCTATTAATAATAAATAAAATAAACAGCTGCTAAAACAGCAGCAACACATCAACCCAGCGCCGAGGGCAATGAAGTCAGTTAATCGTGTGAAGTGAAAACTCATTTCAGATGTGCAACAGAAAGACATCACTGAGCTCTGAGTTGTGGAGAGAAACATTAACAGCCAACGAAAGCCCGGAAAACACTGATGGTGACAGTTAGCAAAGAGCTGAACATAAAGATTAAACACTGTTGATGTTTCTGCCTCATAAACACAGTAAAACTGGGCTGAGTGAAGTATTCTTACTGCCATAAGGTCACTCATTCCACCATGGGAGTTTCATTCATTCATTCATGTTCTGTAACCTCTTCTTCCTGATCAGGGTCACTGTGGGTCCACAGCCTCCCTGGGATCACTGTGCGCTGGACGGGAACACACCCTGGACATAGAACACCACACTCACCCAGTCACTTACAGACACACAGAGTCACACAGTCACTCACACCCTCACCCAGTGTCACACACACACACAGTCACACTCACACAAACACCCAGTCTCCCTCACCCAGTCACAATCATACACCCTCACCCAGTCTCTCTCTCACACACACACACAGTCACCCTCACACACACACCCAGTCATTCTCTCAACCTCACCCAGTCACTCACACACACCCACACCCAGTCACTCACACCCTCACCCAGTCACCCTCACTCAGTCACACACAGACACACACACCCAGTCACCCTCATACACCCTCACCCAGTTTCTCTCTCACACACACACACAGTCACCCTCACACACACACCCAATCTCCCTCACCCAGTCATTCTCACAACCTCACCCAGTCACTCACACCCTCACCCAGTCTCTCACACACACACACACACACACACACCCAGTCACGCTCACACACACACCCAGTCTCCCTCACCCAGTCACACTCACACCCTCATTCAGTCACCATCATACACCCTCACCCAGTCTCTCACACACACACACACACACAGTCACCCTCACACACACAGTCACCCTCACACACACACCCAGTCATTCTCTCAACCTCACCCAGTCACTCACACACACCCACACCCAGTCACTCACACCCTCACCCAGTCACCCTCACTCAGTCACACACAGACACACACACCCAGTCACCCTCATACACCCTCACCCAGTTTCTCTCTCACACACACACACAGTCACCCTCACACACACACCCAATCTCCCTCACCCAGTCATTCTCACAACCTCACCCAGTCACTCACACCCTCACCCAGTCTCTCACACACACACACACACACACACACCCAGTCACGCTCACACACACACCCAGTCTCCCTCACCCAGTCACACTCACACCCTCATTCAGTCACCATCATACACCCTCACCCAGTCTCTCACACACACACACACACACAGTCACCCTCACACACACAGTCACCCTCACACACACACCCAGTCATTCTCTCAACCTCACCCAGTCACTCACACACACCCACACCCAGTCACTCACACCCTCACCCAGTCACCCTCACTCAGTCACACACAGACACACACACCCAGTCACCCTCATACACCCTCACCCAGTTTCTCTCTCACACACACACACAGTCACCCTCACACACACACCCAATCTCCCTCACCCAGTCATTCTCACAACCTCACCCAGTCACTCACACCCTCACCCAGTCTCACACACACACACACACACACACACACCCAGTCACGCTCACACACACACCCAGTCTCCCTCACCCAGTCACACTCACACCCTCATTCAGTCACCATCATACACCCTCACCCAGTCTCTCACACACACACACACACAGTCACCCTCACACACACAGTCACCCTCACACACACACCCAGTCATTCTCACAACCTCACCCAGTCACTCACACACACCCAGTCACCCTCACTCAGTCACACACGGACACACACACCCAGTCACCCTCATACACCCTCACCCAGTCTCTCTCTCTCACCCACACACACACACACAGAGTCACCCTCACACACACAGACACACAGAGTCACACAGTCTCACACACACACACAGAGTCACCCTCACTCAGTCACACACACACACACACACACACACAGTGACCCTCACTCAGTCACACACACACACACACACACACCCTCACCCAGTCACCCTCACACATTAAATTTATTTTATCTTACTGCAATAAAACGTCTTTGAAAACTGAGCACACTCCAGTTCAGTTATATTTTTAAAACCTGACCTTCTTCACTCTGAGACGTCACTGATGCACTATTTACATCACTAACACATACAGACGATCTTCTTTAACCTCAGATTGTTCATGTATGACATGTCTGATAATACATAATTAAATATTGAGGGGATATGTGTTTTTAGTGTCATATATTAAACCTGTTTGACTGAGGTAAACACATAAGAATCATATCTGTTTTCTTATAAAAACTTATTCACACGGTTTACCCTTGAATCAAGCGTCAAACTAAATCTTAGGGTGCCCTCTTGTGGACAATATCAGGCGTTGCATGATCTTGTGCTTTTTCTGGGTTGAGGCTCTGTCCACAAAATCCCCGTTAAGTTTTATTTTAATTTCATGTGGTAATTGATGAATAAAGACAATAGCAGGTCTGAATTTTATTGAATAAATTGCTTGAGAATAAGATGTGATTCTGGCCGCGGCTTTGTGCTGAACACCACAGGAGCCCGCTGTCCCACCTCCAGCTGAATTCACCGCGACAAACGTCCCGTCAGATTCACTCCCTCCTCGGCCTCGACCCGAAGGATTAATGCTTCGAGGTTCTGACCAGCAATAATGGACTTAATAGGTGTGTAACTATGTGCTCTTTTTTTTTTGCAAATATTGGGGTCACAAATCCTCAGTCTCAAATATTATCACACAACACTTGATACATCTTGAGTGGTGTCAAATTAAATCTTAGGGTGCCCTCTTGTGGACGATGTCAGGTATTGCATGATCTAATTTTTCTGGGTTGAGGCTTAATTCTGTCCCCAAAAGAGCCGTTAATTTATATATATTTCTATGTGGTGATTGATAAATAAAGACAATAGAAGATTTATCACCATTTGACTTTAGTTGATTTATAATGGAGAAACTTTAGGGCTGAGTGCAGAGCCATCGATAGACAGCACAACTTGTCAAAACAACCCTCTCTCACACACACACACCCCAGTAAACTCCAGACAAAGTGGTTATAGAAGCTGACGAATCGATAAATTGCTTTACACCATAAACTAATGACTGCCCTCTAGTGGTCCACAACAGTTTTACAGTCAAACTCTTTATTATTTAAACCTAAATAAAAGTTGTTCCGCCTCCTCCTGAACAAGCATCAAAGCACTTGCATGATTCCAGTAAATAACCTTTGATTTGGGTTTTATTTGTGTTGTTTACAGACCTGCAGACCCCGTGCTCTCATTTAATCAGTGTCTACTCACCGTGTGCTGCTGCTTCTGTTTTGTAGCTGGACCTCAGCCGTTTAAACACTTCCCTTCAAACAGTAGGATTCATTCATTTCCAGGAATTAACGCCTAACCAAGCCAGTGTTCACTGAAGCAGCTCTGCACTACTCCAGAACCTGTCCAGAACCCTGGTTCTAGAGCCCCACTTCTCCTAGCACGCCTGATCCAACCCTTCAGCAATTAGAGGGTTAATCAATTACCCGTACATTAAGGGGTTTCCTCACAATGAGGGAAGTATTGTGTAACACTGGCATCTGCAGGTGGAACACGGAACTGCAGCAGAACGCAGGCTGAATGTCTTACAAAAATAGAAATAAAATGGGCCTCAATCAGATGTTCTTAAGAAATTACACTTGAGTTTTCACACAGATATTATACAAATTATATTAAATTGGAGTTTGATTTTATATTTCATTCATTATCTGTAACCCTTATCCAGTTCAGGGTCGCAGTGGGTCCAGTCTACCTGGAATCATTGGGCGCAAGGCGGGAATACACCCTGGAGGGGGCGCCAGTCCTTCACAGAGCAACACACACACACACATTCACTCACACACTCACACCTATGGACACTTTTTAAGTTGCCAATCCACCTACCAATGTGTGTTTTTGGACTGTGGGAGGAAACCGGAGCACCCGGAGGAAACCCACGCAGACACAGGGAGAACACACCACACTCCTCACAGACAGTCACCCGGAGGAAACCCACGCAGACACAGAGAGAACACACTACACTCCTCACAGACAGTCACCCGGAGGAAACCCACGCAGACACAGGGAGAACACACCACACTCCTCACAGACAGTCACACGGAGGAAACCCACACAGACACAGGGAGAACACACCACACTCCTCACAGACAGTGATCCGGAGCGGGAATCGAACCCACAACCTCCAGGCCCCTGGAGCTGTGTGACTGCGACACCTACCTGCTGCACCACCGTGCCGCCCTTGATTTTATATTTATTTATTGTAATTTACCTTTTTTGACATTGTGTGTGTGTGTGTGTTTTCACACTATGGCGAACTGTAGATAAAACAGTGTAACTCAGAGTTGCAGGACGCCTTGTTTCCATCAACACAACAGCAGGAGTTTAGAAAAATTCATTGGAGTCTCCCTTTAATTGATTTCCATGCTGTTAATGTGAGGAACGTAACGTGATGTAAAACAAGATGAAACAGACCCAGAGGACACGAGCATAGTGTGTAAAACGGTTTATGTTTGAGTGGGGTTACATAAATCACAAGACTGAGAAATCACTGTAAATGAATAAATACATCTGCTCTGACAGAGGCATACGCTCGGAATATTACTCAAAAACAACGTGAAAATACGGAATGCCTAAAAAGAGGGAAAGGAAAGGGTTAACCCTACTCCATCACTTCCCTCACACCATCAGAAATCTGATCAAACGACTGATAACACTCACCTCCAGGAAGCTTTACTCTGAAGGTGACACTGGAGAAACGAGGCTCTATCGCCTGAGATCACCTCAGGGAAAGTTTGACTTTGATCCACAGCATTCAAGGCATGTTTAGTGTAATGTGAAAATGAGTCGGAGAGAGATCCGAGGCAGAGAATACTGACCAATGAAACAGGAGTGGTCTTAAAATCCCTAAACAAATGTCCACAGCGTAAATACATCACTGGCTTTGAAGTAAGTCCCTTGACAGAAAAAAAAAAACACAGAGAACAAAAACACAATGGTCTACGTGAAGTTTTCAAATTCATCAAATCCTATCCTCACCATCATCAATCAGTGATAAAAACATTCTCAATATTGTGGCAGATACACCATTCCAGCTTCTACAAGACTGACCTGCTCTGAGCTGCTGAAGGAACTGGCCCATTGTTTACATCCAAACATGACCCCCCTTAAGAACAGGCTGCGATCACCTGGACTCGACAGTGTAATAAGAACTGATAACTGATGCCATAAAGCACTGAATAAAAAAGGAGACTCCGTCAATAGAAAACGCAGGTAACACCCCCTTCCACAATTCATTACATAAAAGATCTATACACATATCAATGGCAACAGAGCAGGGTGCACACTAGAGGGCGCCAAAACACAGCTATAAAGTTTGAACTTGTGGAATTGATTGCAGATGTGAAAGAAGTGATGGATTCCTCCTCCATTTGATAGCTGTCCTCTGCTCTGTTTGTGAGAGGGGAGGAGTAAGCTGTAAAAGCAGCTGGTGGGTTTTTCTAACTTAAAATATAAATAATAAGTGTGTGGTCAGCCACAAAACTCAGATCCAGCTGCAGTCCCCAGACTGTAGTCTCCCACTGTCAGGTACCTTTCACTAAGAAATTTGACTGATACGCAAAAGAACCAATCACAAGTCTGTCATTCTGGCATTACGTGAGAAAGCAGAGCCCCCATCAGAACACAACTGATAGAATTCTGCCAGAAGATCACCCTTAACGCACCTGTGGCGCTTTTCCACTGCATCGAACCGACGCGACTCGACTCTTCTGCTTTTCCACCGGCCGAATCTGGTCCTGCTCCTGGAAGAGGGTTCTTTTTTAGTCGCTGTTTTTTTGCGGTTCCAACCGTGCCGAGTAGGCACTAAATGTGAGGTGTAAACCCTGGGGGAGATAACGATAAACTGCACTTACGAGTGGCCACAGGTTCAAACTTACAGCGTTACACTTTTTCATCTTTTTGCGCCCTCTAGTGTTGACCCTGTTGTGTCACTAAAGAAATCAGACAACAGTGAGACACTGGCCTTAGTTCAGAAAGACAGTCAGGAGTAAAACGTGTGTAAAATGACAGCCTCGGACGAGCCGACAGTCAACGCTCCTGAGAGCGGAACTCAGTTCTGTTTGCTTTTCTTTGAAAAAAAAAAATTTATATAAAATCCTTCATGTTTGGTCGCTTCATCCGTTTCCAAGTCCTCACACTTTAGTCTTTCACAAGAGAAGATACTGATAGTGACCCGGTCCATCTCCGGGGACAGGGAGGTCCAGGCGCGGTGGACTTTAAGCTAAACTTCTCTGTCGTGGTTTTATTCTTGGATACAACTGTGGAGAAGAAGAGAGAGGGAGAAAATGCATTAGTGACACAGAAAGAGTGAGGTTTTTAGAACAGAAGCACTGCACCATTTCAGGTGAAATACGGAAGAAAATGCCAGCTTCAAGTTTGACGCAGGCGGAGCTTCACCTCTGTGTCACTGCTCGGTCAAAGGCTTACGTTTATTTTACACACACACCACTCAATTTAAGAGAATCATTACAGTCGTCTCATCTCATTTCCAAAAAAGAGTTCTGGATTTGGGTTCTTTGGACCTCAGGACACTTTGCCTCAGTCTTAAATTAGCATGGGCCCAGAGAAACATTCTTGAACTACTGCATTATTTGCCCCTGCAGATCTTCACAGGGTGGTGAACCCCTCCCCTTCTTCACTCCTGAAAAACACCTGGAGGCTCTGTTTATACCCAGTCACCTGTGAACACTAAAGAACCCCCTGAGGAAAATCTCACAACTACGACTCGTCCTGTGTCCCTCGGTCTGAACTTATTTGATCCGTTGTATTCATGTGTGTATACAGCATGCTTTAGTTCAGTCAGCACACGTCTCTAACGCCCCTCGTACTCACCCCGAGGAGGTTCCTGGGAATGTAGCCCTCTTTGTCGCCCATGCGCGCCCACCACCACTCCACCTCGTCTTCGTCTTCTCTCCGCACCACTGTCATGCAGTCTCCCTCTCTGAACTGCAGCTCATCGTCCTCCTTGCTGTCGTAGTCCCACAGTGCGTACACCACGCCTCTGTTCATGATGCCCATCTTCTCCTGGACTCCTGGAGGGGCAGAGAAATAAAAACAGGGTCAGGGAAATACATCATCTCCCCCAGCAATCAGCCGCCCGGTCCTGAAAGGTTGATGCGTCCTCAAGAGGGAAAAGAAAGTGAAACGAGTGATCGCTGAAAGGTGTTAGTTTTAGCTGATTTTACTCTGTTGTCTTCTTTTTTCTAGTTTTACTCCATCATTAAATACATAATAAAAGCCTTATGTGAGTCATGTATTTTTTAAAGGTTTTACTATTCTGAGGTTTTCATAAACAACCGCTTAAAAGTTACATTACATTTAAAAACTCTAACATCTTAAATGATGAAGGAACTCCCCTTATTTTCAGATAAATTCAAATACATTTATTTAACATTAACATTTAAATAGTGAGTGAATCACAGCTCTCTGTTCAAACGACTCTGAATCACACACTTTACACACGGCATAAACAGCACATGGCAGTGTCTGAGTCAAAGCAAACATCAATAACGAAGAGGAGCCGACGCCTACAGAATAATAACTTTGAGCGCAGTCGCCATGACAACAGCAAATAGATGGAGCATTTTCCTGTTTATATTTCTCTTGAGATTTTCTGCAAAAACAATTTATCAGTCGTTCACACTTTCGTTTAGTTTTCATTCATTGATAAAAAGTGCAAAACACTGTCATAGTTCTCATCATTAAATGATTATTTTTATCTCCTTGTTGAGAAAAAGGTCACCGATGAATATTTTTCCTCATTGTTTTTTGTTAACAGTATTAACACTGTTCCTGAGAGCCATGCTGAGGTCATACCCACCGTAGAGGAACTGTGAACACTGTGTGTAACCCTCCTCCATCTCCTCACACTTGTCTGCGGCCGTCTGCATGTCGCTGTAGGTGGTGGCGAACACGGCGGCGCCCGACTCCACCAGGAACTTACACACCTGCACGTTATTGCAGGAGGCAGCGCAGTGTAGCGGGGTCCTAACAGAACGGGACACACAAGTACCTTCAGTAATACGTTTCACAGGGAGACATTCGTTTCTTTGCTCTGCAGTGAATAATGAGTGGATTTTACAGTTATTATTCATTCATTCATTTTCTGTAAATGCTTCATTCTCTTCAGGGTCACAGTGGGTCCAGAGTTGACCCGGAATCACTGGGCACAAGGCAGGAACACGCCATGCACTGAACAAATCAGCTTTACTCGTTTATAGTGTGAAAGAAAATCACACACAACTACATTTCAGTGAGATGTTCTCCTCTACATTAATGTGGCATGGGGTTTCCGGCTTAAACCATTAAAAGCAGAGCTCTCCTCCTGTAACATTAATAACTCACCAGCCATCGCTGTCCGCAGCGTTAACATTGACACCAAACTGCACCAGGAATTTAACGATCTCTGTGTGTCCGGCGCAGACAGCATTGTGCAGAGCTGTGATTCCTTCATCGTTGGGCTGACTCGGGTCTTCCACCTGTGGACATTAACCAGAGCGTCAGCAGTGGAGGCTTAGAAGGGAACAGGCTTTGAGTTTGAGTGGATGAGTCAGGGCACATTCAGAGTACATTCCATTTACTGAAATCCATCCAGTTTATTCACCTAACAACTCAAAGGCTCTGCTATGCATTTAGAAAATCATTTCCCTGCATCCAAAGGTTTTTAATTTTTATAAAATATCTAAGTAAATCAAAGGTGTCTTTATTAATAGCTTTTGTAAAAGTCCAAGTGAGTAATTTAACCACAATACCACTCTGAACACTGCAAATGAAACACTCAAGACTTTATTAACTGTAAAAGGAAGACGCAGAGATCAGAAAAACAGAAATCTAAAAATACCAGAAATGTCAAGCCCAGGGAAAAAAGCTAAAAATCAGAAACAGGAAGCAAGGAAAACAGGGTCATACAGGAGAAACCCTCACACACACAGAGGCTGTTACACACAAACACAGCTGTAACTCTGCAGTGCTCTGGAGGCTCAGAACGATGAACTTGAAGCTGATTTGTTGATTCAGGGCTAATACGGACAGCTGAATTGTGGGAAAAGCCGTCCCGAGGCATAAAAGTTGTTGAACGGGACTCAAGGTCCTGGAAGTGTGACAGACTCATAATTATTTCCACACTACATCATTTTAACCACTTCCTGCCAAAAACTACCTGCTTCAATTACAACTCCTGTTTGACTGGAGGTCAGGATCGGGACTCATCCCCGTACTGTGGTGAAAGTGGACAATAAACACCACTTAAAAAAATAGAATAATACATTTTTTAACATACATCTCATCCAGCACTGCCCTGAATCCATGTTAAAAATGATTCTCTCAATAACTCAGTCGTTCAGTGTGTTACTGAAGATATCCACGTTATCAATAAAACTGTGCCGTCATGTCTTCTCCGAAATGAAACACCCACCTCGTAGATGATCCTCTGCACCAGGTCGAACTCTCCCTCCAGAGACGAGTCGAGCAGAAGAGCCAGGGGGTTGAACTTCACTCTCATGTTGTGATCAATGCGCTCGGATCCGACCTTCCGCAAGTTGGTCCTCTTCCCCTGAGAAAAGCAGACGGTTCGTTAAACTGAGAACCAGGGCTTCGCTGAAATGACGTAGAACCACACACACATCGAGAGTGTGTGTCTCTTTCAAAACCAGCGTCAAGAATCTGAGCTCATCTCTGACCGCGAATAAACAGCCGTACGTCCTGCGTCTCGAGGGGGGAGTCAAAGACTGAACCACAGCAAAAAAGGGTCTGGTTTCACTTATTGCGATTGCGTAAGCCGATTATAGCCATTTTCCTCCTGGAATAAAGAGCTCTTTCAGGGTTTAAAATGGGACACAGCTCATTAAGAGTAAATACAAGGGCACTGAGATGTGGGGCATTATTTATTTCAGTCGCAGGAGCTTTATGTAGAAAGAACGGTTTAAGAGAATTAAAGGAGCAGGGGGTCTTTGCGTTTTTACAGAGGCGAGTGGATAAACACCGATGGTCCAGTCGGGTCAACGAGGGCCAGCTCAGGCCACAAGTGTAGGAGATTAGAGGGCAATAAATAAAGGCTCATCTACTGTCTAACAAAACAAAACACACTGTGTATTAGGATTAATTACATAACTACTGAAAAGTAGCCCAGCGCAGTTTCAGACAGGAATCAGCACAGTAACAGTGGGAACATCCAGGGCAACCACACGCTACAGTGCCTTAGTTTACCTCTGTATTTTAAAAATAATCTCATTAGACCAGGACTTCTATTGTGTATTAACTGGCTATGACATCAGCTAAAATAAAATCTGCACAACAACAGGAGTGTCCCCTCTTTTCTGCTCAGAACACACTCCCACCCTCCTCTGAAAGTCACATAGTGCAGTTTCTGCAGTGCTGAGCCTGAGGTAGCAATGTCAGGGGCTCTGTTCCCTCTGTTAGAGCTCAGCGGAGCACCACAACGGTGATGTCATTTTAAGCTAAAACCTAGCATTGTTTTAAAGGCGTGCAATAACTTTATTACGGTATTATATTATTTGTAAATCAGTGGTACATTAATGTCACTTACTGCAATTTTTTCTATGACAATCAATCACAAAAAAAATCTCTACTGTGACAAGCCTAGTTCTGTGTTGTGTCTCAGGATTCTGACGTAGGTGAGGTCTATTAGACTCTGGTGCTGTGAGCCAGGCATTAGATGGATACTTGGAAAACAGCCCGTTTAACACCAAACTAGCGCTGGTCGATACGACCACACATCAATTTCATGATTATATTCATATTATCACCATATTTCACCTCTATTACTGTTAATGAAGGATTATTGTGTTTTAACTGAAAGTTCACAGACGAGGGTTGTGTGTAAATACACTCCAAAAAAGGTTTGAGCCATGCCCTGTTCATATTCAGCGCGTGGCAGTGTTCAGCGCGTGGCAGTGTTCAGCGCGTGACCGTGTTCAGCGCGTGACCGTGTTCAGCGCGTGACCGTGTTCAGGGAGATTAACTTTGGTTTGAAACTGTTTTTCTCAGTGTTTAAATTTTATGTTTGGTGTCGTCTTCACTAAAGTCAAAACACGTCTAAACCACAGAAGCAGCGTTTCTGTTTGGTACGAGTCGCTCCAGTCGCTCGGTCCGCCTCCGTGTTTAGGTTCTCCTCCGTGTGGCTGATTGGACGGAGCAGAGTCGTGGTTTTAAAGGGACAGTACATGAAAGCACAGTGTTCAAAAAAATAAGAAACAGAACTACGCAAGTTTACATGGATTCAAAGTTGTGAAAGTCGATTTAGATACATTTTCTATTAATTGCCCAGCCCTAGTTCAGACCTCTATTTTATGATTCCGTGTGGAAGCAAACACTCAGATACTCACAGGAGGGAGAGGAACCTGTCCCGTGATCTCAGGTGGCTTCATGTTGAAGGTGTCTTCTCCCAGAATGTCCTGCTCAGCACCACTGGGGTACGGGGGCGGAGGGTATGGAGGGAACTCTTCCACGTAGTTGTCAGCAGACGGTGAAAGCGATGGCATCAACTCTTCCACCAGAGGGGGTGGCGGTGGGGGTAACAGAGCGTCATCAGGACGTGGCGCCGGGTGCGAAGGCGGAGGAGGTGGGATAAAATCTTCACCTTCGATCTTCAGCACCATGGTGGGAGCTGGTGGGTCAGAACGTGGTGGTTCAGGCGGCTCAGACGAGGCTGTTTCAGACGCGGGGGAGTCAGATGCTGGTGCGTTCTCCTCCTCTGCAGGACTTGGGGAGATCACGGTGGTCTCCATAGCAGCCAGGGTGGTCTTCTGGTAGAGGAGCTTCTGGATGTTGGGGCCGGCAGGTCCTTCGGGTTCGGTGATGGAGCTGCGCTTCTTGAGGGGTCTGGGAGCGTTGTAGAGCTTCTTCCGCAGAGCCTCTAGGTCCACGTCGCTCTGGTTGCGGTAGGGGTTGGAGATGAAGGGCAGCAGTTTGGTGGGGCTCAGCGGTCTTGGGATGCGCTCCGTCTCCTGGTTTTCTGGAGGGGGGGCACCGTTTGTGGCGTGGTCCGTCTCCATCTCAGAGCCGCTAGGCCTCTCCAGGTAGGGGTTCTCTAAATGCTGGAGCTGGGACTGCTGGCCCGTCGGGATCACGGGTTTTCCATACACTGTGGAGAAGACAAGACAAGCATGATCTTCAGGACATGCACATTCAGATCTATGCATAAACTGGCAGAAACGACTACTTCCACAAGGCTACAAATATACGACTTTGCTTCCAAAAGACACTGGAATATATTTTACACGCTGTAATACTTACAAAAGCATGTCTGTCACTATAATTAAATTACAGACTTATCGTTCAATATATGGTCAATGTCGATTTAAAAACGCGTATCTCCAAAAAGCTAACTTTTCAGGAACAGGAAAAGACTATTTCTCTGAGGGAAACAGTAAAAACAAACCACAGATAACACCATTTATACCCAGTAGAACTCAGAAATGAAAGAATATCTTTATCTGGAGCATGTCCAAAGGTTTCATGTGTAAAACGAACTTGTGTCTATTGTAGACAGCAAATATTGACAAACAGATTTATTTTAGTGGATTCCAAGCAGCCACGTCCACCTCCGTGACCACAGTCTGCAGTGTATTCTCCTCCATCACTGCCGCTGTGAATCCATGTTCCAGCAAAAGCAGAGTGTATCATCACTAAACTTTAATCTTTATGGTGATTATTTATAGTCACGCTGCTCTAATATTTCTCATGAGTAAACACGAGATCAGTTGTTAACTTTAGCGCGGACACTCAGAAAGTGCTGGGAGAACTGGGGGGGGGGGGAATAGGTAGGTATACTTGGTTTTGACGGATATATTACAATATATATATAACAAATATTTGTTAAAGAAACTGTAATTTTTCAGCTTTTCATTGGTCAGTTTGATATTAGCTGCTGTGAACAGACAGAGAGTAATGTCCACATTAAACCTGTGGAAAAAAACTGCTAAAAATGTAGACGATACTGTGTTTTTTTTCTTCTTCAGTTTGAGACGTCTGTATTTTTCCTTTGTTCAACATTTTAATTCGTCCCTGGCCTCCACACCTTGTCTGAGGAAATCTCTTGCTGTGAACGTGCTGCTGTGTGTGGAGGAGAGCAGTTCATGTTCCTGTATCTCTTGCCCAATCACAGGGCAGTCTGTGTGAGAGGTGTGTGTCAGACTACACTGTAGGCTTTGACCAGTTGGACTTAAGCTTCACTGTGTTCCTCTGCACTAAAGAACTCAAAATGCTGAAGTCTTACTTACTGCTGACAAAGGTGTTGCGGGTCTGGGCTCGGCTCAGCGCCCCCTGCACCCCCGCCTGGAGTCCCTTACCCAGCGTGGTCTGTTTTGTGTACATGGAGTAGATGGAGCTGGCGGCCAGAGTCTGGGGCTTGTGGAAGAGCTGCCCACCAGTGTCCTTTGTCCCTGGGGGCTCCGGTGTGAACGGTCGCACAGTGGCAGCCGGAGGTGCCTCCTGCTTGGAGGGCAGTGGTAAAGTGTTGCTCTGGGATGGGGGTCCGCGGGAGTGGGCGCCGGTGAGCTGTTGCTGGCTGGCTGGTTTGCTCTTGCCAGGGAAGGTTCCTGTATTGAGCGGAGGCTTGCCGTACCCAATCTGACCACCAGAGGGTAAGTTGACCTTACTGGGTTTGCTTGGCACTGGAGGGGGGACCTTGACGATGTGTTTGACAGCACTCTGCAGGAGGGGGAACAAAAGACAGAAAACATGAGGATGTTATAGATTTAAAGGCTTTTAAGCATGTAGGCCATTCATGGACCTTTTTTAAATTCAGATTCTTAACTTTTGGCAGAATATTTTAATATTCAGGACCGTCCTTCTTCCTCAAACTAGACAGGAACTTGTGGTACCAGCATTTAAGAAACATTAGAAAAGAGATCTTTAATTGAATATCTCATTAATTGTAGATTTCTCGGCTCATTTGTAGCTTTTTTTATTTTACTCCTGTTGCTTTGCCACTCTGCACTAGAGGTGTATGTGAATCTGATTTCCCTTTATCCAACATTAAAACTTTAATCGTCCACACAGGATAAAACACTAACACAAACATAAAACCTAAAGAAAGCTATAAAGAGAGAGGGGTTGTCTGACATTATTGGCGCCCCCTGCTGGGTATCTGAGTGTTCTGTAGCTATTTGTATGTGTGGACGGAGAGACGCTCCACTGCAGCATCACGTCCAGAACACGGGCACCACTTTCTCACCAACCTCGGTTTTTGTTTTTTATCTGCTGTTGGACACAGTCACAGTCATGAGATGGGTGGAGCCCCATCTCTCTCTCATCTCCCAAACATGAACACACACAGGGCAGTTGGTAAATGTTTAATAATATGTTTATTATAATTATTATTATTAGAAAAGGCTTTGTAATTAAGTTTAAGTTAATTACCAGGCAGAAAGAGTTTAAAGTCAAATAGTAACTCAGGCCTAAAGAACAAAAGCCGAGCACTGTGTTTTTTCAGATAAAGATATTTCCCCTTATGTTCTCCATTAAATAAAATAATCAAATTAATCTTTTTTGGCTTCATATGGGTGTGTGTGTACTCTGAATCGCAGCAGTGTATTTGACCCCAAGCCACATGTCCCCACTAAATCTACTACCTGGGCGTCTCTCACGAGGTCCTCGCTGCTTTGGTTCTTGCGTAAGGATGCCGCAGGCGTCTCTGAGGGTTCGAACATGGAGACGGGACGTACTTTGCGGTCCTGCTGGCCACGTTTCAGCACCTCCGTCTCATCTGGAGTCGTGGGGTTGGAGAGGAGTGACATGAGGACACAAATTAGCATTCACAGCACAACCCGGTGCAGCACAGCTGCGACGCGAGGGCAAGGTCGCAGCTGTTTTAATAGGTGTAATCAAATCGAGGTCTAGGTGCAGTGTGTGGGGTCACCTTGCTCTGCCGGGGCCTGGCTTGGCACGCGGGGAAGGGTAGAGGAGCCGTGGACAGCGATGGACTCCATGGCAGCAGGGGTGCTCCAGTCCGACACCTTCGCTGACTGCAGCCCTGGAGGAAGAGGAGGTGTTTAGGGAAAAGATACTAAAGCAATTTAATAAAGAACAAGTGATAATGGAATATTCTGTAAGATCAAGGCCTTTCACTTGAGCAGACACTGCACTCCAAAAGAGACAGAAAGCAATAACAGAACGAGGCTGGTCAGAGAAAACAGAACATTTTGCCCAGCATTGGGAGAAGCTTTCTGTTTCCAGCTGACCCACTTCATTATCACACAGCAAACCATCCAATGTTTAGACTTGCTCTGCTCGCACATAACTTTAAAAACCACCACTGGATTCTCCACAGTGGAACACAGTTCTGTTTCTTACTGAAACATCTGTGACCTGCTTTAGTCCAAACCCCACGAGCCCCACAGCAGTGTTCTCCCCCTGTGTAAACAGCCCCTGTTCAGAACGCCCGCTTTCAGCACCTGTTCCTTTAAATGATAATGAGCCGCTAGCTGTTCACCCCGACCCCGAGCGCACAGCAGTGAGGAGCGAGGAGCAGAAGCTCTGGTTTTTAGCCGTTTTCACTCTGTTCTCTTTCTTCTCCGTTTTTACTCAGTGCTCTTATTTCTCCGCGCTCGTTGTGTCTGTTTTGCTGAGTTTAACCTCATCTTTGTGCTCTCACATAAACATGGGTCCAGCGCTGTGATTGGACAGACTCAGTCGAGGGGGCGGAACCCTTTTAAAGTCTCTGCACTTGACGTCAGAAGTGGAGCAGAATCAGAACGGCTCATTTTATCCGGTGATTTCTGACTTGGGCAGCGCACAGTAAACTGACTGGGGTCTTGTGTCACAGTGTGTGGTGTGGTGGACTCCAGATTCACACTTTAATGTGAACATGCACTGAACAAAGATAATTTTTTCCCCCCTAAGCGAAATATAGAAAAACAGACTTGATCTGTTTGAACGTGCCAAAACTCCAGTCCACTGCAGTTTAAAGCTTGCTCTCTCTAACACACACACACACACACACACACACACACACACACACACACACACACACCACACACACCAAACACAGCCAAATATCTGTGTACCTTTTCTCTTGGCCCGTAGCTCTTTCAGCGGCTTAAGCAAGAACATTGCTTCTAAAAAAAAAACAAAGCACAGACAAAACTGAATCTGGAAGGAAAACAACAAGTAGAAATAAAAACAACAAAGCACTAAATATCTCTTCAAACAAAACGGAGGAAGAAATCAAGCATTCAGAGAGTGAAAACACCCGGTGAGAGCCTCTAAACAGGGCTGGCGTCATCCCTCCACTCAGTCCGGATAAGAGGCGGCAGCTCTCTGGACGAGATTTCAACACAATCTGCTGTATCTTGCCTTTTCTAGCCTCCAACATCCTCTCCTTCTTTCTCACTGAATATTGGGTCATCACGCGGAACTGATTGAGTGCAACATCTCGGCAGACTTGAGAAAACCTGTTACGTTTAACTCCTGCATATCCCCAGGAGAAAAAGTGGACAAGTAAAAGAGAAGAATGAGAAAAAGGATGAGGTTGGGAGCTCGCTTCTGAGGCACTTCTTTATTAATAGCTGTTTTGGTGGAGACCTCATGCAATTTTAATGACTACAAATGAACTCCACAGGGAGGATTATTGAAGATGAGAGAGAACAAAAAGAGGGAGAAAAGAGAATGACAGGGGGCTAGGCTTTGGAAGAGGCTGCTGTTTTGGGCTCTTTCAACGTTGCCAGAAGCTTGCAGTTTGCTGATTAATCTGCAAGGGTGCCGTTGCACCATGTGCCTATGTCTCACGACTTATTCATCTGTTCCCTTCAACAGACTCACGACTCCCAGAGGAAAAGTGGAGTGTGTTAAGAGTTGTTTGCATCTTTGGGCCCGGTCTGACGTTTCCTGCGATGTGTTCCTAACGATGACCAATAGGAAACACATCCGGCGCACATCTGTAAACACGGAGGAGAGAGAGAGGGAGGCTCTGCTGCAACTGTCAGTGGAACAACCGAACTGAGGAAACGCTCTGGACGTGTAACACATTCTCTCAGGTTCTCTTTGTAGGAGACAGTCCACACCGTCCTCTCCGTAATACCCAGGAACCATCCACTATCGCTTTTACTTCTTCTTTCAGAACACCGCCAGCATCACACACACAACACTTCTTTAGCCATGATCGACAGTTTCTAGACCCGCCTCCCGACGACATCTGAACTCACACAACAACGTAATTTAGGAGTGGTCCGTGTCCGTGTGGTGTCCTCAGCCTCCCGATCGGGACGCGGCTGGGTGTGTCTGACAGAGCTGGGCAGTTTGCGTGCTCTGGTGTGTTAAGATGTTCAGTGTTCAGCTCCTTTAGCAGCAGTTCAAAAATCTTTTATGAGAACACACATCCTCCTGAGGCTGGAGAAAATGGAGACGGCTGATAATTGAGAGAAAATCTGACAAAAACTGGGGAAATTACAAAACAAAATATAAAGAAAATGCTTTAAGGGATTCTTTGGAGGCAGGGGTTTGAAAAGACCTACAGGTCGGCTTTGAAATTTACATTCTGACCGAGTAGGAGCGCACATCTGCTACACAACCAACAATCCGCAAAATAACTATCAACCTGAGACAGAGAGAGAAATAGGACACTGCACCACAGCAAACCACAAATCCACGGTCATCTACCTTCTGAGCTGAGCAGGACATCGAAGCCATGCTCCAGCCTTTCTAAAAGAGATGTGGCATGATGCTCCTCCCCAGCTGTGAACGCACAACCAAGTCCATGTAAACTTCCTGTGGAGTCATTACTGCATCCACCCCAACATTAACCAGAAGAGGTACTTCATTTCCAGAACTCATTCCTACCAAATCTTTCCAAAGAGCTTTCGAGCGTTTCCCACACTACAAGCCGGTTCCAACCTCGGCTGAACTGAGACGTGGGAGCCTTACCTTGGCCAGGTGGGCCTTGGGATAAAGCTGCGCTCCTGTCCTGAGGCGGCAGCGTGGCCGTGCCGTCCGGGTAGGTGGGCTTCACCAACGGCTCGTGTCTCACTGAGCCTCGAGGCATGGTGGACGACTGAATGTACGGCCCGACTGCAGCCACCCGAGAGGGACCAACCGGCTGGGGGGCCTGACCATCAGAAGGCACCTGGTGAGAGGGGGATAGAGAGAGAGAGGGGACAGAAAGAGACAGTAACAGAAAGGATCAGAGGTAGAAAGAAGAAAGGAAGAAAGACAGTTGGAAATAGGAATGTGGAATATGGAAGACACAAGCACAGAGGAAAATGGAGGAAAAAGAGGAAAGGTAGAAAGAAAGATAAAAACAAAAAAAAAAGAAATTAACAAAAGTGTATCGATGATCAACGCACTTCTGAAAACACAGACATCAGCTTGTGAATTTACTACATTCTGAATAAACCCTTGTTGCCCAGATTTCTCGCTTGGACAGAGCCTTGGGCACTGAGGCAGATGGAAAGAATTAGCACAGGTATATTTAATGGATGAAGCCATAATTAATGGTGCCAATTGTTCTCAGAGGCAGAGATTAACAAACAAAAAATACAAGAAGCTTTAGACTAGGGCTGAAAGATTCATTATTTTTGCTGTTGAAAGAAAGAGTGTCATTTTCCCCTCAAAACAGATGCTATATTTAATTCTACCCTACATCATCACTTGAGTTTTATATGGTAGCATTTAGCTTCTGTACATTAGAGTTGGATCAGTCAAAGTCAGCTGGACACTAGGGTTAGGGCTGTAGCTGACCACAACCACAGATAAATAACAGTCGGGCATTCAGAGCTTAAAAAACAGGTCTGGGGTATACCACAAAGCCAGGTTTATCAGTTCCAACTGGACAGTACTCAGCTCTGGGTTTAGGTTCTCTAATCTTAATTCTTTTTGGTGGAACAGCCCACCGGACCAGAGTTAATACAAAACAATTACGGTACATTTGTCAGAAATATCGCTGTTAGATATTTCCCCAAATCTTTCAGCCCTGATACAAACTATCAAAGTAAAAAAAACAACAACTGTAACAACATGTTTAAACCTGAAAGCACTGGTCGACAAAAAATGAATAAATCTGAAGCTCTGTTTGTGCCACAGTGTGAACAAAAAACTTAAAACAACTCAAAATGCAAACTTAAAAGACAGAAATCCATGACTGAGAACACTATTCTTCACCCTCCTCCGCAAAACAAAATGAACTGCACAGATGAGCCGATTAACACCATCCAGTGCAGCGGTTTTACCTTAGGATGAGGGTCTTTTGAAGCCTTCTCCTTAACGGGGAAGCCATTCTTGAGAGAAACAAGAAGAAAGAAACTTCAGCACATTCACAACAGGACAACAACAGCCTTGTCTTCTGTTAAAAAGAGACGGTCCCGAGGCACCAGGGCGGGGAAAGAGCGAGAATCATGTTAGTTTGGTGCAAGCCGGAATAAATAAAATCATAGAACCCACTCGGGTTTGGACCCGCATGCTTGCTCGGTGGCGTCGAGCGGTTTTCCTGGCAGCGATGAAAGAAGGAAACGCAACCTCTTTGTGTTAGTTTGAAAAAGGCAATTCATTAAGATTCCACACAGAGCCGTGACGAACACCAACTCTCAGAAAGCACGCTCGGTGCCACAACAAACCCACCTCCACCATCTGGGTTTAGGATCTGGAGGAGAAAGAAGGCTTCAAAAAAGGACAGAGGTTAAAATTCTTATTCTCCACCCGAAAGAGAGAGGGAAGAGTGACAGTTGATTAAAAAACAAGAGAGATTTTGCGAGAAGGAGATTTTGCTTCATCACAGCAGCTTCATTACGTTGAGAAAGTGACTGATCCGCTTTGATAAATTCAGAGATCACTGGGTGAAATCTAATATATTTCAAATTCACAAGCATCACGCGAGACCTCAGAAAGGATGTGGATCACTGACGACCTAGAAACAAAACGAAGAGTAGGACGACAAACAATTTGTTGAAAAAGGAAGGTTCAATCAACAGATGCTTTATCATCTTTGGGTTTTAGACTTGAGACATAAATAAAATGATTTGTCAATGAAAACATGCAGTTAAAGCTGGAGTAGGTCATTTTTTTTAGGAAGCTAAAAATCCCCCACTCTCCCTCCACAGCCCTCCTTCCAAAACCACTTTCGCTATCCAGCTGAAGACATGCACTGCCGGGCTACAGCTGGAGGAGTCCCTGAGGATGCGATAGAGACAGAGGGAGCACTGGAGAGAGGATAGCAATGTGTTTTCTGCTTCTGTCTTTCTCAGTGTTCAGCAGGGAGAGCTCTTGTAGGAAGCGGTGGGACGTTCTCTGCTCTCTAACTTTCAGCATTGTGTGTAGAGCCATGTGAAGGTATACACAAGTACACCTGGAGACTGAGGAGTGCACATGTATTTAATGGTAGGCGGACAGACATAAAGGCCATCCGATGCCATGTTTACTTAACACCACAGCGTTTGATTCATCCGTCACTACAGGGAACTTAACTGCTTTTTACTTTGAGCAGCTTTAAATTGAACTAATTTTGATAGACGTTCTATTAAAAGAAACCTGAGTGCTCTGATGATCAAAGTTTTAAATAGAATAAAGACAGCGACATAATCCTCCGATTTCAAGCTTGCACCATAAAAAACAATTATGTGCAAAAGTCAGAGACCACTGTTCATTTCTTTAACAACACTCAAAACGGCCATTAAAGCAACTCTACTTCGTATTTGTGACTTTTTACCGTTTCAAAATCATTGTGACGCTCCACTGAGCCGTAACAGGAGAATAGAGCCCCTGTTACTGCTACTCTGGGCTCAGCACTGGAGAAACTCCATTATGTAACTTTAGGATACGGACAGTGAGCACTAGCAGCTCATTTGGATTAGATTTTTTATTCCTTTCTCAGTTTCAGTCTCTCTCCGGCTCCTTCCTGTAGTGGAAAGATGTTAAGACAAAGGAATGCAGCTTGATTTCTTGTTTTCAGCCTCAGGATCCTACACAATGCTGTATAATATCAATAATATTTCCTAAAAAGCAACTCATTAAAAAGACCATTTTAACAAGAAATTAAATAGTGAAACGTGGTCTCTGATATCTGCACACTCAGATCTCTTTCCAAACTCTGACCGATGTAATCATTGTATAACGTGGTTTTCAGAGACAGCGGAAAGGCTGTGTTAGTAGAAACTGAACTGGTCCGTTCACCATGTGCCTAGACTCACACCGTCAGTGAGAGGAGGAAACGCGTTTGTGAGTGACCCAGAGACAACTGAAATGTTCAGAAGATAAAGAAGTCTTACTTTGATTTGTGCAGATTCTAAGATGCTGGGGATCTGAGGCTTTTATAAGAAACAAACATGGGTTTGACTTAGCATCCACGTAATGCTAAGCGTAATAATTAACTGAGCAAGACAGTAATGATTAACTAAGAACATGTTTCAGGACACGGTGCAGTTCAGGATTAGGCTTAAAGTCGAGCTGAAATGAGAGCAGAGCGCGGTCCTGGTTCATATCACTGAAAACACACCTCCTCAGTGCAGTGAGCTCTTCAACCACATGGCGACGTCACAGAGAGTGTGCAGGACGGGCAACTTTTATAAATCAGTCCTATCACTGCACATGTTCACTCTGATCAATCAAAACTCTGCATTAGCTCACGGTCAGTACCGTGGTGAATGACTCCAGAGTCTACTCCTCACCACACGGTCAGGAACAAGAGCAGGAGATGTGCGTTTCGCTTGCTACCAATTACCATGACCCTCTACCTTATGTTGAGATTAGACTACAAGACATTTTTCTCTTTCACGACGTTCACTCAGTCAGATTAGAGTTAAACATTTGTGCCATGTTCTGTTCGGGACAGTCGTGACACTACACGTTTGACTCGGACCACTCTTAATTCACATCATTACGTGAGTTAGGTTGTCGTCGGGAGGTGGGTCTAATAACACGGCTGATCAGAACTGCTGTGTTTTGTTCTGAAAGTGGAGGGTGCCTGGGTGTTACAGAGAGGACAGTATGGACTATCTCCTACAAAGAGAACCTGAGGTAATGTGTTACACGGGGCAGGGCAGACACTCATCGCTGCTCTTTGGTTATGTCACACCACACGAGCACCTCTCATCCCCTACGTTCATATTTGTTTTTGACGGCTAAATTCATGTAACCAGGTCCCGGCATTAAGCACCTGGGCTATGAGGCCTGGGGTCCGACTGGGTCCATCGATTCTGATGAGGGTGGGATAAGAGACATTACATCCTTCAGGGGACACACGGTTGGACCCAGATCTAGGCTGAAGGGCACAGAGGAATGATGCTGACACTTGGAATGAGATGAAACTGATTTTGTTCTGAATCCTGAATCATTTAAACAACAGTTCGTAAAAAGTGTCATTTCAGAAAAAAAGGGGTTGAACACTTTTGGAACGCCAGCTTTCCACCTTCCAATCAAATCTCAACGTTTAAAATCATGCCTCTCCCACATTTACTCCGCGCCCCAACGTCACGTCCCGTGTCGACTTTAAGTCTTGTCCAAAAAACTGACCCACTGTTTAATTTTGGAAAAGAAATCAATTAGAATAAGGGCATTCATTATTTTCATTTGATTTCATGTGATTTTCATTATTTCAGATTACATTAGGATAATTAATAAATCTAATTTACGGTGTTTTCTGATCACAAAGTGTCTCAGATCTGCTGTGCTGCACCACTGTGATTTGGCTAGCGCCTTCTGGAAACAGAGTTTGAGTTCTCAGCTCTAAACGAGCCAGGTGTGAAAGGCGGCCACACTGCATTTACTCACAGGAAGGTTCTCCTTCTGCTGCAGGGCTGCCTTCTTCTTCCAGAGGCGATCGCGGAGCTCGCTGACGCGCTTGTCCATGGCGGCCACCTCCTGGTTCTTCTTGTTCAGGTTCTCCCTCTGGTGCTGCAGCTTGGTGTTCTGCTCTTGGTTCATGTTGTTCCTCAGCTGCGTGCAAGAGGATATCGTATTATATTTTAGGTTCAAATCACAGCATCTAAATTACATCACTCCTTCGACACAGAGGTGTATTTCAAAACATTCCTGAGTCAGAGGAAACCATTAACACGGTCTTTCTTCTCTTCTGAGAAATGTTTACACAAAGTTGTGTACAGAAAATATGAACCCAGATCAGCCATAAATTGACTTTAAACACAGAGAACACACAGGAAGTGAGTCTGTGTGACACACAAGTGGTAAATGTATATAAACGGATCAGCCAAAACATTAAAATGCCTTCCTCTCCATTCTCTCAGCTACACGGACCACACTGGGGAACTATGTACTTCTACAGTTATAGTCTGCTCATCATAATCTGTTAGTTCCTTACGAATTTCTACACTTGATTCACATCTTTACTGTAATAATTTCACCTGTAATAAGTCATCTATATTATAAAATAAATGCTTTTACATTCAACCGTCATAATGCATCTTTAAAGAGGACTCTCCAGTTTCTTAATGAAACGTCTGTGACCTGCTTTAGTCCAAACCCCACGAGCCCCACAGCAGTGTTCTCCCCCTGTGTAAACAGCCCTGTTCAGAACGCCCGCTTTCAGCACCTGTTCCTTTAAATGATAATGAGCCGCTCGCTGTTCACCCCGACCCCGAGCGCACAGCAGTGAGGAGCGAGGAGCAGAAGCTCTGGTTTTTAGCGTTTTCACTCAGTTCTCTTTCTTAATTCTTGCTTTCTCTGTTTTTACTCAGTGCTCTTATTTCTCCGCTCTCGTTGTGTCTATTCTCCTGAGTTTAACCTTGTTTTTGTTATCTCATAAACACGGATCCAGCGCTGTGATTGGACAGACTCAGTGTATGGGTTGGTGGGCTCCAGATTAACAGAGAAATGTTCTTTGTCTAAAGCGAGCCAAGTTAGGTAATAAAGGACAAACATGTTTTAGTGCACAAATGAGGTACACTATGCTCCCTTTAAACCTTCAAGGACAAATGCCTTAAACAGAACTGAAGGAATCCCAGGCCCCTCACCTGCAGCTCTCTGTAGAGTCGGTCCAGCTCAGCCACGGAGCTCTGGTTGTCGTGAACAGCGTCCAGCTTCCCGTTCTTCAGCATCTCCAGCTGCCGGCTGAGCTCCTCTACTTTGGACACGGCCACAACAAGCTCTCGCTGTTTCTGCTGGAACAGGTTGTTCATCTGCTCTATCTCCTCCACTGGAAAACAGAAATAGAGAGGACACAGAGGCTTGATTAGTCTGAAGTAGCAGTCTCTGAAAAGTGGCTGCATGTATTTCATTTCTCCAATTCTGTGTTCTAGAATGCCTAACTGAAGTTCACATGTCCTCCCTCAGGAAGCCTGCCTACACACTCAGGGTGAACTGTGCTCAGAGATAATTTTATTAATTAGATAATAATAACAGAATCATATTGAAAAAATGATTTTCAAGGTCCACGGGAACACTGCCCAGTAGAACAGCTGATGAGTTACAACCTCAGTACAAATCTAATCCCAAACGTGGACAATATCAAAGATAAAATAAACATTAAATCTAGTTAAAAATTTGAAATAATGTTAAAGGAAAAGAAAACAAGGACAAAAAATATAAAGAAAACAATAAGAGGGAAGCTACAAATATATGAATTCATCAAAAATTAAGTCAGTGAGAGGATGTTGTACTGTACACTGAAGTAAAGTGTATGTGTGTCAGAGTCTATGTGAGAACCTTAGCAGCTACTTTCTGGACATACAACATTTTCAGTCCACGGCTGGAAGATGAAAGAGGATTGAACTACAGCGTTAAAGCCAGTAGTTAAGGCCTATTCACACAGAGTATGATTTTTTCGCACTAAAAAACAGATTTGTAACGTAGTAAAACCTTCAAACCAAGTGTGATGTGTTTCTTTGTCTCTGAAATCGCGGGAGAACACTGGAAGAAGAAAAAGCAATGGATTCGTGGAGTTGGAGCGATTCTGAATTTATCATTTTAATTTAAACACTGCAACTAAACACACAATGAAGCCACCTGAGTCTCCAGAACAGCGCGGGGTTCAGAAGTGTTTTTGAATCTCACTGGGGGCGTGTGAGGCTCTGCTTCTGTGTGTTCCTCCTCTCAGTGAAAGGGATTATATTTTTTAAGCGCCGTAGTTTAGTACTCAGATTGTCTTTGTTAACTTTTGTGTTGGTGACTGTCTGTGAGGAGTTGGTGTATTCTCCCCGTGTCCGTGTGGGTTTCCTCCGGGTGCTCCGGTTTCCTCCCACAGTCCAAAAACACACGTTGCAGGTGAATTGGCGACTCAAAAGTGTCCGTAGGTGTGAGTGTGTGAGTGAATGTGTGTGTGTCTGTGTTGCCCTGTGAAGGACTGGCGTCCCCTCCAGGGTGTGTTCCGGCCTTGCGCCCAATGATTCCAGGTAGGCTCTGGACCCCCCGCGACCCTAAATTGGATAAGCGGTTACAGATAATGGATGGATGGAACTTTTGTGTTGGGAAAAGCTGCTATGAACATGTCAAACTGTTCCAACGGCATCTTCCTGGTCATTTGTTTGGGCTACAACCATGACAACAGCGCTCTGACTGGTCTGTCTCATTTTAACACATCCGTAAAAAAACGCAGAAAATAGAACAGGTTCTAATTCAGAATCTGATCCAACACCACAGTCAGTTTCAGGCTCTGTGTAAAAATCTAACTCAGCCTTTACTCTGTTGGATCTGTGTTGCTTTTCTGCACTGAGTGTTGTTTCAGAAGCAAAGGCTGTCAGGAAACTAGTTCCACCTCTTCTGCTTACCCAGTTTTCCATTGCTGATTCGCTTCTGCTCCACCTGGCCCTTCAGGGCTCGCACTTTCTTCAGCCGAGACTCCTGCTTCTCCACGTTGTCCCTCAGGCGCTGCAGCTTTTCCTGCTCAGAGGCCTGCTGCTGCTGCCTCTGCTCTTGCTGCTTCAGGTAGCGCAGACGCTGCTCCTGTGTTACACAGTCAACAGGTTTTAGAAGTCAGTGTGTGCTTGAAAAACATGGTAAAGCATTCAAATTTTAGTGCAAGAGAATGGGCATGTGCTGTGTATCTAAGTACCTTTATATCATTTATAAATCATGGATAAGGGAGATATTTGAAAATGCTTTGCTGCTGATATAAATATCCTCTCTGCTCACAGTTCATCTTTAAATCCACTGAAGCGTCTCACCCAGACAAGAGGCGCCACTAGCGTCAGCTTTATGTTTTTTAGCTGCTGTTGGACACAAGCCAACTCAACCTCTAACTCTAAATCTCTCTCACACACACACACACTCGGCAGATCTTATCCCCTTCAGACCCAATCAGAGTGAACATGTCCAATGAAATGTGGAGAATAATTTCCAAAACACTCTTTGAGTGCAGTGTCATATACACTATATTTAATATCAGAATCAGCTTCACAGTATCAGATCCTGCAGGGGGTGCTCACGTGCTCATATTGTGACTGTATGGGATTTAGAAGTATTGTTAATTTATTTATTTATTTTCTGTATTAAGTCTGAATTTTGGCCCTGTTTAACAAAGCCTACATTGTCCAAAATTGTACCAGCTGATAATAATCGAGACAAATGAGTGTTTCACAGACTTCATGAACAGAAACATGACACTGCAGCGAGAGAGAGCTGAGAATCCACATGGCATTGGTGTCAATTTTCAGGCTCTACATGTGAAACCACAGCCATTTAAATCCAAGGCCAGCATTCAAATTCTGAACGGATGTTTGGTTTTCACCCAAGCAAATAGTCACTTCCGACTCCTGTTTGTTCAGATCTTCCTTCACACATCGCTCCACTGCAAACTTACACAGAAGTAGCTTTGATACTTCTACATCTCCTGTTTCTTTACCTTCGAGGCCAGGAGCTGCTGCTGGGCATCGATCTGCTGCTGCTGTCGAGCTGCCATCTCCTGCAGCTCTGCCAGAGTCATGTCCATCCGAGGAGCTGCTACCTGCAAATTCCAAAAATACCTCAACATCAGTGAGGTGAAAAAACACAGCATTGTGTGTGTGTGTGAATTGTGGGGACATTACATACACTCCTATACGTTTTGTGGAGTCTCTTCCTTATGTACTACTAGCCCTAAATCCTAACCCTAACACTAACCTTAAGCTAAACCCCTAAACCCAACCCCTAAAACCTAACCCATCCTTAAAACACACCTTCAGCTCACAATGTTATGACTACATTGTGGGGACCCCACAAGTCCCCACAATGTGAGTGTGTGAACAACTAAACTCTGGTAAACACACACACACACACCCACATCATAAAAGTCTCTCACAAAGCTCAGGTTTCAGCAGAAGAGTTCACATGAGAGTTAAAGCTTTGTGGAGTTTCAGTTGTCTTCCGTAAACACTCTTGCCCTCAGTGCGTTTCCTTCCATAAATATTTAGTTTTATTGCAGAACAGAAGTGAGTGAAACACCAACATCCACGAAAAACACCTCAAGAAAGTCAGAGCATATTCTCCATGGAAAACTTCTGAAGGAAAACTATCTTTGAAGATGTCAGCTCACCCCATTCTCCATTCTTCTATCGGACGGTCCTTTTACTCCGTTCCTCTTCTGCTCCACACCCCTGGCGTTGCCTGGAGAAACAAGCAGCTCGTTTTCTTAGCACGCACCATACGACCTGACTTCCTGTAATTAGCTTTGATCTGTAAAATGTTTTGAAATTTTAAAACAACAAATTTTATAATAATTTATTCATTCATTCATTATCTGTAACCCTTATCCAGTTCCACCTTTACCTTCACCTGATGATTCCAGGTGGGCTCTGGACCCACCGTGACCCTGAACTGGATAAGGGTTACAGATAATGAATGGATGGATGGATGGAAATCTTGAGAACTTAATAGAGCTTCAGCTACCGGCTGCTTCTCACCATCACCCAGACCCGGTGGAACCTGCTGATGTTCCTTATCAAGCCTTATTCATGTATTTGAACTGATGAGGACAGTACAGTAGAACGACGTCTGTGTTTTTGTTAAAGAGGGGAACGTTCTAGTTGTTTGAGAATGTCTTTAAAGTATTTTAATGAAGTGTGTTATCACATATACGTTGAATGTAAAATGCAGCTAATGAGGGGAAAAACAATGCCTTCTCTGGTTTGAAAAGACGTGGGGCTCACAGCACAAAGAGGAGAGGGGTCAGAAGCAGGTTAGCAAAACACAAGCTGCTTAAAATTAGCAACTCGACAGGGCACACCAGAACAAAGAGGACAGTGTAGACCTTTAACTGGCTGTGACCCTCAGATTTACCACGGTTCTCTGACCTAGTGGACAATAGCGTTCACTGAGGCCAGTAGCCCAATCACAACCTGTGGCCAACGATTAACTCCAGCATTTACATAACGTGCATAAGCTACTTTCACGGATTGCTTCAGATCAAGGTTAATAGGGACATACTAGGAAAAAATATCTGTTTTGAGGGCAATAGCTCATTAATGCATGGATCTGGAGCTCACCCACACACTGTGAAAGTGAAAACACCCAGTCAGGTCTTTGTGCTGCATCTTACGTAGACAACAGGCACTTCTGTTGGCCCGCCCCTTCATCTGAGTCTGTCCAATCACAGCGCTGAATAAGCGTTTGTGAGAACTGGTTTATGAGTAAAAACTGAGAAAATGAGAACAGAGTAAAAACAGCTATTTAAATGGAAAAAAAAGATAAAATAAAGATTTAAAAAAGATATTCTGCTCCTCACTGCTGTGCACTCAGGGTCGGGGTGAACAGTGAGCGGCTCATTATCATTTAGGGCTGTTTAGAGAGGGGGAGAACGCTGCTGTTTTTTGTTGTGATGTTTTGACCAAAGCAGGTTACAGAAGTTTCTTTAAGAACCAGAAATATGTGCCATTTAAAGCAAGGAGCAAGGCAATCACAGAAGAAAGTACCCAATCTAGAACAACTCCCAACATGGAGATGAGTCATAAATCTCACAAGGGGATCTGGAAAATTAAAGCAATATTGTCTCCAACTTCAAAGTGTTAACCTAACTCTACAGCCCTGAAGTCATCATCTTAAACTCCATGTAAACTTCAGTCTCCCTCTCCCAGGCAGGGAAAATTATTAAGCGCTATCCGCCAAGGTCATCCAGACCCTCTTTTCCTTTGTGTTGTGATTGAAGATTCCTCCGGGGCGTGTTCACTCACCTGCCTCGCGGCCTGGCACTCGGTTGTGCCGCAGGAAAAAGCGAACCTCGGCCCTGTGCGACCCCCAGCGCTGCAACAGCTCCAGCATCCTCTCGCCCTCTCCCACGGCTCGCTCTGCACAGAGACACAAAGACACAGACAGGTCAGCTCACGCCACCGGCTTCTCGGAGCAGGATGGAGGTGAAAGACTGCTGACACACGCTGCAGGTGGAAGGCGTGGGCAGAAGTGCTGACAGAGAGGAGATGATTTGAAGGGCGTCATGTGGGATTTTAAAGAGAACGGTGTTCATTAAGTTTAACAAATTATAAAACACCAATGACTTTGTGGAGCAGGGCTATGAAGGAGAAGGTCAGTGAAAGGAGGTCAGGTCATGAACTAAATCCTTACAACACTTTAATAATTCTAAAAATGGTGATGATAGAAGTGATGCACAGTGATATCAGAAACGGCAGAAATTAGCTTTTTTAAAGATTATCGGCATCTGGCTTATGCTCAGATTATAAACGAATCATTTATGAGGCTGCCGACTGATTTCTACATGTTCTTCACAGACTGATAAACGTGTAGAAATACACTGTCTCTGATTGTTCCCCCCCTGACTCTGTGACTTATTACTGCACTCTACTAGTTTGAATATTTGTACTATTTTATGTAGTTTGTTAATATAAATAACAGTTTAAAGCTCTGAACAGTCTCTATAACGTCCACTTTAGTTAATAACGGTGGATAACTATTTTCTCAAGACACCTTTCATTTTATTGTGTGTGCGCAGTTGGAGAAAAGCAAAAATATTCTGCAAATAAAAGTTACAATCTGTCTATAAGGTGTGATCTTACCTTTCTGTATTTAATAACTGTGTATATCAGCATCAGAAATCCCATATCGTGCTTCTATGTAAGTTTTGGAGAAGGATAAGATGTGATATAATAATGTAAAAAGGCCTACATTAGGAAATATGTACGTGCATTTATTATTATTCACTTTTAATAAAACAATGTGTGCTGTTTGCTATTGTATGTTTATTTACTTATGGTTTAAATGCTGCACATTTATTTATATGTTTCCAATATTTATTTATTTATTTTTTAACTGAGTGTTTGTTCCATTCAGTGCGGGCTGCTGTGTGAAATTGTACTGGCTCTAGTTTCCCGAGGCTAGTAAACCTCGTAGGTTACATGTTAATAAATAACTCTGAAGAATGTGTACACATGTAAAGAGTATTTTCATTCCATGAGCCGGGACAAAAGAGTGTAGCGTGTTAATGGCCATTCTGCCCTTAAAGACAAAGCCCGACCTAGTTCAGCTCAGGATTTGGTGTCAGTGAGTGAGCTGGTGCTGTGTTAGCACCACAAAGCAGCCACTGCTGGATTAGGTTTACAGTGAGACTAAGCTTTCTCCGGTTTCACCAAACTGTGCTGTGAGCGCTCACTCGCTCAGGAGACACACTTTCTCGGGAGGATTCCTGTGAATGCTGCAGAACTGCTTCAGCTCGACTGATCGCCGTTCTACACGGCCGCCTCTCAGAGCTGACTTGCATTTTAGCTCATCCCCCTTGTCATGAACCACGCCAGCATTTAGGAGGTTGTTATTGTTCAGGAAACACAACCTTGCTCTCGAGTCACAGCCACGCCGCGTTCACGTTCACGCGGTCACACCCAGAGAAAGGCTTCCCGTCTGTGATGTCAGCCACATCGATAAACACTGTGGGACTTCAAGGCCCTTCCAAGCACTCGAACCGAGGGCTCGCGGCCTCTCTGCTCGCTGAAAAGACAGTAGCCATGGAAACCAGCCACAGCGAAATCTCAGGCACTTCAGCGTTGAGAGTGCTTAAAGTCTGAGGAACACAAAGCACGGACCCTTGGGTCGCCTCACGGTCCTTAATCCAGGACTCTGCAAAAGCACCAGCAGCTACAATCTCAGCTTTAGACGAACACGGAGATCGCCGGAGTCCATCTCATCACAACAAAGACAGGGATCAGGAAATGATCATATCATCCCACAATATGGTCATAGAGAACATCGGCTAGAGCTGTAACAATATTTACATTATCGACTTATTGTGATACATATGAACCATAACTCGAGTTTTTACTGACCTCGATACTAGATCAGGGGTCGGAAACCCTCTTTGATCCCTCTGATGCGGCTCAGCTTTTAAAAATAATTAATTAGTATTTAATTAAAATGTATTTTATTTTGGTTCATTCATTTTCAAAATGTAATTCTATGAAGATTATGGCGATCTTGTAACATCTAAAATATTTTAATATTTAAAATATTTTGTCGCTCTTAACACACCTCACAACTTCCAACGTGCGACACCCGCCAGTGTGCGGTTTCTTGAACTTTCTGACCGCTGACTGCACGGTGCCAGTAAAATAATGACGGCACGCTGAGAGAGGACAGCGTTGTTGTTTGATGCCAGTGGATAATTTAAGTTCGCATTTGTTTTCCCCATTACTACAAGGACTACAAATAGACATTGAGTATTTTACTTAACCGTCAACACAACGAGTTAAAAATGTTTTGTTGAATGCAGAAATGTTATTTCATTTTCTCTGCAGTCGTTCATTAATTGTAACACAGCGTAGTTTGTTTATACAGAGCACAAAGGCAAAAAACCCTGTTATGCGCAGTGTTACTTCATTTAGCCACCGGTTTTGTGGCTCCCAGTGTTTTCTTTACTGTGTGAAACAGGTCCAAATGGCTCCGAGTGGTAAAGGTTGCCGACCCCTGGTTTAGATCAATCTAATAATCCCAGATATTTTAGTCAGTTGTGCTGTTCATGTTCTCATACACACCATTATTTCATTTGGGTTAAAACTGTAGTTTTATTTTATTTCAGTTTTACTTTAGGATGTTTAAACATATATTGTACTCTTATGTCTGAATACTCTCATCACTGCTGTGGTAAAGGCGTATGATGCGTTATTATGATGCTAAACCTCCACAGGTAAAGGTGTGTAGGTCTGAAGTTAAAGCGTTGTTGAAGTGACGGAAGGGAAACGGAGTGGGGTTTCACTGTGCACTGCCCTGTTTTCATTTCCAATTTGATTTTACAATCACATCTACAAACCAAAACACAAAATAAAGACTTAGGAAAGTATTTTTAAAAATGAACTGATTCCAAAATGCCAATGATTATACAAAGGCTGCATATAGACCCCTTCCTCCGAGTCATAATCCCTTATAAACATGGGCTCTCCAATTAGAAATATGCAAATGCAGCTGGAGTAAGTTGAAGACTGCAGGTGATCTGCACTGAAGCAGCTTCGTTTATACACAAGTGAAATCAAACTGATAAAGACTTGTTATAAAAAGTAACTCATTTACAGTATTTCGCAGATGCTCTTTTCCAGGGTGAGTTACATGTAGTTTTTGAGTTCAGTCAGAGTTTGTATCCGAACAAGGACAAATAGTTTAGAGTCAAAAATACCCTTGAGCTCAGACACTGCCAGAACAGGCCAGGGCTGACACCTAGAAGGAAATATACAGTGATAAACACAGCATATGTGTCACACATAGTCAGGCGTTCATACCCAAGAAGAAGGTAGAGGGTTGAGCAGGGCGTAAGTGCAAATACGAAGCACTAATTTACACAAGTTTTCATGAATGGCATGTTATTTATTTCTAAACAGGTTCAGAAAATGAAAATGCTTTTCAAATGTATCCTGTCGGTTCAGATTGAGATTTAATTTCAAAACTGGCATGGAAAACCTCAGAGTGTGTGTGTTTTAGCTGTTCACACCACCACAGAAACACACATAAAGAGACACATTTGGGACACTTTTACACTCTGTCTGAATGTAGTTCTAGACTCATCACTGGTCTTTCCTCTCACCTGAGCCTCTCCACATCTCGGCGAGGTGACAGTCGGACTCTCCAGGTTCCTTGCAGAGCTCCACCACATCACGGCACACAGTTTCTGGAGTGACGGGCACCTCCGTAAAATGCTGGTCATTGTTACTGAGGTACACAGTCAAGAACATCTGCAAAACACAAAGACAACATTAGAAGGTGCTGAATAAACATCTGAGAAGAAAGGCAGGTGCCTGTGCATCCAATATCTGTTTCCATAGCTTGTGTTTTGTCCACACAGATGTCCCAGCCCTGAACGAGTTTACTGACCCTCTCAGGATCAGATACCAGGGTCCACGTTCAGGGTACAAGTAATACAGTAATAAAAAAAATGCCCACTACATGTTAAAATCCATATCCTTCGGACAGATGCAGCAGATTTTGGAAAAGTGCTGAAGAATATTTGAGAACACCTTTCTGTTTGTGGTGTGTGAAACTGGAATGAGAGCACCCCCTACCACCAGTTACATAGTGCAGTTTCTGCAGTGCTGAGCCCAGAGTAGCAATGATAGAAGCTCAATTCTCCCTATTACAGCTCAGTAGAGCATCTGTGGAGTACTTTGAAGGTTAAAATACCAGGCAACACTGCCGTATAATAAGAGAGTCCTCAAACATCAAATGCCATTCACCGCAGCTGAGAGACCAGAACAAAGCCAGGTCTGGTTAAGGCCTTCCTGTGGTGTTACAGCTGTGGTTTCAGTGATGTTAAGGTATGGTGGTATATAAAAAAAACTCAAACTCTACAGGAAATTAAACACAGATAATTAAAAAAGAAAGAAAAATAGGTTGGTTCTATGTGCTTTAATCCAATACCAATAACAACAAGTGGCATAAGAATAGGAAAAAGGACCTGGAAAATGAAAAGGAAAGAGTGAGATGCTCCACAAAAACTGCCAAAGGATCACATTATCGTAAGCCCCTCTCAACATATGGTCACTCTACCGTCATAAAGCGGTCACTGTGTCACTTAATGCCACATATCCGTCCACGAAACAGCTCAGGAACAACATAAGAGGATTTAGAGGGACATGATCCAGATCAGATCATCTAATAATCTGAGCTCGCATTAACAAGGGCACAGCTATCACAGAGGTACTGCCTGAAGTTATCCATCGGTGCCTCGGAGCTCAGGAGATGCCTCATTGCACCTCATCCCCGACCTGGCTGATCAACCGAGGGGCCACACGGTATTACAAAAACCATCAGCCACTACTGTGGCCCGCTGCTCCGGCAAATGATACACTCTGGTGTTCTCCGGTGAACTGGCCCCCACATCTTTCCACCAGTTTTGATGGGAACCAAGGACACATCACCAGTGGGTGGGCGCTGTGGGGCTGCGTTCTAGCGCTGTGTCTGAATTCAGCTCCAGAGCCAGAGATCAAGGGATAGAGACAGGACAGAGCCATGGTTTATCAACTGTTTACAGCGTGGTCAGATCACAGTTAGATATGATACACATGTGGAAATGATGCAGAGTTCTGTTAAAGTTGCAGAGCTGTCTGTTGAGAACAGTGGAGAACAGTCGCCTCGAGTCGCATTGAACACAGCCCAGAAACACACACAGCATTCTATTTCCTTGTGATTTCTTTCCAAATCAGGACTCATAACTCATTTCCCATTTTCCCGTTACAGAAGGAGAACCTCCACAGATGCGTCTGGTTCTCTGGTCTTTACCCAGAACCCCATGGAGAATGATATGACACACTGTAAATGACCCGTCCAGCTCCATTGCACCATAAGACATTATTTAAGGCTCTGATCTCTTTCTGGAGCTTCTTTATCTCAACTCGCCTATGGATGCCATCACGGTTCTTGCTGAATGAGAGATTTTTCCTTGGTTCCAGATTGGAATGAACTTCTGCGATTCAGCAACCTATTTGTGTTGGTGGAAATGCACTGAATGTTTCCAAATTATGAACAGGAAATTAACCATTTCCTTGTTGATGGAAAAGGACCGTCAGTCTTTCAACAGACGCGACCACACACGACAACAAAGTAAAGAGCTACAGCATGGGTTTATCTGCTGTAAAAATGTATAAAATCCCTAGGACAGTGTACAGGAGGAGTAGGTCAACGATGTCAAAGACGGCAATGCCTCTGAAGAACTGGATCAGCCTTTAAAAGAGAAGAGAGGGAGTGCGAACCTAATTACAGTAGATTGAGGCCAGCTCCATTCACTCAGCACTAAATTTAATGATCCACGAACTGCCCATGCAGGACTGCACTGGATGAGTTGGCAGTTTGTGGTAGATGCATGTGACCTTCATCTTGATCCAACAGCATGAAATATCGCCCATACACCCCACAACCAAAGAGAGCACTGGGGCAACGAGAGAGAGAGACAGAGACATGAGAGAGAGAGAGCGAGAGACATGAAAGTGGAAGGAAAGATTTGGGCCATCTTCTCTGAATGACACATTATGAAAAACTCCCATGTTCGGTGCATGTTCACATTAATGTTGACATCTGGAGCCCACCAACCCAAACACTGTGAAACAAGACCTTCAGTTTCCTCTGTGCTACCCAAGTCTGAAAACACAAAACGAGCCGTTCTGATTCAGCTCCTTCTGACGTCAAGTGCAGAGACTATAGTATTGCCCCGCCCCCTCATCTGAGTCTGTCCTATCACAGCGCTGGACCCGTGTTTACATGAGAGCACAAAGACGAGGTTAAACGCCGCAAAACAGACACAACGAGCGCGGGGAAATAAGAGCACTGAGTAAAAACGGAGAAGAAAGAGAACAGAGTGAAAACGGCTAAAAACCAGAGCTTCTGCTCCTCGCTCCTCACTGCTGTGCGCTCGGGGTCGGGGTGAACAGCGAGCGGCTCATTATCATTTAAAGGAAGAGGTGCTGAAAGCGGGCGTTCTGAACAGGGCTGTTTACACAGGGGGAGAACACTGCTGTGGGGCTCGTGGGGTTTGGACCATAACAGGTCACAAAAGTTAAACACGGCTTACACCACAGTGCACACCCTGGCCTTAGTTGGATCTATTAAAAAAAATAGAATTACACACTTCAACATGATGGTTCTTCCAAGGGTTCACCTGTAATGAAAAATGTTTCTGAATAGAACCCTGAACCATTTGCATGATTAAATGGTTCTTTTTCATCATGAAGGGGTTCCTCAGATTGATGGAGAATGGGTCCTATATAGCACCTTTCAGAAAAGGGTTCTGTACGGTACCAAAAACAGTTCCTCTATGTTACAATATCATGTTTGTTACAATAGAGGAACTGATTTTTGGTCCACATAGAACCCTCCTCTAAAAGGTGCTGTAGAGAACCCTTTATAGCACATTCTCCATCAGTCTGAAGAACCCCTTCATGATGAAAAGAACTATTAAATCATGCAAAGTTTGCATATTCAAGGTTTCATACTGCACCATTTTCTTTACTAAAACACACAGAGTGTGTGTACACAGAACTCTCAACACAAAACTCACTCTGAGAAAAACTGAAAACACACTGCATCCAACAAAAACACGGCACAGCGACAAATTACAACTTATTTGTAATTAAATATTCATGAGCACAGCTGCTTCCAAAGGGAACCGACAGCACTGGCTCTTCAACAAGCCACTCCCCTACAACTGAAAATGACAATCTTACAGGGCACATAAACACACTCCACTCTGTTGCAGGTACAAAGCAATTTCCGCAGGTGTGTACTATTACTTGTGGTGTCTAGACTAGGCTTCACTGATGAAAGCTGCAGCCGAGATCCACTTCGGGGCAGTTCAAAGGCCACAGCTGGGGCCACACAGCGACTGTAGGGCACCTCCGGCTCACAACAGCATCATACGCTGCATACAGCTTTACATCAGGTGTACAAGTACGTTTTAGAGTGTTTTTATTAGTGTATAATTGTATTTTTTTTTAATTTGTACTGTTGTGTAGTATTAATATTCACAATTCTCATTTTATTAAAAAAACGAACCTCTTTATCTCGTCTAAACCCACACTCACACGGACTTTTGGACACAGTATTGTCCCCAAGAACAGAACAAACCCATCACAGTCTTCTGCAGCTTTTTCCTGATGGAGCTCAGAACCAACGCAGCGCCCAATAAACTCTTCACTTTTCACACGGCTTCATTTGTAGGTTCTTTTTTTGTTGAATAAGATAACAACTGTAATTTTTAATATAACACAGTCACCGTAAAAGGACAAAAGAACAGCGAGCGGCTCATTATCATTTAAAGGAAGAGGTGCTGAAAGCGGGCGTTCTGAACAGGGCTGTTTACACAGGGGGATAACACTGCTGTGGGGCTCGTGGAGTTTGGACCATAACAGGTCACAAAAGTTAAACACGGCTTACACCACAGTGCACACCCTGGCTTTTGGACACAGTATTGTCCCCAAGAACAGAACAAACCCATCACAGTCTTCTGCAGCTTTTTCCTGATGGAGCTCAGAACCAATGCAGCGCCCAATAAACTCTTCACTTTTCACACGGCTTCATTTGTAGGTTCTTTTTTTGTTGAATAAGATAACAACTGTAATTTTTAATATAACACAGTCACCGTAAAAGGACAAAAGAGTGGAGTATGATTGAAACTTAAATTACAATTTGTACATCACAAAATACACTTTAAAACATATTCACGTAATACAAGGGCATCACAAAATTTCATACATGATGCTACGCTGTACAATCCTTGGTGTCCTCAGCATCCACCTGGACGACGTGGCAGCCGAGGACACCCTGTCACTCTCACACACCTGTGGACAATGTCACACGCTCACCTAGTTACTCACGATGGTGGATAATTTCTCACTCACTCAGACTCCCATGTCCCATGTAAACTACAAGCAGCTCTGAAGTCACAGGCTGTGCCTGAACTCCTGGGAACAGGCTTATCTGGCCTTGCAGGGTCCATCAGGCACGTGGAGCTCAGCTGGGTTTGGAGACGCATAAACACAAAGAGCCGACAGCAGGAAGAGTCACTCCCACAGATTAAACAGAAGACAGAGATACTGGGAAACGGATGTGAAGGCACAGGGGAGCTGCCCTCGGCAAGACAGCTCTCGAGGAAGCGCTTATTAAACTCTTACCGATAATTACAACAAAAAAAAAACAACTTATAAAGCAGCCACTTGCTGAGGAATGTATATGGACCACACTCTTTTCCCCTTGGGGTCCTTGGGTGAGCAAAATGTTCTATATAAATGTAACAATATTTTATGAATATTATTATAATGGGAAGTAGAGGTTTCTGCTTTGGAGAGAATTGTTAAAGCTCCATTCACAACACAAGAGAAACGGTCCAAATCTGACATGTTCACATTGTCTTTTTAAATTTGACCTAAATCCTAAACTGAACCGCATTCAAAAACAAAGAAATCTTAACGTTCTCTGACCAGAGAGAAACTCTGGACATGTTCTGTCCCAACCACTTTTACACTGAAATAAAGAAGTGGGCATATACTGCACTGGGAAACAAGCTCTTCTCATCTTCTCTTCTTTAAAAATGCTTTATACAAATATCCACACGGTTTATTCACTCATAGAATGACAGGAAAGTTGATTAACAGCCTCTGTTCCACCAAAGGGCCAAACGGTTATGAAGGCAGTGCTGTACCGTTCTGCTCCGCTGCCAATCAATTTGCTGTGTTGCCAAATCGGGACCAGGAAGTGCGTCTAGTACGAATTAAGCAACAGTTCTTATCGTAGGATGTGTCCAGTCGCACGTTCCCTCCCTGATTTCACAGAGGTAGAAAATATGCACGCTAACCAAACAGAAAATAAATACTTATGATGAAAAGATGTTGAGCCAATCAGCGGATTCCTACATCATTCAGCACTTCCACCGAGCGGTTCTGTGGCCCCAAGCTGGGTTAGGTTTGTAATGGATTGACTCGACTCACTTTTAGCTGGTCGTTTTTCCACTAGCACAGCTGTGAAATGGAATCTGTGACATCGCAAAACCCTATATCTAATGGAAACAGGGCTTAGAAAACCACACGAGCGGTAAAGTCTGATGCTGTTTGCTTGTTGTGTATCGCCGTGTTGTTGTGGTTTTTTTTGGACTCAACTCGGCTCCATCCCCCAGTTCTCACAGATCAGTTTTCCTTGTTGCACGTTTGTATTTTACCTTCGAGTCAACACCACAAAAGCATTATTTATGAGATTCATCAAGAACTCGTCTTAGGAAGGGCTCCAGTCAAGCCCATCAGCAGCAAATACGCTGAGGCTAACGTTAACTCCTACCTTGTGAGAAAGTAACAAATAAAAATTAATCCATCATTAAATCAATAGTAAAGACATTGGACGAGCGTGACTCAGTCCGATGGTGTGGTCTGTCACAGTCAATCTCAATTTACTGCTCTTGTATAAACTCAATTTTCTTTTGATCAAGTCAAAGAGGAAGGCTGACAGAGCAGAAAAACGAGAGAGAGAGAGAGAGAGAGAGAGAGAGAGAGAGAGAGAGAGAGAGAGAGAGAGAGAGAGAAACTGCAGTATCACAAAGGGAATCCAAGTGCATTAACCTCAGGTTACACATGGACACTGCTACACAGGAATAAATCAGTCTGTACATTTTACCACATACAGGTATCTCCAAGTTTTCTAAGAGCACAGTGCCCCTCTGAAACTTCACAGAACGCCGTTTCTGTGCATTAGAAATCAGCGCGACAATACAAAACCTATCACATCTCACATTTAGGACTGGCATCATAGTAAACAACTACTAAAACAAACATCCTCTCAAAAACTCAGCTAACGTTCATCGTACCTGTGGCACAGAGTCAAACCGCTGTTGTGTTAGAGCAGGAGACAGTGTGAAGGCAGCGGCCCATGTACAAACCCAAACCCAGCAGAGTCCGGAGCCCTGGGGACCAGCAGCACAGCCAGAAAAGCAGAGGTCATCCAAAGCAAAAACAGCAAAAACAGCAGGCACAGTGTCCTTGACCACGCCCAACCGGCAAAAACAGCAGCAAGAGGACACGGAGAGAGAACGCGCCAATCACAGTGGACTTCACATAACTTCATTATATTTAAATCAGCACAAACAAAGACAGAGTAATTCCACTTTATATTTTATAGCACTTTATATTCTTTGCAACACTAGACAATCACCTCAACACACACCAAGTGCAGCCTCCACACGGATGACGCAACAATACTAAGATTCACTCACGAAACAAATTCACCCTGGATGTCACATCTTCCCTGCATCGTAAAGGTGAAAGCCTGAGGTTTTCTGGTGCATTACCACTACTCTACTGGACTCTACTATCCGTTTCATCTCTGGTTTGTTTCCAATCCCGCAGCTCCTCCCAGAAACATATCGTGTGTCGTCTCAAAACCCTGTTAGACTTTGGAAACCAGCACAATGGCAGCAGTAATGTTAAGTGGTAGTGGTGTTGTTATTTGGGACTGAACATCTCACAGCTCCGTCATCGATTTAGAAAGATCAGTAGAGTTTGCTCCTTATTGTTGCAGTGATCCAAGGAGCGTTTGAACCTCTTCAAAAGAGCATGGCGTAATTTTACGAGCTGCCGTCGTGAGTCGGATAAAAACAAACATGATCTCTGCTGCAGCTGGAGATTTTACAGATAGAGAGTTGGACTCTCTCTGGACGATCAGCGCTCTGCAAGGTTTACACGCCACGGTTTAGTCCCTACTCGACTCGCTCTGAACCACGAGAGTACAGCCACTAAACAAGAACCCGCTTCCAGAACCAGATTGACCTGACAGAAACACGAATAGAATCGAGTACACTAGAGGCCATGCAGTGGAAAAGCATCAAGTGTGAAAACATGTTAATCTCAGTTCTGAAGAAGTGGACTGAACTCAATTCTGGTGAAATGTAGTCAGAAAAACAAAGGCTGGGACATTTCTGCATGAGTGAGCTGGCAAACACCCACAGGATCTTCTTATAGCCACAGCCATCTCCTCTGATAACAGCACACTGCTTAGCCAGGATCATTAGAAAAGCAGAGACTTATGAGCTACGGAGAGTGAAGGATTACAAACAAGCTTTGTCAGCCGTTTCAGTGGAATACGTCTCGGAAAAGAAGAGCAGCTCTTATCAGAGTTTAGCAGCAGTCTATACACAATACACTCTCCCCACACAACACAGTAAAAGCTTCTTTGTTCCACTGTGTTTAGCCAAGAACAAGAGTGTATTTACACCACCCTTGCAGGCCTACAGTGAAAGCCATCACCCAGTAAAACAGGCTGATGGTGGCTGGCTGAGCTGATAACAAAAACGTGAAGTAGCAGAAGTAACAGGTCTGTGAAGCTTCTGAACCATCCAGGTCAATGATCTGTCCGAAGAGAGGCAGGATACCTGGTGTAATCCAGAAAGATGATCATCTTCCATGTCATGAGTTTCCAGATTACACCACAAATCTACTCCTACAACTGGAAGTGGTCCATTAAGCATCCAAAGCGGAGATAATTCTTGATGAGAAAAGAATCATCTGCAATTACATGACTCATCTTAAAGCTGTAAAGCAAATTCTCCAACACTTCTCTGAGAATTAAGAGTGTCAAAGTGTTTACCTGACACACCATTTAGGATTTACACAGTTCTGGTTCTTAATGAAGCGTCTGTGACCTGCTTTGGTCCAAACCCCACGAGCCCCACAGCAGTGTTCTCTTCCTGTGTAAACAGCCCTGTTCAGAACGCCCGCTTTCAGCACCTGTTCGTTTAAATGATAATGAGCCACTCGCTGTTCACCCCGACCCCGAGCGCACAGCAGTGAGGAGCGAGGAGCAGAAGCTCTGGTTTTTAGCCATTTTCACTCTGTTCTCTTTCTTCTCCGTTTTTACTCAGTGCTCTTATTTCTCCGCGCTCGTTGTGTCTGTTTTGTTGAGTTTACCCTCGTCTTTGTGCTCTCAGATAAACATGGGTCCAGCGCTGTGATTGGACAGACTCAGATGAGGGGGTGGGGCCATTCTAAAGTCTCTGCACTTGACGTCAGAAGCGGAGCAGAATCAGAACGACTTGATTCTGCAATACTGAACAAGAGATTTCATCATAATGTATCTCCTTTAAGCGTTGTGAGAAACGTTTTGCATGGACTATGACAACTTAAATATGAAAATTCATCACTAAAACAGACACAAACCAAATAAACTAGATCTTGTGCTTTGTGTCTTGGAGAACAAGCTCTAAACAAGCTCAAAAATTGTCAGAGAAACAAATCTGGGTTGTGACAATAAAGTACAGACTTTATATTCTCAATAAGAGCTCTGATCCTAGTCTAAAGTTACACTGCTGCAGAAGACAGGCATCTGTCAGGAACAGCTCTGGCACTTCTCCCCCTTTTACCTCACCTTCTCCACCTCCCTAAACTCAGTAATTCTGCTCTCACGTCTACCGCAGGACACGCCTCACCCTGGCTCTGTAAAAGAAGAATAAACTCACACACACAGAAAACACAGCACTAGTTCTGCGCCCTCATTTCATTTCGTTTTCACAGATGTGCTCGACAGGTTAATGGAGACGTCGGGAGTTGAGTCATGAGAGGAATTTCTCGGCCGACGAGTTCAGTTTCGGTGCTGTGCTGACTGAGAGAACACAAAGGTGGAGAGATAAAGCCCCATCGGCTTCAAATGGACGTCGATGTCAAACACATCCAGATTGTGCCTGCTGGCTACGAGTACGCTCGTCACAGTAATACAGCTATTGACTTACTGCACAATATATAAACATTACATCAATGTTGCTGACCTCAATATTGGCCTTTGAGTTAGTGGTGTGTTTGTTTACGTAAGAACGAACGTCAGCGATATTTCAGCCTTGATCTCTCATTTTCACACAAACCATTGTGTGTTTTTGTTTAAAAAGAGCGGTTTAATTTTGTTTAACGATTCTATTTACGACATTTACACATTGTTTATGTTCCAGACCCAGTGTTATTACATCATAACTATATCAGTGCCACAAAATCGCATACTTATTTATCATAATTAGTACTTTTGATAATATATCAATCACAGGCCTAGCTATGAGAGATGTTAAAGGGCCCATATCACGTAAAACTCCTCATTTATAGAGTCTCAAATCCTTCTCAGTTCAGTCTGAGCTCCATCGTTTATGGAAAATAAGTCATTGACATATAAATATTTTTTTATATTAAAACACCTTTGTGACATCACATCCACCCACAGATTTACACACATCCTTTAGTTCAGAGCCTTTCGGCCTCAATAACGACCCTCCAAAGTAAATCCAGAGTTAGGTTTTATTACAGAGTGTGTGTGTGTGTGTGTGTGTGGTGCTGTTAATTCTTGAAGATGTAGGATGTCTAGAAGACACTTCTGCTTTTAAACCACATTGTCCCAAAGAGTCTTGAAAACACAAATTCTGAGAAGGGGGTGGGAGACAGAAGGAGCACATCCTGTTCATTTGGGGACAGGGCTCTTTCCAGCTGCAGGTGTGTGTTGGAGAGGTGGGTGGAGATAGACCTAGGGACTAAATATTCATAGATCTGTGAATATTGAATGAAGGTGTAGAATTGCAGCTCAGAGACTTTAAGGCGTTGAGGGAGCTTTTAGTCAGGAATAAAATGCTATAATCTAAAACTCTGAACAGAGAGGAGTTTAGGGAGTTAATGGATGGTAGGAGGGCGCTTATCTTTATCTTGAATAGGGAGAGGTCAGACAAAGTAATTCGGACAGAGATGCTCTGTGGTGGACAGTAAATGGAAATAATAGGTAAAAGAGAAGTGTGGGCCCTTTAAAGACAGATAAAACGGGTGGGATATGGGTTTATATTATTTAGACAGAAACAAAACTGAGTTGGCTATAAAACAAGTCCATATTTAATCAGATAAACCCCCGAAATTGTGAACTTACCGGCATCATCTTGGCTTGGTATCGCATTTAAACCAGTGTAGTGTAGTTATGGTTCAGCCCGAGCGGCCACTACAGACCCTGGTTCAGTAGCGATAATGGCAACTCAACGGTCCGTTCACAAATCGTCCGTTCTCTTCTCCTCTCAGGTGTTAAGACGCTATTAATCGCCTCCGTTAGTCCTATAAGAATTTCTCTGCGTCCAAACGAACCTGTTGCTGTACGTTATTCGCTCGAAGCCCTCGTCTTTTCCCGAAGAGAAACTTCCACCGAACATTAACCTGATCTCAGCTAAAGGCTAACGGCCAGCTCCAAACTTTCCAGTCGAGCACTTGGAAAACTCCGGGAATATCTTCAAAAACCGCCCTCACTAGGCACAACAACCTCCGTCCACCTCCGAGCGAGTCAAATCCGCAGCGTTCAGACTCAACTTTTAAGTTTATAGCGGGTTTAAAGCCTGTTTTCAGGACATTTTTCCCGACGACTGAGCGACGGCTTCGAAACCTGCGAGTCTCTCAGAGTCTTTCCGAGTCCTATCTGGGTGAGTCCTCCCCAATTCTATCGAGCCGACTCCTCCATGATTCACTCCTAAGAACCGACTCTTTACAAAGCAGTGTTTGAATGGGTTGTCTTTTGTTTGTGTTTGTTTGTTTGTTTACCTCACACGCCTGACTAGTAATACAGGACATGTACAGCATTTATGGACAAAAACTCGTCTGCCTTTGCTTCTGAAATGAGTGTTACCCCCCCCCCTTTTACTGCAGCAGCTTTTGAGTATTTGAAAACAAATCAGTCATTAAAGATTTAGTGTGGTCAGCTACTGGTGTTGGATGTTTAGTTCTGGATCACACACACCACATCATCACATCCAGATAGTATTGGATGAAGCTCCGTCACCCCATAACCTGGATTTCTCTGGGCCATTGGGCATGGTGACCATGAGCTCATTTGCAGACGCATCTATTAGATTCCTTTTTATGGAGACACCATAAGGTCGTGTGAATAACTTCAGTGTCCACAGTCAGCACATTTAATCTTCATAACAGTAATGTAGAGTTTAATTTAATTGACCCATTAATGCAAAGAGGTACATGTAGTGTGTCCTGAGACAATAATTTATTTTACAGTTATCAACGCTGCTGAACACTCAGAATAATTCACTGGTCATTTCAGATCATGTCTCAATCATTTAATTCTGTGGATTTTTGCATAGATCCCTCAGGTTCTCAGGTTATTGTTGTTGTTCCACAAGGGGGCGTCTCAGTAGACCACCCACCAGTCCAGCCAACAATCCGCAAAACAAATATACAGGACGTCTTTTCTGATCCATTTCTGCCATTCCAGGCGTGGGTCCAGAAACACAGTGAAGCCTCAGTGACTGCGGAACAGATGGGGGGAGAACACACCACACTCAGAGAGAGACACTGGACAAGGTTAGAACCCAGGCTACCATGGCCCTGGAGCTGTGTGGCATTTATCAATTAGATTAAAATGTTATTCTTGGCCAGATTCTACAGGATTATGGGCTGTTCCTATCACAGCTGTGCAGATGATACTCAGATTTACACGGCCCTGTCCCCAAACGACTCTGGTCCAGTGACTCATTAAAAGGAAGTGCCTTGAACACATCACTAACTGAATGGGACACAGCTTTCTGCAGCTGAATAAAGATAAAACTGAAATTATACTCTTTGGGAACAGCAGTGAGACACAGATTGGCTGCGTATTTGGACTCGAGGGCCCTCAAATCTAAAGAACTGACTCTGACCCTTGGTGTATTAATGGACTCAGATCAGTTTTAGTCTCATGTTAAAGCAGTTACTAGATCAGTATTTTTCCATCTTAAGAACATCAGTAGATCAGAGATTTTCAGACTGAACCAGAGCTGGAGAGACTTATCCATGCCTTTATTTCTAGCATTGATTACTGTAATGGTCTCTGAGCTGGACTTCCACAAAAGAGCATTAAACAGCTTCAGCTGATTCAGAACACAGCTCCAGAGTCTCACTCGGAGCAAAAGAAGAGACACATCACCCCCTTCATCCTCAAATCCTTACACTGGAGACCAGTCTGTTACAGAATAGACTTTAAGGGGTTATTACTGGTTATAAATGTCTAAATGGGGTAGGACCAGTGTATTTATCAGATGTGATACAGAGATCAGAGCCGAGCAGAGCTCTCAGATCTTTAGGAACTAGAGTTAGTCCTGACTCAGGTCAAAACTAAAGAGAGGCAGCGTTTAGCTCCGGCGCCGCTCTTAAACAGAACCAGACTGAGAACATTAGAACAGCCCTGACTTTAGACTCTTTTAAATCAAGACTGAAACATTCCTGTTTGAGCAGCTACAGCTCGCTTTAAAACACCCTGCACTTTAGTTATTTTCTTTTATTGTGTAATTTTAAATTGTTTTAATAATTTTTAATCATTTTACTCTTTTTATGTATTTCCTTTTACAGGAATATTTTAATTGTTTATTGGACATTTATTCATTCAGAAAACCCACGCAGACACAGAGAGAACACAGCACACTCCTCACAGACAGTCACCCGGAGGAAACCCACGCAGACACAGGGAGAACACACCACACTTCTCACAGACAGTCACCCAGAGGAAACCCACGCAGAACATACCACACTCCTCACAGACAGTCACCCGGAGGAAACCCACGCAGACACAGGGAGAACACACCACACTCCTCACAGACAGTCACAGGAGCGGGAATCGAACCCACAACCTCCAGGCCCCTGGAGTTGTGTGACTGCGACACTAACCTGCTGTGCCACCGTGCCGCCTTATTGGACTTCTGTAAAGCGATTTGAATTGCTTTTGTATGAAAGGTGCTCTATAAATAAACTTGCCTTGCCTTAATGACATTTACAGCATTGATACAATGATCATTATCTATTTTTGATGCAACTATCACTAAAGCTACAAAGGAATAACGCTGTGGGTCGATGACGTATCACTCCTCTCTGTGCAGTTTTGAACATTAGTTTATTCCACAATTTAGGATTTCTCAAATTAGCTAGATAATTTAAGCCTCAGGAAAATACATATCCAACAGGGAAAGAGTTGAGGGACATTCCCATAACACTCTCCTCAACATATTGGGCTTAAGTTATCCAGCTAACTCATAAATCCCTCTTTGTGGAAGAGCATGCTGCTCTGACTTCACTAAAGGAATCATTGAATCGGTTCAATGAATCTCACACTCGGAGTTAATCGGTTCGGAAAAACGGAATCGAACTCTCCTCCTCCCCCCACCAGCCCGACCGCGGGTGACGTCAGCGGGAGGGAGCCGGAGCAGGAATGTCAGCTCCGCCCCGGGGCACAACAAACCAACACAGCAACAAGCGCTCGGAGAAGAGCTCTCACTCTGGAGATAAAGTGAAAGCCGGTTTAAAGAATAACACACGATTAACTCATTAAAAAAAGACTGTGGTTTGCGTACATAACTTTTGAGGGCATTTCAAGTTTAAATGTGTTAGCCCCTGGGTGTGGCTGTAAAGACAGGGTGTTTGGGTGCGTTTTAAAAACAAACAAGCATTTTTTAAACGTGTATCTGGGTCATTACAAATCTGCTGTGTGTGATGTTTGTTTAGTAATTACTGAAAGGAGAGGAAAAACCTCCAAAATACAAACTTACAAAACTTCTCCAATACAGTGCCCCACTGCTGTAGGTAATGACTGCCGTCTAATCAACGTTCTCTTAAGGTTGAAAATGAAAGTTGAAAAGACGTCCAAACACAGACATTGAAAAGACGACTATTAGATGTATTTTGGACGTCCACTGACGTTATTAATTGGTCCCGAAATAAAATACTTGTATAAAACGCAATTTGGACGTCCACTGACGTTATCGATTGGTCACCACTTAACTAACTTATTAAGATGGATTTTGGACGTCCATTGACGTTTAAAATATGTCCTTGACGGACAGACTACTTTTAGACCTATTTTGAACGTCCATGGACGTTCCTTGTTTACTGGGTCACAACTGATGATGAGTTGAACCTGGCGTGTTGAAGCAGTATAAACATTAAATGGTGTTGTGACCCTGGTCCAAATCTGGTGAATTTAAACGTAGCCCACTCACTCCACATGTATTTCCCTTTCCTCAGGCAGTAGATTCTTCAGCAGCTTATGTAATAACTTTCAGCAAATCCTGTGAATAATCTGGGGTTGATCTTCTAAAAAAAATAATAATAATAATAAAAAAATGGAAGAGTTACTGAAGCAGTTGAACTTTTAAAGGCTAAGCAGCAGCTCTATGAAAGTGTCAAACAAATAAATACAGTGGTTGAGTTCCTAACTTGTGTTTATTGAGAGTCAGAAAACATGTTATTTCTTACTAATTGAAGGAATAAGGTTTAAAAGACCGTTGCCCCCCAACGGTGTTCGGAAACTCTAAAAGGCGTCTTGCCTGTGACGTAGATGGTGGACAACAACTCTAGAAGCTGCACTTAATTTAATGCAAAATGATGAAAAGGTGTGTTGTTTTTGGCTGCAATCATTCAATGTACAGTGGGACATCTGTGCACAAATGACCCAAAGATCCCAAAATATCCAGAAAATGGACTAAATTTGTCCACTTTAAACGGACACTTTGGAAAGGACCATCCGCTCACTCCGTTATCTGTAGCTCATTTCACTGGCGCTTTTCCAACAATATGGGCATGTAAGGACACCAACGAAAGGTGTTCAAGAGCCTCTGTAACATGGAGGTAAACAGGGTAAGGACACTTACTTCCGTAGCGACCTCGGGTTTTTCCATCAGTTTAATAAAATTGTCAGTTTTAAAGCAAATTAAGCACGTTATTTTCATTTTAATTCATACTTATATCTGTCAGTAACTAAAATAATGTGAAATATTCATGGAGGTCCATTAAGTGGTGCTTAGCCTTTAAATAAAAAACTAATCCTGAGAATCTGGACTCTAATCCAACTTTAGTCTTCGTACAGGATTAAATCATACAACTGGGTATTTCAAAACTTTATGTCGAAATCTTGTATACATTTAACACCAAATAACAGGATTATTCTCGAGAGGTGGAATAAAGCTGAACTGAAAAAATCCTGAAGATTTCAAGTAGAAAAATTACTTCAAAATAAACCTGTGTTCTGTAAGAGATTTAAAACACTCACACTAATAAAAACATTACAAAAACTTGCCCTGTAAATTAATTTAAAACGTTTGTTTAATTATTATTATTAATGTAGCAAAAGAGTTGACTGCTTTTAATAAGAAAGTGTTTCTCATAATGTATTTGTCTGTGTTATATAAACAAATCAGCTCAGCACTGTATCTAAACCATGCTGTAATACCATCTGTGTCCAGCAGGGGGTCACACAGAACTCTAGACGGAGAAATCCATATCCTGAGAAATCCTCAACTTGATCCAGTCTGAAAATGATTTAGAAAAACTGATCGACTCTTGATCGAAGTGGGATCTGGAGTGATCTGGAGTAATCTGGGGTGACTGAATGAATGAGTGTTACACACAGTGTAACAGAAAATTAAATATATATTTTTTGTCCTTTTTAAATGTATTTATTAATAATTGAAACAGATTTTTTACATTAAAATTGTCATAAATACACAATGTTACAACATTAACCACGGATACACTTCATAATAAGAATAAATGTTTTTATTTTCCTTTCAAAATCAACTTACTTTTAAAATGTATCACTTTATTTTTTATTAATGGCAAATTACTTTATTATTATTATTTATGGCACTATTTTATATATATAAGATAGATAAAACCATTGAGCGCGTCCAAACATTCAGAACTTAACTGCCCCCTGTTGGTGGTGTTAAGGATTTCACCACGTTTTTCCGCGGCGTGGTAGAAAACTACATTTCCCATGATGCCTTGCGCGGCGCTTGTGTGTACGCACGCTACTGAGCTCGTCTGGAGGAGCGAGGGTCGGTGCTCCGGTCTGCTGATTCCTCCGGAATAAAGCCCTCAGTATTAATATAAACATAAAGATTATTTTTATTGTTAATAAAGGACAGCGCCGCTTTGTGGCTGAGCATGGCGGAGCCGGTGGCCGCGATGTGTGAGCAGCTCGTTAAAGCCGTGACGGTGATGATGGACGCGGAGACGAACCAGCGCTACAGACTCGAGGCCTTAAAGGTAGCGGTGACCGGCTTTAGCGCACCGCGGGCGGCTTCGGGCGAGGCTGCTCCCGCTGCAGGATCGGCCCCGGGCTGTGGGAATGAGCTGGGGTCGTTAGAGTCACGGGGCTTTGTTTACTCGCCCTTTAACTCGTAAAGACACGCTAAATACACGCGATCTAGCGGCTAGCTACGGAGCCCTGTTGGGGACATGCCTTCACAATACATTAAAGCGTCCGAACGACTTCATAAAGCATGGGAACTGCAGATAATTGCTAAATAAAGTACAACTGCATTAAACTGCCTTTAAGTCGTGCCCACGCTTCCGTGCAAGATCACACTTAAAGGGAGGGAACGAGATATTACTTAATAACGTGTAAACGAGATAATACTTTTTAAAGTGCAAGTATTTAATATTTAAATATCTCGTTTCCACAGTTTATTAGGTAATTATTTCTTACGCAGTTTAATAACAACTTCCATGAGTTTAACAACTCAGTCCCTCTGCTTATTCTTAACTTATTCTGTCATAAATAAGTTGTTCCCTCATTTTAATTAATACATTATTTTGTGTCCAATCAATTTAATATCTTCTTCCCATCATTTACCAAACCATTCCCTCAACTTAGTACATCGTTTAATGTCCCCTCAGTTTAATAACCGTTTCATTCACTTTATTAAATCCCTCAGTTTAATAAAAGGTCTCCACACTTTAAAAACTAGTGCCCTCAATTTAATAATTAATTTGTCTGTGTTTAATAACTGATCCAAAGAAGGGAATCTGTTGTAAAAATGAAGTCCTGGATTAATTTGGTCTAAAGAGAGAATGATTAAAGCAAGGGACCTGTTATTATAAGTGAACCAGTAATTAATAATGGAATCATTTATTAAATTGAGGGAATATTTTAAATCCTCTGTGTATTTGTGTCTGACCTGGAGTCTCTGTGAGTAACATCCCTTCATCTCTTCCAGTTCTGTGAAGAGTTTAAGGAGAAGTGTCCGTTCTGTGTGCCCTGTGGTCTGCAGTTATCAGACAAGTCCCAGCCCGCGGTTGTGAGGCATTTTGGACTCCAGATCCTGGAGCACGTCATCAAGTGAGTTCTCCTCTAAACAGCACATGCTAAAGCTCTCTCACTCAGGTCTCCTTTATCAGAACAACACACACACACACACAAATATCTTCTACACCCCGCATCTCCGTTGCATCAGGGCTTTTATATCCTTTGAGAAATGCTGGATAAAAATCTGAGCAAAAGCTATGGATAAAGTTCTGGCAGAAAACCCAAATACTTCAATATTGTCAGCATATTTTAAAGGGGTCATATAATGAAGAAATTACTTGTTTGGTGCATGTTCACATTAATGTGAGAATCTGGAGCCCACACACTGACACTGCCTGAGTCAGAAAACACAGGATAAAAGGAGTCATTCTGATTCTGCTCCGCTTCTGACATCAAGTACAGAGACTTTAGAATTGGCCCCGCCCCCTCGTCTGAGTCTGTCCAATCACAGCGCTGGACCTGTGTTTATGTGAGAGCGCAAAGATGAGGTCAAACGCAGCAAAACAGACACAATGAGCGCGGAGAAATAAGAGCACTGAGTAAAAACGGAGAAGAAAGAGAACAGAGTGAAAATGGCTAAAAACCAGAGCTTCTGTTCCTCGCTCCTCACTGCTGTGGGGTCGGGGTGAACAGCGAGCGGCTCATTATCATTTAAAGGAACAGGGCTGTTTACACAGGGGGAGAACACTGCTGTAGGTATTTGATTAAAGCATATCATAGATGTTTCATTTAGAGCCAGAACTGTGTTCCACTGTGGAGAAGGGGGGAGAATGGTCACATGGTCACCATATGTCTGTCCCAAAACCTAGTGAGCTGCCTAAACTAGGCACTGACTCTATTGGCAGCTTTTTAAGTCGGCATCGTTCTAACAGACATCTGTCCTCATGAGGCAGATTATTGAGATCCTGTGGTTTCCCGCCCACTGAACACGACCGGTGTTTACTTTCTTTAGCAGCAAGCGTCACCTCGGTGTGTCAGCACTATGGAATCTCCTCTTCCCGTTTTTATCGCAATTTTAATTATGTTTGCTCTGGTGGAAGAGTGAAATAGAGAGGTGTGCTTGCATTGCATCATGGGATTGCCCTCACAGCTGAGGGACGGTTCGATGCTGCCTTAAAATTCAGCGAGATTAAGGTCCCTGAAGTACTAATGAACTAATAAACTGAGCATCAGGAACATCTCTAAACTCGGTTGGACCAGCGTTCCCCTGTTCTCCCTTACATCGTGTCACTTTGATTCAAACAGGTTCCAGTGGAACAACATGCCTCAGCAGGAGAAGGTGAATTTGAAAAACTGCACGATGGAGCTGCTGACCAGTGTGAGTGGAGTCGCTAGTTGGTATTTAAGCAGGTGGTCATTTACTTGACAGCACTCAATTTTATGCATGTCTTTCTTTTTTAGGGCACATATCCCATCCTGGAGGAAGAGAGTCATATCAAAGACGCCCTCTCCAGGATTGTGGTGGAGATGATCAAGAGAGAGTGGCCGCAGCACTGGCCAGACATGCTGAAAGAGATGGAGACCCTCACTTCATTTGGGGTGTGTGAATTTTGTTTTTATTAGTCTCCAGTCCATCAGTGAGTCTCCCCCCCCTGATCACACACAGTGCCCCCAACCACATACTGCCTAGATCTGTGATAGCAAGCACCATGAGCAGAGATATGACTGAGGCATCGAACCAGAGATCTCCTGAAGTGAGAGAAATCTTTGACCAATGGATCACTTGTGTAAATTATTGATACAGGTACTGAACTGTATGATGCTTACTTCAATTTTTATTAAGACTTGAAACATGATTATAGGAATAAGGCTAGACTCCCTTTTATTTTGTCAGTGACATCAATCTACTGATAGCAACAAACATAACTATAAAGTTATCAGTGAATGTATTTGTGATTTGTTTACACTGTTGTGATGAGATGTTTAAACAGTTTCTAAAATGCAACCGATACAGATTGATGCACACACTCCTTTCTGCATGAATGTAGTATTCATCAGTTTTACTTCACATGGTTTAATATTGTTTATTTGCTTAATTTGGGTTATTGTCAATGTTCTATTGAATAAATAAATCACATTTTCCTGGTGTACCCCACAATGCTGAGGTTAACTCAAGGTCTATTACTCCTCTTTCTGTCTGCCAGGAAACCCAGACAGAGCTGGTGATGCTCATTCTTTTGCGGCTGGCTGAGGACGTGATCACCTTTCAGACCCTTCCCACACAGCGGCGGCGAGACATCCAGCAAACTCTGACGCAGAACATGGATGACATCTTCAACTTCCTTCTGAGCATCCTGCAGCTTCATGTAGACGAGTACAGGAGACTGGTAAGCTTCTTCTTTTAGAGAAGGGGGTTCTCTATAATGTACTGCTGATGACTTTTATTATTATCAAACGTGCCGTCAAGATGTTTCCAACTCCTGGCGACTGTATGGATAGTGTTACTCCGGGACATTCTGTCCTGATGATTTAAAGCAGTTTGTAAAATGACTCTAGATTCTAAAATCCAGATTGACACCCCCCTGCTGTTTAGTTCTTCTTTGAGTTATGTCTCTCGCAACTAGAAAAACAGGTGGAGACAGTGGGTTTAGTGAGGAATTATAATTGTTCAGTGGGTCTGCATTAATCATGTGCGAGTGGGATTAACAACATCACATCCGCCACCGCTCCCAGAGAATAACCGAACATGTCTTTGTGGATTTAATAAAGTGTTTTTTGGAAGAGAAACCAGCATCACATCCTTCACTGAAGAAAGCAGGAGCAGTACTTTGACATTTATCTTGTTTGTTTTATGTTGTTCCACAGAAAGTTGTTCCAGGACAGGAGTTAAAGGTGAGTTGAAGAATGCAGTTTGAAGACAACTTCATTCCATCCCAACACTCCTCACTGAGTTGACAGTCTGTGTTATTTAGTCTTCATCTTATATTGGTCACAACAGAGGGTTGGTAAATTGTGAATCATCATGTGAGTGCCAGTCATTAATTGTAAATATATAGTATTCTGAAACGGCAGTAAACTGGCTGCTTTGTTTGTAAACACTCGTATTAATACTACTCTACAACTCTAAGCAGCTCCTCCATTGTCTTGCAGGCCAAAGCCCACTGTCGAGTCGGTATAGCCACCTTAAACACTCTGGCTGGCTACATCGACTGGGTAGCACTAATCCACATCACCAACGAGAACTGCCATTTACTGGAGATCCTGTGTCTGCTGCTGAGCGAGCCTGAGCTTCAGCTGGAGGCCGCAGAGTGTCTTCTCATCGCTATTAGCAGGAAAGTAAGTGGTGCCTTTATTGCTGGTTTTTTTATCGCCAGGTTTTAAACAGTGACCACAAACCAAGGGGAGAAAGGAGCGGAGCTATTTATCACGTCCTGTGCTTGTAATTTTCAAATACATTTTATGTTGGAGTGTGAGAGCTGGTTCTAACACTGTTTTATTGGCCCCGTCAAAGCCCTTTACAGTCTCTGGGACATGAGGGAGTCACCTCCTACTCTGAGCGTGCAGCCTTCACCTGGACAATGCTCTGGCTATTTAGGTAGAGAAGATACAAGAGGGAGTGACAGAGCAGTTTATTAGAATATGATGACGATAAAGAGGTCAGGACTGACCACAATGGTAGAAGTGCACATCCATCAGTGGTTATTTAAAGCTGTACCCTGTCCTTGTCTCCTAACTGCTGGGATGTTATTAAAGCCCATGGACCTCTATCGCATTTTTACACTGGAGCAACAGTGAGCTCACACTCTGTCCTTCATTTCTTCTGAAATTAAAGATTTGAATAAAGGGTTGGTTCTCTTCTATCCTGGAAAGGGTTTACACCAGGCGTTGGGAAACTTTCCTGTGAGGTGTTGAATGCATTCAGCCTCAAATTAGCCGTTAGTGAGATCAACTGCTGATAATGTATGATAACATATGACACCCCCATCTCACCCCAAAGGATCTGCATCAGTCCAGAGACACAGCTCCAGTCCGCAGCCCAAAGCAGAAGAGCTTTACATACCCTCAGTGTCACTGCTGGCCTGAGAATATTGCAATAATTAAAAATAACCGTCCAGTAGCGTCCCGAGAACGGACAGTGAGTGGAGAAACAAGGACGAGTGTTCTGATCGATGTAAAATTAAATGGTTAAAAGGTTTACCTCCAGTGTTACGTAAGTGTTTCTGTTTGTGTTCAGGGGAAACTGGAGGAGAGGAAGCCCCTCATGGTTCTGTTTGATGACGTGGCCATGCACTACATTCTCTCGGCCGCTCAGTAAGTGCTCACCACTTTGTTGAACGCGTTTATAGCTGTTTGGTGACTTTGGTGAGTTTGACTCTTACCCTCTTTCATTGTTGTTTTAATCCAGGTCTGCTGACACCAACAGCAGTGACCAGTGAGTATCCCGCACTGCTGCCGTCAGTGTAGTGTCTTCATTCTTCAGGTCTTTCCACAATAGACACGGTTTATTACGATGGCAGTAAATGAGTTATGTTTCCAAAAGTGAAAATGTGACATCAATGTATTTACGCTCCGTTTGATTTCTGCAAACTTTCCTCTCCGCAAACTCTCACCGAGCAATCATCTGTCCTCTGTGGCGTCTGCAAAGCAACCGCTCTCCAATCATCAGCTCTCGTATGAGGCAGGGCTTTTCTCTGTTCTCAACAGTTGGATGTAGCCAATATCAGTGTACGCGCAGTGGATAGGTGAAGATGTTTTGTCCAACATCAGTGAAATTCCAATAAAATTACATTGCATCCAGGTTGTGAATTTGATGCAGAAAAATCTTCATTGTCTCGTGGGTCCAGAAACACTTGTAGCAGCAGGTTCTTGTTCCAAATGAGCAGAAAGGATTAAACAGTGAACACTGCTAACACCTCTCATCCCCATGCAGATCGTCAGGTTCAGGACTTGTGGAGACACGATACACCTTCTTGAAGAGGCTGTGTCAGGTGCTCTGTGCTCTCGGTGGTCAGCTCTGTGCGCTGGTGGTGAGTCTCTTGACCTGTTCTTTCTATCTCACATATCGTTACTAATGTATTAGCATTAATGAGAGCTAATGCTAATGTGTTGCTGTAGGGTTCAGTTGCTGAAGTGGAGGTTCCTCGCAACTTGAATAAATACATGGAAGCTTTCCTAGCCTTCACTACTCACCCCAGCCAGGTAAAGAAGCATGCAGTACTCAGGTCGACGGATTTATGGATTCAAAATGGAGGCTTGGTGCCAATGCTGTTCTAATTTCTGGTTACATTACTTTCTCCATAAACAGTTTCTTAGGTCTTCCACGCAGTGCACCTGGGGAACCATCTTCAGACACGACGCTTTAACAAAGGATCCTACTGTTGTGCAGACAGCCGTCAAGTATTTAAAGACAGCTATGACCAATCTCGTAAAAGTAAGTGGTTAAAAAGAGGATTTGTGCTTTCATTCTGCAAAATGTTGCACACTACAATAATGTTCCCTCCTTTCAGACGGGATTCCCTTCTCAGAACGACAGTCCGGGTTGTGAATACGCCCGTGCAGACTTTGACTGTGATGAGGACTTCAACGTCTTCTATAACTGTAAGCTCTGTCTGATGTAGAGACTGACCTCTTCGTTGAGGAAAAATACATAAATTAAAGAACTTTACTAAATGCATTTTATTCTTTACAGCTTTTCGGGCTCAGCAGGGAGAGGTTGTACGTCAAGCCTCTAAGATTGTCCCACTTGAAGCCTTCCAGATCGCTAGGGAATGGTTACAGTATCAGATCAACACTCCCCTCGACACTGGAAATGCTACATGTGAGTTAAGGTTTTGATCTTTAAACAGGGAGCAACTTCTAAATGTTCTTATGAGTTGTGTTCCTGTCCCTCATTCAGTGCATGTTCACTTTAATGTGTGAATCTGGAGCCCACCAACCCACACACTGTGAAACAAGACCCCAGTCAGTTTCCTGTGCACTGCCTGAGTCAGAAAACACGGGACAAAACGAGCCGTTCTGATTCTGATCCGCTTCTGACGTCAAGTGCAGAGACTTTAGAATGTCCCCGCCCCCTCGTCTGAGTCTGTCCAATTACAGCGCTGAACCCACATTTATGTGAGAGCGCGAATACAAGGTTAGATGGAGCAAAACGGACACAACGAGCGCAGAGAAATAAGAGCACTGAGTAAAAACGGAGAAGAAAGTGAACCGAGTGAAAACAGCTAAAAACCTTCTGCTCCTCGCTCCTCACTGCTGTGCGCTCGGGGTCGGGGTGAACAGCGAGCGGCTCATTATCATTTAAAGGAACAGGTGCTGAAAGCGGGCGTTCTGAACAGGGCTGTTTACACAGGGGGAGAACACTGCTGTGGGGCTCGTGGGGTTTGGACCAAAGCAGGTCACAGACGTTTCATTAAGAAACAGAACTGTGTTCCACTGTGGAGCCTTTAAATCAGGTCTTGAAGAGGCTGACAGCTGTTTCTTGGAAAGTAACTCCTCCACAAAAGAGTGTGCTGTCTCAGTAGTTTTGGTTTTGGTCACAGTGTGAATCAATCACTCTTGGGGAAGTGGGGGCCATTGAAACCCACTGAAGCAAAGCAGCTTTTCGGCATGATCGACTCGACGCCTTGCCAGGTTGCCTTATGTAATATGCTAATACTAATTCGGAAACCAGGTTTCCGAGATGTAACTTTGGTATGATTCTGAGAATCCAGTTGCTGTGGCGCAGGGTATTTTTTTTTTTTTTTTTTTTTTTTTTTTTACAGTGTCTGGTGGTGTCAGGGAACCACAGGCAGCAGGCTGTTCTTCTCTGGAGTTACACCACTGTGCGTTCACCATTCTTTTACAAAAACTCCAGTGAAGACAGGTCTTAGATCTGAGTTGTGGGTTGAGTTGACTGCTGGAAGTTCACTCAGAGTGTAGTAAGTTACAGATGAACCTGGTCTGGTCTCTTGCAGCCAAAACAGGAGAGGGGCTGTGCTCTGCGCTCTCGCCGTCAGCCGTGCAGTGGGACGCCGTGACCTTCTTCACGGAGGGTGTGATGGGACAGGTTTTCAGACACGTGGAAAAGGAGGTGGAGCTCATTTTACTCACCAAAGACCTGCTGATATAGATTTCTTTGGTCTGCTTGTTTATTATTTGTTTATTCAGTTTTCTATTGGAGCTTATTTGTTTATTTTCTTGATTGTAATGTGTAGAAACTGCCCGTGGAACAAGGCATGGAGCTGCTGCAGGCTGTAGTGAACTATGTGACGCGGGATCCCCTCATCCTCTCCTGCATCCTCAGCACATTGTCCTGCTTCTTCCCCTTTGTCTTACACCAGCCCCAGTTTCTGCCTCAAGTTTTTTCTAAAGTAAGATATTTGATCTTCTATGTTTTGCTGGTATCTGGAGTTGTGTTAATAACCCTGCGGAAGGCGAATTGGAAAAATGAAAATCTTGCTGATTTCATGCTTTGACCGTAAGAATGTGCTCTAATTTTAAACACACATGTTTTGTTTTGTTTAGTTATTTCCAGCCATCACTTTTGAAGTGGTTGAAGAAAGCAAGGTAAGGGATCGTGTGAAGATCTAAAAGCTTCTTGCGTGTTGTAGACGTAAGTGGAAAGCTGATGGTTCTGATTTGCAGGTGAAGGCTGATGTTATAAATGTTTTCAGGCTCCTCGAACCCGAGCGGTAAAGAACGTCCGAAGACACGCCTGCTCCTCCATCATCAAGATGTGTCGAGATTACCCTGATTTTATACTAGTACGTATTGAAGTCAAACACCACACAGAGCTAAAAGAATACACCCCAAAACTGTACTCTGTAGCCCCTCCTTCCCCCTGTTCTTCAGGGCTCAGGACCCCCACAGAGCAGGTGTGATGTGGTGGTGGATTATTCTCAGGGCTGCAGTGACACTGACGTGGTGGTGGTGTGTTAGTGTGTGTTGTGCTGGTGTAGAGTGGATCAGACACAGCAGTGCTGCTGGAGTTTTTACCTGCTCTGTGAGGCTCCTGAACCTCTCTATTTATGTCCACTTTACTCTGATAGGATGTCCTCTTATGCCTGGTGTCCATGAAAGAAAGATAAGCGGCGATACCGTTCTGAAAGAAGACAGAGCAGAAATTGATTTATAATCAATAAAAGTGAATGGGAAAACAGTTAATTGATTTATTTTTTCTCGTCTGTTTTAGCCCTGCTTTGACATGCTCTACACCCAAGTGAAGGAGCTGTTTGCCAATGAGCTGCAGCTGACCCAGATGGAGAAGTGTGCCCTCATGGAGGCGCTAGTGCTGCTCAGTAACCAGTTCAAAGACTACAACAAGCAGAAGGCCTTTTTGGAGGAGCTCATGGCCCCTGTGACAGAGCGCTGGTTCTCGGAGGAAATGCGCAGGTAACACTCAGACTGGACCTGACAGTGGCTGAGAGGCTTAATCGAGAGTACATCAATAGACAGCATGAGCAGGAGACCTGAGCTTTTTCTCAACTTAGACGGTAAATCATTAAGTACTCAGGCGTTCCAATAGCAGAATGACCTTACAGCGCCCTCTGGAACACCACTGAAGAAGCCATTGTTCATGCCTTGCTTAAGGAGTTCACCAGAGATGGAGTGTACGCTGTGACACAGCTCGTTTTATTCATAAACCCGTAAATGACGGCAACAAAAATCCAGGCCTTTTCAGCGACTCACGCGTTTCAGTGTGTCTGCTTAGCGTCATGTTGTGAGACGTATATTTCAGCATTCTGCAGACATCAGCTCAACATCAGCCTGGCTGCAGGAACAGAGGCCAGAGTAGAGAGGTGAATATGATATACAAGTGTCCCTCCGTGGTTACGTATTTGGACGGAGGTCAATTGGAGGTATCTGTGTCGTCAAAGGCTTCCCCAAAACTCTCAATTTCTTACGCCGATCTGCGATGGGGAAAGTGATAACTGTACTTCACATTTTGAAGCTCTGTTCAGGCATAAACTCAGCGTTTAGTTCAACTGTGGTCAGTACAGATCTGTTTTAGAGCCCTGGCCTGTACACAGACCCAGGACATTAGTCCAACCAGAGAGAAGTTGACTATTCTGTGTGATGTATTTGTTGCAGCGTGCTCTGGGATCCGGCCAATTTCCTGACCTTCATCGGTGCTGATCAGGTTGTCAGCGAGGCTGCTGCTGAGGACCAGTTCGGAATAAACAAGTCGAGGGTGAATTTTGGTGCTATTCTAACATCCACTTGTCTTTTTTCTGTCACAGAATTAAAGGATATAATCATTTTTAAATACTTAAAAAAATATTTACAAACTTCTTAGAGCTACTAGGCTTTTATCCGCGCACATGATAGTGATTGCTCTTGCATCAGAATGAAGCTCTAATCCTTTTATCTTTTACTGGCAGATTAGTTTTTGCGTGTACACCATCCTCGGAGTGGTGAAGCGAGCCCGCTGGCCTGCTGACTTAGAGGAAGCCAAGGCCGGAGGCTTCTTGGTGGGATACACTCCAGTTGGAACCCCAATCTACAGGAATCCCTGTGCAGAGCCAGTGCTCGCCCTGCTGCCAAACCTGCTCAACTTTATCAGGTACGGCGCTGGTCCTGGTTAGAGCTGATAAGAACTAACCAACTAATCTAGAGCGTTTTAGTTATCAGTAACAGTTCAAATCAAGAAGATGAAACTAGATCATTAGACTACACGTACATGGTTTGATTTATCTGAGAAGAAATGTGAGTTTCTTAGGTTTTATATAATCCAGATTATTGATTTGATCTGAGTAAAAGCAGCAGAGGCTTTCTGAGAATCAAACCAGCATCTTTCCAGGCCCTAGAGGTCTTCAAATCTGAACCTTGGATCCAGATTCCAGGCCTGGATTTTAAACTGTCCGGTCAGAATTGCACTATACCTGCAACTGCTAATGTACTTGACTGATACAGATACAGTGTCATTTTAAAATCCTGGCCAAGAGCACGGATCCAAAGCCTGGAATTTGAAGAACTTTCAGGATATTGTTGTGCCAGAATTTGGTGGGTTTTTTTTTTTAAATGTGATTAGAGAAATTTATAAGCTTTTGTTTGACTTTATTCGTTCTTACTTCAGGACCCACAACAGTTTATTCCTACCGGAGAATCTGGCTCGACTCAGCGAGACGTTTAGCCGAGCGTATGACGTAATGGATGTGGAGAAGAATCTTATTTTAGGTAAATGATGAGTTTCATATTTCTAGGCAGAGATGGTGCACCTGTTTAGATCTGTGTTGGTACCAGGCTATTAGCTAATTGTAGGGTTTGAGTATCCTTTCTTGGAAAAGAAGTACTGAGTCTCCTCTATTACAATGACATCAGTTCTGTGTGAATGATCTCCACAGCTATTGCCCAGCCAACCATGGACGTTTATGACTCTCCTGTGTACAAAAGCTCACTAGAACGCATGCAAGGCTTCTTCTGTACACTGTACGACAACTGGTAAGGCTTGGTTTTTGTTATGGGGAGGTGGTACTTAATATGCCACAGGTTTTGCCTCAAACGTGTGCTTTCTCCACCTTGTGTAGTTACCACGTTATCGGGCACGCCGGGCCAGCCCTGCAGCAGGACTTCTATAGGATAGATGGACTAGCTGAGCAGCTGGTAGGCTCTGCCTTTATCCACTTGGAACATATTCCTGACCATAGGCTCCGCCCCATACTCAATATCCTTTTATAAATATCATCCTGCAAACAGAAAAAAAGAAAAACAATACTGTAGTTCAGTTTTCATGGCAGTGGTGTTCACCTTAACAGAGTTTTTTCACGGCTCTTCATGAGATCTCTGGTCATGTCCTGTCCACCGGATTACTATGACAGCCTACTCTGCCCCCTGTTGGGCCTTCTGTTTACTCACCTACTGCAGGTAAAGCTCATGATTTACAACACACCATGTGTCACACTGACCACACAGGCACAGGAAGAAAAAACTGAATACAGGGTAAAATGTAAATAAACTGGGGAAAAACGTTGTAGCTCTACACCTGGAAAGCCCCTCCCTTGTGACGGGATTGGCTCTTTAGGTGTGTGATGTATGAAACCCTGGCTGTCTGAATCTGTTACTGCACTAGTGCTCAGATTGTTGGACTCCACTGAATGTACGTTTCTTTGACAGTAGGATGTTCATCTAATACAAATTAAGCTCTGCATTGGCAGTGATGTTCTTCCAGCACCTGACTCCCTCGTCTCACCACAATTAAATGATGTTGCATGCCTGAAGACGACATAAATCTTTCAGAAACTCCACCTCAGACGTCTAATATTGATTTCTACTCTTCCACAGAGACTCAGTCTTCGATGGCAGGTCATCAACCAAAGAACCAATGTGTGGTGAGTGAACTATTCCCCTGTGTAAACTGAGAGGATTCCTTGGTGATTGTTTTTTTCTGGAGGGGTTTCTAAGAATGTTGGAGCATAAAGCGGTTTCTTCTATGTCAGTGATCCCGATGATGACGAGGGATGTGAGGAGAACCAGATGACCCAAGAGATGCTGGAGGACAGGCTGGTGCGACTACTCACACGCGAGGTCATGGATCTGCTCTGTGAGTTTCCTATCTTTTAGTTCTGAGTCCTCTGGGTCATTTGACTGTTCCTAATTCCTGATTTGATGACTGCTCTTCGTGCAGCTTTGTCCTGTATGTCCAGAAAGATGCCGGAACCAGCGGGAAACAAGGAGGATGCAGATGGTGAGTTCATGACATCATTAAGTAACAGAGACGGACAGGATCATTGTTAATGGAACGTGACGTTCCATCCTTCGGTTGCAGCCTTGTTTTAGAGCTTGAGGTTGAGGAGGAAATGGAAGAAAATGATTTATGTTTCAGAGCAAAGCCATACACTAATGTGTGGGGTTTCAACAAATACAGGAGGTCCTCGGGTTACATCAGTTACGATGTTTCGTGGTTACGACACATCTCTCATTTACTGTATAAAGCCTTGTTTTGACTTAAGTGGTTTTGCGTCGTAAACGTCATAACGCGAAATTCGTGTTTGGTGGGCTCGGCGGAAGAATACACGGTTACGCGGCTCAGGACCGAGGAGGATAGGTGTTAGGATAGGATAAGTGCTTAAAGCATGATATTTACGCACAGTATGTACCAGTGGCGGATGCTGGTCTTTCAAGGAGGGGAAGCTCAATTTCGGCCTACATCATAAAATGTGTCGGTTTATTTATACGTAAATTCTACCCTCCGTTCCTTTTTAAGAAAATGATCTGTGACCCTGTCGTACCAACAAGGCGTCTTTTCCAGGGACTTGACTAGTGTCCTCTCAATGGCCAGCAGAGCTAGGCTGCTTAAACGGCCTTGGCCCATGTGAAGTGTGTCCGCCTGTGAGTGCTTTGTGATGGTGGAGGGGCTCAGCAGCACCCGTTGGACAGAAACTGCGATAGAAGTCAGAAAGAGAGATAGATGTCGGTAGTCGTCTTTAACAAAGAAAATGCCGTAAGAGGATTAAGAAAGTCTCCGGTTCAACTCAGAACAGAATGAAAATGTAATGCTCCCACGGATCTTTACACCAAAGGATCGCTGATTCGCTCATTTCGCTGTCACTCAAAAAGGGATTCAGCCTCAGACAGATCATCCAATCATCATGCAGAAGCTGAGCGTCCGGGCCAGCCGAGGCCAGCCCACTGCCCCATAGACCCCCAGAGACGCTCAGCGTCCTATGGGCGGGACAAAGCCCAGCATTTATCCAATGACTCGTCTCGTTTCGCTGCACTTCGCTATTGAACTCTGTGGACGCTCAGCGTCCTCGCTATTTAAAGCACTGTGAAGCTGTGGGAATGATTGAGAGGAAAGCCGCGTCTTTACCAGTGATAAGAAGCTGATTCTGAACAAAAGTTGAGCGCGTTGTAGTGCATATTTATTCAATGACATGTACACACAACAGTATATATTTGATCACTTATTTTTTTTACATTTTAGGGGAAGCTTAGCTTCCCTTGCAGTCTTAGAGCAATCGCCTCTGGTATATACGTATGTTCCGACTTACACCGAAAATCGGTTTACGATGCGACGTAGGAATGGATCAACATCGTAAGTTGAGGACCCCCTGTATTTCCAATATTCCATAAAGTGTGTGTGTGTGTGTCTGTTCACTGCCATGGATAGGTTAAATGTGCAATTTCATTGTACTGCTGTGAAGTGACACAACACTTTCAAATTGAGATGATCATTAATAAATATTTCAGTTTTAATATTAATACAAAATAATACAAAGAAAACTAAGCTTTTTTTGCATTTTTAAAGCTTCATATCTTTGCCTTCTGCTTTTTTTGTTACAAAATATTCCCTGTGATATCACAAAGAATAGTCATAAATATAAGTCGCTTTGGATAAAAGCATCTGCCAAATGCATAAATGTAAAATGCATAAATGTAAATATAAAGAACGCATTTGTAGCCGTGTTGATGTTTTCTCTTTGTTTAGGAGACGAGGAGATGATGGCGACGGATTCCACCCAGTTAAGCTCCTCACAAAATGCAGAAGAGCTCACTGAACTGGGCAAACGGCTTCTCAAAAAAGAGGTAGCGATAAGCCTATGGTTAATGGCCAGGATGTTGCTTTGACCATTTGCATTCTCTGAATGAGTTCTGAGCACATTTGATCTGTTTGCATTTAGGACACTTATATGAATCTACTGGCCCTCTCTTATAACTCCCTGTCCTGGAGGGACACTAACAACTGTCAGCGTGTTACACAGGTGTGCTGGGCTCTGCTGAGACAGGTAACTAATGGAAAATAGCTTTCATCAATGCCCTTCTTCACTGTGTAAATGTACTGCTCTGTTGTGGTGTAGCTCATTGCTCCATTGGTGTTTGCAGGTTGTTGGGGGAAACTTGCTTCCAGAAGCCGTAACCTGGATCTACACCAGCGTGCTGAAGGCTCTACAGATGCACGGTCAGCATGACGGCTGTAACGCGGCCCTCACCCAGCTCGCCTTGCTCATCTACGACGCCCTGGTAAGCCTCTAATGGACCGTGGGACTACAGCGCTGGTCCTTTTTTTACTGTGCATTCACACCAGCAGGGAGTTTTTGCATCTCGTCGCTCAAATCGTTGTTCAACCCATCGAACTCTGAAACGTGACATACCTGAATGTCCTCTGTGCTCTCCGCAGCGGCCCCGATACACTGAGCTGCGCGCCATCATGGACCAAATCCCCAACATTAACCTGGAGCAGCTGGAACAGTTTGATCAAAGGACGGTAAACCCAGGACTGCAGAAAGTAGGGGAGAAGAAGAGGAAAGACCAGTTTAAGAAGCTCATCGCAGGCGCTGTGGGGGTAAGGAAAGCTCTTTTTAATAAATAACACCATTCACTAATGTTGAAGTGTCCATTTGTGTTGTTTCAAGCGCTTTTTGACCCTCTTCCTTTCAGGTTTTTTAACTCTTCTCTGACAGAAATGGACACTAATGGTCAGTGTAGTGTGGCACATTTCTGTTTGTAATCTGTTCTCAGATTTATCCACACCCTGTTCTAGCACTGGTATCTCAGAACAGAACTGTGAAACTGGGCTGGACATGTGGAGGCTGTGTTTTGGACCTGATGTAAACAGCAAACAGAGCAGAAGCAGCAGTCGAGGGCCTTCAGGTTCTGTTTCACCTTTTCCTCAGCGTCCTGGGAAATTATTCAAAGAAATTATTCAGAGAACCGAGTAAAGAATTAAAGAACCGCTGCTAAGACTTAAAAAAAAAAAATAGCATCTCCTCGCTCCTCACTGCTGTGCGCTCGGGGTCGGGGTGAACAGCGAGCGGCTCATTATCATTTAATTTATCATTTAAAGGAACAGGTGCTGAAAGCGGGCGTTCTGAACAGGGCTGTTTACACAGGGGGAGAACACTGCTGTGGGGCTCGTAGGGTTTGGACCAAAGCAGGTCACAGACGGTTCATTAAGAAACAGAACTGTGTTCCACTGTGGAGGAGAGGGGGTGTATGTCTCTCTTTATCAGCATTGCTTTATAATTGTCTTGGCCCTGTGTGTTCATTCATGTTTTTCTACTCTGTGACACTGCAATGTTTTTGTCTCGATAGAAACCCCTGGGGCAGCAGTTTAAGAAAGAAGTCCACATCCGGAACCTTCCTTCCCTCTTTAAGAAGGTGAAGCCTTGGAAAGACGTTGTCAACGAGGATGTTGGTTTGGCCAATCTGTTCACCACTGATCATGACGACTGACGTAATGAAGACTAACTTCAGTATCAGTGAAGACTAACGTGGTATTACAAGTGGCCCAGTCTGAAACAAACAGCATATGCTCCTAATAGTGGATAATTTTTTTATTATTCCTTGCTACAGTGTACATTTCTTTTAGATTTAGTTTTTTTGTGCCATTTTGTTGAGCCGCTGAGATGAAGAATGGATATCTGAGGAGGAGTAGAGACAAAATGAAGAGGAAAAACAAAAGCTAAATCACAACAGAAGTTAAGCTCAGAGGAATTTTGTAAAATGCATCCCGGACGTTCACAGAAGACGCAGCACTACATTCCATCTCTACCATTCACTTAGCGGGTTTGTCATTAGTTATTTTTTTATTAAACATCATTTTCATCTAAACACTAACACCAATGAATTGTTTGTGTACAGGAGACTATGTAAAAAAAAGTGCTGTGTTGTTTATATTTTGCTGTTTTTAATAAATGTAGACTCAGTGGTCATCGAAGGATTTGGTGATTGTTTTGAATTTTATATGTTCCATGGTGAAATTGTTCTTCAGAGGGAAATGTGTAAGCCAAAAGTGCAGCAACACTGCTGTGTCTGATCCACTTTGTACACTCTCTCTCTCTTTATATATACAGCACCCTCCATAATTATTGGCACCCCGAGTTAAAATGTGTTAAAAGCCTTAAAATAAATGCTTTTTTTTATTTCAGAAGCATAATCTCACTCTGAAAAAAAAATTGAAAAAAGCAACCTTCAGCTCAAGTTAAAAAATAAAATAAAGAAAAAATCCTAACCCTTAATTTCTTGGAAATAAATGTATTTGAACCGTTTGTCATTTCTACTGCAGTGTATAAAGTGGATCAAAGTAAATAGGAACCTTTAATTAGTAATTCATCACTTCCTGTTTCCCTGGGGTATAAATATGATGTTACAAAGGGAAAGACAAGAGAACACAATGTTAAAGTAAAGCAGATGTGTGTCGACCTTCATAAATCAGGCAATGGCTACAAGAAAATAGCCACTCACCTGCCCTCATCTACAGTCAGAGCAATCATCAAAAAGTTCAAAACATCTGGAACTGTGACAAACTGTGACAAAACCTGGAAGAGGACGCAAGTGTATCCTGCACCACACACAGTGAGAAGGATGGAAAGAGAAGTAAAAAGTTCTCCAAAGCAACAAACACCTCATGCCCACTGTTAAATATGGGGGACGATCGGTGATACTGTGGGCCTGTTTCTCCTCCAGAGGACCTGGGAACCTTGTAAGGATGGGATAATGAAACCTTTTGAAATATCAGGACATTTTGAATCAGAATCTGGTGGCCTCGGCCCGAAAGCTGAAGATGAGTCGTCACTGGGTCTTTCAGCAAGATAATGACCCTAAACGTGTGACCAAATCTACACAAAAATGATTCACAAGGCACAGAATCAAGCTCCTCTCATGGCCATCTCAGTCCCCAGACCTCAACCCAATAGAAACCTGTGGTGAGCTGAAGAGGAGAGTGCACAGCAGAAGACCCAGGACTCTGGTCGATTTAGAGAGGTTGTGTAAAGAGGAATGGTCGAAGATCCATCGTAATCAGCCTTGTGAAGATTTATAGTAGAAGATTAAGTGCTGTCTTGTTGGCAAAAGGAGGTTGTACAACGTACTAACGCCAGGGGGCGCCGATAAATGTGGCACACATGATTATATTCAAAAGATTTTTAATGTGATTTTTTCCCACCAAATAAAGACACTTGAATTAAAGCTTGGATTTCTCTCTCTCTTTTTTGCATTGTTGTCAAATATTATTATTATTTTTTAATTATTTATAAGAAGCCAAAGAACACTTCTTAACCAGGGGTGCCAATAATTATGGCACATCTAGTACATCAGTCATTAAAGAACAAGGTGAAATGAGGACTAACAGCACATTACAAAGTGGAACAACTGAATGATAACTTGAGTAGGAATTTCTACTGTATCTACTCACTTTCCATTTTTATCAACTCCACAGCTTTATTAGTTTTACAATTAGTGACAAACTCTTCTATTTCTCTGCAAACATTTTTAAACGGTTCCTCAGCGCTCAGGACCCCCACAGAGCAGGTGTGATGTGGTGGTGGATCATTCTCAGCGCTGCAGTGACACTGACGTGGTGGAGGTGGTGTTAGTGTGTGTTGTGCTGGTGTAGAGTGGATCAGACACAGCAGTGCTGCTGGAGTTTTTAAACCCTGTGTCCACTCTCTGTCCACTCTGTGAGACACTCCTCCCTCGTTGGCCCACCTTGTAGATGTAAAGTCAGAGACAGTAGCTCATCTGTCGCTGCACAGTGTGTGTCGCTCGTCCTCTAGTCCTTCATCAGTGACACAGGACACTGTCGGCTGGATGTTTTTGGTCCAGCAGTGACACTAGTGTGTCTGATCCACTCACACAAGCGCAACATCAGAGTCACTGCAGTGCTGAGAATAACCCACCACTGAAATCGTACCTGCTCCGTGAGGGTCCTGATGATTGAAGAATAGGGCAAAAGGGGGCTGACAACGTATGCAGAGCAACAGATTGGCTACAGTCTGTAAGTGTGGAACTATAAAGTGATCTGTGTGGTCAGTGGAGATGTTCATAATATTACAACATTGTCTGCTGCTTATCTGCATTAGCCATATTTCCCGTGAGTAAAGACACAGGTGATAAAGCGAGGTTAATTAAGGGATAATGGATACTGAGCTAATTACTGCACAACTCAAAACAGCTGTTGTCGCAGCCTTAAAAGTCGGCACTAGGGTGAAGGTTGTTGATCTGCAGCTTTTGTTGAATCCACATTGTGCAAAAATGGCTTTTGGAAGAGCATTCCTCGCACAGGTCCTTGTTATTTGTGCTATAAACAAGTTTATTTCTTTCAGTGTTATGAGCAGTTCTTTGCCTGGAGGTCTGACTAAAGCTCCAACTAACTCCTTTCAAGTAGTTCAACCTGCCTTTTTTGCAACACAAGTCTTCAATGGTTATATCTCCAGAGAAGCCAATGCCTACAAAATCCTCAAAATCCTCTCTGCACAAACTCAGGTACAACCCTAAAGAAGCTTAAAGTTAATAACTGGCAACTCCACATTGGTGTTTTTCTTTTTAATATTTGGTGTTGAATGTGTGATTTTAATAAACAAACTGTTTAGTTGGTTATAGCTATTTACTAGAACATGTATTTATTATTATTAAATAACCTATAGCATTTAGGCCCTTGTTAGACCTAACAATTTCACAGCTCTCAAAATGCCTTTCCACAAAGATCTATCTTTAACTTCAGGAGCAGGTAGTTGTTTTTTTTTTTAGGGCTATGGCTGAGCTGCAGGGTGGATATTATCTTAATGATGCAGTGTGATGCTGCACTCTTTAACAAACTGAGGTTTAGTTATGTTTTGGACAGCAGACAGTGAGGAAAACAAAGTACTGAAGTATATTTAAAAAAAAATGGTGGCACGTCAAATTCATTGAGCAATTTTATGAAATTAGTGTTTACTTTGGTACATTAGAATCCTTAGTTAAATGTCAGTGATGAAGACTGGGGTGGGGAGCAGGGTTTCACATTCTAAACCCATTTCTAACGTGCTACCTCTTGGCTTTAGTCAAAAATAATAGCCTTTTGTTCACTTGTTAAAGCAGCTAAATATATAGAACAGTATTGGCCTGGCATTTTAATGATTTCCCTGCTTTAACAAACCAAAGCCACCAGTACTGAGTTAATTGGAACATATGGGCAGGGTGCGTCAGGACCAGAGTTGAGAAACACTACTTATACAAAGCACTTTGCTAAATTGAATTAATGTGGCCACATTGCTACCTACAGGTGGTGGCAGGTATCAACTATTATCTTGATGTGGAACTTGTGAGGACACGGTGCAGGAAAACTGTCCCTGGGTGGCTTCTCCAGTCCTGTCCACTAGATGGCAGTCAGAAGGTAACTTCTTGAATTCATTTGGCATTCATTTATCACTTGCCTAGTGTAGAGTGAGATGTAGGATGTTTTTTTTTTTGCCCTTCCTCCTGTAGAAGCCTGCTTCAGACTCTGTTCCATCACTTGGATCCAGTTCTCATGTCTTTTTTGTTTGCTTTTCTAGACTCTGCACTGTATCTTTGTGGTGTATGACATCCCCTGGCAGCACACAATGAGACTGACAACGCTGAAATGTCTGCCAATAAACAAATCGTAGCTGGTGTTAGTGTGTGGATGGAGTCTTCCAGGTGTTTGTTACATTGTTGGAAATGTGCATGTAATAAATTCATATGTGGAAAATGAACTTGGCTATGCATTTCTTTCATGTATCCTGTAAACATTTGGTGTTGCCAAAAGTGGGGGGGATACATATTTGAGCAAAAGCTTCAATCTACACCTGGCCTTTCAAATAGGAGTTGTGGGTTTTTTAAATGTATATTGGCTTTGCGTCACAGCACTTAAAAATAGCCAAATGCATGGTTCATCTAACGGAGTGCCTAGTTCATTACTTCATGCAGGCTTTAAGTAACAGTCTGGTTCTCTTCACACTTTTAAAAGGATAAGTTTCATTATGCTGACCCTCAGGTTAGGTTATTAAACATCTTTTAGCATGACTTTGACATTAAAAAAACAACTGTCTGAAGTGTGGTCCACAAACTGGCTCACTCTCGAATGTTGCTTATAAAGTAAAACGTAGGTTATTAAAACTTCTCCACTCAAAGTAGTGTTAATAAAGTCTAACTCCCGGTAACATTTTACTTGTACAATATAAATAGTGTTTAAGTTCTGGAACTGGGTGCTACTTGGAAGAGATCAGAGCTCCGTTCCTCTGAGTTATGGGCCCTATTTAAACGGTTTTTTTCTAGTTTTATTTCCTCAACACCGAAGTCTAAATGATAAACTCGGTTCTGAATGAAGCCAAACTGTTTTTATATCCTAGTATTGAGGTTTCTTGGTTACGCACCAAAATGGCGGCTAAGTTGCGTTTTATGGGACGTCAATGGTAAGCGCCATTTTAAGTTTTTTTCACGAATATAACTCGTTTACAATTCTTATAGTTTATATCAAAAGACTCCTTTTATGCGTTAAAATGACAAATAACTGAGAAACTCTGTCCTGTTTATCCGCTTTACATTTGTAAACCGTCCTCTTCAAATAAACTCTCCAGAGGCTCGGGCTGCGTCGCGGTATAGTATGGAGAGAGATCAGTCTCAAAATACTTTACAAATGCGTAAATGTTAATCCACAAATTAAACACAAGTCACTTATCCTTCACTGTTCTCAAAAACATATCCCAATTTGTCTCAGTCTGTAATTTGCACAAATAGTTACATAAACACGTTATTTTGGTTTTCATTGATATATCACAATTTTATGCGAAAATAAATACATTTGTTTAAATTTACATTGTAAATATTTGTAAAGTCGAAGTCTCGTTTGTGAATCTGCGAGTCACTCACGTTTTTCGTGACGTGCATTTGTTCATTTCCTCTCGCGAATTTTTGGATTTTGAGACTTTCCTTTCGCATTTCACCCGCTCCAAATACAAATGCAGGCTGATCCACAAATGTGGCCAACAGGAGAACAAGCCACCGCTAGGGGGCACTGTTGTTTCCCCCGGTGTCTCAGGACTGACCTGTTCAGGGCCGCAGAAAAAAAAAACCTGTAGGCGGGACTATGACTCCATTGGCTGCCGCAGTAAATATAGACCGCTAACTCTGGCTGTTAATTGGCTAAATAAAAGTGATGACCAATGAGAATCGCATATTCTGTTCTGGAGCCGTGGGGTCTCTGCCCCTCCCTCTGTCTGAGGAAGAGCATTTGTCTGTAACAAACCACCCGTTTTAACAGTCCAATCTCAAAAATACGAAACACATCAGTCCCATATCAGTCCAATAATCAACACAGTTTTAGTCCAAATACGGGATGATTTTAACGTATTATATTTGATAACCCTAGTCTGCAGCGAAATTAGGGAGGTTCCGCTGGACTTTAACGTCGTTAAGTTTAGGGCACTTCCAAAAGAGTTCCCCAGTGATCCCCCTCCTAACGGTCTGTGATATGAAGCTGAATTCAGCGGCTTGGGCGGCATTTTGTCCGAACTTCCACATTAAATGTTGCGCAAATGCGTCTCCGTTTAAAGTTGTCCCCCACGTCCTAAAACAACAGTGCCCCCTAGCGGTGCCTTGTTCGCCTGCGGGCCACATTTGTGGATCAGGCTGCATTTGTATTTGGAGCGGGTGAAATGCGAGAGGAAAGTCTCAAAATTTGCAAATTTGACTTTACAAATATTTCCAATTTAAATTTAAACAAATGTATTTATTTTCGCATAAAATTGTGATATATCTCTGAAAAACAAACGTGTTTATGTATGTAACTGTATTTGTACAAACTGCAGACGGTGAGACACAGAGTGGGATGTGTTCATTTGTGAACAGTGAAATATATTTGTGACTTAACTGTGACTTAAACTGTGTTTAATTTATGGATTAACATTTACGCATTTGTAAAGTATTTTGAGACAAATCTCTCTCCATAGACTGTGGTGGAGAGGTGGACTTCCTGTATGGTCTCAGTACAACACCCTGCTCTTTCACAATAAAAGACAGCGGCTGAGGAGCAGGTAAGAGAGAAAGTCTTTCTTTAATGCACTTATTACCTCCTGCATATTGCACTCAGTGTAAGGTGTATTGTATAAATTGTGCTGTAGTTTGAATGTTCCTCTTTTGTAAGTCACTTTAGATAAAAGCATCTGCCAAATGCATAAATGTAAATGTAAAGGTAAGAGCCCATAATCAGGTGTGTTTTCTGTGGAGGACGTGCTGATTTATTTTCACAAACGGAGGAATTCTGATTTGAAAAAGAGCTGCTGCTTTTATTTATCTGTTTACAGCTAGAAAGATTATTGATATATTTTTGATGTGAATACACATTTGCTGGAAGCTAACATTTATCACATTTTTAATGAAGAAGTAAGTATTAATAATGATAATAGAGTAATAAGAACTCTATTAATAATAAGAACTAAGTAACAGTACTCATTTAGAATCTGTATTAACCTGCGTGTCTTTTCAGCTGGTACACTCCATGCTGAGGCAGTTTGCATCTCTGCGGCTGGTGCGATATTTTGGTAAGTAATTCAACCTCATGGTTTAGTGGTCAGTGGTCTAAGTGTTGGCTCTGTCACCAGGACGTCACTGTTTCGGTCGCTGGTGGCAGTCAGAGGCCAGGAGTCCACAGGCTCTACTCCACAATGCAGCCAATTTATTATTATTTTTTGCACCAAATATACCTTCATATGTATTTTTCCTTTTGATTAAACAGAGTTTAATTTTGTGTCCCCTCTAGATCATCACAAACAAAGCTCAACAGAGTCATCACACCATGCCCTTTGACCTGTCTCCCCATCTTACATCTTATTCCCCTGATACTGAGTTTGGTGACAGTAAAAACTACCTCCACAGACTGGCCATCTTCCTCATCGTTGCTGAGTGTATGGGTTTACCGGTTCTGGTCTGGGCTCTTACTGTTCTAGACCATCATCATAAACACAATGGCAGAGTTTCAGTCTCCGTCATTCTCCTCCTCCTCTGTGGTATAATGGAGCTACTTTTAAATCCATTCATAGCAACAAATCTGATCCACGGAGACTGCGACTGGAACACAAACAGGGCATGTTGGACAGTGTTATCGTTATGGTACGGGTTCCGACACTGTGGGGTTTACCTGCAGCAGATGATGGTGTTGGAGAGTGTTCTGACTCTGAGACGTCCGCGCTGCTCTGCTCATGTTTTATTTCTGCCCTGTTCCATTACACTCTCTACCACTGCATTAATTTATTTTTTCTTGTGTGAATTTTTTAAATCATATGTGTTTCTCCTTTTTAGTCTGTCTTTTCTTCTTTCTGTGACAGTCGCGTCATGGTTAGTTCCCTGTAGAACCACATCCATGAAAGAACACAGGCCTAACCAAACCACCAAGCAAGACTGGACACTGTTAGTTTACGCCACAATCACGGTGATGCTGTATTTAATGTCTCTCTCTCTGTACTCTGTGATAAATATTTGTAACTTGTTTATAATGAGTGAATGTCTGCTGAGTTTGAGAGTGGCTATAGACCCTCTGCTGTGTGTGCTGGTCTGCAGACAGGAACAAACATACACCTCCTCAGATCTCAGTACTGAACACACAGCGGTTCAAGCTGAACACTCAGTGTGATCTGAAAACTGAGACTGTCCTTTTATTAGAGTGAAGAGGGAAAGAGTGTTTTAAGAGTGTTTTAATTCATTAAATGAGAGAGAGCTTTTTAAAGATCATGTCTTCCTGTTACTGTATTCACATCAGATGTTCTGACTCGTTTTTTGTGTCTCCAAGTCATCACTCTCAACAAGTTAATTTTTAATCATTTTATTAATTCTTTCATTCATTCATTCATTCATTGTCAGTAACCTTTATCCAATTCCAGGCGGTGGGTTAGGAACCTACCCAGAATCACTTAGCACAAGGCGGGAACACAACCTGGAGGGGACACCAGTCCTTCACAGGGCAACACACACTCACACCTACGGACACTTTTGAGTCTCCAATCCACCTACCAACGTATGTTTTTGGACTGTGGGAAGAAACCTGAGCACCCAGAGGAAACCCACGCAGACACAGAGAACATACCACACTCCTCACAGACAGTCACCCGGAGGAAACCCACGCAGACACAGGGAGAACACACCACACTCCTCACAGACAGTCACCCGGAGGAAACCCACGCAGACACAGGGAGAACACACCACACTCCTCACAGACAATCACCCGGAGGAAACCCACACAGACACAGGGAGAACACACCACACTCCTCACAGAAAGTCACCCGGAGGAAACCCACGCAGACACAGGGAGAACACACCACACTCGTCACAGACAGTCACCCGGAGGAAACCCACGCAGACACAGGGAGAACACACCACACTCCTCACAGACAGTCACCCGCAGGAAACCCACACAGACACAGGGAGAATACAGCACACTCCTCACAGACAATCACCCGGAGGAAACCCACGCAGACACGGAGAACACACCACACTCCTCACAGACAGTCACCCGCAGGAAACCCACACAGACACAGAGAGAACACACCACACTCCTCACAGACAATCACCCGGAGGAAACCCATGCAGACACAGGGAGAACACACCACACTCCATACAGACAGTCACCCGGAGGAAACCCACTCTGAAATGCAGCTTGCTACAAAAATGCCTTTGCAGAATCTGATGATTCTGCATCCATTAATGAACTGATTTAGCTTTTAATGATATAAAACAGTAACTGCATTAGGATTTTCACATTCAGTTTCATATAAGGTTAGTTTCAGGGGCTGTGTTTACTACTTCTCAATTTAAAATGTTTGTCAGAGGGAATATAACTGAAATGATGAAATATTCAAATATATTCTTTTTCATTTGTTTCTCTATGGAAGCAAATCTGTCTCATCAGACTTTGAAATATCACCACCTTTGAATTTGTAGCACTGAATGGCTGATGGCGAAATACGAACACAACTTCTACACTGTGGAAAAACGACACGTTTAGCTTCTTTCCGCTGAAGCTAAACTCTTTATTTTCTCTGTTTATTTTCAAAGTGTCTCAAAAATCTGAAAGTCTCACTAAAGACAAAATGTCTTGTGTCCTGTAGTTTGATCTTCTTCTACTTTGTTCTTATTTATCTTAAGTCAGAACGTAAATAAATGTAGATACCAATGTTGTGTTGTATTTCCAATTTGCCATCTATTTATCAGGGCTTGGGCTCACTGTGGGGCTGTGTTCCTCTGTGGTCTGCTGCTGCTTCTGTAAATAACACAGAGAAGAGCTTGAGGACAAACCACACAGTCAAAGTTGAGCTCAGTGTGGTTTGTATTTTCAGCCCACGGTGGTCTGCTATTCTCATTGTTTCTTACTCTAGCTAACGCTAGCAGCTCTCTGACCTGTCTAATGGACGTTCATTTCCATTAGGTCCAAAGGAAAATATGAGGAAAACACATTTCTCCCATCATGCTTTGTTATAGCTTTAAAAAAGAATAATAATTGAGAGTCGCTGGTTCCTGATTGGACCATAAACGGCCACAGCACCTTTAGTGGTTAGGTGTAGGATTTAAACGATGGTGATGTTGTGGCTGCAGGTTGGAAGAGAGTGGGGTGGACCTTATGTGGAGCTCTAATGGGTTGGTATGGGATATTTTTATAATGAAATAATAACACACATGTATCTAGTTTTCTAAATACATTTACGCCCATTTCATTAGTTCAAAAGTGTGTAACAACCCCAAAATTGAAAGTTTCTTCAATAACACACAGGGCAAAGACTGAAAACAATACAGCGTTCATTTTCATAAAACATTTATCAGGGAATAAAACCCATTTCTTTAACATGGGAGATTTCAAGTAGAAATCCAGAATAGAACGAGACGTATGATGTGCCACCACTTTCACCCTCGATAGAGACAACTGCTTGATAAATTTAAACCGAAACCTAATGGCAGGTGAAAGGCTGGTTTATCAGAACACAACATCACAGCATCTGGGCCTTGACATGTTTTCTTCAAACTGAAATGCTGTAAATAAAACCACATTCTGATTTTTAAAACAGTGTTTCAAGGACATTTTCAAGCATTCATTCATTTATAAGTTTTCTGTAACCACTCCATCACGTTCAGCTACACACACACACACACACTCACCCAACCACTCACACACATTTAAAGCTATGCACTTTAAATTATGAAGCGCTCACTGCTGTATTTATTCTGTCTACTTCTAGTTTATTTTAAGACCGAAGGAAAATAAAAGTAAATAAAAGTAACATTTTGAATCTGCCGTCCATTTATCAGTTTTTGATCTCATTTTGGAGGATGTTTTTCTCAGTAGTCAGCGACTTCTGGAAATAAACAGAGAAGATCATGCAGAAAAACATCTACGGTTAAAGTGTGATGTGGTGGTTATTTTTAGCCCTCAGTCGTCCGCTGCTGCATTAAGCAGAATATAGAAGAGTTCACAAATGTGTGCAATACTTCGTCACATTGTGATGTCTCCCATAAACTTACAAAGTTGGAGAGGGCCAGTGTGTCACATTACAAAGATAATCCAATTATTCCCATGTCAGAAAATCTGTCTTTAATTTTATAAGCAAACTGTAAAAGGAAAAGCGTGGCCATGTGTCACTGTGTATTACGATATTATCCTGCGATAATCATCAGTGAGAAAATATGAGCTCATTAACTGAGCCTGACATTTCAGTGGTGTTTGTGTCATGAAACTGTTCTCACTTCTGAGCAGAGAGGTGGTTTTCGTCTGTGGTCTCTCAGTACAACATCCTGCTCTTTCAGAATAACAGACGGCGGCTGAGGAGCAGGTAAGAGCCCAGAATCAGGTTTGTTCTCTGTGGAGGATATGCTTTTTTATTTTCACAAATTAAGGAAACATGATTTGATAAGAGCATTAAACACAAGAACGTAGGGGTGAGTTTAATATTCGGGTGGGGTCATATTTGCTGAGTCAGTCACACCCCATACCCAAGTAATAGCTATAAGCGGATCCCTATGTAGATAAGGCAGTAAAATTCTGCATCTATAACGATGTGGAACCGCATTTGTGGAATTACAAAAAAAGAAGTCATTATAGACAACTTACATCTATAGGTGTGTTTACGTAAATGTCAATTTACCAAAAACAAACATAGTAATAACAACATATCACATGGTCCTAATGTCAGTTGCGGGAGTCTTTGGCTGGACTCCATCGCAGCCTAATGATAGGGCATGTTACACAACTGGAATTGGAGAAAGTGAAAGTCCACAAAGGCAAAGTGTTTGTCCTCTTCAGTAGATGGAGGAACGTTAACATGTTGCATGTTAGGAGCGCTTTCTCACGACCTGAACACAGCTATTATTATCATTCACTAACTCTCAGATCCTCCGGTGTTACACTGACAGTTAAATACAAGCCTCTTTTATAACTGTAATTATCCGTCTGTTCTCTGTTTTGCTCTTGTCACCGACGACACTAACTTTATAAACCAGACCCTGACAGTGAAGCGGAGGTGAAGCTGATGATTAGAGCAGATTTATATTTGAACAGGTGCCTAAACGAAGGCTGAAGGATGTAGTGATGGGATTTCAGTGTAGAGCCCAATTGTATTTCCACATCCCAACCCCCTTCCCATGGTTTCCTGGTGTTTTTAATTCTGACACAAATTCAGCATTGTATTCTTTAAATGGAAACGGACACGGGTTGTGTTTTTCTGGTGAGAGACAAAGAGACGTTAATCAATGTAATGAATATTTGTTTTTCATTATGTCACGTTTTCACGTGTATTCCATTACAGTAAGACGTTTATTTTTGAAGTGCCTCACAGTTTAAAGCAATACAGTTGTGAACTGCTTACATTTGGAGGTGACTGTATTCAATTTAGACACTAATTCAGCATGTAATTTTCAAAAAGCAAATCCTCGTGTAATGTTTTTCTGTAAATAGCTGTTTTGCTTTTACAAACCAGATTCCAAAAAAGTTGGGACACTAAACAAATTGTGAATAAAAACTGAATGCAATGATGTGGAGGTGCCAACATCTAATAATTTATTCAGAATAGAACACAAATCACACATCAAAAGTTTAAACTGAGAGAATGTATCATTAAGGGAAAAATATGTTGTTTCAAAATTTCATGGCATCAACAAATCCCAAAAAAGTTGGGACAAGGCCTTTTTTTACCACTGTATGGCATCCCCCCTTCTTCTTACAACACTCAACAGACGTCTGGGAACAGAGGAGACCAGTTTCTCAAGTTTAGAAATAGGAATGCTCTCCCATTCATGTCTAATACAGGCCTCTAACTGTTCAATCGTCTTGGGCTTCTTTGTCGCACCTTCCTCTTTATGATGCACCAAATGTTCTCTACAGGTGAAAGATCTGGACTGCAGGCTGCCATTTCAGTCCCCGGATCCTTCTCCTACGTAGCCATGATGTTGTGATTGCTGCAGAATGTGGTCTGGCATTATCTTGTTGAAAAATGCAGGGTCTTCCCTGAAAGAGATGATGTCTAGATATGTTGTTCTAGAGCCTGAACATAGTTCTCTGCATTAATGGTGCCTTTCCAGACATGCAAGCTGCCCATGCCACAAGCACTCATGCAGCCCCATACCATCAGTGATGCAGGCTTCTGAACGGAGCGTTGATAACAACTTGGGTTATCCTTGTCCTCTCTGGTCCGGATGACATGGCGTCCCAGTGTTCCATAAAGAACTTCAAATCGTGACTCATCTGACCACAGAACAGTCTTCCATTTTGCCACACTCCATTTTAAAAGACCCCTGGACCAGTGCAAACATCTGAGCTTGTGGAGCTTGCTTAGAAATGGCTTCCTCTTTGCACTGTAGACTTTCAGCTGGCAACGGCACAGTGGATTGTGTTCACTGACAATGATTTCTGGAAGTATTCCTGAGCCCATTCTGTTATTTCCTCGACAGTGGCATTCCTGTTTGAGGCGCAGTGACGTTTAAGGTCCCGGAGATCACGAGCATCCAGTAGAGTTTTACGGCCTTGACCCTTACGCACAGCAATTGTTCCAGATTCTCTGAATCTTTTGATGATGTTATGCACGGTTGATGATGATAATTTAAAGGTCTTTGCTATTTTACGCTGGGTAACACCATTCTGGTATCGCTGCACTATCTTTCTGCGCAACAATGGTGGAATTGGTGATCCTCTTACCATCTTGGCTTCAGAGAGACACTGACACTCTGAGAAGCTCTTTTTATACACAATCATGTTGTCAATTTACCTAATTAGTGTTAATTGGTCTTCCAGCTGTTCGTTATATGCTCAGTTTCCTTTTTCCAGCCACTTATTGCTATTGTCCCAACTTTTTTGGGATTTGTTGACACTGTGAAATTTTGAATCAACATATTTTTCCTTTAAAAGGTTACATTTACTCAGATTAAATTTTTGATCTGTCATCTATGTTCTATTACGAATAAAATATTGACATTTGCCATCTCCACATCATTGCATTCAGTTTTTATTCACAATTTGTTTAGTGTCCCAACTTTTTTGGAATCCGGTTTGTAATTGTAGCACGTATTCTTCGTGTTATTTTGGAAAAACAATGACGGGTGTGGAATGAATTTCAAATTGTCCTAATGCAGTGATTGTAGCTGTTAATCAACGCTGAAACACTTAAAAATGTTAGCGTCTAATGCTGCATCCGCTGATGAATCTAGGTCTTTTTGGGGTCCTGGGAGCGCTTTAATGCTGCCTTTGCTGTGGAGCGACACACTGCCCCCTGCTGGTGTGAGGATCTAAGGCGCTATTACATACAACCTTTGGTTTTCCCTAGTAGAGATATGAGGGACAGTAACAGCTCAGTGTCGTCGCTGTCCAGTTAAAAACACGTATCTCCATGTCTGTGGATGTCCATTTGGATTCAAACATCTCAGAGTAAGCTTGCCCTCACCATCCCGGGTTGATGGTATTGTGTGGTTGGAGGGTCTTAGCCTGTGGAACTGGGGAGAAAATTAAAGGAACACTAGATAAGATTTGGGTTTTTTGCTCCTGGGGCTCCCCCTAGTGTAATTCTTCTTTACTGCACTGTACTGAAATCAACGGAGAGGTGGAGGGGGAGGAGGTGGTTTCCTGCCCTCCCCCAAAACATACATATTGCAGTTTCTCCAGTGCTGAGCCCAGAATGGCAATGACAGAGGCTCTATTCTCCATGTTTCAGCTCAGAGAAGCTTCACAGTTATTTTTAAACTGTCATTTTAAGGTAAAAATAATTACAGTATTAGTATTTTTCTAAAAAAAAAGTATTATTCTTACAAATTAAATGCAGTCTAATTTTGTTTTTTCCTTTAGGAAAAATCCCAAACAAAGCACAACGGAGTGGTCACACCATGTCCTATTTCCTCTCTCAAGAGTTTCTATTTAGTCGTCTTCATATTGAGAATGGAGACTTCACCAGACTGTCGTTTTTCCTCGTCTTGGCTGAGTGTGTGGTTGTACCGGCTCTGGTTTGGGCTCTTAATGATGTACACCGTCATCGTAAACGCAAGGGCAGGGTTTCAGCCTTCATCTTTCTCCTCTTCACCTGTGATCTACTAGAGGTGCTTTTAAATCTGTACATAGCAACTAAGCTGCTGGAAAATGACTTCTGTTGGGACACCAAGGCGTGTAGGGCATCATTTTCTTTATGGTTTGGGTCGAGACGCTGTGCAGTTTTCCTGCAGCAGTTGCTGGTGTTGGACAGCGTTCTGACTGTGAGGCATCCACACTGCTCTGCTCATGTTTTCAATCTTCCCTGCTCCATTTTACTCTCCATCCTTGCATTCATTTATTTTTTCCTGTGTGAATTTTTTATGACGTATAACCTTCTCCTCTTCAGTCCGTTTCCTATGTTAACTTCAAACATCACCTCATGGACAGTGGCATGTAAAACCAAGAAACAAGACTGGACACTGTTCATATTTACGACAATTATAATGATCCTATATTTTATTTCTCTCTATCTGTACACCTTTATACAGAGTCAGACCCTGTTAACAATGAGTGAATGTCTGTTGAGTTTGAGAGTGGTCATAGACCCACTGCTGTGTGTGCTGGTCTGCAGACAGGAACAAACACACACCTCCTCAGATCTTAGTACTGAACACACAGCGGTTCAAGCTGAAGAGTCAGTGTAGTATGATTTTGTCGTTGTATCCATTTACTTATCTAAAGAAGTAATTTCTGGCAAAACAGTTCTCCGCAGTTTGCACTCTGCTCTACACGGGTGTTGTGTTCATTTCAATATTGTCTCACACTCCCAGCTCAATAGCATATTGTTGAATTTGCAAGCTTTGTGAACCGTCAGAGACATTGTCAGAGACACTCAGGTGGACACACTTGTCCTCACAGATTCATTTATTTTTAAAAACTGAGGTTTCTGTCTGTGTTTTTTCCTACAAGTCCAAATAAAAGCTGTATTGTGGGTCACTGAAAACTAAGGTTTTTGAAAACGCTCACCAAAGTTGTTATTTTTGAAAATGCTGTTGTCACTGTTCTCCTGTGGACTGTATGAAATGACTTGGCATTGGCAGAGAGGATTTGGAAATATTTCTCAACTGTGTGAATTGTGTGAGGAAACCGTGTGACCCTGAGGAAACCCACACCGACACGGGGAGAACACACCACACTCTTCACAGATGGTGAGGAGATCTCATCCAGGACTGAGACCCTGAAGCTGGCACCGACACCAGCTGCAGCACCACAGTGCCACCCAGTTGTTAAACTCCATATCACTGTCCTGAGAAGCACAAGAAAATCATAAATATATTAATTTTACAGCTATTTACAGCTGTCCTTCACACTGTGAAAATTTATGTTGAACGGACCAATAGAAATGCCCCAAAACTACTTGGAAAATTATTTTAGGCCTATAAATGTCCCTTACGTTAAATTTAGGATTATTGCTAATTTATAATAGCAATTTATGAATTCTGCCTAGCAATAAAAATTTTTTAATGTTATTTTATGCTTTATATGTAGATTTTAATTTGATTTTTCAGAATAATGACAGGTGCACACCTTGCTAAATAATAGATATGATAAAATTGATATAAAAAACAAAATTATGTTAAAGCGAATACAGCACCTGTGTTGTGTTTTAACAAATCTTTGCAGCTAGTGTTAGCACAAATGCTAATCCATGCTACGCTAACCCTCCGAAGAAAACTGATACATTTGCTTGACGCCGGAGCAAATGTACGTTCATATGAACTCGTAAAATTGTAAAATTGAAAACTCAAAAGCTGTTTTGACTTATACAGTTTTCTTAATTATCTTATGTACTAGCAAACGTATTTAGAGAGATAGCCTGTGTTTCAAATAAGAACACCATTTCGAACAGCCGCGTTGATGTTCCACAGGAGGGCAGTGTGCGCGCAGAGAAAATGACAGTGTTCCAAATGGCTCCCTATTCATTTCCCCTTTATTACTCACTATAAAATGCATTTGAGGGAACTTTATTCAGGAGAGTAATGATTTCCTACACTACCACTGTGTCCGAATATGTTTAGCACTGCTAAAAATGTACATTCGTTGAAAGTGACATTATTTAATAAAAACCGTATGAGGCTGTGTCCGAAATAATTCCCTACCCTCCTGAGTTCACTTCCCTAAAATAGTGAATTGTAGTCAAAAATGAATACGGAGCCATTCGGGACACTGTCATTTTCTCTACGAACACACACTGCCCTCCTGTGGCACATTAACGCAACAGTTCGATGTGATGTTCTTATTTAAAACGCTCTCTCTCTCTCTCTCTCTCTCTCCCGCTCTCTCTCTCTCTCTCTCTCTCTCTCTCTCTCTCTCCCGCTCTCTCTCTCTCAACCTCCAAATCGTTTCCTCGAGAGCGAAGGGTGTGTGTTGGACAGAAAACATTCCAGTGATTGTTTCATTAAATAAACGTTTATCATTGAATCCTCAAAGACAGAATTAAAACCAGGTCTCGTATGGGAGCTTTCTTGTAGAGAGCCAAATAAATTAATATAAATAGTATGTCCCACAAACCATTATGAATTTTCCTTCCAACATTTAACATTCATTCATTCATTCATTCATTTGCTTTTCCGCTTCTCCATTTCAGGGTCGCGGTGGCAACAGGGCGAGCAAAGAAGCCCAGACGTCTCTGTCCCTTGCAACACCCTCCAATTCCTCCTGGGGGATCCCAAGGCGTTCCCAGGACAGCCGGGAGATATAATCCCTCCAGCGTGTCCTGGGTCTAGCCCGGGGCCTCTTTCCAGTTGGACGTGCCTGGTATACCTCCAGTGGGAGCCGTCCAGAAGGCATCCTGATCAAATGCCCAAACCACCTCAACTGACTTCTCTCAATGCGAAGGAGCAGTGACTCTACTCCGAGCTCCTCCCTAGTCACTGAGCTCCTCACCCGATCACGGAGAGTACGCCCAGCGACCAGTCGGAGAAAGCTCATTTCGGCTGCTTGTATCCGCGATCTTGTTCTTTCGGTCATTACACAGAGCTCATGACCATAGGTGAGGGTGGGAACGTAGACTGACCGATAAATTGAGAGCTTTGCTTTATGGCTCAGCTCTCTCTTCACCACAACGGTGCGATACAGTGACCGCATTACTGCAGACGCTGCACCTATCCTACGGTCAATCTCACCATCCCTCTTCCCATCACTCGTGAACAAGAACCCGAGATACTTGAACTCCTTCACTTGGGGAAGGTTCTCACCCCTTACCTGAAGGGAGCATGCCATCTGTTTCTGGGAGATAACCATGGCCTCAGACTTGGAGGTGCTGATCCGCATACTGACCGCTTCACACTCGGCTGCAAACTGCTCAAGTGAACACTGGAGGCCTCCGTGCGAAGAAGCCAGAAGAACAACATCGTCCGCAAAAAGCAGAGATGCCACCTCCTGAGCTCCTCGACGGAAGCCCTCCTGCCCCAGGCTACGCCGCGCCACCCTGTCCATGAATATCAGGAATAGGAGTGAAGATAAGGCATAGCCCTGATGGAGTCCAATGCCCACACTGAACAAGCCTGACTTACTACCAAGGATGCGAACACAACTGAAACTCTGAGAGTACAAGGACCGTACGGCTCGCCGGAGTGACCCTGGCACCCCATACTCCCAGAGCACCTCCCACAGAATCTCTCGGGGAACATGGTCATATGCCTTCTCCAAATCCACAAAGCATGTGTAGAGTGGAGAAGCAAATTCCCACGCCCCCTCAATCATCTGTGCAAAAGTAAAGAGTTGGTCCATAGTTTCACGGCCAGGACGAAATCTGCATATTTCCTCCAAAATCCTAGGTTCGACTATCGGACGGATTTTCTTTTCCAGCACCTTGGCATAGACTTTCCCCGGGAGGCTGAGAAGTGTAATGCCACGATAATTGGCAAACTTTCTCCGGTCCCCTTTTTTGAAAATAGGAACCACCACCCCGGTTTGCCAATCCAAAGGCACCGTTCCCGAGGTCCATGCGATATTGTATAGGCGTGTCATCCAAGACAGCCCCACAGTATCAATCAATCAATCAATCAAATTTTATTTATATAGCGCTTTTCACAACAAAAAGTCATCACAAAGGAGCTTTACAGAGATCCGGGTCCAAGCCTCCTATGAGCAAGCCAGGGGCAACATTGGCAAGGAAAAACTCCCTCAGCACACGAGGAAGAAACCTTGGAAGGAACCAAGACTCATACGGGGAACCCATCCTCCTCAGGTCGACACTGGAGGCACAACAGAGAACAGAAGTAAAAGTGAAATGATGACAGATGAAGGGGTTATAGTAATATAAATGTAGTATATTAGTCATGATGGAGAAGCGGAAAAGAAAATGATGATGATGATGATATTAGTGATGTATGAGTCTGATGAAGGAGGAGGTGGTCAGTGATTCTGTGTGAGTTAAAATTAGGTGCAGAGTTAATCTGAGATAAAACAGCATGGCCAAGCATGATATTATAGATGAGACAAGGCCAGGATCTTGTACAGGATACCCAGGGGCTGGATCAGGGCAACACCTGGAGAGCAGGAGGACATCTCAAAGCATGAGAGAGACGGGAGAAAGAAAACCAGACAAAGGGAACAAATAAAAATACAGAGGTTAATAGGGTCATGGTAAAGAACGGGCAAATTTGTCCAGCGAAAAAAGCTTCCACGGGTCAGGCAAGAGAACCCAGCGACAGACAGCGTGTTGGCGGTTACTAGAAAGCTAACTAAAAATGCTGTAGCTATGGTGATATGACAGGGTTAATACAGAACAGTGATAATATGAATCGGTGATTGGTTGACAGCTCAGCCCCTCTCTTTACCTGAGTGTCCAAAACATACGGCTTCAGGTCAGACGACACAACCACAAAGTCGATCATTGACCTTTGGCCCAGAGTGCTCTGGTACCAAGTACACTTATGAGCAATCTTATGTTCGAACATGGTGTTCGTTATGGACAAACCATGGCTAGCACAGAAGTCCAACAACATCACACCACTCGGGTTTAGATCAGGCAGTCCGTTCCTCCCAATCACTCCTCTCCAGGTTTCCCAGTCATTGCCAACGTGAGCATTGAAGTCCCCCAGTAAAACAATAGAGTCAGTGCATGGAATCCCCTCTAGAACTCCAGTCACTGCCTCCAAGAAGGCCGAATACTCTGAGCTGCTGTTCGGTACATATGCACACACAACAGACAAAGTTTTCCTCTCTGCAAGCCGGAGCCGCATTGAGGCGACCCTCTCGTTTACTGGGACAAATTCCAGCTGTACAGGCGCCAGCCGGGGACTTGTGAGTATCCCCACACCCGCCCGGCGCCTCTCACTCTGTGCAACTCCTGAGTAGGAGAGAGACCAACCCCTATCGAGGAGTTTGGTTCCAGAGCCTACACTGTATGTAGAGGTGAGCCCAACTATATCTAGCTGGTATCTCTCAACCTCACGCACCAGCTCTGGCTCTTTCCCCCCCAGTGAGGTTATGTTCCACGTACCAAGAACCAGTTTCCGCTGACAAGTTCCACGACGCCAGGGGCCCCTTCGCCCCCGCTCTGTGCCCGATGGGCATTGCACCGCACCCCTACTCTGGATCTTGCGGGTGGTGAGCCCACTTGATCTTCCCACGTTGCCATTTCGGGCTGAGCCCAGCCGAGTTATGTGGGTTGCCTGGCCACCAGGCGCTCGCCGTCGGACACTACCCCCAGGCTTGGCTCCAGGGGTAGGTCCCGGTAACCCTTTCCTGGGCAGGGTACACTGAATTTTAATGAGTGAACTCAAAGGAATGCTTTTGGATCATGTTTGTCTGGATCTTCACTCCAGACCTGTTTGCCATGGGAGACCCTACTGGGAGCTAACAGCTCCCGACGACATAGCCCTGGAGGTCATGAGACCACACAAGCCCTTCCGCCACGACAAGGCCCTGATCCAGGAAGGGAACATTTAACAGGCAAAGACAATCAGAAAAACAGTCGTTGTAGGAAATGAAACAGAACACTAGAGGGCAGCACAGAGTCACCTTTAAAATATTTCAAAACAAAACCATTTTCCAAAACATTTGGTTCAACGCTTTTAGCTAATGCTCTGAAAAGTTTCGAAATGCCATCACTGCCAACAACTTTGAGAGAGACTGAATAGAAAGTGAATTAAATAATTATGGGGAGAACTAGGTGTATGTCCTTAACATTTTCTTGCTGTGTCTGAAATACCCCCTATTCACTATTCACTACATTACTCACACAGGGAACTGAATTAAAGAGGCTAGTGAATGGTTTCTGAAAATCCCTATCCACTCGTGTACATGGCTCCTACTTGTTGCAGTGCATTGTGGGATTTTTTTAATGCACTGAAAATTGTCCGCTATGTTCTGACACCACTAGAAAATGGCAGAACCCCAAAATAGTGCACAATATAGACACATATTTGTATCAGTGCTTTCCATGTGTTATTTAACAACACCAAGAACCATCCTAGTCTCTGTAAATGTTCTGTAGAAAGTAATAATTTATCCTAAATAATTTTGTATTCACTACAGTAACTATTAATTGCTGGAGAAATGTGTTTCTGTCCCCTCCCTTTGGACATAAAGGGAAATGAACATTCATGAGAAAGGGGAAATGTTCTGCTGACGCTGAACTGACTTGTTTACTGTGATGATTCAGTGTTCCCTTTATTTTTCTCAGCAGTGTGTATAGATGGTGTATGTGACAAAGTGTTGGACATCTATGTGTATTATATTTACTGTAGCAGCAGACCGCTGAGAGCTGAAAATACACACCACACTGAGCCCATATCTCAATTTGACTTTGGTTTATCTTCACGATCATCTGTGTTTTACAGAAGTAGCAGACCACAGAGGAAACTGCCCCTAGAGCTCAAAGCTTTTATTAAATGGACGGTAAATCAAAAATACAAGACTTTATTAATTTACATGTATTTACCTTCTGTATTAAGATAAACAATGAGAAGACAGCATAAAAACAGCAGTAAATAAACCTCATGTATACAGAATTTATCTTCGAGGACAGATTATAAATATATTTTCAGTTTTGTTTGTGATATAGATTGAATGAAATTAGGAATAAACACTGGTTACACATTCTTCAGCTTGAACCGCTGTGTGTTCAGTACTGAGATCTGAGAAGGTGTGTGTTTGTTCCTGTCTGCAGACCAGCACACACAGCAGTGGGTCTATGGCCACTCTCAAACTCAGCAGACATTCATTCATTATAAACAGGGTCCAAATATGTACCATAGAGTACAGAGTGAGAGACATTAAATACAGGGTTACTGTGATTGTGGCGTAAACTAACACTGTCCAGTCTTGCTTCTTGGGTTCGTTAGAGCTGGGATTTTTCAAGGGTGGAGTTCTACAGGTAAGTGTCCATAAGATGACTGTCACAACACAAAGAGGAAACAGACCCAGGAGAAACATATATGTATGAAAAAAATCAAATAGGATGAAACAAATGAACGCAGTGGTGGAGAATATAATGGAAAAGGGAGGATAGAGAACACGAGCAAAAGAGTTTGGAGGGACCAGAGTCCAAACATTCTCTAATACCATCAGCTGCTGCAGGCAAACACCAAAGTGTCTTAAATAGGATCTTAATGATAACAGTGTATGGCAGGTCATGTTTTGGAACCAACAGAAATCCTTTTTGATGAGTTTTGTTGCTATGTATGCATTTAAAATTAGCTCCATCAGATCACAGAGGAGGAGGAGAACGATGAAGCCTGAAACTCTGCCCTTGTGTTTATGATGATGGTGTAGAACAGTAAGAGCCCAAACCAGAGCCGGTAAACCCACACACTCAGCAACGATGAGGAAGATGGACCACCTGGTGAAGTCTTCATGCTCAGTATCAGGGTGACCAAAGGGAATAGGATCAGAGAAGAAATTGAGCATGGTGTGATCACTCTGCTGTGCTTTGTTTGGGATCTCTCCTCGAGGAAAAACAAAATAGGCACCATTTAATGTAAAGAATTCATACTTTTAAATGTCAGTGTGTTAGTTAAAACATAAAAGGCATTTAAACCATTGAAGTTATACAATAAAAGACAAATGTTGTCTGACGCACTGATACCCCCAACGCTGAGACCAGGGACCACTTGCCCATGTGTTAGAACTTAATTACTTATCACATTTTAACACCAGCTTCAGAGATGTACACAGCTTCAGAGATGAGCAACCAGACGAAGACAACAACAAACCCCACAACAGTTAAACCATCCAGCCACAGAAATTATTTCTGTCCATCAATCGCTCACACACTTCAGTTTTCAAATCTGGAGAACCACAGGAGCCACCACTGATCTATTATGTCATCACTGCAGGTTAATATACATTCTAAATAAAAATGATTATTGGTAATACTTTATTTCCTTATGTTTGTGAAAAGGTTCAGCTATAACTCTTCCTGTAAACAGTGAAACAACAACAGATGCTTGTAAACGCTCTTATTCAAGTCACAGTTCCTTTGTGAAAACAAATGTGCACATCCTCCACAGAGAACAAACCTGAATCTGGGCTCTTACCTGCTCCTCAGCCGCTGTCTGTTATTCTGAAAGAGCAGGATGTTGTACTGACAGAGCACACAGGAAGACACTCTCTCTGCCCCCCAGTGACGGTCCTAGTCCATTTCAACTGGGGGTGGAGGGGGCGGGTAGGGGGGCAGTCTAGGGCCAGTGGTTATGTTGTTTTCTAGCTTATGGTGCTTTGCAGGAATTGAGAAACAAAAGTATGCCTTCAGTTTCATTCAACATTTTATTTATACAGTTTTCAGTTACAATTTCATAATTTATAATTTTATAAAAACACATTAACAAATGATCCCCTTTCAATGTCTTCGCTATTTGAAAATCATATAGCTTCATATATAAAGTATTTGATATGCAACACATTTTCAAAAATGTTATCCTAATTATAACTAGCAAAGTACCATTACATTACACCAAAACATTGTACTTAACAGTTGCAGTTGCTGGTGTTGGACAGCGTTCTGACTGTGAGACATCTACACTGCTCTGCTCATGTTTTCAATCTTCTCTGCTCCATTTTACTCTCCATCATTGCATTCATTTATTTTTTCCTGTGTGAATTTTTTATGGTGTATAAGCTTCTCCTCTTCAGTCTGTTTCCTATGTTAACTTTAACCATCACCTCATGGATAGTGGCATGTAAAACCAAGAAACAAGACTGGACACTGTTCATATTTACGACAATTATAATGATCCTATATTTTATTTCTCTCTCTTTGTACATCTTTATACAGAGTCAGACCCCGTTAACAATGAGTGAATGTCTGCTGAGTTTGAGAGTGGTCATAGACCCACTGCTGTGTGTGCTGGTCTGCAGACAGGAAGAAACACACACCTCCTCAGATCTCAGCACTGAACACACAGCGTTTCAAGCTGAAGAGTCAGTGAAGTAAGATTTTTTCGTTGTATCCATTTACTTATCTAAAGAAGTCATTTCTGGCAAAACAGTTCTCCGCTGTTTGCACTCTCATCTACATGGGTGTTGTGCTCATTTCAATATTGTCTCACACTCCCAGCTCAATAGCATATTGTTGAATTGGCAAGCTTTGTGAACCGTCAGAGACATTGTCAGGAGCTTACGGCCATATCAATCTTAGAAATCCCGATCTTGTGGGCCTTCTGGGATCTGGCAAACAGTTTGGCTGTTCCTGTACCCGTTTAAAAGAAGCTGTTTTGATAGCTCTGGTTTTCCTGTTACTCGTTTCTACTGTTATTTATGTACTTATTTCTGTTTTTATAACCTAATAACCATCCATAGATCTATCTTATAGATTGTCTCCACAGGAATATTTATTACAGAGGCACTAAAATTGCCACCAGACCCTGGAGTAACGTTTTTGGTGTAAGTTACTAAAATCAACTAAAAGCGGTAAGTACCTGCAATTCCATGGCTACTACTGGCTGTTTTGCCTGCTCAGAGTGTGGCATGTTTAGTTTAACCCCCTTTCCCAACTCTAGCGACAATGACAGTGGTGGTGTTTGTGCTAAGTGTCAGCTAGTTAGCTCTCTGGTGGATAAAGTGGACCAGGTAGAAGTGCGCATCCGGAGCTTATTATTGTTAAGGGATAAACAGCAAGATTCAGTGCTAGCAACTCCGGGTGCCTTAGGGAGAGTTAGCACCCCCTCGACTCCGGTGTTAGAGCCCTCACAGCGGGGTGAATGGGTGATGTCTCGGCGTCATAGCCAGAAAGCTAAGGCTGATGCTAACGCTGAGGCCAAAGCTAGCCCACCGGGACAACACACTCCTCCGATTCGCGTGTCAAACAGGTTTGCCCCACTCAGCGAAGCACCCGCTGAGGAGCCTGTTAAGAGTGCTCTGGTTATAGGAGACTCTATTGTTCGACACGTGAAATTAGCTACTCCTTTAGGGGCGCCGGCAGTAACAGTTAGCTGTTACTCCTTTAGAGCGCCGGATATTAGTGGCAACCTTAGACTGTTAGCTAATAGGAGATATTCGAGGGTAGTCATTCATGTAGGGGCCAATGATATTCGTCTGCGGCAGTCTGAGGTAACTAAGGGTAATATTAGAGAGCTGATTAAACTGGCCCAGACGATGTCCGATGCCGTAATCTGCTCTGGTCCCATACCAACGCGGGCGTGGCACTGAAGCCTACAGCAGACTTTCGGCGTTAAACTGCTGGATGTCCAAGTGGGCTTTATAGACAATTGGTTACATTTCGAGGGCAAGCCTGGTCTTATAGGTAGGGATGGTATCCACCCCACGCGGGAGGGTGCTGCCTTACTTTCTTGCAGCATAGCACATAGTCGTTTAGTTAGTCAGCAGAGTAGTGTAGACAGCTGCTGACAATCCAGAGCCGGGACCAGGCCGCAGACAGACGGGCTAAACCGACCGTCTGTGAACTGCCTTGAGGCGTCACCTAGGTTCAACTGTATTGAGACTGTGTTTTTCCCCCGAACTAAATGTAAAAGTAGAAAAACAAAATCAGCCTGTTTCAGCAACCTAATCAATATTAAATCATACACAACACCTAGCAGCAACACCTAAGAACTAAAATTTGGGTTACTCAACATAAGGTCACTAAACTCAAAAGCATTCATCCAAAATGATATCATAAGTGATCATAAATTCAATGTTTTCTGTCTCACGGAAACATGGGTTAGACCAAATGAATATTCAGCACTAAATGAAGCCACCCCCCTAGGCTATAATTATGCACATAGCCCAAGAATATCAGGCAAAGGAGGTGGAGTATGTGTAATTTACCAAAATACCCTAGAAATTAGTCTTAAACAATGTGACACCTTCACTTCTTTCGAGGTTCTCTCCACCATTATTACAAATCCGGTCACAAAAAAGGATGCATTTTTATTATGCAACATTAACAGACCACCAGGGCCTTACTTAGAATTTCTGAAAGAATTCAGTGATTTTGCTACAAACCTAGCGGTTTGCAGTCATAAAGTTATAATTGTAGGAGATTTCAATATCCATTTTGAGAAGGAAAGTGACCCACTAAAAAAGGCATTTACCTCAATCTTAGACTCTATTGGTATTACTCAAAATGTAATAGGGCCTACACACTACTGCAGTCACACTTTAGACTTAGTTCTGACACTATTTCCTAACATTGACAAAATTAATATCTTACCGCAATCCTCAGCAATCTCCAACCATTACCTAATTTCGAATGAGCTATGTCTTAGCCATAATATATGTAAGAACCCTCGCTATTCTACAAGGCGTATAATAAAACCTAATAAAATCTACCGCCCTACAATTTATAGAAAACCTCCCAGAAATATCAACCCCAGTTCCAACTCCATCAGACCCAATGGACCTAGATGTACTAACTGACTACTTAGAAAATACCTGTCGATCAATTTTAGAAAAGGTAGCACCACTTAAACACAAACACAAACTTAGCACAAATGCTAATCCATGCTAGGCTAACCCTCCGAAGAAAACTGATACATTTGCTTGACGCCGGAGCAAATGTACGTTCATATGAACTCGTAAACTTGACTCAGTTTCTTCGCTAAATAGTGAATTGTAGTCAAAAATGAATACGGAGCCATTCGGGACACTGTCATTTTCTCTACGAACAAACACTGCCCTCCTGTGGCACATTAATGCAACTGTTCGATGTGATGTTCTTATTTAAAACACGGTCTCTCTCTCTCTTTCTCTCTCTCTCTTTCTCAACCTCCAAATCTAGGGTTTCCTCGAGAGCGAAGGGTGTGTGTTGGACAGAAAACATTCCAGTGATCGTTTCATTAAAAAACGTTTATCATTGAATCCTCAAAGACAGAATTAAAACCAGGTCTCGTATGGGAGCTTTCTTGTAGAGAACCAAATAAATTAATAAAAATAGTATGTCCCACAAACCATAATGAATTTTCCTTCCAACATTTAACAGGCAAAGACAATCAGAAAAGCAGTCGTTGTAGGAAATTAAACAGAACACTAGAGAGCAGCACAGAGTCACCTTTAAAATATTTCAAAACAGAACCATTTTCCAAAACATTTGGTTCAATGCTTTTAGCTAATGCTTTGAAAAGTTTCGAAATACCATCACTGCCAACAACTTTGAGAGAAATTGAATAGAAAGTGAATTAAATAATTAGGTGTACGTCCTTATCATTTTCTTGCTGCGTCCGAAATACCCCATATTCACTATTCACTACATCAGTGTTTTTCAAACTTCTTTCCTGGTGACCCACCCAGGCAACATATATATATATATATATATATATATATATATATATATATATATATATATATATATATATATATATATATATATATATATTTATTTATTTAAATGTTTACTAAAACACAAAACAAAATTAACTTTCTTAATGAGAAGGATGGGCCTGTTTGCTATGTATGATCTGGTCCCATTGTGGTTGACAAGAGGAGAGGGCAACGCGCATATCAACACTAGCTTTCAGTCGGTTTCTCAGCTTTGTCTTCATCTGAGTTAGAACGGAGAATCCCACTTCGCACAAATATGTTGTTGTGAAAGGCAGTAGTAATAAAACACTTGTTCTGCTGAGCAGTGGGTAGTCACCTGCATCATATATGTCAAGTGCAGCAGGTAGTATTAATTTTTCTGCGGCTGAATGGGGCACTTTTTCTTTTGCAACACGATATGCAACTTTATATGATGCTAAGTGCAATTTGTCATTGTGTGACAGCACCCTACTTAGCACCTGTGCTGACATTTGCCTTTCTTGAGCCTTCCTTTGGAAGAACGACAGGGGTTTATCCGCCAAATCACCATGATGGGTGGTTAAATGACGTTGTAACTTTCCCGGCTTCAAACTTTCGTTCGCCAACTTTTCACCACAAATAAGGCACATTGGCTTATCATCTTTACTTGCACTGGGACAGTTTACAAATCCAAACTTCAAAACTTCATCTTTATAGACCCTAGCACTCGGTTTTTGTTTTTTCTTTACTGGCTCAACAGCAACGCGATTAGCTTGTAGGTCACTGCCGTCTCCTCTAGAACAGTTATTTTCAAACTCTGGGTCGCGACCCTTGGATGGGTCGTGAGCCAAAAAAAATGGGTCGCTCAAAAATAAATTAATAAATAATTAAAATAAATATATTTTTCACAGGCTCACAAAAAACAGTGTTGTTTTAACAGCCACATCACGAATGCCCCCTAGTGCGGGCTTTATAACAGTGCTGCAGCTCAGACATGTTGAGCCTAGTTGCTGCTGTTTAAAAGTTTTATTCAGAATAATATCGGTATTGAAAAATGAATAGGCCAACTACCGGTAGCATTGAAAGGTTCTTTTCCAAAAAACGACAGACTGAGACAGTGGCTCCAGAAACAACTGAAAAGGTGTGCAATCTTGATGAGTAAACGGGAGAATGTTCTAGAGGAGACGGCAGTGACCTACAAGCTAATCGCGTTGCTGTTGAGCCAGTAAAGAAAAAAAAAAAAACCGAGTGCTAGGGTCTATAAAGATGAAGTTTTGAAGTTTGGATTTGTAAACTGTCCCAGTGCAAGTAAAGATGATAAGCCAATGTGCCTTATTTGTGGTGAAAAGTTGGCGAACGAAAGTTTGAAGCCGGGAAAGTTACAACGTCATTTAACCACCCATCATGGTGATTTGGCGGATAAACCCCTGTCGTTCTTCCAAAGGAAGGCTCAAGAAAGGCAAATGTCAGCACAGGTGCTAAGTAGGGTGCTGTCACACAATGACAAATTGCACTTAGCATCATATAAAGTTGCATATCGTGTTGCAAAAGAAAAAGTGCCCCATTCAGCCGCAGAAAAATTACCTGCTGCACTTGACATTGTGAGCACAGTCCTGGATGAGAAGGCTGCTGAAAAAATTAAAGCGATTCCTGTGAGTGATAACACTGTGTCACAGCGAATTGAGGATATTGCAGAGAATTTGGAAAATCAGCTAATATCCAGATTACAAACAGCCAAAGATTTTGCTATTCAGCTGGATGAAAGCACTGATATTTCTGCATGTGCGACGTTGTTGGTGTATGTGAGATACGTTTGGGAAAGCGAATTTGTTGAGGATCTGCTTTGCTGTTTGACACTGCCCTCAAAAATCACAGGTGAACAGATTTTTGAACAATTAAACTCATATATAACAACTCATGGGCTGGACTGGGGTAACTGCAAAGGTGTGACCAGCGATGGGGCAGCCTACATGACAGGGAAAAACAGTGGCGTCATTAAAAAGATTAAGGACGCGGCAGCCCAGAATATTACTTGGAATCACTGCTTTATTCACCGTGAAGCACTCGCAGCTAAAGGAATGCCACCAGAGGTGGAATTAGTGATGAAGGACATTGTAAAAATTGTCAACTTCATCAAAGGCAGTGCTCTCAACAGCCGTCTGTTTGAGAGCTTGTGTTCTGAAGCGCAGTACACGCATCTTCTTTTTCACACGGATGTCAGATGGCTGTCGAAAGGTAGAGTGGTCAGCTGAGAGAAGAAGTACACACTTTTCTCTTGGAAAAGCAGTCACAACTTTCAGATTTCTTTTCTGAAGAGAAATGGCTGCTAACTGTGTCATACATTGCTGACATTTTTTCCATCCTAAATGAACTGAACCTAAAACTTCAAGGACATGACTGTCTTTTCAGACACTGTGAACAAATTCAAGGTTTTCAGAAGTCAATAAAGTTGTGGCAACTTCGAATCAAATCCCAGTCTTTCTACATGTTTCCCTAAATGAACAAGCACATTGAGGAAATGTGTGTTTCAAAGAAAGTGGTTGCTGACATGACACACCTTATTAAAGCACATCTGGAAGGACTGGCACAAAATTTCATGCACTACTTTCCACCTGGGAAGTTTGATGATCTTTATAACAAGTGGTGGGTGAAAAATCCTTTTGAATTTGAAACCCCAGAATCAATAGCATCATTAAATCTACCCCCCCTGGAGGAGTCAGAAATGCTTCAATTGACATGTGACAGCACCCTGAAAACATTCTACAAAAATGAGAAATTATCAAAATTCTGGATTGGCCTCTCAGGTGACTACCCACTGCTCAGCAGAACAAGTGTTTTATTACTACTGCCTTTCACAACAACATATTTGTGCGAAGTGGGATTCTCCGTTCTAACTCAGATGAAGACAAAGCTGAGAAACCGACTGAAAGCTAGTGCTGATATGCGCGTTGCCCTCTCTTCTTGTCAACCACAATGGGACCAGATCATACATAGCAAACAGGCCCATCCTTCTCATTAAGAAAGTTAATTTTGTTTTGTGTTTTAGTAAACATTTAAATAAATATATATAAATATATAAAAACATCATGGACAAAATGTGGGTCACCAGGAAAAAAGTTTGAAAAACACTGCTCTAGAAGATTCTCCCGTTTGCTCTTCAAGATTGCACACCTTTTCAGTTGTTTCTGGAGCCACTGTCTCAGTCTGTCGTTTTTTGGAAAAGAACCTTCCAATGCTACCGGTAGTTGGCCTATTCATTTTTCAATACCGATATTATTCTGAATAAAACTTTTAAACAGCAGCAACTAGGCTCAACATGTCTGAGCTGCAGCACTGTTATAAAGCCCGCACTAGGGGGCGTTCGTGATGTGGCTGTTAAAACAACTCTGTTTTTTGTGAGCCTGTGAAAAATATATTTATTTTAATTATTTTTTATTTTATTTTTGAGCGACCCATTTTTTTTGGCTCACGACCCATCCAAGAGTCGCGACCCAGAGTTTGAAAAACACTGCACTACATTACTCACACAGGGAACTGAATTAACGAGGCTAGTGAATGGTTTCTGAACATTCCACTGATCCACTCGTGTACATGGCTTCTACTTTTTGCAGTGCATTGTGGGATTTTTTTGAATGTACTGAAAATTGTCCGCTATGATTCTGAACCCACTAGAAAATGGCAGAACCCCAAACTAGTGCACAATATTGTGGCATCTGCCACTGTGTTTTTGAGGGGGTTGTGCAGGTACGTCATTACCTGGAATACCCAGAACTGCTTGCGTATAAATAGTTGACAATAATTGCTAATGTTTGTTTATGTGTGCTGTTTTATTTCATGTCATTAGGTGGGTCTTGTTTAGTGTTAAGGTAGGACTTGTTCTATGTAGTTACATGTGTTTATTTAGATTATTTAGTGTGTGTGTGTGTTACCGTTTTTGTGGGGTGTGGGAGATGTATAGACCCAAGCAGTTTTGTGAGCATTGGGGAGGTAAGAAAATAAAAAACAGACTAATGCTTGTATCCTTTTTCACTAAAGAAAGCAATAAATGTTCCAAGAAACATTGCAAGATCTGTGCAGTACTCTTACTCCTGTTGCACACCACAATCCATCCATCTGTTAGGGTCGAGGGGTGCGGACTGACGTAGGCGGACGCAAACGCTAAGAACACAGACTTTATTAAACAGGAAATAAACAAAACAAACATGAACGAACTAGAGGACAAACACTAAGTGGGGAAAGAACAAGACTGAGAACGAGAATCGGGAACAAACAGTACTAAGGGCAATACACTCCAAAGAACAACTGAACGAAACATTACCGAGAACAAGTGACATAACAAACCATACGAAGAACAAGGCGAACATTACAAAGAACAATGAACGACACCAGGAAGTGAGGGAAAGGGACTTAAATACACCAACAAACAAGAAACACCTGAAACACCTGAGGGCGTGACAGATGTCCCCTCCTAAACGCGCAACTCCCAGGGCGTGTAACCTAGACCCCCCAGAAGCTGGCGCAGGAGGGAGCACGGACAACAAGGCAGGAAACCAACAAGAGACAGGACTCAGGACAAGACAGGAACAGACACAGGAAATGAAGCTGGGGACAAGGGACTAGACAGTAATGGACACTGGACAGAACTAGAAACAGTAGACGGAACTCGTGACAAGACAGGGTGCTGGACCTTAGACTGAACGGGAGTGATCACATGAGACTGGACGGGGTGCTTAACCTTGGACAAGACATGGGAAGGGAACAAGGACTGGACGGGAGACAGGACAGATGATGGGACTTAGGCCGGGTACTGGGACTGAGCTAGAGGTAGGACAGAGGGTTGAAACTGGGACAGAGGCAACACAGGAGCAGAGACATGGGACTGAAACATAGACTGGACAGGTGCTGAGACTGGACCGGATACAGGGAGTGAACAGGAGACTGGACATGAGACCGGACAGAGGGTTTAAATGGTGACTGGACAGGGCTAACAGGGGACTGGACTGGACTTGGCCAGACTGGACAGACACGAACACCGTGACAGGGACAGGAATCGAAACAAACGCAGACACAGGTACAGGGACGAGGACGTGGACAGGAACTAGGACAGGGACAGACAGCGGAACCAAAATAACATGGGGGTGGCCAGACCTGGCAAATGTCTGAGGGGAAGTCCGAGGAACCAGCCTGGGCACAGTTCTGGGGATCGGCACTGAAGTCCTTGGGGCCGTCCCATAGACACGACCAAGAGCAGCCGGGGCCACAGTCACGGGAGCAGAAACGGCCGTAGCCACAGTCACGGAGGCAGAAACGGCCGTAGCCACAGTCACAGGGGCAGAAACGGCCGTAGCCACAGTCACGGGTATGGAAACGGCCGTAGCCACAGTCACGGGGCCGGAAACGGCCGTAGCCACAGTCACGGGGGCAGAAACGGCTGTAGAAACCTCCTTCTCTGGGGCATGTGCGGCTGAGGAAGCCGACTTCTCTAGGGCATGTGCGGCTGAGGAAGCCGCCTTCTCTGGGGCTGGAGCGGCTGAGGAAGCCGCCTTCACAGGGACTGGAGCGGCTGGGGGAGCCGCCTTCACAGGGACTGGAGCAGCTGGGGGAGCCGCCTTCACAGGGACTGGAGCGGCTGGGGGAGCCGCCTTCACAGGGACTGGAGCGGCTGGAGGCGCCGCTTTCACGAGGACAGGAGCGGCTGGAGGCGCCGCTTTCACGAGAACAGGAGCGGCTGGAGGTGCCGCTTTCACGAGGACAGGAGCGGCTGGCTGCGCCGCTTTCACGAGGACAGGAGCGGCTGGCTGCGCCGCTTTCATGAGGACAGGAGCGGCTGTGGAAGCCGCCTTCTCGGGGACAGGAGCGGCCTGGGTGGCCGCCTTCATGGAGACCTCCAGACTTGCCAAGAGGCTTGCAAGCTTCTCCTGGAAGTCAGGAGGGAGTGCAGAGAGGTGCTTGGGAGCTGGGGGCCTTGCGACGACGTCCCTGGAAACAGGAGACCCTGCATCGACGCCATACACGGAGGCAGGAGGCCCTGCAGCGACGCCGTCCACGGAGGCAGGGGATTGTGTTGCTCGCCGGACTTGTGCTGGAGCTGTAGAGGGTTTAGGGGGCTTGACGGGTGCACTCATGAGATCCCCCAGAGGTGCACCCCTGTTAGCCTCACCTCCGTTGTCCTGGGTTGGAGGCTAACAGCCCCTAACCTTAACCCCCCACAAAAATTTCCCCGGACCTGAGGGGGTAATCCACCAGTGAGGGGGAGACTCCAGCACGCTTCCTTCACCGACTCCTTCGACTCGCACTGGCGCAGTTACTCGATTCACGAGTTGACTCCTCTGGTAGAGGATAAGGAACTGCGCCAGGCATGAGCTGGAGCCGGCTACTCCACTCCACCGCCCTTTCAAACAAAGTCTTTGTGCTAGCTGCATCCATTTGTGGGTCGTTTATTCTGTTAGGGTCGAGGGGTGCGGACTGACGTAGGCGGACGCAAACGCTAAAAACACAGACTTTATTAAACAGGAAATAAACAAAACAAACATGAACGAACTAGAGGACAAACACTAAGCGGGGAAAGAACAAGACTGAGAACGAGAATCGGGAACAAACAGTACGAAGGGCAATACACTCCAAAGAACAACTGAACGAAACATTACAGAGAACAAGTGAAATAACAAACCATACGAAGAACAAGGTGAACATTACAAAGAACAATGAACGACACCAGGAAGTGAGGGAAAGGCACTTAAATACACCAACAAACGAGAAACACCTGAAATGGATAACGAGAGAGAACAAGAAGGCGGAACAAGGGCGGGGCGTGAACGACAACAAAACAAAGCCATGTGCTGAGATCAGGAAAACTGACGAGACGAGACGAGGGCGTGACACCATCCATCCATTATTTGTAACCGCTTATCCAATTCAGGGTCATGGTTATGTTACAGCACCAAGAACCATCCTAGTCTCTTTAAATGTTCTGTGGAAATTAATAATTTATCCTAAACAATTCTGTATTCACTAGCTATTAATTGCTGGAGAAATGTGTTTCTGTCCCCTCCCTTTGGACATAAAGGAAATGAACATTCATGAGAAAGGTGAAATGTTCTGCTGACGCTGAACTGACTTGTTTCCTTTGATGATTCAGTGTTCCCTTTATTTTTCTGAGCAGTGTGTATAGATGGCGTATGTGACAAAGTGTTGGACATCTATATGTATTATATTTAATGTAGCAGCAGACCACTGAGGGCTGAAAATACACACCAAACTGAACTCATATCTCAATTTGACTGTGGTTTGTCTTCACGATCATCTGTGTGTTACAGAAGTAGCAGACCACAGAGGAAACTGCCCCTAGAGCTCAAAGCTTTTATTAAACAGATGGTAAATCAAAAAATACAAGACTTTATTCATTTACATGTATTTGCCTTCTGTATTAGAACTGATTGTGTATTAGAGTTGATTATGAGTATGTCTATTATTACGTATTGTCTTATTTTGTCTAGCACATTGGAGTTTAGAGAACTGGAATCTCATTTAGCTGTGCACTGCTGTGTGTTGTCTAAATGACAATAAGGTTCACTTTGACTAGACTATTAAGATAAAAAATGAGAAGACAGCATAAAAACAGCAGTAAATGCAGCAAAAGTAATATTAAATAGAAGTGCAAATCTCATGTATACAGAGTTTATATTCGAGGACAGATTATAAATATATTTTCAGTTTTGTTTGTGATATAGATTGAATGAAATTAGGAATAAACACTGATTACACATACTTCAGCTGTGTGTTCAGTACTGAGATCTGAGGAGGTGTGTGTTTGTTCCTGTCTGCAGACCAGCACACACAGCAGTGGGTCTATGGCCACCCTCAAACTCAGCAGACATTCATTCATTATAAACAGGGTCCAAATATGTACCATAGAGTACAGAGTGAGAGACATTAAATACAGGGTCACTGTGATTGTGGCGTAAACTAACACTGTCCAGTCTTGCTTCTTGGGTTCGTTAGAGCTGGGATTTTTCAAGGGTGGAGTTCTACAGGTGAGTGTCCATGAGGTGACTGTCACAACACAAAGAGGAAACAGACCCAGGAGAAACATATATGTATGAAAAAAATCAAATAGGATTAAACAAATGAATGCAGTGGTGGAGAAAATAATGGAGAAGGGAGGATAGAGAACACGAGCACAAAAGTTTGGAGGGACCAGAGTCCAAATATTCTCTAACACCATCAGCTGCTGCAGGCAAACACCAAAGTGTCTCAACCCGGATCTTAATGATAACAGTGTATGGCAGGTCCTGTTTTGGAACCAACAGAAATCCTTTTTGATGAGTTTTGTTGCTATGTATGCATTTAAAAGAAGCTCTGTCAGATCACAGAGGAGGAGGAGAACGATGAAGACTGAAACTCTGCCCTTGTGTTTATGATGATGGTGTAGAACAGTAAGAGTCCAAACCAGAGCCGGTAAACCCACACACTCAGCAAAGATGAGGAAGACGGACCACCTGGTGAAGTCTTCATGCACAGTATCAGGACGACCAAAGGGAATAGGATCAGAGAAGAAATAGAGCATGGTGTGATCACTCTGCTGTGCTTTGTTTGGGATCTCTCCTCGAGGGAAAACAAAATAGGCACCATTTAATGTAAAGAATTCATACTTTTAAATGTCAGTTTGTTAGTTAAAACATAAAAGGCATTTAAACCATTAAAGTTATACAATAAAAGACAAATGTTCTCTGATGCACTGATACCGCCAACAATGAGACCAGGGACCACATGTCCATGTGCTAGAACTTAATTACTTTTCACATTTTAACACCAGCTTCAGAGATGTACACAGCTTCAGAGTGGAGCAACCAGATGAAGACAACAACAAACCCCACAACAGTTAAACCATCCAGCCACAGAAATGATTTCTGTCCGTCAATCGCTCCCACACTTCAAATCTGGAGAACCACAGGAGCTACCACTGATCTATTATGTCATCACTGCAGGTTAATATACATTCTAAATTAAAATTATTATTGGTAATACTTTATTTCCTTATGTTTGTGAAAAGGTTCAGCTATAACTCTTCCTGTAAACAGTGAAACAACAACAGATGCTTGTAAACGCTCTTATTCAAGTCACAGTTCCTTTGTGAAAATAAATGTGCACAACCTCCACAGAGAACAAACCTGAATCTGGGCTCTTACCTGCTCCTCAGCCGCTGTCTGTTATTCTGAAAGAGCAGGATGTTGTACTGACAGAGCACACAGGAAGACACTCTCTCTGCCCCCCAGTGACAGTCCTAGTCCATTTCAACTGGGGGCGGGGGGGCAGTCTAGGGCCAGTGGTTATGTTGTTTTCTAGCTCATGGAGCTTTGCAGGAATTGAGAAACAAAAACATGCATTCAATTTCATTCAACATTTTATTTATACAGTTTTCAGTTACAATTTCACAATTTATAATTTCATAAAAACACATTAACAAACTAGAGGGGGAAAGAACTTTGAATTTGGCTTGTCACGTATTGCTAGCATCGTTGCCACATTAGGTCATTTGCTGCTTAATGGATATGAAGTTAAAATTTATATAAACTGTCACATAAGAATAAACACCATATTAAAAATACTCTCATTAGTTTTTGCAGAACACCTTAAAAAACTCGACATTAAAATAACAGCTATTATATTTAGGCTTCCACATTAAGTAGATGACTCTGCGAAAGTCACCTTAAAAAGACTTTCGTTAGACTACTTTGTTAAAAAAACTGCTGCTGGAATTTGACATTAAACCGTAAGAATCCAGCCACATTTATCTGGGATATGCTGTATGAGTCTGTGTGTATTGTCTATGAGTGTCTGTGTTAGAGTGGCAGTTAAATGTCAATGTTCTGGAAAGGCCATAGATGTCCTGTTTGAACGAGTGCTGCACGAAAACCGTACACCACATTGAAAAACGAATGACATTGTACAAGAAAGAACCCTTTGGCAATTGATTTGGTGTAGGAACTGTGCAGACTGAGCAAGAATTGTTGGTGTTATGGCAGTGTAAAAACACACAAACATTTTAAAGAAAGGTGTGCTCACCCAGTCAAGAAATAAATTGAAGCCTAGGGGGCCGGGGCCCCTGCCTAGTGCCAAACAAACACACATAACTCAAAATGACTACAGTGAATTTTTTTCATATTTATAGGTGTTACAAAGGTGAAATAAAAAAATCCACATTAAAAAAATGCCTATTTAAGACTTCAACCTTGACCACTGACCACTTCAAATAATTCTTAAAACCTTAAAAAGACCACTAATACATTTTGATTGCCACCTTTAAAAAACAATCCACCTTAAGAAACCCACAATTTTATTAAGACCTCCACCTTAAAAACAAAAACATTATTTGGAGATCCACCTTAAAGATGACCTTTAAAATCTTATAGACTGTCTGTATGTTTCTGTGTCCCTCACACCCCTCCCCCTCCATTTATCTCTTTCACACTCATGTAGCTAGAAGAATTTTCCTGTTCATTTTTTAACCAGCCCCCTCCAGGGTGTATTCCCGCCTTGCGCCCAATGATTCCAGGTTGGCTCTGGACCCACCGCGACCCTGAATTGGATATGCTGTTACAGATAATGAATGAATAAATAAATGAATTTTTTAACCAAACATACCCTAGTGACAAGGACACTCGGGGGATTGATCTGGTGTAAACATTTTTCATTTTGAGCAAGAATTAATCGTGTTATGACGAGTTAATCACAGAATAAATTAGTGAAAAACTGTGCGCTGAGCCGCTCTGAAAATACATTGAACTCTATGGAAGCTGAAACCCTCCCTAGTGCCAAACAAAAATTCATAACTCAAAAACCAGATTTTCAAATGTTCTCACATTTCCAGGTGCTGGAATGGCTAAATATCTCTACCATTTAAAATTTAAATGAAGTCTGTAGGTGAAAGTATGAGGAAGTTATGGTGAAATGTTCAGCTGAAAAGTGAAAAAAGGCTTTCCGGGCAGAGAAGTGCGATGACATCATGCACTCTAGCCATCCCCCATTCAAGTGAATGGAGGGATATTGAAGGAGGGATTAAATGGGATGGATGAGTGCGAGAAGTCTGATTTCTGACATGGTGGGTCTTGGTGTGCCTGGGTCCGACCGTCTGAAATCTCGTGTCCATAGCTTTAAAATTGACCGAGTTAGAGCAGGTTGAAATTTTGGCCAATGCATTCCTATGGGAATAATTCCCACTTTGGAACTTGTATTCTGAAATCCATAAGTCAGATCACTCCAAAAAGCACAAGCAACCCAACTTAGCATAGGATCTATGACCGTGTGGAGTTTTGTGGCTGTAGCATAAAAACCCTAGGAGGAGAAGCATTTTACATTTTGCGAATAGAATAATAATAATAAGAACTAGAGAGGGGGAAAGTTCGTGAACGAACTTTGAATTTGGCTTGTCACGTATTACTAATATCGTTGCCACATTAGCTTATATGCTGCTTAATGGCTATGACGTTAAATCTTATAGAAACATAAGAATAAATACCACATTAAAACGACTCCCATTATATTTTGCAGAACACCTTGAAAAATTCCACCTTAAAAAAACAGCCATTATATTTAGACTTCCACATTAAGTAGATGACTTTGGCAAATAAATGGTCACCTTAAAAAGACCCTACCATCTTAAAAAGACTTTCATTAGACTACTTCGTTCAATAAACTGCTGCTGGAATTTTAAATTCCACCATAAGAATCAATCCACATTTATCTGTGACTTCCTTATGTCAGTGAGATATGCTGTTATTCCTATGTAATTAGACTCTGTGTGTATTGTGTATGAGTGTCTGTGTGAGAGTGGCAGTTAAAGGTCAGTGTTCCAGAAAGTTCTGCCATAGGTGTCCTAGGAGAGGACCATGTCCTGTTTGAACAAGTGCTGTACAAAAACCGTACCCCACATTGAAAAATTAATCACACTATACGAAAAATAACCATTTAGCAATTGATTTGGTGCAGGAACTGTGTAGATTGAGCAAGAATTGTTGGTGTTATGGCAGTGTAAAACACACAAACATTTTAAAGAAAAGTGTGGGTACCCAGTCAAGAAATACATTGATGTCTATCGGGGCCTGGGACCCTCCCTACTGCGGAACAAACACTCAGAACTCAAAATCTGTACCATGAAATGATTTCATATTTATAGGTGTTAGAAAGGTGAAATAAAAAAATCCACCTTAAAAAAATTCCACATTAAAAAAAATGCCTATTTAAATTAGACCTCCACATTAAATAAATGACCACTTCAAATAACTCTTAAAACCTTAAAAAGACCACCAATACATTTTGATTGCCACCTTAAAAAATCCACCTTAAGAAACCCACAATATATTTAAGACCTCCACCTTAAAAACAACAACATTATTTGGAGATCCACCTTAAAGATGACCTTTAAAATCTTAGAGACTGCTTGTATATTTCTGTGTCCCTCACACCCCTCCCCCTCCCTTTCTCTGTCTCTCACATGCACACAAACTGAAGGACTGAGAGACATTCACAATTCAATGAATTACTACGGTGGGACACCCTCCAAACAACTCGTGTAGCTCGGATAATTTTCCTATTAATTTTTGACCAAACATACCATAGCGAAAATGATACTCTGGGGATCGATCTGGTGTAAACAATTTTCATTTTGAGCATGAATTGATCGTGTTATGACGAGTTAATCACAGAACAAATCATTGAAAAACTGCTTGCTGAGCTGCTCTGAAATACATTGAACTCTATGGGAGCTGAAAGTGCCCTAGTGCCGAACAAAAATTCAACTCAAAAAACGTATTTTCAAATGTTCTCATATTAACAGGTGCTAGAAAGTGGAAATTTCCCTACCATTTAAAATTTAAATGAAGTCTCTAGGTGAAAGTATAAGGAAGTTATGGGGAAATGTTCGGCTGAAAAGTGAAAAAAGGCTTTCCAGGCAGAGGAGCTAGATTGACGATGACATCACACACTCTAACCATCTCCCATTCAAGTGAATGGAGGGATATTGAAGGAGGGATTAAACGGGACGGATGAGTGCGAGAGGTCCGATGTGGTATTTGATGTGGTGGGTCTCAATGTGCACGGGTCCGACCGTCTGAAATCTCGTGTCCAAAGCTTCAAAATTGACAGAGCTAGAGCAGGTTGAAATTTTGGCCAATGCATTCCTATGGGAAAAATTCCACTTTGAAAGCTCGAATTCCGGAATCCGTAAGTCGGATCGGCTTTGGCTTTGACAAGCGAAATTCATAATAAGATTTTGGAGAACAATAATTTGGCTTTGACAAGCCAAATTAATTATCACCTTTCAATGTCTTCGCTATATAAAAATCATATAGCTTCGTATATAAAGTATTTGATATGCATATTATCCTAATTATAACTAGCAAAGTACCATTAAATAAAGAGTTTTCACCAAAACATTTTATGTAACTTTAATTCTTCTTTGTTTCTCTTTATAGATTCATTTAGAGGGTGAAGTGAAATAAATCCATTGAAACCAGATTTGGGCTGCTGCCCCATTTGGACTGCGAATGCACAGAACATCATGCTGGTGTACATACAGCATGTGTCCCCCATGTTGTTATTCGTCATATTTTGTTTAAACAGAGCACTATATCAACAAATCTACACAGATATTTTTGGCTGTAAATAAACACATTTTGCCAGTGCTCCAATTGTTTAAAACGGTAAAGGACCATGAGGAATGACTTATTTTTATGTGTTTACAGTTACTCACTCTACAAGATATAGCTCCCTCTACTTCGGAAAACTCTCTCTAGTCCTTCATCAGTGACACAGGACAATGTCGGCTGGATGTTTTTGGTCGGTAGACTATTCTAAGTCCAGCAGTGACACTGAGGGATTTAAAAACTCCAGCAGCACTGCTGTGTCTGATCCACTCGCACCAGCACAACACACACTAACACACCACCACCACGTCAGTGTCACTGCAGCGCTGAGAATGATCCACCACCACATCACACCTGCTCTGTGGGGTATACAGAGCAACAGGTGGACTTCAGTCTCTAAATGTAGAACTACAAAGTGTGTGGTCAGAGCTGAGAGAATGGACAGTGAGTGAAGAAACATGGAGGTCTCTGCTGCTATAAGTTGTGTTAAACAAGTGTTAAGGTCTGCACATGCACAGTCCAAACTGGGCAGGTCAGTCTCTGCTAAGGTTGCCAATTTTCTGAAATCAAAGTAAGTAATGCAGGGGCCAGGGGACCAGTATGCACTTGTAAATCCTAGTAAATCAGATAAAACATATTTGTTGTCAGACGTTTATTAAGCCAATTGCCATCAGGACGATCAGTGCCTGCCAGTAGCCTTTTAGTACAATGGCAAAGCAGAATCTGTCCATGTATTTTGCAAATATATTATTACTCGTTTAAAATAACTTTAATATTATTTGAAATTGTTCATTACTTAAAATAAGATCTGAAGTTAACTATACTTATTGGTCTGAGTCTAAAAGACAAAACCTATGTCTATTCATAATGTCATAGAATTCATTGCTTATTTAGGACTCATATTTATCTTACACTCTAATAATAGTTTATTGATGTTATTGTAAATCTATATAAAATTTACTAATGTGATTTTATGTATAAAGAATTACGTTGATTCAAAATCTTTGATTAATCTGTGGTGTGTTGAGGGTGAATAAACTTAAGTTTCTCCAGGACACGATGCTAACGCTAATTCTATCTGAAAGCAGAGCTGCAGTTCCCAATGTTTCAGCTCTCGCCTGCTGCTCTCAGCGCCCCCTGTAGGTGGGACAGTGACTCCATTGGCTGCGGCACTGAATGATGGCGAGATAACTCTGGCTCCTGATTGGCTAAATAAAGGTGATGACCAAAAATAAGCGCGTTCTCTGTTGAGGAGCCGTGGAGAAGCTGTTCCTAGCTCCGGCTGAGAGTACTGCGTCCCGTATCGGCTCAAAAGAGAACGTATAGTTTTCTAAATACAGAACGGTTGGCAACACTACTCTCTGTTGCTATAAGCTGCATATGTTAATATCCAAATCGTGCTGCACACGAGAAACTCGGTCCGCCGCCTAACAGGAACCGACTGGAAACTTAGTTTCTACATTACTGTGCCAGTTGCCGCCGTGTGTTCGCAGAAGTGAAGAGATTCACGCGTAATTTATGGGGTTCCAGAACCGCTCCCTGTCTCTACAGCACAGTCCAGTTCTCACGAATCAGACCAAAGCTTGTTGTGATTAAAATATGGACTGGTTTTATACTATCTGGAATGTTTCAAATAGACTGGAACATGTTAAGCTGAGATCACTTTAGTGATTTTAATTTTTTTAAAGAATATTGTTCAGTGCTTTATGCTGGACCACGTATGAGGAGTTCCATCACACCGAAACACACCAGCGAAGAACCAGGCTGAGTTAACAAACTCATATTCACACGACTGACGATCATAGGATTGTATTGTAATATCCACTTATCCACACACACACACACACATTAATGACCTACTGCACTGACAGTCTACATACATTGTCTTTAATACTTATGCAATTCCAGGTCACGGTGGGTCCAAGGCCTAGCCAGAATCACTGCACCCAAGCGGGAACACACCCTGGAGGGTGTTGTCACTACCAAATTTGCACTGCTGTCCAATTTGGACTGTGCATGCGCAGAACACCATGATTGTGTACATTTTACTGTGTCCGACATCATTATTCATAATGTTCTGTTTAAACAAGGAGACTACCTTAACAGAGATATTATCAGTTGTAAATAAACACACTTTGCAGGTTCTCCAGTTTAAAACTGTAAAGGATATTGAGGAAAGGCAAACTCATGTTTAAATACACAAAGTTACTTACTCTCGAAGATAAAGCTCTTCTTTGCTTTGGAAAACAATCTTTTTGCTGGTAAAAGCTATAGGAGTGAAGGTCAGCGCATGCGCAGTCCAAATCGGGTAGCGACGGGATTAAAGCAGTCTACACTCTATGGTCAATTTCACTTTGAAGAGCAAACGGGCACCATTATAGAATATTTGGCGCCGCCTAGTGATCCTTCGGTGACTGTGCACATACAGCAGCTTCTCCTCTTGGACTGGTGTTCACATCTACCTCTGTCACTGCTATTGTTCTATTCAATTTTTTAACATCTGTTCAGTTTGTTTTTATGGTGATTGTCACAGACACGGCTATAGTCACACTGCACTGTACTATTTAAACATGTATTTAATTCTGTGGTTTTCAATGTATAAATCTTATTATAGGAACAAAGTTAGGTTGAGTACACTGCACAAGTCTCAGCAGAAAGATCATATTAAAATTGCATATGATCTGTGTGTGTGTGTGTGTGTGTGTGTGTGTGTGTGTGTGTGTGTGTGTGTGTGTGTTATTCTGTATCTCTGGAGGTCATAAAACTTTGGTGCCAACTCATTTTTCTAAGTGAAAATAAGAAAGCACACACAGTGAATTCTTCACCTCACTTTTGCACTGTTTAGTATTTCTGACTATTTAAAGTGAGAAAAGAACAACCTGGAGATAAACCATTTGTTACATATACATTCAAATGTCGTCCTATAGAAGCAGCGTACACTAACACATCTGATCTTCTCATCAACCAGTCATTCAACAGACGTTAATTCCTACACTGTATGAGTGTGTTCTCATAGGACAATCTCATAGGTTAATCTTTCAATTAACTTCATAATAGCTTTGAGTGGGAGGCTGCTTAGAGTACTGCTACGGGATGTAGCTGACCAGCTTGGATATAGCAGTTCTGTGAGCAGCAGAACAGACCTGTGGCTCCTGTGGTTCTCCAGATTTGAAAATTGAAGTGTGGGAGCGATTGACGGTCATTTCTGTGGCTGGATGGTTTAAATGTTGTGGGGTTTGTTGTTGTCTTTGTCTGGTTACTCCACACTGGAGCTGTGTACATCTCTGAAGCTGGTGTAAAAATGTGAAAAGTAATTAAGTTCTAACACATGGGCAAGTGGTCCCTGGTCTCAACGTTTGTGGTATCAGTGCGTCAGAGAATATTTGAACAGCCCTGACTTCAGACACTTTTAATTCAAGACTAAAATCATTCAGAACTGAGCAGTTTAAAGTCACCTCAGTTTACAATACATTCACTTTTTATTCTTTAACGACATTTTAATATTTACATTTCTTTTAGATTCTAAAGTATTGTCTAATGTAAAGAGTGGAGACAGGGCGGAGGTGGCAGTGAATTTGTCAGAGGCGGAATTGAAGTGAGTTTGAAGGGTGTATATGCCTGAGGGGAGGGGTTTGGTCATACTCTGAAACATCCACACTGCTCTGCTCATGTTTTCTTTTTTCCCTGCTTCATTATCACCTCCATTGTTTTGTTCATTTATTTTTACCTGTGTGAATTTTTTGAGGCATATGTCTTTCTCTTTTTTAGTGTTTTATCTTTGTTAACTTTCGCATTCATCTCCTGTGTAGTCAAATCAAATCAAATCAAATGTATTTATATAGCACTTTTCACAACTGATGTTGTCACAAAGCAGCTTCACAGAATTCCAGTAAGACAAAATTTGACATGAAATGTAAAAACAAATGTAAAACCCTCAAGTGAGCAAGCCAGGGGCGACAGTGGCAAGGAAAAACTCCCTCAGCTGAGGAAGAAACCTTGGGAGGAACCAAGGCTCACAAGGGGTGACCCATCCTCCTCTGGTCAATCTACTGGTGATGATAGTTAGTAGTCCATGAGAACTTCAGTGTAGGGACAGCTTCAAGGCACTTGGTGGTTGCTGGAGCGTGGGCAGCTGGTCTGAAGCGTGGAGGAGGGTCTCGACAGTCATCCATCAGTGTCCAGACAGACAGGTGGGCAGTTGTTTACTCGGAAAGATGTAAAGGGATGAAATTAGTTTTGAACTGTTTTGTGTTTGTCCCTTGTAGAACTCCACCCATGAAAAAAAAACAAAAACAAGAAGCAAGGCTGGACACTGATAGTTTTTACCTCAACTACGTTGATCCTGTATTTGATTTCTCTCTTTAAGTACAGTGTGATAGGTATACTGAGTGAATGTCTACTGAGTTTAAGAGTGGCCATAGACCCACTGCTGTGTGTGCTGGTCTGCAGACAGGAACAAACACACACCTCCTCAGATCTCAGTACTGAACACACAGCGGTTCAAGCTGAACACTCAGTGTGATCTGAAAACTGAGACTGTGTTTTATAAAAGGAGATTCATTATCGGAAAGAGAGAGAGAGAGAGAGAGAGAGAGAGAGGGCTTCAGTCAAGGCATAAATTAATTGATTAACTTCTTGGCTTTCATTTTAAGACTTCTTTTATTAATTAATTAATTAATTTTTTACAAAGATAATTATCTGGCATAACAGATCTGGGGAGTTAGCATTCTCCTCCAAGCGTGTTCAGCTGTGCAGAGGTGTTGTAGTGTTAGTTTGAATAGAGGAGGTGGTGGCCCTTGGCTCAGTAGCGTGGCAATGAACTGGCAAGAGAAAATGTAACATACAAAAAAGAATTAAACATAAGACATTTGCACTTTAAAAAGACACTTGTTAAAAAAACACATAAAGAGGAACATATATTTCATAATATTGCACAATATTATGTAAACAATAACCAACAATATCCAAACAGAACTCTGGTCCATAGTGGAATATTTCTCTTTAGTTTTTATTGTTTCGATCCATCTGACACTCAATTTAAAACATAATATTGTTCAATTCTGTCATACATGACTATTTATCAGTTTATCACATTGTTATAACATGTATGTCATCTTTAAATGATGTAATCAGTGAAATGTGCTGATGTTATTTTTTCATGTATTTTTATTTTATTTCTTTAGTAATGGAGTAAATTTGTATTTTCTTCATGCTCTAAGACTGATGTGGCTGTAGTGGTTTTCTCCTTCACAGCACTGTGGTGTAAAATGTATAGCTTTTAAACATTGTGCTACACATTTTAAATGTAGAATATACCATCACTCTCCGATTAACAACAAGTGAAGAGATCAGCAGCAGTGACAGTGTAGGTGTGGTATAAAGTTGGACAGTAGACTCACTGCTTAGCCGTCACTCACAACGAATGAAAGTCTTGAAAATGAACTGCCTTGACTCCCGAACACCATACAGAGGAATATCTAGCGTATATGCACAGGCACAGAAAACTCACTAGGTGGCGCCAAACACTCAGTATTTCTTAGCTGTGTCCAGAAATAAGAGCTCAATATCTGAGCCTGGTATTTTGTTGGTGTGTTTGCTGTCAATAGAGCCATGAAACTGAACCTGTCCGTCCATATTATCCCAGTCTGTATTTTATTTATGCCAAGCTTTGTTTATCCAGTACCTCAGTCTGAGAACTGGACTGTTTCTTAGTGCCTAGAATACAAAGAATGGCCTTGTGACTTATAGAACATTCTTGAGAAGTCATTTTACAAGAGAAAACACATGATGCTGAAATGAATGATGTACCATTCAGAGGTTCTCTTTGGCAAGTCACAAGATGGATGGATCCTTGTTATTTTGGGTGAATTAAGATCAACATCTGGGTGCTTTAACTGTTTAAATGTCCTTTAAAGTGTTCTTGAGCATTGCAGTGTAATAAGGTGTTCTTCTGCAGTGGAAGGTGACGTCAAGCAAGAACACGAACGTAAGGACACACAAGAACACACTGAGAAAAGGAACTGGATTGTGGTGTAGTGATAGGGGGGTGGAGAGATGGACTTCCTGTATGGTTTCTCAGTACAACACCCTGCTCTTTCAGAATAACAGGCAGCAGCTGAGCAGCAGGTAAGAGCCCAGAATCAGGTTTGTTTTCTGTGGAGGATGTGCACATTTAATTTATTTAAAAGAAATATCAAGTGACTGTTTTTATTTCACTGTTTACAGCTGAAAAAGCTTTTTTTAAAACTGTTTCTTCTTATTTTTTAAGTAAATATAAACAAGTAAATAGAGTAGTAACAGTAATAATACAAATTTAGAATCTGAGAATGTAGTAACCTGCAAGACTGACAAAATGGAGCAATGGGTTTGTACTTTTCAGCTCACAAATTCCACCGTGAGGCAGTTTACATCTCTGCAGCTGGTGTTATACCATGGTCAGTAATTAAATTCTAGCACATGGGCAAGTAGTCAGTGGTTTGCTTGTTTACCCTATTACTGGAAGGTCCCGGTTTGATCCCTAGTAATGGCAAGGCCTTCTGAGATTGTGGGCCCAAGAGAGCAGAATTGGCCCTCCCTCTACCCTACAATGCTAGTGATACAGGTGCCAGCTGGTGCTACTGATCTGGGCAGTTATTGTTCTCCTCCAAGTGTGTTGGGCTACTCAGTGGTGTTGTGTTAGCAGCAGCAGTCTGAGATGAAGTTCGGAAGAAGCCTGGGGTGGTTGCATTGTGTGACTGGGAGAGTCGTGGAGAGTTGTTGGAATTATGAAGAAAATTCTATAAAACATTTACACTTTAAAAGAATTATTCCTGTATATTAAAGAGATTCCAATTGTATTTTCCCTCAAGGAGATCCCAAACAAAGCACAACAAAGACCATACCATGCCCTATTTCCTGTCTCCCCATCTTACATTTAATCATCTTGATACTGAGCATGAAGACTTCACCAGACTGTCCATCTTCCTCTTCGTTGCTGAGTGTGTGGGTGTACCAGCTCTGGTTTGGGCTCTTACTGTTCTACACCGTCATCGTAAACACAAGGGCAGAGTTTCAGTCTTCATCATTCTCCTCCTCCTCTGTGATGTGATGGAGCTACTTTCAAATCCATACATAGCAACACAACTGATCCATAAACACTGCTACTCACAGAAAAATGCACCCTGCTGGATACTGTTATTGTTATGGTGGGGGTTAAGACACAGTGGAGTTTACCTGCAGCAGATGATGGTGTTGGAGAATGTTTTGGCTCTGAGACGTCCACACTACTCTGCTCATATTTTAATGCCTTTCTGCTCCATTACACTCTCCTTCACTGCATCCATTGGTGTCTTTCTGTTGGAATATTTCATGGAGCCGTCTATTCTCATTTTGAGTCTGTTTCCACTCTTTGCTGTGACAGTTACCTCATGGATTATTTCCTATAGAACTCCACCCATGAAAAAACATGGCTCTAATGAAACCACAGAGCAAGACTGGACAGTGTTAGTTTGTGCATCAGTTACAATGTTCTTATATTTAATGTCTATCACACTGTACACTGCGATACAGAGTCAGGCCCTGTTTATAATGAGTGAATGTCTGCTGAGTTTGAGGGTGGCCATAGAGCCACTGCTGTGTGTGTTGGTCTGCAGACAGGAACAAACACACACCTCCTCAGATCTCAGTACTCATGCTGTGTGAATGTTGCGTTGTTTAGTGTATGTTTTTGTGTTCATTAAAGTACTTTCTCAGCATATACTTCCGCTTTGGCGTTTCCTTCCCTCTTATACTGACAGATATGATTGATTAGTGTACATATATATATATTATAAAATATGTCAACACTTTATATCCTCATTTTCTGTTCACCTATTAATTCTGCCATTAAAATTTTAATAATTTGCTCTTGAATAACATCTGTATACGTGAACTTTCATTTATATTATATATTAATTAGTTTGCATGTTCTGCTGTTTTTATATTGTCTTGACATTGTTTATCTTAAAACAGACTCTTGTATTTTTGATGTACAATCTACTTAATAAAAGCTCATTGTAGGGGCTGTTTCCTCCGTTGTCTGCTACTTCTGTAAATAACACACATAAGATAATGAAGACAAACTACAGTCAAAGTGTGATATGGGCTCAGTGTGGTGTGTATTTTCAGCCCTCAGCGGTCTGATGCTACAGTAAATATAATACACATAGATGTCCAACACTTTGTTACATACGCCATCTATACACACTGCTCAGGAAAATAAAGGGAACACTGAATCATCACAGTACCCAAGTCAGCTCAGTGTCAGCAGAACATTTCACCTTTCTCATGAATGTTCATTTCCTTTATGTCCAAAGGGAGGGGACAGAAACACAGTTCTCCAGCAATTGATAATTTAGCAAATAAAATGTATTACACAAAATTATTATTTTCCACAGAACATTTAAGGAGAACAGGATAGTTCTTGGTGCAGTGAAATAACACATGGCAAGCACTGATACAAGGAAGTGTATGTTCACTGATCGTGTCCAAAACAGTGCCTTATTCACTTTATAGTGCACTATTTTGGAGTTCTGTCATTTTAAAGTGGTGTCAAAAACATACAAAATACACTGTGAAAGGTAGGATCCATGTACCCTCCTGAGTTCAGAGTAAAGTAGGGAATAGTGAGTAGTGAGTATTTCACACCCAGTGAGTTCACTATGGAGCTAAATCAATGACAATCTACAAAACTGAAATCACTGTTGAATGACACTCAGTTTCTATACACACAAAAAAAAACCCCTTCTGATCATGGCAGGAGCTGAAAAGATTACATCTTAATGGTGATGTGTTGAACTCCAGCACCTTACATTAGTTAACAGAATTAGAATGCTAGAAATTCAAAGGTGGTAATATTTCAAAGTCTGATGAGACAGATTTGCTTCCATAGGATAGAGCCTTTTCAATTTCTGCTATTAAATAATTCTTGTTCTTGTTCTAATTGTTGTTCTAAATTCACCCAAAATAACAAGGATGCATTCATCTTGCATCATGAGTTTGCTCTTGTAAAGTGACTTCTCACTTTCTACAAAAAAGCATTTTTGTGCTCTAAAACTTCCTGGTAGACGGCTGCGTTGACCTTGGACCTCAGAAAACACAGTGGACCAAAACCAGCAGATGACATGGCACCCCAAACCATCACTGACTGCGGAAACTTTACACTGGACCTCAAGCAACGTGGATTCTGTGCCTCTCCTCCTCTACCTTTTCACAGGAAATGCAAAATTTACTTTCCTCAGAGAACATAATTTTGGACCACTCAGCAGCAGTCCAGTGTTTTGTGGAAGCAAGACGCTTATGACAGTCTCTTGTTCATGAGTGGCTCAACACAAGGAATGCGACGCTGAAACCCATGTCTTACATACGTCTGTGCATGGAGTTTCTTGAAGCACTGACTCCAGCTGCAGTCCAGTCTTTGTGAATCTCCCCCACATTTTTGAATGGATTTTATCTGATAATCCTCTACAGGGTGCGGTTATCACTTATACACATTTTTCTACTACATCTTTTCCTTCTTTCACCTTTCTATTAATGAGCTTGGACACAGAACTCTGTGAACAGCCAGGCTCTTTACAATGACCTTTTGCGTCATGCCCTGATTGTGCAAGGTGTCAGTGGTCATCTTTTGGACAACTGTCAGTCAGCAGTGTTCCCCATGATTGTGGAGCCTACAGAACTAGACTGAGGGACCATTTAAAGGCCTTTGCAGGTGTTTTCAATTAATTAGCTGATTAGAGTGTGGCACCAGGTGTCTTCAATATTGAACATTTTTACAATATTCTAATTTTCTGAGATACTGAATTTGGGGTTTTTATTAGTTGTCAGTTAAAATCATCAAATTAAAAATAATGAACACTTGAAATATATCGGTCTGTGTGTAATGAATAAGTATAATATACAAAATTCACTTTTTGAATGGAATTACTGAAATTAATTAACTTTTTCATGATATTCTAATTTTATGACCAGCACCTGTATATGTTCGGATTTGAAGCAAACTTTAATCTGATTTTACAGAATAATGACAATGATGTGCTCTTTGCAAAATAATGCACATTATAAAATTAATATTAAATACAAAATTATATTAAAGCAAATACAGCACCCGTGTTGTGTTTTAACACATCTTAGCAGCTAGTGTTAGCACAAATGCTAATCCTTGTGAGGCTAACCCTCCGAAGAAAACTGATACATTTGCTGGACGCCGGAGCAAATGTACGTTCATATGAACTCGTAAACTTGACTCAGTTTATCCGCTATATTTGCTGCGGTGGCCACTGCTTTACAGTTTTATTAAATATCAGGAAGTCGCTATTACAAACCTCTGCTAATGGCTTTTAATTTGAAACGAACAATACAGATGGAGACGTGATAACTGGTGGAATGACAACAACATTTACGAATATGAAATCCATTTCTGCAGCCACAGACCATTTTCAGTGCACTGCTAAAATGTACATTCGTGGAAAGTGGATATTCATAATCCAAGGCATTATTTGGTAAAAACCGTATGAGGCTGTGCCCGAAATAATTCCCTACCCTCCTGAGTTCACTTCCCTAGAACTGGGAGCCATTGGGAACACTGTCATTTTCTCTACACGCACACACTGCCCTCCTGTGGCACATTAGCGCAACTGCTCGATGTGAAGTTCTTATTTAAAACACGGTCTCTCTCTCTCTCTCTCTCTCTCTCTCTCTCTCTCTCTCTCTCTCTCTCTCTCTCACTCTCTATTTAAAATGTTATTACAGTATTGAAACCTAAGGAAGGTGTACATATTACAAGTGTCAAATAAAACCTTACTTTCAAAATGTAGCACCTGGAGCTAAGTAAGTTAGTTTGTATACAAGTATTTAACAAGAAATTAATGTAAATCAAGTAAAAACTTCAGCTGAAACCTCAAAAATAAATAAATAAATAAATAAATAAATAAATAAACAAACAAACTCTAGATCCTAAAAACATGTTTGGTTGTTTTCGTGTGTCATATTTCAAATATCAAATATTTATTTACTCATTACTTTTTAGATCCATCTTAATTATATATTTATGTACATTTTATTTCTGAACTCGTTGATGTGCAGTTGGTTAAAAGTGTGAAACAACCCCCAAATTGAGGGCTTCCTCTAGAGCGAAAGAGGGTGTGTATTGAACAAAAAACATTCCAGTGATTGTTTCATTAAGTAAAGTTTTATCATGGAATCCTCAAAGATAAAATTAAACCCAAGTCTCGTTTGGGAGCTTTTACAAAATAACCAAAGACAACCAAAATAAAAATATAAATGTCCCACAAACCATAATGATTTTTCACCCTCACATACAATCCTTCAATATTTATCAGACAGATATTATTATTAATAATAATTAATAATATATATAATATATAATATTATTATTTTTGTCCCCGATTACTGGCTATTAGTCCATTATTTTTTAGCCCATGGGTAATGAAAGATGGAAAATGAAGTAAATGGAATGTTTTTGTTTAAAAGTTTACACTGATACATTTGTGTTGTTGTGTGAATAAGCTTCAATGGAAACAAACACAATCAGAAAAGCAGTCGTTGTGGGAAATTAAACTGGACACTAGAGGGGAGCACAGAAACGTGTCAAATGCTTCTAAACGTCAGAACATTTACCAAAACTGTTGGTTGAACGCTGTTAATCAGGGTGACCACACGTCCTCTTTTCGCCGAACTTGTCCTCTTTTCGGGACCTAGGAAATGCGTCCGGCCGGAATTCCAAAACTGTCTGGGATTTTGCCGTCCCCCGTCTTCCCCTGTCCCAATTCTTACAAAAAGCCCTAATTTCTTTCTTGAAGTGTGCATTTCGATGACGTAGGATGACGTTGTTGTAGGTGAGCAAAAGAGGCGCGCGGGGATCATGTGTTCAAGGGGTCGGAGCTCAGAACAGAAATGGGACACACTTCACCGTGTATTAATTTCAGCTGAGCACAACTCCACTCTGAGATGACTCTGACCAAATATTGAATATAACTGAAATTTGATTTAATTTATAAAACGGTAACTGCATTAGTATTTTCAGAAATCATTGAGTTTTATATTTGTTTAGCTACAGATTCTGTGTTTAATACGTTGACTGAAGTTTTATATCTGAAATTATTATTATTTAGAATTAATGAATTAATATTTATAATTTCTGTTTATCTACACTCTCGGAAAACTGTCTCAGTTGTGATACCCTCAGTGGTACGTATTCAGTGCTTTTAATGAGGGAACATTACCGTTCCATAATCCATAGTGTTTGTAGATTATTATGTAGGAAGCTGTGATTTCATTCACCCTGTTTCATCTCCAGGACTTTTATTGTGTTCTTTTATTCTCCACAGTTGTATAATGAAAGATTACAGAAATCCCCCTCTCCTTCTGGAGAAGAGAATGTAATGAACCTTTAGGGAACACCACTGGACACTAACACCACTGCTGTACCTTTAAAGATACACTACACTGTTTGTAAATAATGTGCCCTTTTTATGTATTTTATTTTATTTTATTTTCATTTTTTTGCTTTGCCTTGTTTTTCTTCAGACAGAATGAAAATGAAGCTAAATGCCAATAATACTTTGTGTTTTCAGTTTGCCATCCACTAATCAAAGGGTTTGATCTCATTGTGGGGGCTGTTTTTTCTCTGTAGTCTGCCGCCTCTGTAAATAACTCAGAGAAAATCATTAAGACAAACCCCAAAGTTAAGTGTGATATGAGCTCTGTGTGGTGGGTATTTTTCAGTTCTCTGTGGTCTCCTGCTACATTAAACAGCACATAGAATAGAATCAGAGGCGATTGCTCTAAGACTGCAAGAGAAGCTCAGCTTCCCCTAAAATGTAAAAAAAATAAGTGATCAAATATATACTGTTGTGTGTACATGTCACTGAATAAATATGCACTACAACGCGCTCAACTTTTGTTCAGAATCAGCTTCTTATCACTGGTAAAGACGCAGCTTTCCTTTCAATCATTCCCGCAGCTTCACAGTGCTGTAAACAGTGTGGACACTCCACAGAGTTCAATAGTGAAGCAGCGAAACGAGACGAGTCATTGGATAAATGCTGGGCTTTGTCCCGCCCATCGGACGCTCAGCGTCTCTGGGGGTCTTTAGGGCAGTGGGCTGGCCTCGGCTGGCCCGGACGCTCAGCTTCTGCATGATGATTGGATGATCTGTCTGAGGCTGAATCCCTTTTTGATTGACAGCGAAATGAGCGAATCAGCGATGCTTTGGTGTAAAGATCCGTGGGAGTGTTACATTTTCATTCTGTTCTGAGTTGAACCGGAGACCTTTTTCAATCCTCTTAGCTACATTTTCTTTGTTAAAAACGACTAGCAACAAATCAAGCTTTTATTTCCATTGAGAGGACACTAGTCAAGTCCCTGGAAAAGACGCCTTGTTGGTACGACATGGTCACAGATCATTTTCTTGAAAAGGAACGCAGGGTATAAATAAACCAACACATTTTATGATGTAGGCTGAAATTGAGCTTCCCCTCCTTGAAAGACCAGTATCCGCCATTGAATAGAATACACACCCTTACTTTATGGCTATGGTAGGAGAGACCTGTTAGGCCTAAACCTGACTGTCACACACATGCTATTAAACACTTCAACACACACTATCAAACTCTTACATACACTCTGTCAAACAAGTTATTGTGGGAGTTTAATAGTGTGTGTGAATATCAAGTTGAAATTTTGACCTAATTTGCCTCCCATACTTTTAGGAAAATAGAAAGAGTACAAGTAATTCATTGTTCAGTTGTGTTCCCTAAAGGTTCATTACATTCTCTTCTCCAGAAGGAGGGGTGAATATTTGTAAGATGTTTATATAAAGTGTAAAAATAAATAAATAATTAGTACTGGAGATGAAATGGGGCATATGAAATCAACTCAATTTCCAGATCTACATTTAATATATAATATGGTACAATTATGCTCCATATGTAAAAGAACTGAATATCAAACAATGAAGTCAAATAAAGATAGTTCTATATGGAGATTAAAAATATCTAAATGGTAAAAACATATAAAGATATCAAACATAAAAAGATATAAATATAAAAGATATATATAAATTAAAGATATAAAAATAAACAGGATAATACAGATATAATAGTATTACTGAGGGAAGTGTGCAAAGAACAGTATGTAAACCTTCATTCATTCACTGTCTGTAACCCTTATCCTCTTCAGGGTTGTGGTGGGTCTGGAGCCTCCCCGGAGTCACTGGGCGCAAGGCGGGAACACACAAGTTTTCAGATGCCACTAACAGCTTTTATTTTTTAAAAAAAAAGCTACTAGCCACAAATCAAGTTTTACGTGGTGAATGTGTGTGGTTTTAAAATGAAAACACACTCAGGCATTCAACATATTAATATTACATCTTTTAATGTGTATCCACTACTAAATTAAACTTGAAATATTTTGTAGTGTTCAAAAAAGTTACAATTTACAAGAATATATCTGAAAATAATTTCTGAAAGTGAAAAAGACACCACAGAATAAATGAGTGTTTATGCTGAATGTACAGAGATAAAATGAACGTCCTGATGATAAAATCTACAGCTTCTTAACATATTCACTACATAGGAAATGGCCATGATGCTAAAGTTACTCTGTTAGATGTATGATAAGGTAATCTTGATGATCTTTGAGCTGAGGTTATGTATCTTGCCACTTCTCAGGGTCTGAAAGTGACACCTGAGCGGAAAACGTCTACCACACTGAGCACAGACCAGAGATACAGGTGCCTTCAGAGGCTTTGGCTTTTACCAATCCAAACAAGGCCCTGGAAATATGTAGATATTAAACATTCTACTCCCAAAAACTTTCTTTGGAAACTAATCCTAGGCTTGTTTTTCAGTCCCCACAGTCCTCAGCGGTCTGCTGCTACAGTAAATATAATAAACATAGATGTCCAACACTTTGTTACATACGCCATCTGTACACACTGCTCAGAAAAATAAAGAGAACACTGAATCATCACAGTAAACAAGTCAGTTCAGTGTCAGCAGACAATTTCACCTTTCTCATGAATGTTCATTTCCTTTATGTCCAAAGGGAGGGGACACGAACACATTTCTCTAGCAATTAATAATTTAGCAAATAAAAATAACCCCCAATTTTATACCAATTTCTAATAAAGTCAAATTTGTTTATAGAGTATAAATTAAACAGTATATTATCACTTTATATAACACTTTTTATTCTCTTTCAATAGACACACTCATTGTGCCAGAATTATGACTGGAGATAAAAATCAAAATCTACCACAAAAACCCTGCAAAAACAGACAGAGAAAACAGATCCCAGAGCAGAGAAATCCATGCATCAGATTCATTAGAAATATAATGCACTGTTACCGCGACCCTGCTCTGGAAAAGCGGTTACAGAATGAATGAATGAATGAATGTTTGACTGTTGAAGGCATTAAATAGTGCGCTACATGAGGAACCCACAGAAATCTGAGATTGAGCCATAGTTGCAGCTTGTAATAGATTACTGTTAATTGGTGGAAATTTAAAACATATTTGATACTATTCACTGCTCAGATTCTTATTATTTTTTACTATATTTGTACCCAAAATGTCGCAAAAGAGCAATGGACAAATAAAAGATGTTTCCTGTTATTAAATAACAGCAGGGCTGTGATGGTTAAACCACAAGCTGCTGCATCACAGCCATGCTCTCTCACTTACCTCTTTATAGCTTTAACTGTGCTTTTTAAAATAACGGCAAATCCCAGAGAGCTAAGACACACTCAATGTCAAAGTAAGCCTTCTCTCACACAGGAAGCACGTAGTGTGTGAGAACATGTAGTTGGATAGAATTTTTATATTTGTGGGAAAATATACAAGCTTTGCGGTAGAGCAGGAGACCAGACGGAATTTCGAGAGTCTTCCAGCCAAGAGAAATGGCTGTTAGAGTAATTTATATTGGGAGTTATACTCATTTATGATCAAATCTCCAACACAGTGAGTGCAACAAGTACAGGTGTCTAAAGAGAGGGAGCAAATGTGTCATGTCTTCATGATTTTACAAACCACTGAAAGGAATAGAGCTGACACTGATCTCACTGATAACAGTGCACCACATTGAGGCTTTTACATTTTTAAGATTCTTAAGCAATGATCTATTTAATGATATTTCAGATACGAGAACAAATGTTAAACACAAGACCAACTGCATCTTCAGTTCCTGAGTTGATCTGAAAATACTACAGTTTCAGTGCTTAGATTCAAAATGTAGGTAGAAGATAAAAATCATACGTATTAAAAAATATATGACTTTAAAAAGGTTGTTTGATTGTTTTTGTGTACAAAGCACAACAAACATAACTTCCTTAAAAATATCAGTTAAAAAGCATTATTTTCCGTTTGTGAAAAATAACTGTGGCCTTTAAATATGGAGAGGATTTAGAGCTGAACTGAAAAACAATCACTGCAATAGAACAATGAGAAATGCAACCCACACACGTCATTGCTTTTCCAAACTAACATGAAGAACACATGCCAAAGTTAATCCCTCTCCAGAGATACACACTAAAACTAGCAAACACCACTGTCTACAGTGAGACTTGTCGTATTCTAAAGAGCTCTACTTACTTTAGAGTGGTTTATGTTTCTGAGCTGAGAAATACAGGTCGTTCAGTACTCAGTGTTGTACACATACGATCATACAGATTACAGAATAAAGAAAACAGTTTCATATTCAGTTCAAATGCATTCATTTATTAGGTGTACAAATTAGTTTTAAAGTGTTTTCTGTGTATCGTACGTAATCCTACAGCTCGGTGTCACAGAGGGTCCGGGACCTACACTGAATCACTGGGCGAAAGTAACATATAACTGTAATTCAAAATTCAATCATTCTCCTCTTTTATCAATTAATGTTACTGTTGCATAGCAATAACATCATAATTATCATGTTATTGAACAAAATATAATCAAAAGTCTGGGGAAATATAAAAAATATAATCAAAGTAAAGCAAAATTAATTTATTGGTTTCTGCAGTTGTTGAGTTCCATCAGGAAAAAGTGCAGGAAAACATGTGATTGATCTGTTCTTGGGGACGTTTAACTTCTGAATTACAATTATATAATACACAAAACCACTTTAAAACCTACATGTGCACTTAGACTTTATATATAACACGCAAAAGAAAAGGAAATGTGTTTATTTATGTAACAAATAAATTCCTTAAAAAATATCAGTGAAAAAATGTAAATTCCTGAAATATCTGTTTGTGAAAGTTAAAATCTCTAAAATACAGTAAAAGTATTAGGAATTGACTACAGTTAGTCTCATGATCATTTTAAAAGAGCTTTTTACATTTGTTTATGGCTCTTCAGCTGCTACTTCTCATTATTCGCTCTAAGAGCCATCTCACCTACAACCTACACCTGTGAAACTCCCCTCATCCTGACACTGCAGAACTGACCTGAGGACAGTCTCAGTTTTCAGATCACACTGAGTGTTCAGCTTGAACCCCTGTGTGTTCATTACTGAGATGTGAGGAGGTGTGTGTTTGTTCCTGTCTGCAGAGCAGCACACACAGCAGTGGGTCTATGGCCACTCTCAAACTCAACAGACATTCACTCATTATAAACAGGTTACAAATATATACCACAGAGTACAGAGTAAGAGAAATAATATAGAGATTAATTGTGAATGTTGTAAGACATAACACAGTCCAGTCTTGTTTTTCAGTCAAGGGAGTTCTGCAGGTGAGTGTCCATGAGGTGACAGTCACAGCAAACAGAGGAAACAGACACAAAATCAGAAGATTATACGCCTTAAAAAGTTCACACAGGAAAAAACTAATGAATGAAACAATGCAGTGTATAATAGAGAAGGGAAGAAAGAAATGAGCAGAGCAGCGCGGACGTCTCAGAGTCAGAACACTCTCCAACACCATCATCTGCTGCAGGTAAACCCCACAGTGTCGGAACCCGTACCATAACGATAACAGCATCCAGCAGGTAATGTTTGCATTCCTATAACAGTCTCTTTGGATCAGTTGTATTGCTATATATGGATTTAAAAGTAGCTCCAAAAGATCAATGAGGAGGAGAACAATGATGAAGACTGAAACTCTGCCCTTGTGTTTACGGTGACGGTGTAGAACAGTAAGAGCCCAAACCAGAACCGGTAAACCCACACACTGAGCAATGAGGATGAAGAGGCTCCATCTGGTGAAGTAATCTGAAGTGTCCCCAGGTTCATCCTCATGACAATAATACGGAAGGGCTGAGAATAGGTACCCTTTCATGGTGCAGTCAGTTCTGTCGTGCGGTCTTTGAGAGATCCTAGGATATAAACTAAAGTCAGATTTTTGCTTTCCAAAGTAAAATATTTCAGCGTTTTATCACTTACAGAATCTTCACACAAACTGCAGCCACAGTGAGTACAAACCACCAGCTGAAAGCACTGTTAAACCATATCAAATGAACACTTAACAAATGGAGTCACTTACATTCTACAGACTCTAAATGGTCTAAAGAGTGTTGGTGTTGAATAAGGATTAGCAACATTTAAGATATTGCTTTATTCTCTCTATGTGGTGTCTATAATGGAAGAAGATAAAGTCCAATTCTGTCCTGGTAACGTTTAAGATTTTTTGTAATTATAGTCTCATATCAGTATCATATGTTGTGTTCTTACCTGAGAGTGAGATGTTGTCACTTGTAGTGTAGTAAGGTACACTGAAAAATATAAATATATTTCTATATTTATATTTATAGTTTTATAGCGTTGACCTTATTCAAACTCCTCTAATCTCTGATATTTGACTTAATGATATTAATTAAAGTTTATAATTGGCTTAGGCAATTAAAACATTACTAATTAGTTTGAGAGTGAATAATAATCACGCTAAGTGAGTACGTCAGGATTTTCAGGAAAATAATGAACAAATTGCAAACACTGTGATTTCAAATAATGAGAGTTTTATTAATAAAGAGAAGATATTTAATTAACATAGCGTAGCCTTATAATCTCACGGTATCACCGCAGGGAAAACCGATTTTGACCTTAAGGTGGGCTAGGCGCTACTGTCTTGTGATTAAATTGTTGCTAACTAAGGTTAATAAAGGGTAAATTATAAAGAAGGGTTTACTTTAGACATTAGCTCCTGGAAAAGGTTTGAGATACGCTAGCTTACTCGTTTGCCGTTTCACCGAGCCGTCGCGTCCTGCTGTTTAATCTCCGTGCTCTGGGGTTGTTCTCGTCGTTCCCACGTGGTGAGAGGCAGGCCCGCTTATGGGAAGATCTCTTTCCGGCTGAGTTGAAAACTTTCGTCTTCAGGCTGAGCTGCGTCGATCGAGATTTCCCCTCTTTGGAGTTTCGCAGTCGTGGCTGGTTTTCCACCGGAATGGAGCGGCTTTCTCCGAGTATTAGCTCTTCTCGTTGTTCAGTTTTCCAGGAGTAATGTCTTCAGGAATCAGCTTATAACGTTAATATGTCTGCTATCGACTAATCAAAAGGTTGATATCTTATTCTGGCCACAAATAAGTTTCACCCGCTCTGATCACTCGTGAGATCACACTTCGATGGGTAATAAAACATAAACAAGATTAAAAGAAAAGAAGATATTCAAATTACTCGACGTATTAGTAAAACTTCATACTTTTAGCTAATTTCGAGACGTCTCTCGTAAGCTTTCAATGAAGTCTCTGAGGTTTTCCTTTGTTTCGTTGTCGGCGTGGAGAAGAAAGCGTTTCTTTGTAGTTTCAAAGTTTCTCGGATGTCATCGCCGTTATTGTTGTCTTTTCTTCTCTGTGAACTGTTTCTTCTTGGCTGCTGAACTGAACTGAACTTCTCTTGAACTGAACGTCTTCTTCCTTGTGTTCTGCGTTGCTGCTCTGTGTTTTCAAGGCTGGCGCGGTCACGCCCTAACGGGAGGCGTCCTCTTTCTGATTGGACACAAATTCAGTCTCACGTGACTCTCGCGAGGGGGAGAGAGTAGAAGGGGGTTTGAGTCATTGATTCACAGAAATAATATGAATTTCGCGTATCGAAATTCTTATACCTGTTATCAACATATAACAATGAGTACACTGGATTATTAATATCAAACATTTACATAAGGTTTCATTTTTAGGTCCCATTTATGACGATACGCTAGAAAGGAATATTAATCCGTTTTCTCTTATTCAGAGGTAGGATTTCTCTTCATGATAGAAACAATCCACAATATACAACATTTCATTAGGAGGTAGGCATTCATCTGAGGGTACAGAAAGTGACATTAATACATTTATTTATACACGAATAATTCAGAGTTCGACTATTTTCCGCTATGGTTTCCGGCGGCTCCGAGCGAGGCGTAGTTTCGCCAGTGTCCATTTGGGGTCGCTGTTGATCCATGTGTAGGTTGTCGCTTAGATGAGTCAATGGGGTTCAATTCCAGGTCACCCCTTCTGAACATCTGTTGATTCCCATGGAAGATAACGAGACATTGAGGTGCCACTTTGTCCCAAGCGGGATTATAACCCTTCCTTTTGTTTGAGGTCCCTGTCTCTTAAAAGCATTATAAAAATTGGTTAGTTCCTCGACAGTTCCTGTTAGTTAAAAGAGAGAAGGGGGGTGTTGGGGCCATGTGTTACTTTAAAGGGTTCTTTGATGTTTTAGCTTATGTGTGTGCGGGCTGTAGGGTCTTGCACCCTGTGGTTCGTGGAATGCTGACTTAGGGATCAGACGAAAGTCCTGGTCAGAGTGAGAAAGGTTTAATTCGAAGCCTTTCATTTCATTATTTCTTCATTGTCCGGTATTCATATTTGGCCCATACTTCACTACATTCCCCCTTTCTTTTCAGTTTTATGGTTCGGCAGGGAGCATGGAGCTGAAAAGAACTTTTGCTGTGGAGGAAGGTGAGATCAGCAAGCATATTCAAACACATTTCCAGGGCTGATGTATTCCTATTAGTGTATGGGTGTATATGGAATGTGTATGTTTGCATGCTGAAGGGATCCTAATTATTTAGGGGTAGGTCTTGTTCAAACGCAACCTCGAGAGCTGATTCTTCGACATGGCCTTCGGCTTCATATCTAAAACTTGGGGGTTCACCTCTCTGGGCTCTTTTATGTCTAACGAATTTAACCATTTTATTAGACCAAGTTTCTAACCTGCTCTGGAGGGCTCGAGTGCGTTTGAAATAGAACCAAGCTATACCAAAGGTCAAAAGATATCCTAATCCTACCAGGGTAACTAGTAAGGTGTCCGGGGTGGACCATGCATAGGTGACAGTCTGAACTGGCCATAGGGGTTGAGACGATAGTTCTCTAAGAGTGTTATCTATGGGGGTTAGGTCAATGACTTGGGTTCCCTCATATTCTAGGCGAGTTAGTGTTTTAGTATCTAGCTCGATGGTGTGTTTGGAGAAGAACTCTGAGATTTCTATGTCGCTCTCATATTGGTCAGGGTTTAGGTGATACAGGGCCAGGTCTCCTACATGTAAGATTGCGTTTACGGGGACGTCTACCCAGAAGGTTTGGCTAGGAAGGAGTACCCTTTCTGAGGTGTCATGTTGATCATAGGTTAGTAGGGCCTCTCTAAAGGGGGTGTTAACCAACCAACGATTTCCAACAATTTCAGCTTGAGTACTGGTTACCAAACGTCGGGGTGTGACGACTACCGGGCATTGAGTATTACTCATCATAGGCTTAAGGCCACAGATCCCATTTGCGCTGTCACGAATGAAAGGTTTGCTAGGGCACAAGTAGTGAATGTCTTTAGTGAGTGTGCACATAAGCAAATTGGGTACCAGATATAGGTCAGGGTTATCGTCTTGGTATGCTACAAGAGATGTTGTTTTCACACGAACGTAGGCAGAATCTTGCCAGAAACCAACGTTGACAACATCTTTCAAACGGTATATGTTTTCAGGCACCATTATGGGAAGGTTAATAATGAATGCTAATTCTCGGTCTTGAGGATTAACATAAATTGGGGTGGCGCTACCTAAGGTATAGGCTAGGTGAGCCTGGAGGTCAGTAACTACTTCTCAAGTTGCTGTAGATAAAATCTCCTGTACTAAGGATAGAGGCACCAGGTAGGGAGGAATTCTCCCCATGGCTAGGCTATCTACAGAGGAGCTGATTTCTTGTAGCATATCAGACAATAACATATTCACAAGCTGGATGTGGGCAAGGTCAAGTTGTACTACTGAAAGCATGGAGTTAACCGTCTGGAGCGTTTTGTTCAAGGCGACACTGTGAGCGTTGAGCACTACGACGGTGCCACGTAGGGTTTGCCCAATGGTTTGCAGGTGCTGCTGCTGTTTGTCTAATTGGGTTTTAATGTTCAGAATTTCCGCTTGTAATTCCCCTACTTGACGTTTAACAGTGGCTACATTGACGGCATTGACGGCGGACGTTCCGAGACTCAGTAGTGATCCCACAGTTGCAGCTGCCATTAGCAATCCGCCTATGAAGCGTTTAGGTTGTTTATTAAAACCATTTAGTTCTGATTGCGTTACGGTAAACTTTTGTAGCTGGCGGAGCATGTGAGTTACGTCGGCTTCAGCATGGCTGATAGCTTCCTCAGTCCATCTAACTCCATTCCGGCCAGTCTGCAGAGTGGTTATCGGTAGGTTTTTGCTACACGCTTCGGCGGGATTCAACCGTACAAATACTCTCTGGGTATGGAGGCGGCAATTAGTGATTAGCAGTCCCGGCTGGTCTTTCAGTATTATTCCTGAGTCAGGATCTGGTTCGATCACTTCAGGGAGCACGGCGGTTCCTAGGGAGCCGACGATTAGGAGAATGAGCAGCGGGGCCATCCTACCGGAAGAGATGCTCATGGTTAGATTTAGGGTATTTACGGCGAGTCGTTTAGACAAATTATAAAAAAATTTTCGATACCCCCCTTTTGATAAAAGTTTCCTAGGGTAAACAATCTATAATAATTGACGATGAGGGACTAGGGTCTTGCACCCTGAGTGTCCTCAGTCTGGTTAGAAGCTCGTTGCCTGCTAAAGAGTGAGAGAAAAAGGGAAAAGGGGTAGGAGAACTAAGGTGTGAGTAGAAGGTTATAGTTGTTTGTTAACTAACACCCTTCCTGCCTTTGGTTCTGTCGTTTATGATCTAACACAAGCGTTAGTATCCCCTACAAGTCCCATGGGGGTTGTGTGTGGTCGGATTTGGTTGCGGTGGACCCATTTGAATTCGGTACTGCCCCGAGCTTTGTTTATTTTGATCCTGTAAACAATGGGGGACAGTTTGTCTGTTATCTTATAGGGACCGGACCATCGGGGTAGGAATTTGCGGGCCAAATTCCCCCCTGTTTTTCGCGACCTTCCAACAGGTTGGACAAAGATGTAGTACCATACTTTGTCCCCTATTTGGAGTTCATCGTGGGATGCTTTGTGATCATAGTACGCTTTGCGACCTTCTGCACTTTTTTCCAGTTTCTGCTGGGCAAAGGCGAAAGTAGCTTTGAGGTGTTTCTGCAGATCCTCCATATACTGATGAGTGGTGTAGGCTACGGCTATGCTAGCTTCACCTGGCTGATATAACAGATGTAGAGGGAGAGTCATTTGTCTCCCTGTCATCAACTCAAAGGGTGAGACCCCGACCGCATCGTGTGGGGTCGCCCGTATGGCCATCAGTACGAGGGGTAGCTTGACATCCCAGTCTCGTTGGTTTGCTGCTACATACTTTTTCAGTATGCTAACAACAGTTCGGTTGGCTCGCTCTACCTGACCTGAGCTTTGAGGATGGTAGCTAATGTGAAGGCTGGCTTTTACTCCTAAGAGTTGCCAGAGCTGCTGCATGACCTCAGCTGTGAAATGTGTCCCTCTGTCAGAGTCGACACGGCTGGGTAGGCCAAACCGTGAGAAGACATGGTTCATCAGTAAGTATGCAGTGGCTAGCGCTGTGTCATTCGGTGCGGGGAGGCATTCTACCCATTTAGTGAATGCACACGTGACTGTGAGGAAGTACTTGTTACCTCTTACTGTTCGAGTGAGTGGTCCAACCCAGTCTATCTGGAGGTTTGACCAAGGGAAGGATACTCCTTTCTTTTGCAAGGGGGCTCTATGAAGAGGATTTGAGGGTTGAAATTGGCAACATACCAGACAGCCTTTAATATAGTCAGCCACATCTTTTACCATGTGGGGCCAATATGCCACCTGCCTGAGCGCATGGTGTGTTGCTTTGACCCCTTTGTGTCCCGCAGATGGGGAGTCATGGGCGTGCATCAGCATCACCCCCCTGTGGCACTGAGGAACCACGAACGTAGGTGAAGTGTGCGAGTCAGTGGCATGAACTAGCAAGCCTTTGATGACTTGGAGGGACGCTCTGGCGTCAAGTCAGCGTCCGAAAAAGCAGGGTTAATAGAGACAATGGTAGTTTTGGCATTGTCAGGCGACGCCTTTGTTACAGTTCGAGACCGTGTGACAGCTAGGACTTCGATGTCGGGTGGGTTTGGAAAAAGGGAGGGATCGAATGTCCACGATGTGCCTTCGCGGGCCCCTTGTTTGGCTAAGCTGTCTGCTTGATCATTGAATTCTTTGTCATCTCCCGGGACTCGGGAGTGACCCTTCACTTTCTTCCAGTAGATCTGCAGGTCATGTGTGTCTACCAAGTGTTCGCATGCCGCGAAAAGCTCTTTGTGTTTAACTGGCTTTTTGTTTGACGTGGTGTAGTTGTTGGTTTTCCACAGTCTCAAGTGGCATGTGAAACTTAGGCGCGCGTAGTTGGAGTCTGTGCAGATCACCAACGTTTTTACGCTTTTCTGGACTGCAGACTGGATTGTGATGAGAATTCCTGCTATTTCAGCATATTGGGAGGACTGAGCACCCAATTTGAAACTTAGGGGTTCGTGAGGCCATCCGTTTATTCCGATAATACCCACCCCTGCCATCAGGGTGTGTTCTCGGCGGAACGAACAACCATCTACATACGCAGTGACAAGGTCTTTGCATGTGTTAGGATCGAAATAGTGGTGGTTAGCCACGGTGGGTAAGAGGGTTTCTGGAGATTGTGGCACTTGGGAAGGAATGTTTCCTTCGCATCGCCTGCAGGAAGCAAGGCCTGTGCCTAGGGGGCTCTTGTAGTTTTGTGCGTAACGCACCTCTAAGTCAAAGCTTTGGAGAGCCATTAGCCATGATGCTACTCGAGCGTTAGTTACTACACCCTCTCGAATTCGTTGGCTGTTTAGGAAAGTGACTGGTTGATGATGAGTTTCAACAATCACCTTCTGACCACCTAGGTAGTTGGAGAAATGTTTGACTGCCCACACTGTTGCTAGTAGTGCTTTTTCGCAGTCACTGTATTTGTTTTCGGCAGCCAGCATAGTTTTACTAGCATAGGCTATGACACGTTTGTCTCTGTCGTGTAATTGATACAGACCGGAGCTGAGACAGTGGTCCGAGAACCCTACTTCTAGGTAGAATTCTTTGCTACTGTCAGGATAGGCAAGGCATGGAGCCGTGCACAGTTTCGATTTTAGTGCCTGCATGGCGTGTTCTTGGGCTTCGCCCCAGGTGAACGGAGTGTCCTTTTTCAGGAGGTCATAAAGTGGACGAGCTAGGTCCGCGTAGTTCTCTATGAATTGTCGTGAGTAGTTGCATACGCGGGTGAGTTGGCATATCCAAAAGGGCACCGAGTGAATGTGTACTGTCGGTTTGCGAAAGTGAAAGCGAGCTTGTGTTGGTCTTCTGCTTGCACCGGGATGGTCCAGAAGCCAGAGGCTACATCGATGGTGGAAAAGTATTTAGCGTTTCGGACCGAGGGAAGTTCTTGCTCCAATTGTGTCATCGGCCATCGAGACAAGGGAATCTGTTGATTTAGTTTCCAATAGTCGATGGTTAAGCGCCATTTACCATTTGGTTTTATGACGGGCCATAATGGTGCCGAATACGTGCTGTTACAGGGTCGAATTATGCCCTTTTCCAGCAAGTCATCAATGATTTCTTGTACCGGTTCATAGGATGCCAACGGAATTTTGTATTGGCGGACAAACGTGGGTGGTGCTCCTGGACGAGTGGGAATGCGTACTGAATGAATGTCAGTGAGACCACAGTCCGTTGAATAATTGGAAAAAGATTTTTGATATTTAAGAAGCACTTCACAGAGTTTCTCACGTTCTTCTTTGCTTTGGAGGGCGTCGGCCTCCTTTAGAACTTGTTCGATTTGGATACGAAATTCGGAGTCAGATAGTTCTTTTGAAGTACGTGGATTTGAAGTGTTTTCTCCCGCTTCGGGAAGAAGAGATGGTTCCCGGGAGGATTCCGGGGATGAATCTATGGAAAGAACCGTGATCGTCATTTGATTGTCGTCAGCGAAATCTATCCTGCAAATGGCGTCGTTACTCATGTCCAGAGCTGAGAAGAGAGCAACAGCTCGCGTCGGATGAGTGTAGAACACCTTTGATTCTGCCTGGTTAAGAAGCAGGGATTCAGGCATTGGCCCTATGATCGGAATTCGCAGCTCGAAGTCATGGAATTTCGTACTGACTAACCAACCCAGAGGGGATGAGTGAGGGATCGTCAAGGGTTGAGTGGTTTCGTTCCGTACGAATAGATAGGTGGATCTTGCTCGCGTCTCCACCAAAGGTGTGGCTTCGAGGGTGAGGCCTAGTTCGAAGAACTGAGGTGACGGTTGGAAAAGTGCATGCGCGTGGCTTAAGTGTTGGCTAGGTCGCATGACTAAGCGGATGGGTACATTTGCGGTGTTCGCAGGTACCACCAGTGAACCTTGGTTGGTGACCTGACATACCTCAGGAATAGTTTGTCCTGAGCCTAGGTTGCTGAGATCAGAGGACCAGGTTTCCGTTGAAACATCAGTCAAAGACCACAGCACGCTATTGAGGGTGTCTACGTGGACGTCGAGGCGCACCAAGAAGTCACTTCCAATGTAAACGTCGTGCGGCAAGTTAGGGACGACCAAGAAATAATGGGTGATTACCCTTTTGTTCCACTGGACAGTTAAAGCGCAAATTCCATCAGTGGGTGACATTGCTTTTGATGCCAGGTTAAGAGGAAAGCGAGAAGGACTGCTCACCAAAGGAATATTCGGTTGAGTGAGGTGCAGAGTGTTAAAGAGGGTTTGGCTTATGGCGGACTGGTCGGTCCATAGAGCCAGAACTGCATTGTCTACATGATAGTCCTGCATTGTGAGACCATTCACGATGGGAAGGCCGGGAGAGTCTGTTGTGGACGGCTGTGTGAAAGTGCACAGGAATGTGTTCCGTTGTTCTAACATGGCACTAGGGGGCCAGGGAGAGACTGCTGTCTCTGGCGTGGCTGCCATGGGCTCAGTTTCCTCTTCCTCGAAGTGAGGGATCTGACTTGGTGGATCTCCTATTGATTCTGGCCGGATTTCGAGACGGCAACACTGAGCTTCCCGGTGCTGTGGGGTGCAGATGGGTAAAGGCTCACGCACTTGTGCCCAGATCTTTGACCTTTTGAAGTCAATCAGTGGTTCGAAGCGATTAAGGAGATCTTTGCCGATGAGGAAGGGAATTGTTTCGAGAGGAGACACATGGACTGGATGCACTAAGGTCATTGGTCCAATGGCTAAGTGTATTAGTGCCATAGATTGGATAGTGAGGCCTGCATGTGAATACGGCTGAATTTTAAGAGAACAGTTTTGGAGCTGTATCTCGCGATTTTCACGCCGCGCAATGGCTCAAACCTGGTGGAACAAGGCGGAAAACATGAGCGTGACATCTGATGCAGTGTCTAACAGGGCCTCATGTACTAGCCTTCTCTCCACAATGGTGGACAAGTAGAATTTGCGTGCAACCCCTTTCTCTGTTAGGTGTCCCATGAATTGTCGGACGGGTGTGTCGCCTTCAATGACTGAAGGATCATTTGGCGTTAAACCTTCTTTACCGTCTAACTGAACAACCAAAACAGCACTGGAGGGTGGTTGCGAGTCACCCCCCTGTATCATTGGGTCTTCAGTGTTTGTTTGGGTCACGAGGAGATTGCACGGTGCGCTAGAAGACGGAGCTTCGCTTGTCACTTCTCCTACATAACTCTCTAACATTTCTGGGGTGTTAGAGGACGGCTTTGGGTTAGATCGCACAGAGGTGATAGAGAGAACGTCAGGTTTTTTCTTTTTCTCTTTGCAAATCATTGCAAGCATTCGGCGGATGTCCTCTAACTCCTTAGAGCTGAGTTCCGTGCCTTTAAGCTTGTCTTTAGCGTGATTTCCTTTATTTTGATACCAGTATTTCTCTTTCTTTTCTCTATAGGAATCAGAAAGCTGGTTCGGAGCTGTTCGCTCATATCCCTTATGGGGATGTGATGGTTTTCCACGGCCCGCACCGCGGTTTTCTACAGGGTAATAGTCACGACCATACCCAGCCCTGTCCCGAGGGTCCCAGAAATCTTTGTCGTGATTTCTGTCTGGCCTGCGAGGAGGGTAGCGCTTGTATTGGTGTGAGGGCGGATGAGGTTTCGGGCCCTCACTGGTCCACGGAGTGGAGGAAGGGTCCAGGGCGGATCTTGGTGGATCGGCCTGGGTGGCACCTTCTAACTCTAAATGTGGGGAGTTGGAGTCGACATTAAAGACTTGGGGTGTTTCGGACCGCCTGTTGGGAATTTGTTGGGATTTTAGGAAACCTCTGAGTGCTAAATCGCGCAGCTGTCTGCTAGACAGGGTGCGAGGGCAAGCTGAGACTCCCAACTGATGACTGGTGTGGGGATGGAGGTTTTGGATAAATAGTGATTTGAAATTTAACTCTTCCTCCATTCCGGAGTCATTTCTAGGTCCGAAGTAAGCCTGTCTGAGTCGGTTATAATATTGCTGAGGGGATTCCTGGCGTTGCTGTTTTATGTTCAAAGCAGCGGCCAGTCCAGTCTGTGACAGGTGGTTGGAGAATTCTTCCTCCAATGCTTGGCACAGCACATCATATCGCGCTTTTACATAGTCTGGCTGACGTTCAATGAAGTTACTGACATCTCGGTTGGAGGTCAGTTTAATCACGTATAGTCTGTCATCTATGGTGATCCCGGGGAACCTTTGGAGGTAGAAGTCAATATCTTTTAGGTAGGAAAAGATATCATTAGAACCGTCAGGTTTGGGATCAAAGCGGGTTATATTACGCGCGATTTTATCTAGGTCCTTATATGAGGGACCTTGAGAGGGTAAAGGTTGAGGGGACCAGACACTGGGTTGCAGTGCTCTGGGTCTAGCAGGGCGGTGTAAGGGACGGCTGACAGGAGACACAGGGGAAGGTGAAATACCCGTTGATACCAGAGGAGGTGCTGCAGCAGCTCTAAAGGTTACGGTCCCTGAGTCTGGTTCCTGATCCTCACTATCTTCCTGCTGGCCTTGTCTTTCTGTAGCGGCACTAGGTGGCACATCAGGTGTGACCTGGGGCAGTGTGTTCCCTTCAGCTATTTCGCTTTGAAGTTGACTTAACTCTGCCTCTACCTTTGCCTGCTGTCGCCGTGATATCTCAAGCTCACGTTCGCTGGCTCTGAGCTGTACTACAGCGAGGAGGGCTATTTGACCTAATGCCTCAGTTCGGGGCTTGCCCTTGAGGATGTCGGTTAAGTGGTTCTCTACCCACTTAGCCACCATGTGGTCACGATGGGCCTGTGAGGCTTTCTGCACCGTCTCTGCGAGTCCAGGCATCACATCATTGGTGGTGCTGGTCAGAACAGAGAATGCCTCATCCCACAAACCTTCTACATATACTTCCGAGGGAAAGGTTCCTTCTGCCATGTTAGCTGTGTTTTAACTGCGAGGTGTAACTTACTTCTATTTAGTTAGGATTAATTCCGTTAATCCCTTTTCTGACTAAATCTGAACTAAATTCACCTGTACTGAGTGCTCTAAGAGTAACTGCTAGTATGTATGGTGTTAGAGTTCACTTGTGAATCTCTAAGGGAAGTCTGATAGTAGGAGAGGGTGGAGTGAAAGTTGCTATGCCCAAGTGAATACAAGAAGAGAGAAAAAATTTTTTTTTTTTTTTTTTTTTTTAATTTTTCAATAATTAAAATTATTAAAAATTTTGAATTAAAGAATTGTCGAAAAATTTGGATGAAGGAATTTTAATATTAAGTGAGGTTTATTACTAGATATAATTTCCAATTAAGGAATTATGAAAGTAAAAGAATTTTGAATTACAGAATTATTAAGAATAGCAAGATTAAAGGACTCTCTCTTTAACTGCGTTTGTGATCTGGTATCAAGTTAAAGTGTCAATCTCTAATTACTGCACACTGTCTGCTGTAGTTGTATCAACTTATTATGCTTCCAAGCCTTTACTTGTAATTATTCAGATGTGCAGAGTTTAGAGACAGCCACTAGAGCTGTGATACCAGGTCTTATCAGTGTGAACTGGTCGACAATTTCAATTGCGATAGCAAGTTTTCTCCACCAGAGGGTACTGAAGGTAAGTCTGAATGGCAACAGCGAGCTTCAGTATTTAAGTTGAACTTAAATTGTAATACCAGACTAGGACACCAGAGGGCGACAAGAAAGTTACAATGCAATAGCAGCAATGGACACCAGTCGGCGCTGGTGGGAATCCCAATGAACACGGCACAAGCAGACACAATAACACAAATGGGAATTTCCACTGTAGCGGGAAGTTTCAACACTAGAGGGTGTTATCAAGTTAAAATCTAAAATGGGATAAAGATTTTAAATGCTCAGATACTCTATCAAAAATAAAAATAAAAATTTAAAAGGGGAACAGAGATTTTACACTAAGGTATTTTAAAAGAGTTTCATCTGTATGACAACTTTTAAACACCAGAGGGCTGCTAAACACTTATGTTGTCTCGGCGGACAACCTCCCAACCACTAGAGGGTGTATGGGAATCAAACGTCAAGGGTAGCACCGCTTGACCACAAAGAGGAGCACGGGAGGACACGCTTCAATGGACGCTAGTTATGAAGTATTTTTCCCTGCAATTACGCACTTATACCACAAGAGGGAATTTGTCTTCCTCTGTTTTGGGGGCGTTTTGAATTTCCCTCCTTAGTTTCAGCTCCGCCCCTTCAAAGGGGTTCGTTCCTTTTCTGAATACGCGTTCAGTTTAACTGGAACAGCTGACAAGAGCAGATCGCTCTTCACACAAGCCGTATTTTCGGGTGTTTAATAACCTCCAAATCGCCTAGCGCGCGATCTCGTTATTAACGCTGGTAGCGACCCAGTTTAAAACGAACGGGGGTATTCGGTTCGGTGGTTTCTCGCCGGGATTCGCGGCTGAGGGGTCGAACCGACGGCAAAGTCTTACAGCGGAATTTCGCGCAGTTCAGATGTGCCCAGGCCTCAATTTAATGCATGCAAAATGGCGCAGAGCCGCGCTCTTTCAAAAACAACCAAGCTTATTTTCTAACCGGTATATATATCACAACAATTTTTCAAAAGTAACAGACACAAGACGCAATTACCCACATCAAGCTTTGAATCTCAATCGTTATTCAGCAACACAAACAGCGGAAAGTATTTCATAAACCCAAGCTGAGATTGTTTCAGTGTTTTGCAGTTTGTACATTAAAAGCCTTTTTCCTGGCCCCACGTTGGGCACCAAAGATAAATATGCTGTATATGTAGTGTAGTAAGGTACACTGAAAAATATAAATATATTTCTATATTTATATTTATAGTTTTATAGCGTTGACCTTATTCAAACTCCTCTAATCTCTGATATTTGACTTAATGATATTAATTAAAGTTTATAATTGGCTTAGGCAATTAAAACATTACTAATTAGTTTGAGAGTGAATAATAATCACGCTAAGTGAGTACGTCAGGATTTTCAGGAAAATAATGAACAAATTGCAAACACTGTGATTTCAAATAATGAGAGTTTTATTAATAAAGAGAAGATATTTAATTAACATAGCGTAGCCTTATAATCTCACGGTATCACAACAGGGAAAACCGATTTTGACCTTAAGGTGGGCTAGGCGCTACTGTCTTGTGATTAAATTGTTGCTAACTAAGGTTAATAAAGGGTAAATTATAAAGAAGGGTTTACTTTAGACCTTAGCTCCTGGAAAAGGTTTGAGATACGCTAGCTTACTCGTTTGCCGTTTCACCGAGCCGTCGCGTCCTGCTGTTTAATCTCCGTGCTCTGGGGTTGTTCTCGTCGTTCCCACGTGGTGAGAGGCAGGCCCGCTTATGGGAAGATCTCTTTCCGGCTGAGTTGAAAACTTTCGTCTTCAGGCTGAGCTGCGTCGATCGAGATTTCCCCTCTTTGGAGTTTCGCAGTCGTGGCTGGTTTTCCACCGGAATGGAGCGGCTTTCTCCGAGTATTAGCTCTTCTCGTTGTTCAGTTTTCCAGGAGTAATGTCTTCAGGAATCAGCTTATAACGTTAATATGTCTGCTATCGACTAATCAAAAGGTTGATATCTTATTCTGGCCACAAATAAGTTTCACCCGCTTTGATCACTCGTGAGATCACACTAGTTTCAAAGTTTCTCGGATGTCATCGCCGTTATTGTTGTCTTTTCTTCTCCGTGAACTGTTTCTTCTTGGCTGCTGAACTGAACTTCTCTTGAACTGAACGTCTTCTTCCTTGTGTTCTGCGTTGCTGCTCTGTGTTTTCAAGGCTGGCGCGGTCACGCCCTAACGGGAGGCGTCCTCTTTCTGATTGGACACAAATTCAGTCTCACGTGACTCTCGCGAGGGGGAGAGAGTAGAAGGGGGTTTGAGTCATTGATTCACAGAAATAATATGAATTTCGCGTATCGAAATTCTTATACCTGTTATCAACATATAACAATGAGTACACTGGATTATTAATATCAAACATTTACATAAGGTTTCATTTTTAGGTCCCATTTATGACGATACGCTAGAAAGGAATATTAATCCGTTTTCTCTTATTCAGAGGTAGGATTTCTCTTCATGATAGAAACAATCCACAATATACAACATTTCATTAGGAGGTAGGCATTCATCTGAGGGTACAGAAAGTGACATTAATACATTTATTTATACACGAATAATTCAGAGTTCGACTATTTTCCGCTATGGTTTCCGGCGGCTCCGAGCGAGGCGTAGTTTCGCCAGTGTCCATTTGGGGTCGCTGTTGATCCATGTGTAGGTTGTCGCTTAGATGAGTCAATGGGGTTCAATTCGAGGTCACCCCTTCTGAACATCTGTTGATTCCCGTGGAAGATAACGAGACATTGAGGTGTCACTTTGTCCCAAGCGGGATTATAACCCTTCCTTTTGTTTGAGGTCCCTGTCTCTTAAAAGCATTATAAAAATTGGTTAGTTCCTCGACTGTTCCTGTTAGTTAAAAGAGAGAAGGGGGGTGTTGGGGCCATGTGTTACTTTAAAGGGTTCTTTGATGTTTTAGCTTATGTGTGTGCGGGCTGTAGGGTCTTGCACCCTGTGGTTCGTGGAATGCTGACTTAGGGATCAGACGAAAGTCCTGGTCAGAGTGAGAAAGGTTTAATTCGAAGCCTTTCATTTCATTATTTCTTCATTGTCCGGTATTCATATTTGGCCCATACTCCACTACACACTGCTGTGCTGAAAGAGCAAATGTTGTGTAGGTTCAAAACGGAAAGACCGCTTCTTTGTCCCAACTCCGTAGTGAAAAAAAAGACACCACCAAAATGACATTTACAGCATTTAGCAGACGCTCTCAATCAGAGCAGCTCACAGAAGTGCTTAGTGTTCAGATACTTCACATTTACTTTACAGTGGTCATATATTTTACATTTACATTAGTGTTCTGATACTTTACATTTACTTTACAGTGTTCAGATACTTTACATTTATTTTAGTGTTCATATACTTTACATTTACTTTACAGTGTTCAGATACTTTACATTTACTTTACAGTGGTCATATAATTTACTTTTACTTTAGTGTTCTGATACTTTACATTTACTTTACAGTGTTCTGATACTTTACATTTACTTTAGTGTTCATATACATTACATTTACTTTACAGTGTTCATATACTTTACATTTACTTTACAGTGTTCATATACTTTACATTTACTTTATAGTGGTCATCCGACAGGTTCTGGGACAGATTTGTTCTTTTAAGCATCCTCAGAAAATACAACTGCTGCAGTGTCTTCTTCACCACTGCAGTGGTGTCCTCAGCTCATGTAGTGTTCAGTGTCAGGCCGTTAAAGAGCAGAAATCAGTCTGTATGCAGTGTCATCTCTACAGACGTCTCCATTGATCATCAGGTCCACCACAGTGATATCATCCACAATGGTTTTTTTAGTGCTGTGTGTGAGTACACAGTCATGTTTAAAGGAAAACAGAAGGGGACTCAGCACACAACCCTGCAGTAGAAAAGTGGTGGTTCCCCATCCTGACGATTTGTGATAGATTTGTTGGAAAGTCCTTCACACACTTGCCCATGCGCTGGCTCACACCCAGATGCAGAAGCTTGTCCTCTATCTTCCTGGAAATGCAGAACTAAAGTCCTTGAACAGCAGCCTCAGAGATGTACCAGGTTTCTCCAGGTGTGAGAGTGTCACATGCATGACTGTGTTAATGGCGTCCTCTTTTGACCAGTTTTGTACAGTAGGGAAGTTGGTGCTGGTCCAGAGTTGTAAGCATTGCAGCCTTTATGTGATTAAAGACCAGCCTCACATCATTGGATCATGTTTTATATCCTTGCCCTGGGATCCCCTGGCTTCATGGCTTTCTTGGTACTGACAGAACAGTGTAAGACAGAACATAAAAACCCAAGTGTGTGTCTTTTTAATCTGGGGCCAATCTTTTAAATTTAAGGGTGGTTTCCAAATTTACTCCAGTCTCAGTGTTGAGTAAAGCAAACAGGATGCATCTCGTCAAAGTTTGCAGTGCCACAGCAAAGGCTCTGAATAAAAGTGTGAAAAGGAAATATCAGGTTATGATTTTTTATTTGAAAATCTCTTTAAATTCTTTTTATGTCATTATTAGAGGTGATTAAGTGTAGATTGATTGGTAAAAGTGAAACGTGTGTGTGTGTGTGTGTGTGTGTGTGTGTGAGAGAGAGAGAGAGAGAGAGTAAGTGTGGCATATTTTCATGTTGTTACAGACCACTGAAAGGAATATAGCTGCTACACTAACTTCACTGATAACAGCGCACCAGAGCAGGTGTTCATTTGGATGCTTTAACTTTTTTAATGTTCTTTAATGTGTTTTTGAGTATTGGGATATTAATCCAGCAGTGAAAGGTGGCGTCAAGCAAGGACACGAACGTAAGGACACACAAGAACACACTGAGAAAAGGAACTGGACTGTGGTGTAGTGACAGGGGGGTGTAGAGGTGGACTTCCTGTATGGTCTCTCAGTACAATACCCTGCTCTTTCAGAATAACAGACAGCAGCTGAGGAGCAGGTGAGAATCAGGTTTGTTCTCTGTGGAGGATGTGCACATTTATTTTCACAAACGGATGAATCTTGATTTGAGTAAAACTCTAATTTAGTGTTTAAAGCTGGAAAACATTATGCATAAATTTTGAATGTGAATACACATGTTGGAAGCTTACAATTATCACATATTTTTACAAATATAAACAAGTAAATAATGAAATAAAAATAAATGTAATAATACTCATTTAAATTATTAACTGCAAGATTGAAATACTGAGGCAACTGTTTCTTTTCAGCTGGTACACTCCACTCTGAGGCAGTTTACAGCTCTGCGGCTGGTGCGATACTTCAGTATGGAATTAAATTCTAACACATAAACAGGTGCTCAGTGGAGCAAATGTTGGCTTTATCATTGAGACATGACCGGTTTGATCCTCAGTGATGACAGTGCTGTCCGAGGCCATGTTTTAAAAGAACAGAATTGGTCTCGTTTTCTTTGTTGAGAGGTATCCCTCCCTCTACCCAGAGTGCCGGCTAGCACAGGTGTCAGCTAGCTTTACAGATCTGGGCTGTAATTGTTTTCTGTATGTGTTGAGCTCTCCAGTGGTGTATTGTCCACAGCAGCTTGAGAAGAAGTAGTCGTTGGCTTTAAACATCTCATAGAAAGCTTACCCTCACTGGTCTCAAGGTAGTGGTATTGTGTGGTTGGAGGGTCTTCAGTAACCTGCGGAACTGGGGAGAAATTAGCTAATGTTTTGACATTTTTAAATATTATTCCTATTAATAAAAGTGTAATTTTGTTTTCCCTCTAGGAGATGCCAAGCAAAACACAATAGAGTGATTACACCATGCTCTATTTCCCATCTCCCTGTCCTCGGTTTTATCTTGACACTGAGCATGAAAACGTCACCAGACTCTCTGTCTTCCTCATCGTTGCTGAGTGTGTGGGTTTACCGGCTCTAGTTTGGGCTCTTACTGTTCTACACCGTCATTGTAAATCCAACGGCAGAGTTCTATTCTTCATCTTTCTCCTCCTTCTCAGTGATCTGATGGAGCTACTTTTAAATCCATACGTAGCAACAAAATTAATTACTAAAGACTGCCACTGGGACATAAACAAGCCCTACCGAGTATTTTTCCTGTCCTGGCTGTCAAGACACTGTGGCGTTTACCTGCAACAGATGATGGTGTTGGAGAGTGTCCTGACTCTAAGATGTCCATGTTGTTGTTCTTGTTTTTTTCTTTCTTCCTGTTCCATTACACCCCCCATCACTACATCTGTTTTGTTTTTCCTGTGGGAATATTTAATAGCAACAGATATTCTCATCTTGAGTTTCCACTGTGTGTTGTGACAGTCACCTTATGGATAGTCACCTGTAGCGTTCCACTCGTGAAGAAAGACAGCTGTAACAAAACCAAGAAGCGAGACTGGACCGTGTTCATTTTTACCACAACCACAGTGACCATATATTTTATTTTTCTTACTCTTTACATCTTTATACAGAGTCAGACCCTGTTTATAATGAGTAAATGTCTGCTGAGTTTGAGAGTGGTCATAGACCCACTGCTGTGTGTGCTGGTCTGCAGACAGGAACAAACACACACCTCCTCAGATCTCAGTACTGAATACACAGCGGTTCAAGCTGAACACTCAGTGTGATCTGAAAACTGAGACTGTCCTTTTATTAGAGTGAAGAAGGAAAGACTGGAAAAGGAGGGTTTTAGCATTTAGTTTCATTTATTATTAGAGAGAAGGGTTTATTACAATTCTGTCTGAAAAAAATTTGTATATATGTTTAGTTACAAGGGCTGTGTACAATACAACAAGTTATGCCAAGTGTGTGTGTGTATTCCTAATTTCATTTAATCTACATCACAATTGACAATATGTTTATACTCTGTTCTAGAAGATAAACTCTGTGTATGTGAAGTTTTCACTTCTATTTTATATTAACTATGTTTCATTTACTGCTGTTTTTATGTTGTCTTCTCATTGTTTATCTTAATACAGAAGGTAAATGCATGTAAATTAATAAAGTATTGTATATTTGATTTACCGTCCATTTAATAAAAGCTTTGAGCTCTAGGGGCAGTTTGGTCTGCTACTTCTGTAACACACAGACGATCGTGAAGATAAACCAAAGTCAAATTGTAACATGAGCTCAGTGTGGTGTGTATTTTCAGCCCTCAGTGGTCTGCTGCTACAGTAAATATAATACACATAGATGTCCAACACATTGTCACATACGCCATCTGTACAACACTGCTCAGAAAAATAAAGAGAACACTTAATCATCACAGTAAACAAGTCAGTTCAGCGTCAGCAGAATATTTCACCTTTCTCATGAATGTTCATTTCCTTTATGTCCAAAGGGAGGGGACAGGAACACATTTCTCCAGCAATTAATAGTTACTTTAGTGAATACAAAATTATTTAGGATAAATTACTTCCTACAGAACATTTAAAAAGACTAGGGTAGTTCTTGGTGCTGTTACATAACACACAGAAAGCTGATACATATATGTGTGTGTCTATATATGCATTCAAAAAAATTCCACAATGCACTACAAAAAACTAGGACCCATGTAAACGAGTGCATAGGGATTTTCAGAAACCATTCACTACCCCCCTGGGTTCTGTTCCCTATAATGGTGCACTGTATAGTGAGAAATTTAGTGAATAGTAAGAATTTAAGACGCAGCAAGAAACCGATAAGGGATTAGCATTAGCCAGAGACATGTAGAAATATATGGCTCTAGCATTAGCCGACGCCCAGTGAGTTCCATAATTATTTAATTCACATTCTATTCATTTTCTCTCAAAGTTGTGGGCTGGCGTTGGCAGTGATGGCATTTCTTTTAAAAGCATTAACAGTGTTGAACCAACAGTTTTGGAAAATGTTCTGACCCAGTAAACATTTAGCCGTTGATTCAACATTGAAATAACGTACTTGACTGTCGTCTAATCAACGTTTTCGTAAGGTTGAAAATGAAAGTTGAAAAGACGTCCAAACACAGACGTTGAAAAGATGACTAAAAAAGTCACATTAAAGACGTCCTTTTAAAGCCGTTATTTCAACGCTGAAATCACGTACCTAAATGTCGTTCAATCAGTGTTTTTCTAAGGTTGAAAATGAAAGTTGAAAAGTCACATTAAAGACGTTCTTTTAAAGCCGTTATTTCAACATTGAAATCACGTACCTAAATGTCATTCAATAAACACTGAATTAAAGTTGAAAAGACATCCAAACATACACTTTGAAAAGACGAGTAACAGAGTCACATTACAAATGTGCTTTCAAAGTACAGTAGGTTCCATTAAGAATTTAATGGTTCAGACTGGATTTTAATGGTGTCTACATCTAATAGTTTTCATCATGTAACCCATAAGCACTTAATGGTTCCTAATAGTTTATCCATTATTTCTTTAATAGTTTCCATTATGTAACACTACTATTAGTATTTAATTGTACCTGTCAGTTCACAATCCCAGTTGGAAAAAACATTACACCCATAGGTAAAAGCAAAATATTTACAAACATATTGGCAAATTTTTGTAATTAGCCAAAAATATGTGACTCAAACATGGCATACATGGCATGGCATACATGTATAAATATATATATATATATATATATATATATATATATATATATATATATATATATATATATATATATAATGAAAATATAAAAAAATTAATATTCTGTATTTAATTAAACATGTAAGTGAAACAAAAATTTGCATACTAAGAAAATGAAGTACAGATTTGAACAAAGTACAAAGTATAGAGTGTACAAAAGCTTGTCACTGGGGCTGTACCTCTTTTAGGTACAATACAGTACCTTTCAGTGTTCTTTTATGTAGTCATGTTTTTGTACTAGTTAATGTACTTGGAACCATAAGGGGCTAAAATGTATCATTAACATTAGCTTTATATATACCTCCCCAGTGACAAACCATTTTGTACCCTGTGGTGACTAAAGTGTACCAGAATTATTAACACAAACATTCATAATGGGCGGCATGGTGGCGCAGCAGTTAGTGTCGCAGTCACACAGCCCCAGGGACCTGGAGGTTGTGGGCTCGATTCCTGTTCCGAGTGACTGTCTGTGAGGAGTGTGGTGTGTTCTCTCTGTGTCTGCGTGGGTTTCCTCTGGGTGCTCCGGTTTCCTCCCACAGTCCAAAAACACACGTTGGTAGGTGGATTGGCGACCTTCCATAATCAACAGTGTATGAAACAATTACTTATGTATAAAGGCAAATTCAAAAATATATATTCATAAAAAAATTTTATCTGTTTAACCCAATACATTTAATTAATAAAAATATGACAGTGGAAGGAAAATTATAGCTTGTGTTTTCAGTACACATCTTCTGTTAGAATGAAACTTATAAAATAGTGAAATAGAAAATAGTGTACTGGCAGTCATATACCACAGGTTATACTGTACATGTCCATGCACAGGCCAATGTGTTGTTTGAGTTTGGCAAAGGTAAACTTTCTATGTAAAAATTGTGTGCACTGGTTCAGTGGAGGCATGAAAGGTTTAGTACAGGAGGTTGATCACTCGAGTCACACTCTGCAACTCCATGTTTAAAATGAATCTCTGGAGAAATGTCATGGTGTTTTCAGGTGTGCAGGGTATTCAATTTTGAAGTTGTGATACATACAGGTGTTTGTGAAGAAGGCCTCATCTACTGCACTATGACCTCAACTCAGCTTTCACCACACTCTGGCTTCCTCTGGAAACACCAGTTTCCCAGCACTGATCTTTCAGGTGAATTATCAGATATAATGTTGTAGGTTCACCCTACAGAAAAACAGAAATAGACTTGGCATGACACACTAAGACATAATTCTGACTTTCCGTTGACTGTGACTATTTCAGTTGATGTGGCAACAGTTTACTTTATCATACTTAATGAGGGGGTCAGAGTTGTAAGTCAAGAAAAACAAGATTATTCTTGAAGTCAATGCTTATACATCATGAAGAAAAATGCTTTAATAATGATCCCATACCTATTAACTGTTAATTTATATTGGTGCCCCCCTCTGGAGTTTGGTGTTTTCTTACTGTGTCTGTATGGGTTTCCTCTGTGTGCTCCTGGTTTCCTCCCATGATCCAAACACACATTGGCAGGTGGATTGGCTACTCAAAAGTGTCCATTGTGTGAGTGAAATTGTGGGTGTGTGGTGCCCTGTGAAGGACTAGTGCCCTGTCTAGGGTGTGTTCCCACCTTGTGCAGAGTGACTCCAGGTAGTATATAAATATTTTGTACCCACTACAACCTTGAACTGGACAAGCAGACAATGAATGAATACATGAATGAATGAAAGCACAGAAGCCACATTGATGCAGAGACTAAATTATTATTTAGGTCAAATGTTTAAATCAAACCTGTAAGCTTTGAAGTCCTCTCTCATCTCAACATTAGTGTGGCGATGTGTATTTTAGGTATCCACTATTCACTATTCCCTACTTTACTCACTATACAGTGCACTATTATAGGGAATTGAACTCCGGGGAGTAGTGAATAGTTTCTGATAATACATCATCTGGATATTTTACCAGACAACACAGTGTGTTATGGGTGTCCTGTATCAACTTGTGTACATGGGTTCTACCTTTTGCTGTGCATTGTGGGATGGTGTGAATGCACTGAAAATTGTCCACAATGTTTACAGACACTACAAAATGGCAGAACCCCAAAATAGTGCTAAATATATATAGAGAATAGGGCACAGTTAGAGACACAGCTTCTGTCTCTAACTGTGCCTCATTAGCAACAGAGTCAGATAAATGAGAAAGTGTATTTTGTGACATAGTTGATATGTTTGTAATATTTTGCGACAGTATATTTATTTATATATATTGTTATTATTTATTTATTTATTGGTGGGAAATTAACATGTACATATTTGCATCAGCACTTTCCATGTATTATGCAATCGTACCAAGGACTACATCACAATTTCCTTATGTATAAAAGGCCCTTGAAATTAGAAAAGCCCTCTCTGGTCAGCATATAAGCCAACGGCAGCCTATCAGGAGCCTCGGGTGCAAGCAGCAGCGCCATTAGGCAACAGTATGCAGGGAACAAAGGGGCTGTGTAGACGTTTTTGATTTGGTTCCTAAAAGTTTGAACTTTCAAAAGGGTTGCTCTTGCTGGTTCAGTGTGGGTTTATTTTCTTCATTTGAGTCTGTGACACAAAGTAAGCTATTATGTTCATTCTTTGAGAATAGCTTAATTCTAATTGTAGGCTAGGTCTGTAGAAGTGTAGCTTCAGAATCGATTTGTATTTCCTTTAATGTTCATAGGTTTGGTAATATTTTCTGATATATTTTACAACATCGAGCTGTTCCACGTTAGTATTAATGGTGTAATTTGGTGGAAATGCGCTAAATCTGTGTTCTTAATCGATTTCATTGGTGTATAATTAGTTACTGCTCAGAGACTGTTGCTATTCTTTTTCTGTCCACATGGGAGCGCTAAAATCCCATTGTTTAAGCTGTGTAACCGTTAATGTGATGATATAGCTTGTGCTCTGGTATGATATTAATGAGTGTTGCGTGTATTAGCCTTGTTTATTCCACCATTTGTGTATATGTATGTGTATATATACTTCTACTATTAGTTAATACGGTACCTGTCTGTTGTTCATTTCAGACTCAAGTAATTTTCATCATTCTTCTGTACCTTTATCCACCAAGTCTGCTGCTTAATATTCTCTGATTCAACTACAATGTCAAATCAATCCACTTAATACAACAACATCCAGAATATCATCTTGTGTCTCTGTGTCTTTGATGTCTTGACCGACACACAGGAGTGTTTGCTGCTAAAATCTTATAGTCTCAGCGCATTCAATAATAAAGCTTCATTACACCTTATATGTGGAAAATTACACTAATTAAGCCTGAATGTATAAATAATTTTTGATTAATAACTGCTGGCGAAAGGTGTATTTCTGTACTCTTCCTTTGGACTTAATGGGGATGTTTTAGGATTAGGGTTAACTAACAGCTCCTGTGTGGTCAGTGGAGCTAAGAGTATGAACAGTGAATGGAGCAAGGAGAGGAGATCATTTCAAATAATTTACTGTAGCAGCTCAAATTCAAATTGAATATTTCACTTGTCATTTTTGCTTTTTAAACTGTTTAGTGTTTATTATTATGTGAGTGAGATTACGTGGAAACAAACAAACACAGCTACGCTGAAATGGAACCATTTTAATTAAAATGCTGAATTATGAGAACAAAAATGGTAAAAAAAATCTTCAGACACAAATATGATCTTAATGTAATATTTTGCTAGTACAGACCACGTCCGTAGAGGCTGAAACGAGGAGGCGAACTCAGAAGTCTTTTGGGGAAGAGTTCAGGGCGGCTTATGAATGCATATGAAGCCAGACCCCCCCCCCCATGGGGTTGTGACGAAGGTCTGTGGCATGAGAGAGGAGGGCTGTAAAGGAAGAGGCAGGATGCAGCAAAACCACTATGGGAAAGGGATTAGGATGAAGGTCCACATCAGGAGAAATGTGTACTGTAAAGGAAGAGGCGGGGTGCGGTACAGCCGCAAAGGAGAGGATTAGGACATGGCCTGTAATGGCACCCGGGAAGACGATGAGCTGGAAAGTCAGAGACTCGGAGTAGTGCAGCAGCAAAAAGTGGGGGATGAAGGTCCACCGAAGCATCTGAAAAAAGAGCAGGAGCTAGAAGCTGTAGAGTGTGAGCAGCAAGGCAGCACAGAGGAGGGTCCAGTACAATAGTCCACAGCAGCATCTGAAAAGAGAGTATAAACTGGAAGCCGGAGGGTGGGAGAAGCACATCAGCAGAGGAGTCAAGATGAGGGTCTGCAGCAGCACCTAAATAGAAAAATGAGAATTGTAATGTTAGAGGCAGGGTATGGTGCGGCCGCAAATTGAAGAGGTTAGGATGAGCATTGATGACGTATGCAAGCTGCTGATGTAGAGGCTGGGAGAATGAGACGATCAGATAGGAGCGAATCTAGGGTGAGGAAGCTGTGCAGCAAGGAAACTGCATAGAATGCCCAGAGCGCCAGGCATGAGGCAGGCCCGCAACAGCAACCTGTAGAGGGGGTGCGAGCTGGAAAGTATGAGGCATGGAGCAGCAGCAGGGGTAGAGGGTGGAAAGAAAATGAATCAGCAATGAGGAAGCCATGCATCGAGTGCCCAGAGCACTGGACAGGAGACAGGCCTGCCGCAGCACCTATAGAGGGGTGCAGGCTGGAAGGTCTGAGGCATGCAGCTGCGGCTGAAACGAGGGAAGAGGTGGGATGATGAAGGGAGGGGTGGGATGATGCGTAGAGTAGATTGTGTCGAGTGCCCAGAGCCCTGGACAGGAGACAGGTCGCCGCAGCATCTATAGAGGGGTGTGGGCTAGAAGGTCTGAGGCATACAGCTGCGGCTGCAATGGGGGAAGAAGTGGGAAGATGAAGGGAGGGGTGGGATGATGCGTAGAGTAGACTTACGAAAGTAGACCGCGTCGAGTGGTCAGAGCGCTGGACAGGAGACAGGCCCGCTGCAGCACCTATAGAGGGGTGCGAGCTAGAAGGTCTGAGGCACGCAGCTGCGGCTGCAGCAGGGTAAGTGGTGGGATGATGAAGGGAGGGGTGGGATGATAAAGGGAGGGGTGGGATGTTGCGTAGAGACATGTAGAGGAAGAAAAAGGGAAGGGGTGGGATGATGCGTAGAGACAGATGTAGAGTAAGAAAAAGGGGAGGGGTGGGATGATGTGTAGAGACAGATGTAGAGGAAGAAAAAAGGGAGGGGTGGGATGATAAAGGGAGGGGTGGGATGATGTGTAGAGACAGATGTAGAGGAAGAAAAAGGGGGAGGGGTGAGATGATGCGTAGAGACAGATGTAGAGGAAGAGAAAGGGAGGGGTGAGATGATGCGTAGAGAGGATAAGAGAAAACGAAACAAACTTGGAGGGCTGTGTCTAAATGGGTGCAATGCTGTCAATCAAGGCAGTGGAAAGAGGAAAGATGGAAAGAGGAGCTGGTTTGGAATGGAAGCTTAAACATGCTGCCTGCTTTTTTTTTTTTTTTTTTTGAACATTTCCGATAGGACCATCTTGGTAAGCAGTGTAGGTAAACTACTGCCCTGGAGATGTGTATAAATATTGCAGATTCTAAGCCATTATCCAATTGAGCTCAGATAATTATATTATTATCAAAACAGCCCTCTAAAGGCACTGACCTGTGAGACAGCAAAGACTATAAGACATTGAGGCTAATGTCTCCAGCTTAGACACAACCAGAAAGGGTAACGGGAAGACGAAGAGTACTCCAGCAGGGGGCGTTGAGTCGGAGATAGAAGGTTGTGACGTCATCGCATTGCTGCGCAGGGAATCCTTACACCGGCAGACGGGTTTCTCTCTTTAGCTGAGTGAGCGAAGTTGACGCCATTGTTTCGGAGCACTTTGCTGGAACGCCGAGGCTGTTCTGCCGGAGAGGAGGAAATGGGAGTCTCAAGGCGCTGTAGAGCTCGTAGCTGTGGAGCAGCAGCCATGACGACGGTAGATTCGCGTTCCCCAAAACACGAGGCGGTCCCGTAGCAGTGTAGCCGGAGATGAAGATAAGGGGAGGCTCGAAGCCTTGCGCCAGCGTTGGAGACAGATGGGGGGGGGGGGGGGGGCTCACTCGGGAGGCGGAATGCAGCGAGAGGAGATGCAGGAGAACAGAGCACTGATCCGGAGCGGGTAAGACAGCAGAGCGTAGAACAGTTGAAGCGGTTGCAGGTGTGACAACGGCCGTATGTAACTTCAGATACCGGGCAGTCCCATAGCTGTTTAGCCGGAGCAAGTTTAAAACAGGAGGCTCAGTGGGCTTGATAAAGGCCGAACACGGCTCCAAATATGGGGATCAGCAGGAATGACCCAGCGCGGAGGAGCGAGCTGACGTGAAGCTGTCGAGTCGAAATCCATCTCCTGAACTAAATGAGGCGAGTTTGTCTGACGCGGAAATGACGTGAATTTGCAGGGTATATATAGGGCTGAGAGGAGGAGGAGTTCGGGCGTGGTCCTACTCCCAAAATTATGTTATTACATAACTTCACTTATAATATTTATAATATAATATATTATTATAAAAAAAATAACTAATACTTCTTCTCAAACTGGGTCAAACAAAACCACTGAACATCTAAACACACTTGTAGGAGAACATTAATGGCAAAAATCTGTAATACCAGACAGATGCACAGACCAGCACTGTGGGGTAGAGGGAGGGCTATCCTACCCACACAGAAAACAAGGACAATTCTGTTCTCATAAACCTATTTCACATAAGAACTCTGGAGAAACGCTGAAGGATCAGGTTTGGAGACATCCCAGTAGTTCACACATGTAGCGCAAGCGGGAGACTCTCTGTGTCAGAATTGAGCTGCATGCTTTAGGCATGGGGCAGTACCAGTACAGCACATGCAGGAGAAGCTCATGCACTGACTCAGACTTTACCAGGAGTTTTTACTAGGGTGCTAGCAGGATAAAGTCCAGAAAGAATGTTGCAGATGTTTGTGTTCACACATAGAGCTCCTCCTGGTAAACTCCAGATCACTGGGTTACTGTGCATGTGTGGAAGGGGCTTTGGACTCTGGCCTCTGACTTCCTCGTCATCATCAGGAATTGAACTGATTGAACCAACAGGAAAAAGAGCCAAAACATGAATTAGGAGGTTAACCCAGAATTTAATTACTTACCGAGGTATAGAACCAGCCGCAGAGATGTAAACTGCCTCAGCGTGGAGTCTGCCAACTGAAAAGAACAAACCCATTGCTCCATTATAATAATTTTGCAGGTTAACATAGATTCTAAATGAGTACTGTTACTGTCATCAATTATTTGTAAATAAAGGAGGCCAGTAATATGTTTGTAACGTGTGTATTCACATTCAAAATTCATCCATCACTTTACAGCTGTAAACATTAAAATGAAAGGAGTTGCTTGCAAAGTTTGAACATTTTCAAATCAGAATTCCTTGGTTTGTGAAAATAAATGTGCACATCCTCCACAGAGAACAAACCTGATTCTGGGCTCTTACCTGCTCCTCAGCTGCTGTCTGTTATTGTGAAAGAGCAGGGTGTTGTACTGAGAGACCATACAGGAAGTCCACCTCTCCACCCCCCTGTCACTACACCACAGTCCAGTTCCTTTTCTCAGTGTGTTCTTGTGTGTCCTTACGTTCGTGTTCTTGTTTGAAGAACATACTGTAAGAAATCTGAGTCAGCCTTGTCACCGTGTTAATCCTCTTTGACGACGAACTAGGCACCACTAAGCAATACTGAGTGTCTGGCGCCACCTAGTGATATATTCTGTGCATGTGCACATACAGTAGACGTTCCTCTTCATTTTCAACTCCACTGTCAGTGTGTCAGGGTTGTAATTGCTAAGCAGTTAGTCTACTGTCCAACTTTATACCACACCTACATCAGTCACTGCTGCTGTTCTCCACGTTTTAAACCTCTGTTCAGTTTGTTTTATGGCCATGGTCTCAGACACTGCTTTAGACTCACGGCACTGTCTGCAATATTTATACAAATTTATATATAGTCCTGTAGCTTTAAATTCTATAACTTTTTATAGTAGTTATGTTAAGCCAAGTTCAATCCATGTCTCTGCACATGCAAATGTACCTCTGTGACACAAGGTTCATATTGAAACTATACAAATTTGATTTACTGTCCACAATTTGTCTGGGCTCCACTCAGTTTTAAATGAAAATAAAGATGTACAAAGTGAAAAGCCTCCTTGTTTGCACAGTTTAATTTTTCTACTTCTGACTGTTCAAAGCGAGAGAACGACAACCTGGAGATAAACAGCTCACACACACACACACACATTCACACACATGCACACACACGCACACACATACACAAATACACGCACACACACACACACACACACACACACTTAGCCAAAGACACAAGCTGGAAATACAAAACACTAAATCACTTTTTTAAAATAAATGAAGGTTTGTGTCAGAAACTTTCTGAAAGAAAATATTTTTTATTTGTTAATGTTAATCATCAGGATGATTCAGTAACGGGAGGATGGTGGATGATACACTGTACGGCTGATATGGGAAATTTAGGATGTGAGAGAAAGAAAAGGGGGCAGTAAAAGGTATCACTAGACAAACATTACTTACATCAGCTGTCATGTTGTGAACTCAACCCCCAGACGAATAAAAACTGTATCAAACGGCAGAAAGGATGAGGAAAGACACAGCACAAACCCTGACCTCGCAGATATTTACATTTTCACCTGAAAAATACTTTAAAATATCCTCCAAAAACCCTGCTTGTTACTTTCTGAGAAAGCACTTCTCATCTGCAGGTGTTTTATGGCACCTCTGTGACAGCGGTTTTAAAAATAAATAAATAATAACAACAGTAATAAATATATTTATATATAAAACTTTATTTAAACAGTACATACAATTTGTCGAGAAGTATTTTTAAACACTGGTTCAAAAAAGGAATAAAATACATTCAATACATAACACATGAATTCTGAAATACAATAAATTCTGCACATTTCTAATTAGTTAATGCTTAGTTGATTACATGTTATATTAATATATACTGAGACTTTTATGTTCTAGTTGACTTTTATTATGTTTCACCAGCGAAATTAGCAATTACAGGAAGTACCAGTGCTACCTGAAGGAGGAGGACTGCCCCCCGAAAATACAAGACTCTCAGTTCTCACAGAAAACCTGAAATTAACTGTAAAATAGGAGTTAATTAGTGTGGACCTTAGATAACACTGATGCCTTGTATTAATGTGTTGCCCTACCTCTGTAAAATGACTTGAATTGTTATTCACTCTGGATGAGCATGTGCCAAATGCAGTAAAAAATAAACATGAATGTAAATGAAAATCTCACACAGAATAAACAGCTAAAAGTATTTGCCAAATGCTGCTGTGCTGTGAAATTAGATTAGTTGTTTTAGACATACAAGCTTAATGTAGGCTAAAAAAGGAAAAAAAGGTTGTTGTGAATATATTCAAGTGCCCTGTGTTGCTTGACAGTGAGTTTACGCTCCTTAAATTCAGAAAGTGTTTCAGGAGCTCCTCAAACCCAGTGCCACCAAAGCCAGGTTGTGGGAAACTAAGCACAGAGTTAAAGGAAGGTCAAGAAAGAAAAGATAGAGTCACAAAGTGAAGGGTATCTCTTAATATAAGTTACATTATTTCTAAAAAATATATGATATTTACCATGCCATTTACAGGGGACATATTTCATCTTGGCAGAACAACATCACTGGACAGTTCAAGATGTCCAGATCTTCTTTATTAGCTTTGAGTAGCACTGTGTTTGTGATGAAGAAAGACAAAGGGACGTCCTACAGACCCAGAGTGAACAAGGACAATGCCATTTCCCCTGTGTTTACCAGCTTCATTGACCTTCCGGCAACATTAACATTTGTATTCAAAAAACACTTTTTATGAAATTCAGAGGTTTCCTCCTCTCCATGTGCTGCTCTGCAGTCGGTTTGCTCTGGAAACCGCTCTAATATGTTTACGAAGCCCCAGTGTCTGTAAATGGGTAAAAAAACAAAGTGTCTGGGTCCGGTGCTAGGCTTTCTCTCTCTCTGCTCACGGCAGAGAAATGCCATCTGGAGGTTTTTAGACAAAGGAGAGACTCCAAATGCTGAAAAGCAGCAACCGAGATAAAGATGTTGCTCTATTCCTGCTCCATAGGGGGTAACACTGACTTATTTTTGCTGTTTAAGATCACTTGGTGGAAATGTCTCCAAACTCAGGAGAGGGATAACTGCATTAGCGACAGTGCTACAAAACTAAACAGTTTGAGTTACACATGAGTTTCTGTGGTAATTCAAACAATGAATAAAAACGTACAGACAAGTTAGCCATGTAAGTTGTAAGTTCAAACCCATACAAACACGTCTTCTGAACATAAATAAACCAGAGAGAACTGCGTTTCCCCACCATCATAGACGTCCCCTTTAAATGTCTTGTTTGCAATTTTCAAATTCATACATTTAGTTCCATTTTGTAGCTTCTCATTGATTTAGCTCCATAGTGATCTCACTGGGTGTGTGCTAATGCTAAGCCCTTATCAGTTTCTTGCTGCGTGTGAAATACACCCTACTCACTATTCCCTACTTTACTCACTATAGAGTGCACTATTACAGGGAACTGAACTCAGGAGGGTACATGGTTCCTAATTTTCACAGTGCATGGTGGAATTTTTTTAATGCATTGAAAATTGTCCCCTATGTTTTTGACACCACTTTAAAATGACGGAACTCCAAAATAGTGCACTATAAAGTGAATAGAGCACAGTTTTGGACACAATCAGTGAACATACACTTCCTTGTATCAGTGCTTGCCATGTGTTATTTCACTGCACCAAGGACTATCCTGTTCTCCTTAAATGTTCTGTGGAAAATAATAATTTTGTCTATTAAATTTTTTTGCTAAACCATTAATTGCTGGAGAAATGTGTTTCTGTCCCCTCCCTTTGGACATAAAGGAAATGAACATTCATGAGAAAGGTGAAATATCCTGCTGACGCTGAACTGACTTGTTTACTGTGATGATTCAGGGTTCCCTTTATTTTCCTGAGCAGTGTGTATAGATGGTGTATGTGACAAAGTGTTGGACATCTATGTTTATTATATTTACTGTAGCAGCAGATCACTGAGGGCTGAAAATACACACCACACTGAGCCCATATCACACTTTTACTGTAGTTTATCTTCACAATCATCTGTGTGTTACAGAAGTAGCAGACCACGGAGATACAAGAGTTTATTAGTATTTACATTTGTTTAACTTCTATTTTAATATTAACAGTGTCAAGACAATATAAAAACAGCAGAACATGCAACATAATTAATATAAAGTATAAAATAGAAGTGAAAACTTCACGTGTACAGATATGTGATTCAAGAGCAAATTATAAACATTTCTCGGACAGATCTCAGAGAGCCATGGTATATTCTACATTTAGCAAAATGTTTAAAAGCTATACATTTTACACCACAGTGCTGTGAAGGAGAAAGCCACTACACCCACATCAGTCTTAGAGCATGAAGACAATACAAATTTACTCCATTGCTAAAGAAATAAAATAAAAATACATGAAAAAATAACATCAGCACATTTCACTGATTACATCATTTAAAGATGACATACATGTTATAACACTGTGATAAACTGATAAGGGCAAATGTCTTTTGTTTAATTCTTTTTTGTATATTACATTTTCTCTTGCCAGTTCATTGCCATGCTACTGAGCCGAGAGCCGCCGCCTCCTCTATTCAAACTCCCACTACAACACCTCTGCACATCTGAACACGCTTGGAGGAGAATGCTAACTCCCCAGACCTGTTATGCCAGATAATTGTCTTTGTAAAAAATAAATAAATAAATGAATAAAAGAAGTCTTAAAATGAAAGCCAAGAAATTAATCAATTAACATATGCCTTTACTGAAGCCCTCTCTCTCTCTTTCCGATAATGAATCTCCTTTTATAAAACACAGTCTCAGTTTTCAGATCACACTGAGTTTTCAGCTTGAACCGCTGTGTGTTCAGTACTGAGATCTGAGGAGGTGTGTGTTTGTTCCTGTCTGCAGACCAGCGCACACAGCAGTGGGTCTATGACCACTCTCAAACTCAGCAGACATTCACTCATTATACCTATCACACTGTACCTAAAGAGAGAAATCAAATACAGGATCAATGTAGTTGAGGTAAAAAAGATCAGTGTCCAGCCTTGCTTCTTGTTTTTGTTTTTTTTCATGGGTGGAGTTCTACAAGTGACTACACAGGAGATGAATGTGAAAGGTAACAAAGATAAAACACCACAAAAGATAAAGACATATGCCCCAAATAATTCACACAGGTAAAAATAAATGAACAAAACAATGGAAATGATAATGGAGCAGGGAAAAAAGAAAACATGAGCAGAGAAGTGTGGATGTTTCAGAGTCAGGACACTCTCCAACCCCATCATCTGCTGCAGGTAAACGCCACAGTGTCTTAATCCAAACCATAATGATACCAGCACCCAGCAGTTCGTGTGTGGGTACAAACAAATGCCATTTTGGATCAGATGTGTTGCTACGTATGGATTTAAAAGTAGCTCCATCACATCACAGAGGAGGAGGAGGACGATGAAGACTGAAACTCTGCCCTTGTGTTTACGATGACAGTGTAGAACAGTAAGAGCCCAAACCCGAACCGGTAAACCCATACTCTCAGCAACGATGAGGAAGATGGAGAGTCTGGTGGTCATCATCCTCATATAGACAAAATGGAAGCTAGAGAGGTAGGTAAAAGGGCATGGTGTGATCACTCTTCTGTGCTTTATTTGGAATCTCCTAGAAGAAGAAAAAGAATATAAACCATTTAATTTTTGAGAATAATACTTTTTTTAACTAACTGGATTTCACAAATCCAGATTCTATATAAAACCCTCCAATTCCACAATGCCACAAAACTGGGGCGGTGAGGGCAAGTTCCCTCTGAGATGTTTGAAGTTACTCTTATTAATTATACATATAAAATATACATTATATATAATAATAATAATAATAATAAAATAACAAAGAAAAGTAATCTGTTAGCTTATATGCATTTAAAATGAGCCATAATTCATTCTGCTTTAAACAGTGAAATGAACGAAGTCTCAGAAAAAAAATTTGTCCACTTAATTAATTAAATTAAATGTGCACATCCTCCACAGAGAACAAACCTGATTCTGGGCTCTTACCTGCTCCTCAGCCACTGTCTGTTATTCTGAAAGAGCAGGGTGTTGTTCTGAAAGAGCAGAATGTTGCAATGACAGCACACAGGAAGTCCACCTCTCCACCCCCATCTCTACACCACAGTCCAGTTCTCAGGAATCGGACCAAAGCTTAGGGAGTGACCCAGTGCCCTTCTCAGACTTTGGAAGTTGGTTGATTTATCAGTATAATAAACAAATTTATACAACTACAGATCTGAAAAGATATTACAAAAATGATCATTTAAAATCATAGTGGGGGGACAGGGTGGCGCTGCAGACAGTGTCACTCACACACTGCTCCACGGTTCTGGCGTTGTGAAGTCGAGCCCTGCCTCAGCTGAATGAGTTTGGTGTGTTTTACATATATGAAAGCATTTAGGTGAATATTGTAATCAATTATGAATTTATTCCAAAATATACTTCACAATGAAACATTTTAAAATGATAAATGTCGGAGTATGTAGGATCTTATCTGTACACTTCTTTTTACCTAAGTCTAAGTACAGAAAGTGCAGCAGCTAATTTCCTTTCAGTGGTCTGTAACATCGAGACACACTTTCTCACGCTCTCCATCTCTCTCTCTCTCACACACACACACACACACACACACACACTGCTGAAACGATGTCTTCTTCTTACATCTGCTCCCATCAGGGGTCACCACAGCGCATCAAGCGATCTGCGTTATTAGTTTGGCACAGTTTTACACCAGATGCCCTTCCTGTCACAACCCTCCTTATTTATCCAGGCTTTGGGGCTGGTGCTACAACGCGAAAAATTCCAGTAGCTAGGTACACACACTCACACCCATGGACAACTTTCCAAGTCGTCAATCCACCTACCAATGTGTGTTTTTTGGAGCGTGGGAAGAAACCGGAGCACCCGGAGGAAACCCACGCAGACACAGAGAGAACACACCACACTCCTCACAGACAGTCATCCGGAGGAAACCCACGCAGACACAGGGAGAACACACCACATTCCTCACAGACATTCACCAGGAGGAAACCCACGCAGACACAGGGAGAACACACCACACTCCTCACAGACAGTCACCCGGAGGAAACCCACGCAGACACAGGGAGAACACACCACACTCCTCACAGACAGTCACCCGGAGGAAACCTACACAGACACAGAGAGAACACACCACACTCCTAACAGACAGTCACCCGGAGGAAAGCCACACAGACACAGGGAGAACGCACCACACTCCTCACAGACAGTCACCCGGAGGAAACCCATGCAGACACAGGGAGAACACACCACACTCCTCACAGACAGTCACCCGGAGGAAACCCATGCAGACACAGGGAGAACACACCACACTCCTCACAGACAGTCACCCGGAGGAAACCCACAGACACAGAGAGAACACACCACACTCCTCAGAAACAGTCACCCGGAAGAAACCCATGCAGACAGAGGGAGAACACACCACACTCCTCACAGACAGTCATCCGGAGGAAACCCACGCAGACACAGAGAGAACACACCACACTCCTCACAGACAGTCACCTGGAGGAATGTCATGCAGAAACAGGGAGAACACACCACACTCCTCACAGACAGTCACCCGGAGGAAACCTATACAGACACAGGGAGAACACACCACACTCCTCACAGACAGTCACCCGGAGGAAACCCATGCAGACACAGGGAGAACACACCACACTCCTCACAGACAGTCACCCGGAGGAAACCCACGCAGACACAGGGAGAACACACCACACTCCTCACAGACAGTCACTCTGAGCCGGACTCGAACCCACAACCTCCAGGAACATGCTCCACTGTGCCGACCGAATGCATAGTTATATATTCAAAATAATAAAAAGAGTTTCTTTGAAGTTTCTTATTTATTTTTGACTGTGGCAGCAGCCTAGAGAAATGAATTTGAATCTTTGAGTGGTAAAGGGATGTTGTGTGTGGTGAATGTGTGTAGTTTTAATATGAAAACACACTCAGTCATTCACGATATTAATGTTATATATTTTATTGCGTATCCACTTCTAACATACACTCAATATTTTGTGATTTCTAAAAACTGTACAAATGGCAAGCATATATCTTAAAATAATTTCTGAAAGTGAAATAGACACCACAGAATAAATGAGTGTTTATGCTGAATGTACAGAGTTAAAATGAACGTTCTGATGATAAAATCTACAGCTTCTTAACATATTCACTACATAGGAAATGGCCATGATGCTAAAGTTACTCTGTTAGATGTATGATAAGGTAATCTTGATGATCTTTGAGCTGAGGTTTTGTATATTGCCACCTCTCAGGGTCTGAAAGTGACATCTGAGCAGAAAACGTCTACCACACTGAGCACAGACCAGAGATATAGGTGCCCTCAGAGGCTTTGGCTTTTACCAATCCAAACAAGGCCCTTGAAATATGTAGATAGTAAACATTCTATTCCCTTTGAAAACACATCTTAGGCTTGTCGTCCAGTCCCCACAGCTCTGCCACATTGTGTAAAAGATTAACCTCAACTGTCAATGAAATACAGTGTAGATACAATAAAATATACCATTTTTAAACGATGTACATCAGTGTCATATACGATTCAAATGCCTTTGTTTATATAAAGACTGACATCCAAAAAATCAAAATGCATTAATGTTCTGTATGTAGAGTAGCAAACATAAATTCCTTTAAACATCAGTGGAAAAATATACAATTTTATTAAATGTTTGTGAAATTATAACTGCTGAAGGCCTATGTTCAGTATAACATTTAAACAAAAGCTGACTACACTTAGACTTATTTTAAAGGGTTTTCCTGAGTATACAGTTGTTTATGGCTCTTCAGCTGCTACTTCTCATTGTTCGCTCTGACAGCCATCTCACCTACAATCACCTGTTAAACTCCCCTCATCCTGACACTGCAGAACTGACCTGAGGACAGTCTCAGTTTTCAGATCACACTGAGTGTTCAGCTTGAACCGCTGTGTGTTCAGTACTGAGATCTGAGAAGGTGTGTGTTTGTTCCTGTCTGCAGAGCAGCACACACAGCAGTGGGTCTATGGCCACTCTCAAATTCAACAGACATTCACTCATTATAAACAGGGTCCAATTTTTAAAAACAGTGAATATAGTGATATAAAACAAATAAAGGGTCCCTGTTATTGTGGCATAAACTAACACTGTCCAGTTGTGATTCTTGGTTTTGTTAGAGCCGTGCTTTTTCTCGGGTGTAGTTCTACAAGCGATGATCCATGAGGTCACTGTCAAAACAAACAGAGGAACCAGACTCAAAATGGCAATCTCATATGCCTCAAAAAATGATACAAGGAAATACAAATGAATACAGGGATGGAGAGTATAATGAAGCAGTGATGAAATAAAATATGAGCAGAACAGAGTGGGTGTTTGAGTCAGAAGACTCCAACACCATCATCTGCTGCAGGTGAACACCACACATTACCGACTCTGACCACAATGAAAAAAAAATCTGACATATCTTGTTTTTGTCCCAACAGAAGTCATTTTAGAGCAATTTTTTGGCTACGTATGGATTTAAAAGAAGCTCCATCAGATCATTGAGGAGGAGGAGAACGATGAAGACTGAAACTCTGCCTGTGTGTTCATGATGACTGTGTAGAACAGTAAGAGCCCAAACCAGAGCCAGTACACCCACAAACTCAGGTCGGCATGGTGGAGCAGCAGGTAGTGTCTCTGTCACAGCTCCAGGGTCCTGTAGGTTGTGGGTTCAAGTCCCGCTCCGGGTGACTGTCTGTGAGGAGTGTGGTGTGTTCTCCCTGTGTCTGCATTGGTTTCCTCTGAGTGACTGTCTGTGAGGAGTGTGGTGTGTTCTCCCTGTGTCTGCGTGGGTTTCCTCCGGGTGAATGTCTGTGAGGAGTGTGGTGTGTTCTCCCTTTGCCTGCATTGCATTGCGTTGTAGCGCCAGTCCCAAAGCCCAGATTAATAGGGGAGGGTTGTGACAGGAAGGGCATCTGGTGTAAAACTGTACCAAACTGACAAAGCAGATCAATTGATCTGCTGTGGCGACCCCTGACGGGAGCAGACATAAGAAGAAGACATCATTTCAGCAGTGTGTGTGTGTGTGTGTGTGTAAGTGAGAGATGGACAGAGAGTGTGAGAAAGTGTGTCTCGATGTTACAGACCACTGAAAGGAAATTAGCTGCTGCACTTTCTGTACTTAGACTTAGGTAAAAAGAAGTGTACAGATAAGATCCTACATACTCCGACATTTATCATTTTAAAATGTTTCATTGTGAAGTATATTTTGGAATAAATTCATAATTGATTACAATATTCACCTAAATGCTTTCATATATGTAAAACACACCAAACTCATTCAGCTGAGGTAGGGCTCGACTTCACAACGCCAGAACCGTGGAGCAGTGTGTGAGTGACACTGTCTGCAGCGCCACCCTGTCCCCCTACTATGATTTTAGATGATCATTTTTGTATAAATTTGTTTATTATACTGATAAATCAACCAACTTCCAAAGTCTGAGAAGGGCACTGGGTCACATTACAAATGTAAACCAAAGATTCCCATGTTTGGAAATTGTATTTTCTTTAATGTGTCTTTAATTGTATGAGCTAAATGTAAACAGTAAAGTGTCCCCAAACCTCACTGTGTATTACAATATCATCCTGTGATCATCACCAATGAGAGATATATTTACTGAGCCTGGTGTTTGTGTCATGAAACTGTTCTCACACTGGTTCCTGCACAAAGCACTGACACACTTTACAAAATATCTCTGAAAGTGAGTGGAGTTATGTCAGTTCTGGTCGAATTGAAGCAGTCCAGTTTGTATTGACTCTGTCCATATTTATTCTCTGTAAGCTTTGGCTCGATTCCTGAGAACTGGACTGTGGTGTAGAGACGAGGGGTGGAGAGGTGGTTTTCCTGTGTGCTCTGTCATTGCAACATCCTGCTTTCAGAATAACAGACAGTGGCTGAGGAGCAGGTAAGAGCATAGATTCAGGTTTGTTCTCTGTGGAGGATGTGCACATTTATTTTCAAAAATTAAGGAAATTTGTCTGAGACTTTCATTTCACTGTTTAAAACAGGATGAATTATGGCTCATTTTAAACACACATAAGCTAACAGATGACTTGTTTTTTTTGTATATATATATATATATATATTACAAACACTATTTTTAACAAGAGTAATTATATTTGATTGGAATCTATATCAGTTAAGTTTCTGTGTGGCTGGTTTGTTTTAGTGTTGTGTGGTCTGTTGTTGTCAGGAGGTATTCACAACGCTGAAGCAGTTTACATCTCTGCAGCTGGTGTCATACCTCAGTAAGTAATTAAAGTCTAAAATAGGGCCATGTGTTCGTTGGTCTAAGCTTTGACTCTGGGACATGACCAGTCCAATCCTTGGTGTTGATAAGGCTGTCTGAGGTTGGGTGTCCAAGAGAGCAGAATTAGCCTCGTTCTCTTGTGGGTAGGATTGACCTCCCTCCACCCCACAGTGCTGGCCAGTGTGGGCTTTAGCTGGTATTACAGATCCCTGTTAGTTAGTGTCCTCCTCCCAGTGTGTTGAGCTCTCCAGTGGTGTTCTATTATCCAATGTTTGAGAGCATTGTGGGATTGGAGGGTCTTATATAGCATCTGGATTTGAAGAGAAAATAAGCTAAAAAAAAGAATTATTCCCCAAAATTAAATGGTTTCTAATATTTTCCCCCTCTAGGAGATTCCAAACAAAGCACAGCAGATTGATCACACCATGCCCTTTTTACTACCCACCCGCCTTCCGTTTCATCTATATAATAAGGATGATGACTTCACCAGACTGTCCATCTTCCTCTTCGTTGCTGTGTGTGTGGGATTACCAGTTCTGTTTTGGGCTCTTACTGTTCTACACCATCATCGTAAACACAAGGGCAGAGTTTCAGTCTTCATCGTTCTCCTCCTCCTCTGTGATGTGATGGAGCTACTTTTAAATTCATATGTAGCAACACAACTGATCCTAAATGACACTTGTTTATACCCACACAATCTCTGTTGGATAGTGTCATCATTATGGTCTGGATCAAGACACTGTGGCATTTACCTGCAGCAGCTGATGGGGTTGGAGAATGTTCTGACTCTGAAACATCCACACTTCTCTGCTCATGTTTACTTTTTTCCCTGCTCCATTATCATCTCCATTGTTTTGTTCATTTATTTTTATCTGTGTGAATTTTTTGAAGCATATGTCTTTCTCTTTTTTAGTGTTTTATCTTTGCTAACTTTCGCATTCATCTCCTGTGTAGTCACTTGTAGAACTCCACCCATGAAAAAAAACAAAAACAAGAAGCAAGGCTGGACACTAATAGTTTTTACCTCAACTACATTGATCCTGTATTTGATTTCTCTCTTTATGTACAGTGTGATAGGTATAATGAGTGAATGTCTACTGAGTTTGAGAGTGGCCATAGACCCACTGCTCTGTGTGTTGGTCTGCAGACAGGAACAAACACACACCTCCTCAGATCTCAGTACTGAACACACAGCGGTTCAAGCTGAACACTCAGTGTGATCTGAAAACTGAGACTGTGTTTTATAAAAGGAGATGCATTATCGGAAAGAGAGAGAGAGGGCTTCAGTCAAGGCATATATTAATTGATTAATTTATTGGCTTTCATTTTAAGACTTCTTTTATTCGATTAATTTTAATCTTTTACAAACAAAGACAATTATATGGCATGGCATAACAGATCTTTAGTATTCTTTAGTGTACTTTAGTTAGTATTCTCCTCCAAGCATGTTCAGCTGTGCAGAGGTCTTGTAGTGGCTGTGCAGAGGTGTTGAGTTTGAATGGAGGAGGTGGCAGCTCTCGGCTCAGTAGCATGGCAATGAACTGGCAAGAGAAAATGTAATATACAAACCGGATTCCAAAAAAGTTGGGACACTAAACAAATAGTGAATAAAAACTGAATGCAATGATGTGGAGGTGCCAACATCTAATATTTTATTCAGAATAGAACACAAATCACACATCAAAAGTTTAAACTGAGAGAATGTACCATTTTAAGGGAAAAATATGTTGTTTCAAAATTTCATGGCATCAACAAATCCCCAAAAAGTTGGGACAAGGCCATTTTTTACCACCTTCTTCTTACAACATTCAACAGACGTCTGGGGACAGAGGAGACCAGTTTCTCAAGTTTAGAAATAAAATGTCTAATACAGGCCTCTAACTGTTCAATCATCTTGGGCCTTCTTTGTCGCACCTTCCTCTTTATGATGTGCCAGATGTTCTCTATAGGTGAAAGATCTGGACTGCAGGCTGCCATTTCAGTACCTAGATCCTTCTCCTACGTAGCCATGATGTTGTGATTGCTGCAGAATGTGGTCTGGCATTATCTTGTTGAAAAATGCAGGGTCTTCCCTTAAAGATATGACGTCTAGATGGGAGCATATGTTGTTCTAGAACCTGAACATAGTTTTCTGCATTAATGGTGCCTTTCCAGACCTGCAAGCTGCCCATGCCACAAGCACTCATGCAACCCCATACCATCAGTGATGCAGGCTTCTGAACGGAGCGTTGATAACCACTTGGGTTATCCTTGTCCTCTCTGGTCCGGATGACATGGCGTCCCAGTGTTCCATAAAGAACTTCAAATCGTGACTCATCTGACCACAGAACAGTCTTCCATTTTGCCACACTCCATTTTAAAAGACCCCTGGCCCAGTGCAAATGTCTGAGCTTGTGGAGCCTGCTTAGAAATGGCTTCCTATTTTCACTGTAGAGTTTGAGCTGACAACGGCGGATTGTGTTCACTGACAATGCTTTCTGGAAGTATTCCTGAGCCCATTCTGTTATTTCCTTGACAGTGGCATTGCTGTTTGAGGTGCAGTGATGTTTAAGGGCCCAGAGATCATGAGCATCCAGTAGAGATTTGCGGCCTTGACCCTTACGCACAGCAATTTTTCCAGATTCTCTGAATCTTTTGATGATGTTATGCACGTTTGATGATGATAACTTAAAAGTCTTTGCTATTTTACGCTGGGTAACACCATTCTGGTATCGCTGCACTATCTTTCTGCGCAACAATGGTGGAATTGGTGATCCTCTTACCATCTTGGCTTCAGAGAGAAACTGAAGCTCTTTTTATACCCAATCATCTTGTCAATTAACCTAATTAGTGTTAATTGGTCTTCCAGCTGTTCGTTATATGCTCAATTTCCTTTTTCCAGCCACTTATTGCTACTTGTCCCAACTTTTTTGGGATTTGTTGACACTGTGAAATTTTGAATCAACATATTTTTCCTTTAAAATGTTACATTTACTCAGATTAAACTTTTGATCTGTCATCTATGTTCTATTCAGAAAAAAATATGGACATTAGCCATCTCCACATCATTGCATTCAGTTTTTATTCACAATTTCTTTAGTGTCTCAAAAAAAGAATTTGTACAAAAAAGAATTAAACAAAAGACAGTTGCACTTATTTGTTGTCTTTTTTTAAAAAAAATACACAAAGAGGAACATTGCACAATATTGTAAACATTAACCAAACAGAACTCTGGTCCATAGTGGAATATTTCTCTTTAGTTTTTATTGTTTTGATCCATCTGACACTCAATTTAAAATATAATATTGTTCAATTCTGTCATACATGACTATTTATCAGTTTATCACATTGTTATAACATGTATGTCATCTTTAAATGATGTAATCGGTGAAATGTGCTGAAGTTATTTTTTCATGTATTTTTATTTTATTTCTTTCTTTTATTTATTTAGTAATGGAATACATTTTTATTGTCTTCATGCTCTAAGACTGATGTGGCTGTAGTGGCTTTCTCCTTCACAGCACTGTGGTGTAAAATGTATAGCTTTTAAACATTGTTCTACACATTTAAATGTAGAATATACAATCGCTCTCCGATTAACAACAAGTGAAGAGATCAGCAGCAGTGACAGAGTAGGTGTGGTATAAAGTTGGACAGTAGACTCACTGCTTAGTGGTGCCCAGAAATAAGAGCTCAATATCTGAGCCTGGTATTTTGTTGGTGTGTTTGCTGTCAATAAAGCCATGAAACCAAACCTGTCCGTCCATATTATCCCAGACTGTATTTTATTTATGTCAAGCTTTGTTTATCCAGTACCTTAGCCTAAGGACTGGACTTTTTCTTAGTGCCAAGAACACAAAGACTTGTGACTTATAGAACATTCTTGAGAAGTCACTTTACAAGAGAAAACACATGATGCTGAAATGAATGATGTACCATTCAGAGGTTCTCTTTGGCAAGTCACAAGATGGATGGATCCCAAACAAAGCACAACAAAGTGATCACACCATGCCTTACACAGCAAATTCATCAGTGTTAAATCAACACTATTAGTGTTAAATTAAAATTGTTAGTGTAATAATTTAACACTCTCAGTGTAAAGTTAACACTAATAGTGTTGATTTAACACTGGTGAATTTGCTGTGTATTTCCTGTCTCCCCATCTTACATTTAATCATCTTGATATTGAGCTTGAAACCATCACCAGACTGTCCATCTTCCTCTTCGTTGCTGAGTGTGTGGGTGTACCGACTCTGGTTTGGGCTCTTACTGTTCTACACCGTCATTGTAAACACAAGGGCAGAGTTTCAGTCTTCATCATTCTCCTCCTCCTCTGTGATGTGATGGAGCTACTTTCAAATCCATACATAGCAACACAACTGATCCATAAACACTGCTACTCACAGAAAAATGCACCCTGCTGGATACTGTTATTGTTATGGTGGGGGTTAAGACACAGTGGAGTTTACCTGCAGCAGATGATGGTGTTGGAGAATGTTCTGAATCTGAGACATTCACACTATTCTGCTCATATTTAATGCCTTTCTGCTCCATTACACTCTCCTTCACTGCATCCATTGGTGTCTTTCTGTTGGAATATTTCATGGAGCTGGCTATTCTCATTTTAAGTTTCCACTCTTTGCTGTGACAGTTACCTCATGGATTATTTCCTATAGAACTCCACCCGTGAAAAACATGGCTCTAATGAAACCACAGAGCAAGACTGGACAGTGTTAGTTTGTGCATCAGTTACAATGTTTTTATATTTAATGTCTATCATACTGTACACTGCGATACAGAGTCAGACCCTGTTTATAATGAGTGATAGTCTCCTGAGTTTAAGAGTGTTCATAGAGTCACTGCTGTGTGTGCTGGTCTGCAGACAGGAACAAACACACACCTCCTCAGATCTCAGTACTCATGCTGTGTGAAGGTTGCATTGTTTAGTGTATGTTTTTGTGTTCATTAAAGTCCTTTCTCAGCATATACTTCCGCCTTGGCATTTGCTTCCCTCTTATACTAACAGATATGATTGATTAGTGTACATATATATATATATATATATATATATTATAAAATATGTCAACACTTTATATCCTCATTTTCTGTTCACCTATTAATTTTGCCATTAAAATTTTAATAATTTGCTCTTGAATAACATCTGTATACGTGAACTTTCATTTATATTATATATTAATTAGTTTGCATGTTCTGCTGTTTTTATATTGTCTTGACATTGTTTATCTTAAAACAAAAGGGAAATACTAATAAACTCTTGTATTTTTGATGTACCATCTATTTAATAAAAGCTTTGAGCTCATTGTAGGGGCTGTTTCCTCTGTGGTCTGCTACTTCTGTAAATAACACACAAGATCATGAAGACAAACTACAATCAAAATGTGATATGGGCTCAGTGTGGTGTGTATTTTCAGCCCTTAGCGGTCTGCTGCTACAGTAAATATAACACACTCAGATGTCCAACACTTTGTTACATAGGCCATCTATACACACTGCTCAGAAAAATAAAGGAAAATTGAATCATCACAGTAAACAAGTCAGCTCAGCGTCAGCAGAACATTTCACATTTCTCATGAATGTTCATTTCCTTTATGTCCAAAGGGAGGGGACAGGAACACATTTCTCCAGCAATTAATAGTTTAGCAAATAAAAATAACCCCCAATTTTATACCAATTTCTAATAAAGTCAATTTTTTTATAGAGTATAAATTAAACAGTATATTATCACTTTATATAACACTTTTTATTCTCTTTCAATCCAGAATTATGACTGGAGATAAAAATCAGGTAATAGGAGCAAAGCCAGGTTAAATCTACCACAAAAACCCTGCAAAAACAGACAGAGAAAACAGATCCCAGAGCAGAGAAATCCATGCATCAGATTCATTAGAAATATAATGCACTGTTACCGCGACCCTGAACTGGAAAAGCGGTTACAGAATGAATGAATGAATGAATGTTTGACTGCTGAAGGCATTAAATAGTGCGCTACATGAGGAACCCACAGAAATCTGAGATTGAGCCATAGTTGCAGCTTGTAAGAGATTACTGTTAATTGGTGGAAATTTAAAACATATTTGATACTATTCACTGCTCAGATTCTTATTATTTTTTTATTATATTTCTACCCAAAATGTCGGAAAAGAGCAATAGACAAATGAAAGATGTTTCCTGTTATTAAATAACAGCAGGGCTGTGATGGTTAAACTGCGCTTTTTAAAATAAGGGCAAATCCCAGAGAGCTAAGACACGCTCAGTGTCACAGTAAGGCTTCTCTCACACAGGAAGCATGTAGTGTGTGAGAACATGTAGTTGGATAGAATTTTTATATTTGTGGGAAAATATACAAGCGATAGAGCAGGAGACCAGACAGAACTTCGGGAGTCTCCCAGCCAAGAGAAATGGCTGTTAGAGTAATTTATATTGGGAGTTATACTCATTTATGATCAAATCTCCAACACAGTGAGTGCAACAAGTACAGGTGTCTAAAGAGAGGGAGCAAATGTGTCATGTCTTCATGTTTTTACAAACCACTGAAAGGAATAGAGCTGACACTGATCTCACTGATAACAGTGCACCACATGGAGGCTTTTACATTTTTAAGATTCTTAAGCAATGATCTACTTTAACTCTTTTAATGTTCTTTAATGTGTTTTTGAGTATTGGAATATTAATCCAGCAGTGAAAGGTGGCATCAAACAAGAACACGAACGTAAGGACACACAAGAACACACTGAGAAAAGGAACTGGACTGTGGTGTAGTGACAGGGGGGTGGAGAGATAGACTTCCTGTATGGTCCCTCAGTACAACACCCTGCTCTTTCACAATAACAGACAGCAGCTGAGGAGCAGGTAAGAGCCCAGAATCATGTTTGTTCTCTGTGGAGGACGTGCACATTTATTTTCACAAACGGAGGAATTCTTTACAGCTAGAAAGATTATTGATATATTTTGGTATGAAATCACATTTGTTGGAATCTTACACCTAACACATTTTTTATATACAAGAACGTACCAATAACAGTAATTGACAAAAGGAGTAATGTTTTTTGTTTGGAACTGGTAGCACCGAGCATGCGTTAACGATGCCAGTGGGGCTAGGTACAGCCCTAGTCACCAGGGAGGCCAGTGAGGATTTACCGTTGTTGATATTTATGCGCAAGGTAGGACTGTAAATCTAGTTTGGAGGAGGGTGTGTCTGGAATGACAGACTTCACTGTTGAGCCTTCTGGAGGTCTCATGGGTTTAATTCAGCGAAACACTGACGAGGGAAGATGTCTACCTTATGACCCCTGTGAAGAGTGATGCAGTGGGTGATTTGGGTTCTCATGGGAAAAAAAACATGCCAATTTTCCTATCTCCCGTCTTACATCTTATTCTTCTGATACAGAGTTTGGTAACAATACAAACTACATCCACAGACTGTCCATTTTCCTTATCATTCCTCTGGTTTGGGCTCTTACTGAAATCTTTAATTTCATGTTTACAGCAGGTTGGAAATTTTGAATATTGAAAGCTAACACTTATCACACTTTGTTTACAAATATAATCAAGTAAACAGAGTAATAACAGTAATAATTCTCATTTAGAACCTATATTAACCTGCCAGACTGATATGATGGAGCGATGGTTTTGTTCTTTTCAGCTGGCATTCTGCACACTGAGGCAGTGTACATCCCTGCAACTGGTGCAATACCTCAATAAGTAATTAAATCCAAACACATGGTGAAGTTGTATAATCATTGACCTGTCATTGGACAGTCACCTGGTCCCTGGTGATGATGAGGCCGTCCAAAGCAGGGAGCCCAAGAGATCAGAATTGGCCTTGCTCTCTGTGTGGGTAGGATTGCCCTCCTTCCCCACACTGCTGGTGAGCACAGACGTCAGCATACGGTACAGATCAGGACAGTTATTGTTCTCCTCCAGGTGCGGTGAGTTCTTCAATGAGGCGTTAGCAGTAGTTGCTTTAGAAATCTTACAGGAAACTTGCCCTCACCATCCTCGGGTGTTAGCACTCTGTGTTTGGAGGTTTCCTCGGGGAGAAGATTAAATTGATTTTTAAAAGCTGCTCCTATAAATTAAATGGATTGTATTTTTGTTTCCCTTTAGGAGATCACAAACAAGGCACAGCTGAGAGATCACACCATGTTCAATTTCTCGTCCCCCAAGCCTCCATTTTATCATTTTGATACTGAGCATGATAACTTCACCAGGTGGTCCATCTTCTTCATCTTTGCTGAGTGTGTGGGTTTACCGGTTCTGGTCTGGGCTCTTACTGTTCTACACCGTCATCATAAACACAAGGGAAGAGTTTCAGTCTTCATCGTTCTCCTCCTCCTCAATGATCTGATAGCGCTGCTTTTAAATCCATATGTAGCAACAATACTACTCCAAAGCTACTTTTGTTGGGACACAATCACATGTAGGATATTGTATTCATTATGGTCCGGCTCAAGACACTGTGGAGTTTACCTGCAGCAGATGATGGTGTTGGAGAGTGTCCTGACTCTGAGACGCCCACACTGCTTTTCACATTCTATCCTTATTTCCTGCTCCATTATACCTTCCGCCATTGCATATGATTGTTTTTTCCTGTGTGAATATTTTATGGCATATTTGTTTCTCCTTCTGGGTCTGTTTCCTCTTTTTGCTGTGACAGTCACCTCATGGACACTCACCTGTAGGACTCCACCCGTGAAAAAACACAGCTCTAAGGAAACCAAGGAACAAGACTGGACAGTGTTAGTTTACGCCACAATCACAGTGACGCTGTATTTAATGTCTCTCTCTCTGTACATCGTGGTACATATTTGGACCCTCTTTATAATGAGTGAATGTCTGTTGAGTTTCAGAGTGGTCATAGACCCACTGCTGTGTGTGCTGGTCTGCAGACAGGAACAAACACACACCTCCTCAGATCTCAGTACTGAACACACAGTGGTTCAAGCTGAACACTCAGTGTGATCTGAAAACTGAGACTGTCCTTTTATTAGAGTGAAGAAGGAAAGACTGGAAAAGGAGGGCTTCAGCACTTGTTTCATTCGTTATCTGAGAGAAGGCTTTATTACAATTCTGTCTGATCATTATTTCTTTCTATTATTGTTCTCATATCAGAAACTTTCAGCTTGCTACAAAAAGCATTTGCAAGATGTGATGAGTCTGTACAGTGACCAAACAGGTCACATTAATGAATCTGATTAAGACTTCATGTTAAATTTAGCACTAGAATTTGCAGTTTAAAAAAAAAAGGTTTAATATTTGTTTAGTTACAGAGGCTGTGTACTACTTCTCAAAACAAAAAGTTATGCCAAGTGTGTGTGTGTGTGCGTGTGTGTATGTGTGCCTGTGAGAGAAATATTATATATTTATTTTCAGCTACATCACAATTCAATTTGACAATATGTTTATACTCTGTTCTCGAATTTAAACTCTGTATGTGAAGTTTTCACTTCTATTTTATATTAATTTTGCTGCATTTACTGCTGTTTTTATGTTGTCTTCTCATTGTTCATCTTAATACAGAAGGTAAATACATGTAAATTAATAAAGTCTTGTATTTTTGATTTACCATTTAATAAAAGCTTTGAGCTCTATGGGCAGTTTCCTCTGTGGTCTGCTACTTCTATAACACACAGACGATCGTGAAGATAAACCACAATCAAAGTGTGATATGAGCTCAGTGTGGTGTGTATTTTCAGCCCTCAGCGATCTGCTGCTACAGTAAATATAATACACATAGATGTCTAACACTTTGTCACATACGCCATCTATACACACTGCTCAGAAAAATAAAGGGAACACTGAATCATCACAGTAACCAAGTCAGTTCAGCGTCAGCAGAACATTTCACCTTTCTCATGAATGTTCATTTCTTTTATGTCCAAAGGGAGGGGACAGGAACACATTTCTCCAGCAAAATAAATAAGTAAAAATAGGCTAAATTGTTATTTTCCACAGAACATTTAAAGAGACATGGATCTTCTTAGTTCTTGGTGCAGTTGCATAGCCCATGGAAAGCACTGATACAAATGTATGTTAATTTCAAACAAAAAAAACAAAAGTTGCAAAATATAACAGATATGCAAATATGTCACAAAATGTGCTCTCCCATTTGTCTGACTGGATCACAATTCACTATATAGTGCACTATTTTGGGGTTCTGACATTTTTAAGCGGTGTCAAAAACATAATGGATAAATGCATTGAAAAAAATTCCACAATGCACTGCAAAAAGTAGGACCCTTGTAGACGAGTGGATAAGGATTTTCAGAAACCATTCACTACCCCCCTGAGTTCAGTTCCCTATAATAGTGCACTGTGTAGTGAAAAATGTAGTGAATAGTGATTAGGGGATATTTAATATGCAGCAAGAAACTGATAAGGACTCAGCATTAGCCAGAGCCATATAGAAATGTACTGCTCTGGCATTAGCCGACGCCCAGTGAGTTCTCTCCCATAATTATTTAAATCACATTATATTCAATTTCCCTCAAAGTTGTGGGCAGGTGCTTGTATCACAAAACTTTTCAAAGCATTAACACTGTTTAACCAACTGTTATGGAAAATGGTTCCATCGATTTGGGGGTTGCTTGACACACCTTTAACCTTAAGCGAGCATCAATGGGTTCAGACAAAAAAAGTAGATCAATACATATATTAAGATGGGTGTAAAATTAGGGTGACAGATCTGAGATGGTGAAAAAGAGGACACGTCTTGGGGAGGTTGATGAGCTCCCACCCCTCGCTGCTGTTGTATGCTTAGCTGAACCTATGTGTGCTTTTAGGTCCTTTACACCTTTATTTGCTACACAAAACATCGGAATATCTTTTTTAATTCATTCGAGAACTTACATTTATGTTTCGGCATAGCTGCTTGAGATAAGAGTAGGTACATGAGATTTGCCTGACGTAAACAAGGACTACTGACGTGCAGACTGACCAATTAAATGTTTACAGAGAAGGTCATCGACCAATAACGGTAGCTCTACAGTCAGACCGTCCAATCAGAAGATTTTAGGCTACTTCACCACGCCCCCTTCTCACTCAAGCAAACCAAACGTAGTAGGGGAGGGGGCAGGACTAGTTTGTGAACGAAGCGTTTCTCAAAACTCTATGTAAGCTCTAGAAAAACAAAAATCCCGGATGTTTGTGAAATTCCGCCCGGACATTTTTTTAAGTTTACATCTTTTTTAAGAGACATCTGGTCACCCTACTGTCAGTAGCCTTTTAGTACAATGGCAAAGCAGAATCTGTCCATGTATTTTGCAAATACACTATTGCCCATTTAAAATAACTTTTAATATTATTTGAAAGTGTTCATTAATTACAATAAGCTGAAGTGAACTATACTTATTGGTCTGAGTCTAAAAGACATCCTCGTCCTCATTATATTATCATAATAAACCTATGTTCAGCCATAATGTCATAGAATTAATTGCTTATTTAGGACTCATTTATCTTACACTCTAATAATAGCTTATTGATGTTATTGTAAATCTATATAAAATTAATGTGATTTTTGTATAAAGAATTACTTTGATTCAAAAATTAATCTGTGGTGTGTTGAGGGTGAATAAACTGAAGTTTCTCCAGGACACGGTGCTAACGCTAGTTCTATCCGAAAGCAGAGCTGCAGTTCCCAATATTTCAGCTCTCGCCAGCTTCTCTCAGCACCACCTGTAGGTGGGACAGTGACTCAATTGGCTGCGGCACTGAATGATGGAGAGATAACTCTGGCTCCTGATTGGCTAAATAAAGGTGACGACCAAAAATAAGCGCGTTCTCTGTTGAGGAGCCGTGGAGAATTTGTCCCTAGCTCCGGCTGAGAGAGAGTAACAAACCAACACCATAGCATTGTAATGCGTCCCGTATCGGCTCAAAACAGAGCGTAGTTTTCTAAATACGGAACGGTTGGCAACACCACTCTCTGTTGCTATAAGCTGCATATGTTAAAGTTCAAATCGTGCCGCACGTGAGAAACTCGGTCCGCCGCCTAACAGGAACCGACTGGAAACTTAGTTTCTACATTACTGTGCCGGTTGTGGCCGTGTGTTCGCAGAAGTGAAAAGATTCACGCGTAATTTATGGGGTTCCAGAACCGCCCCCTGTCTCTACAGCACAGTCCAGTTCTCACGAATCAGACCAAAGCTTATTTGTGTATTAAATATGGACTGGTTCTATACAAGCTGGAATGTTTCAAATAGACTGGAACATGTTAAACTGAGATCACTTTAGTGATTTTAATAATTTTTAAAGAATATTGTTCAGTGCTTTATGCTGGAACACGTGTGAGCAGATTCATCATACAGAAACACACCAGCGAAAAACCAGGCTGAGTTAATGAACTCATATTCTCACGAATGACGATTATAGGATTGTATTGTAATATCCACTTATCCACACACACACACACACATTAATGACCTACTGCACTGACATGTATCAGTCCAGTCAGCATGTCAATTCCGTATACTGTATATAAACAGTCTACATACATTATCTGTAACTCTTATGCAATTCCAGGTCGCGGTGGGTCAGACGCTTACCCAGAATCACTGCGCCCAAGCGGGAACACACCCTGGAGGGCGTTGTCACTACCAAATTTGCACTGCTGTCCGATTTGGACTGCGCATGCGCAGAACACCAAGATTGTGTACATTTTACTGTGTCCGACATCATTATTCGTAATGTTTCGTTTAAACAAGAACACTACCTTAACACAGATATTATCATTTGTAAATAAACACACTTTGCAGGTTCTCCAGTTTAAAACTGTAACATTCAGGAAAGGCAAACTCATGTTTAAACACACAAAGTTACTTACTCTTGAAGATAAAGCTCTTCTTTGCTTTGGAAAACAGTCTTTTTGCTGGTAAAAACTAAGCAACTAAGCTGCTGGAAAATGACTTCTGTTGGGACACAAAGGCGTGTAGGACATCATTTTCTTTATGGTTTGGGTCGAGATGCTGTGCTGTTTACCTGCAGCAGATGCTGGTGTTGGACAGCGTTCTGACTGTGAGACATCTACACTGCTCTGCTCATGTTTTCAATCTTCCCTGCTCCATTTTACTCTTTTTTTTAATGACGTATAACCTTCTCCTCTTCAGTTCGTTTCCTATGTTAACTTTAACCATCACCTCATGGACAGTGGCATGTAAAACCAAGAAACAAGACTGGACACTGTTCATGTTTACGACAGTTACAATGATCCTATATTTTATTTCTCTCTATATGTACATCTTTATACAGAGTCAGACCCTGTTAACAATGAGTGAATGTCTGTTGAGTTTGAGAATGGTCATAGACCCACTGCTGTGTGTGCTGGTCTGCAGACAGGAACAAACACACACCTCCTCAGATCTTAGTACTGAACACACAGCGGTTCAAGCTGAAGAGTCAGTATAGTACGATTTTGTCGTTGTATCCGTTTACTTATCTAAAGAAGTAATTTCTGGCAAAACATTTCTCCGCAGTTTGCACTCTCCTCTACACGGTCGTTGTGTTAATTTCGATATTGTCTCACGCTCCCTGCTCAATAGCATATGGTTGAATTGGCAAGCTTTGTGAACCGTCAGAGACACTCCGGTGGACACACCTGTCCAGTTTTAAAGTCCAAATAAAATCTGTATTGTAGGTCACTGAAAACTGAGGTTTTTGAAAACGCTCACCAAAGTTGTTATTTTTGAAAATGCTGTTGTCACTGTTCTCCTGTGGACTGTATGAAATGACTTGGCATTGGCAGAGAGGATTTGGAAATATTTCTCAACTGTGTGAATTGTGTGAGGAAACCGTGTCACCCTGAGGAAACCCATACCGACACGGGGAGAACACACAACACTCTTCACAGATGGTGAAGAGATCTCATCCAGGACTGAGACCCTGAAGCTGGCACCGACACCAGCTGCAGCACCACAGTGCCACTCACTGGTTAAACTCCACATCACTGTCCTAAGAAGCACAAGAAAATATATATAAAATTGACATAAATATATCAATTTTACAGATGTCCTTCACACTGTGAAAATTTTACGTTGAACGGACCAATAGAAATTCTCCAAAATTATTTGGAAAAACATTTTAGGCTTATAAATGTCCCTTAGGTTAGTGGTCAGAATGGTCAGAATGAAAAAAGAGGGGAGATGGGGCTGTGGTGGGTGCGATGTTGTTCGACACGGGGATGGAGTGAGAGTGACGGGGTATAAATAGAGCTGTGGAGAGGTAATTGGGACGTGCTCTAGCTCCCAAAACTACGTCACATGGTGACTTCACTTTACTAGCGTAGACCACGCCCAGAGAAGCATTGGAGAGGGGGGTGAACTCAGAAGGTTTAGGCTGGAGTTTGAGGTGGCTTGGAGGCGTGTGCGTAAAAGCCGTGCCCCCAAAATTGGATGGTTGCCAATCGGTCATGGGCCGCAAGCAGATTGTGGGCGTGGGTACAGATGTATCTGTGGTAGGCTTGTGAGGACCAGCGGCTGAGGACTTGGACGGTGTGGTCGGGAATTCCTAGGTGGGAGGCTGAGGAAGCGGCCCCGATCCTAAAGGAGTGAGCAGAGAAGTAAGCGGGACTGAAACCACTGAGAGAAAGAATGCGTCAAAGCATGGAAACGAAATGTTATGAAGTTGACGGAAACGTCTGAAGGTTAGCCAGCCGGTCCACTTTGTAGAGAGGGTGTTGTGTGCTGCGGCCTGGAGGATGAGGTCTTGCGAGATGATTGAAAGACGGGATGAAGTGGGAATATGATTTCTGAAAATGGAGGCGTCTGCATGGGATGAAGGTCCAATTGAGGTGCCAATGCTCCGAATCTCTGAAATTGAAAATGAGAGAGTGAATCAGCTATTGGATTGGAATGGCCAGGGATGTGAGTAGCCTTTAAAATGAATTGCATAAGTGAATGCCAAACGAGACGGCAGAGAAGGAACATGAGTGGCATTGACTTTGAACGCCCTTTGTTAATTGTTAATGTTTAGGACTGATTGCCATGTCTGAATGAATGATAATGGTGCGACGGGCCCATTCGTGCCCCCAAAGAATGGCAGCTGCCACAATGGGGTATAACTCAAGCAACGCGATTGAGTCGCCTGTGTCAATTGAGAAGGAGGAGAGTTCTGAGGGCTGCTGGGATGCGAACCAGTGACCATCGTTGTAGCCGCCGAAACCTGTAGAAGCGGCATCCATAAATATGGAGGGGTCTTCGGGATTGGAAAGAGCATCATTGTAGAAGAATGAGATGGAACGAGATTAACCGCCTGGAACAGAGAGGAGACAGGAGAGGCGAGATTAAGGAGGTGTGAACCGAAAGCGCAACCTTGGGGTATAATTTGCATGGTGAAGTTGAGGTTAACCAACAGAGAGAGGAGCTGATGCTTATAGCAACTAGCTTGGCTAAGAAAGTCAGAGAGGAACTGGATGATGCGGTCTTGTTTTTCCTGTGAGAGGGATGCTTGAAATAGGATGGAGTCCAGGACGATGCCAAGGAACTCGAGTGAAGTAGTGGGACAGAGGGTTTTCTCTGCTGAGAGGGGAACACCTAGGCGGCGGAAGGCGAAGTCGAGTTGGGTAATGCAGTGCGTTGGCAGGGAGGAAGGGATGTCGAGCAACAGGAAGTCGTCGAGGACGTGGATGACACAGGCAGGTGATATCCAAGATAGGGTCTCAGCAAAGGAGTCAAAATCTTGGGGCTGCTCTTACAACCGAAGGTCAGTCACACTGCAAAGTAATATGAACCTTGCCAGTGCATGCTGAAAAGGTGCCAGAAATAGGAATGAAGTGGGAGGATTTTAAAGGCGGAGACAATGTCTGCCTTGGCCAACCAGGCGCCATGTCCTATGATGTTGATGAGTGCAATAGCATCCTCGGTGCGAGTATAGGAGAGGGAAAAAATCCGTGCTGGGGATGAGACTATTGATGGACGGCACGGAGGAGCCATGGGGAGTCGAAAGGTCTATGATGAGGCGTTTTTGCCTGAATACTTTCGGGTGGTGATACCGAAGGGGTTGATGCGGAAGGAAGAGAAGGGAGGCATGGAGAAGGGGCAATCATGAAACGGTCTGAGACCTCCTTATCTAGGAGTGACGAAACGATTTCGGGTTCGGCTGATAGCAGATTGTGAACGGAGAAGGAGGAGTTGGGGAGGACTACCAGACCGGAGAAATGCCAAAGAGAAGGCCATAGAGAAGGAAAAGGCGAAAGTGGAGTCGGGATGATGGGAGAGACAGGTGGCGAATTCCAGCACATTGATGGGAGTGGAAAGGAACTGAAGCAGTCAGCTGCTGCCGAATCTAGGTGGTCTAAGGGGACAGCTGGGTCAGGCGTGAGCCTGGCCACAGTATGTGCAAATGTGCAGGAATCTGCATGAGGCTGTTTTGCCTGCTCAGAGTGTGCCATGTTTAGTTTAACCCCCTTTTTCACCTCTAGCGACAATGATAGTGGTTGTGTTTCTGCTAAGTGTCAGCTAGTTAGCTCTCTGGTGGATAAAGTGGACCAGCTAGAAGTGCGCATCCTGAGCTTATTATTGTCAAGGGATAAACAGCGACATTCAGTGCTAGCAACTCCGGGTGCCTCAGGGAGAGTTAGCACCCCCTCGACTCCAGCGTTAGAGCCCTCACAGCGGGGTGAATGGGTGATGTCTCAGCATCATAGCCGGAAAGCTAAGGCTGATGCTAACGCTGAGGCCAAAGCTAGCCCACTGGCTAGCCCACCATGCTCCTCCAATTCGCGTGTCAAGCGTGTTTGCCCCGCTCAGCGAAGCACCCGCTGAGGAGCCTGTTAAGAGTGCTCTGGTTATAGGAGACTCTAATGTTCGACACGTGAAATTAGCTACTCCTATAGGGGCGCCGGCAGTAACAGTTAGCTGTTTATTGGGAGCCAGAGCGCCGGATATTAGTGGCAACCTTAGACTGTTAGCTAATAGGAGATATTCGAGGATAGTCATTCATGTAGGGGCCAATGATATTCGTCTGCGGCAGTCTGAGGTAACTAAGGGTAATATTACAGAGGTGATTAAACTGGCCCAGACGATGTCCGATGCCGTAATCTGCTCTGGTCCCATACCAATGCGGCGTGGCGCTGAAGCCTACAGCAGACTTTTGGCGTTAAACTGATGGATGTCCAAGTGGTGTTCCAAAAATCAAGTGGGCTTTATAGACAATTGGTTACATTTCGAGGGCAAGCCTGGTCTTATAGGTAGGGATGGTATCCACCCCACGCGGGAGGGTGCTGCCTTACTTTCTTGCAGCATAGCACATAGTCTTTTAGTTAGTCAACAGAGTAGTGTAAACAGCTGCTGACAATCCAGAGCCGGGACCAGGCCGCAGACAGACAGGCGAAACCGACCGTCTGCGAACTGCCTTGAGGCGTCACCTAGGTTCAACTGTATTGAGACTGTGTCTTTCCCCCGAACTAAATGTAAAAGTAGAAAAACAAAATCAGCCTGTTTCAGCAACCTAATCAATATTAAATCATACACAACACCTAGCAGCAACACCTCAGAACTAAAATTTGGTTTACTCAACATAAGATCACTAAACTCAAAAGCAGTCATCATAAATGATATCATAAGTGATCATAAATTCAATGTTTTCTGTCTCACGGAAACGTGGGTTAGACCAAATGAATATTCAGCACTAAATGAAGCCACCCCTAGGCTATAATTATGTACATAGCCCAAGATTATCAGGCAAAGGAGGTGGATTATGTGTAATTTACCAAAATACCCTAGAAATTAGTCTTAAACAATGTGACACCTTCACTTCTTTTGAGGTTCTCTCCACCATTATTACAAATCCAGTCACAAAAAAGGATGCATTTTATTATGCAACATTTACAGACTATCAGGGCCTTTCTGTGATTTTGCTTTTCAATATCCATTTTGAGAAGGAAAGTGACCCACTAAAAAAGGCATTTACCTCAATCTTAGACTCTATTGGTATTACTTAAAATGTAACAGGGCCTACACACTATTGCAGTCACACTTTAGACATAGTTCTGACACTAGGTCTTAACATTGACAAAATTAATATCTTACCGCAATCCTCAGCAATCTCCGACCATTACCTAATTTCATATGAGCTACGTCTTAGCCATAATATATGTAAGACCCCTCGCTATTCTACAAAGCATATAATAAAACCATCTACCACCCTACAATTTATAGAAAACCTCCCAGAAATATCCACACCAGTTCCCACTCCATCAGACCCAATGGACCTAGATGTACTAACTGATTACCTTGAAAATACCTGTCGACCTACTTAAGAAAAGGTAGCACCACTTAAACATAAAAGTATAAGACAGAAAAAGCTCGCACCATGGTATAATGATAAAACCCGTACTTTAAAACAAACATTACGGAAACTAGAGCTGAAATGGCGATCAACCAAGCTGGAAGTGTTCCATTCTGCCTGGAATGACAGCCTTACAGAGTATAGAAATGCCCTCACTAAAGCTCGCTCAGCATATTTGGCCTCACTGATCTCCAATAATAAAAATAACCTGAGAGCACTGTTTAGTATTTTTTCAGAATTACTAAAAATCAAGCAGATTCCAAACAACTAATTCCAGCAACTCTCACCAGTAAAGATTTTAGGGACTTTTTTAATAATAAAATTGAGAATATTAGACAACAAACTCAAGCCACAGGATTAAATCCGACCTGGCTGCACCAGATGTGAATGATATAAAACATAATGTAATTGTAAAAGAAAGACTTGAAACCTTTTACCCACTCCCACAGTTAGAACTAGAGAAGATTATCACTTCCGCAAACTGTACAACTTGCACACTCGATGCAATTCCCACAAAATTACTCAAAGAAGTACTACCAGCTATTATCGATCCTTTTTTAACTATAGTAAACTCATCCCTTAGCCTGGGCCATGTACCCAAAGCTTTTAAACTAGCAGTTACTAAACCTACGATCAAGAAACCAAATCTTGATGCTAGTACACTGTCTAATTACAGGCCTATTTCAAATTTGCCAATTCTGTCCAAAATCTTAGAAAAAGCTGTGGCCCAACAACTTAGTTCATATCTACATAAGAATCATATATATGAAAAATTCCAATCTGGATTCAGGCAACATCATAGTACAGAGACAGCTCTAGTCAAGATAACAAATGATCTTCTTCTTGCCTCTGATCAAGGCCACGTATCCCTGTTGGTGCTTCTTGACCTAAGCGCAGCCTTCGACACAATATTCTCCTAGAAAGGTTAGAAAACATGGTTGGAGTCACAGGGACAGCCCTATTATGGTTCAAATCTTACTTAACGGAACGTTACCAATTCATAAAAGTAAACAATCTAAATTCAAATTATTCTAAAGTAAGATTTGGAATTCCACAAGGCTCTACTTTAGGACCATTATTATTTACATTATACATGTTACCGCTAGGCACAGTTATAAGAAACCATGACATTAACTTTCACTGTTACGCAGACGAAACGCAATTGTATATTTCAGCCAAGCCCGATGACAAACACAGATCAAAGAAAATAGAGGACTGTGTAAAAGACGTGAATGGACGTGAAAGGCTGGATGTTGCGTAACTTCCTCCTTCTAAACAGCAACAAAACAGAGGTCCTGCTTTTGGGTCCAAAGGTGGCAAGAAATAAATTACCAGATTTAATTTTAAATCTCGCTGACTTTCCAGTTAAAACTGGTCCAGCAGCAAAAATCTTGGTATCATAATTGACCTGGATTTATTATTTGATCAACACATAGGCAGTATCACTAGGACAGCTTGTTTACATCTTCAGAATATTGCTAAGATTAGAAATGCCTTATCCCTGCAATACACAGAAACATTAATACATGCCTTTATTACTTCAAGGCTTGACTACTGTAACGCACTACTGTCAGGATGCACCAGCAGCAATTTAAGAAAACTTCAACTAGTTCAAAATGCTGTAGCCAGGGTCCTGACAAAAACTAAAAAATTTGAACATATCAACCCAGTTCTATCATCACTTCATTGGCTGCCTGTTAAATTCCGCATTGACTACAAAATTCTGTTATTAACATATAAAGCTCTACATGGGCTTGCTCCTGAATACATTCAAGATACAATTTCCTATTATGAGCCTCCACGTTTCCTCAGATCACAGAATACTGGATTTTTAATTGTTCCCAGAATTCAGAAGGCCTCAGCTGGGGGAAGAGCCTTTTCTTATAAAACCCCCAAACTCTGGAATGATCTTCCAGAAAATGTTCAGGACTCAGACACAGTTGCAATCTTCAAATCTAGCCTAAAAACTCATTTGTTTAGTTTATCTTTTGGTAGTTAATGCTCCCCCATAGATAAAGGCGGCAGATCCGGGGGGTCCACAGGGAATTATAGTAAACTGAGACGCTGGTGCTGTCGTCCCGGCGCTTCATGCGATCACTCAGGTTTGTTGACGGTGGAGCAGAGGGATGCCAGTGTTTCAGGATGCTCTCGTGTCTGTGTGTCCTTCTGGTTCTCTCCTTTTAGTTATAGCTGTCATAGTCAGATCTGCCAGAGTCATTAGCCACACTCTGGAAATGTTCACATTTTCTGCTTTACACCAAACAATTCAAAATTAATTCGATCTCTTTACATTTTTTGAATAAACGACTGTCTGTCTGGACACTGATGGATGACTGTCGAGATCCTCCTCCACGCTTCAGATCAGCGGCCCATGCTCCAGCAACCACCAAGTGCCTTGAAGCTGCCCCTGTTGCTTTGTGACAACATCAGTTGTGAAAGCGCTATATAAATAAATTTGATTTGATTTGATTGTCAGAGACACTCAGATGGACACACCTGTCTTCACAGATTCATTTATTTTTAAAAACTGAAGTTTCTGTCTGCGTTTTTTTTCCTCCAAGTCCAAATAAAATCTGTATTGTAGGTCACTGAAAACTGAGGTTTTTGAAAACGCTTACCAAAGTTGTTATTTTTGAAAATGCTGTTGTCACTGTTCTCCTGTGGGCTGTATGAAATGACTTGGCATTGGCAGAGAGGATTTGGAAATATTTCTCAACTGTGTGAAATGTGTGAGGAAACCGTGTCACCCTGAGAAACCCACACCGACACGGGGAGAACACACAACACTCTTCACAGATGGTGAGGAGATCTCATCCAGGACTGAGACCCTGAAGCTGGCACCAACACCAGCTGCAGCACCACAGTGCCACCCAGTGGTTAAACTCCATATCACTGTCCTTAGAAGCACAAGAAAATCATAAATATATCAATGTTACAGCTGTCCTTCACACTGTGGAAATTTATGTTGAACGGACCAATAGAAATGCTCCAAAATTACTTGGAAAAATGTTTTAGGCTTATAAAAGGTCCCTTACGTTAAATTTAGGATTATTGCAAATTTATTTATAGCAATTTATGAATTCTGCCCAGCAATACAATTTTCTTTTGTTATTTTATGCTTTATTTGTAGATTTTAATCAGATTTTTCAGAATAATGACAGATGCCAAATAATAGATTTGATGAAATTGATATAAAAAGCAAAATTATGTTAAAGCGAATACTGTGTTGTGTTTTAACAAATCTTAGCAGCTAGTGTTAGCACAAATGCTAATCCATGTTAAGCTAACCATCTGAAGAAAACTGATACATTTGCTTGACGCCGGAGCAAATGTACGTTCATATGAACTCGTAAAATTGAAAACCCAAAAGCTGTGCTGACCTATACAGTTGTGTTAATTATCTTATATACTAGCAAACGTATTTAGAGAGATAGCGACATACTTGGAGAAGAACAGCATTTCGAGCAGTTGCGTTGATGTTCCACAGGAGGGCAGTGTGCACGCAGAGAAAATGATAGTGTTCCAAATGTCTCCCTGTTCATTTCCCTTTTATTACTCACTACAAAATGCATTTGTGGGAACTGAATTCAGGAGAGTAATGAATGATTTCCTACACTACCACTGTGTCCGAATGTGTCCTATTCACTATATAGTGCACTATTTTTGGGTTCAACTATTGAAAATACTGATTTTACAGAATAATGACAATGATGTGCTCTTTGCAAAATAATACACATTATAAAATTAATATTCAATATTAAATTATATTAAAGCAAATACAGTCCCTGTGTTGTTTTAACAAATCTTAGCAGCTAGTGTTAGCACAAATGCTAATCCATGCAAGGCTAACCCTCCGAAGAAAACTGATACATTTGCTGGACGCCGGAGCAAATGTACGTTCATATGAACTCGTAAACTTGACTCAGTTTATCCGCTATATTTGCTGCGGTGGCCGCTGCTTTACAGTTTTATTAAATATCAGGAAGTCCCTATTACAAACATCTGCTAATGGCTTTTAATTTGAAACGCCCAATACAGATGGAGACATGCCACCGCAACTACATTTAAAAACATGAAATCCATTTCAGAAAAGCACTCACACCGGTCACAGACCATTTTAAGTGCACTGCTAAAAATGTACATTCGTTGAAAGTGGCATTATTTAATAAAAACCGTATGAGGCTGTGTCCGAAATAATTCCCTACCCTCCTGAGTTCACTTCGCTAAAATAGTGAATTGTAGTCAAAAATGAATACGGAGCCATTCGGGACACTGTCATTTTCTTTACGAACACACACTGCCATCCTGTGGCACATTAACGCAACTGTTCGATGTGATGTTCTTATTTAAAACACGCTCTCTCTCTTTCTCTCTCTCTTTTCCCCTCTCTCTCTCTCTCTCTCTCTCTCTCTCTCTCTCTCTCTCTCTCTCTCTCTCTCTCTCTCTCTCTCTCTCAACCTCCAAATCGAGGATTTCTTCGAGAGCGGAGCGAATGGTGTGTGTTGGAGAGAAAACATTCCAGTGATTGTTTCATTAAATAAACGTTTATCATTGAATCCTCAAAGACAGAATTAAAACCAGGTCTCGTATGGGAGCTTTCTTGTAGAGAGCCAAATAAATTAATATAAATAGTATGTCCCACAAACCATTATGAATTTTCCTTCCAACATTTAACAGGCAAAGACAATCAGAAAAGCAGTCGTTGTAGGAAATTAAACAGAACACTGAGTCACAGAGTCACATTTAAAATATTTAAAAACAGAACCGTTTCCAAAACATTTGGTTCAACGCTTTTAGCTAATGCTCTGAAAAGTTTCGAAATGCCATCACTGCCAACAACTTTGAGAGAGACTGAATAGAAAGTGAATTAAATAATTATGGGAGAGAACTAGGTGTATGTCCTTATGTCCTATGTTTCTTGCTGCGTCTGAAATACCCCCTATTCACTATTCACTACATTACTCACAGAGGGAACTGAATTAAAGAGGCTAGTGAATGGTTTCTGAAAATCCCTATCCACTCGGGTACATGGCTCCTACTTGTTGCAGTGGATTGTGTGATTTTTTCGAATGCACTGAAAATTGTCCGCTATGTTCTGACACCACTAGAAAATGGCAGAACCCCAAAATAGTGCACAGTATAGACACATATTTGTATCAGTGCCTTCCATTTGTTATTTATCAGCACCAAGAACCATCCTAGTCTCTTTAAATGTTCTGTAGAAAGTAATAATTTATCCTAAACAATTTTGTATTCACTAAAGTAGCTATTAATTGCTGGAGAAATGTGTTCCTGTCCCCTCCCTTTGGACATAAAGGAAATGAACATTCATAAGAAAGGTGAAATATCCTGCTGACGCTGAACTGACTTGTTTACTGTGATGATTCAGTGTTCCCTTTATTTTCCTGAGCAGTGCGTATGGCGTATGTGACAAAGTGTTAGACATCTATGTGTATTATATTTAATGTAGCAGCAGACCACTGAGGGCTGAAAACACACACCACACTGACTTCATGTCTAAATTTGACTGTGGTTTGTCTTCACGATCATCTGTGTGTTACAGAAGTAGCAGACCACAGAGAAAACTGCCCCTAGAGCCCAAAGCTTTTATTAAACGGATGGTAAATCAAAAAATACAAGACTTTATTCATTTACATGTATTTACCTTCTGTATTAGAACTGATTGTGTATTAGAGTTGATTGTGAGTATGTCTATTTAAATTACGTATTGTCTTATTTTGCCTAGCACATTGGAGTTTAGAGAACCGGAATCTCGTTTAGCTGTGCACTGCTGTGTGTTGTCTAAATGACAATAAAGTTCACTTTGACTTGACTATTAAGATAAAAAATGAGAAGACAGCATAAAAACAGCAGTAAATGCAGCAAAATTAATATAAAATAGAAGTGAAAACCTCATGTATACAGAGTTTATATTCGAGGACAGATTATAAAAATATTTTCAGTTTTGTTTGTGATATAGATTGAATGAAATTAGAAATAAACACTGATTACACAGTCTTCGGCTTGAACCACTGTGTGTTCAGTACTGAGATCTGAGAAGGTGTGTGTTTGTTCCTGTCTGCAGACCAGCACACACAGCAGAGGGTCTATGGCCACTCTCAAACTCAGCAAACATTCATTCATTATAAACAGGGACCAAATATGTATCACAGAGTACAGAGAGAGAGACATTAAATACAGGGTCATTGTGATTGTGGCGTAAACTAACACTGTCCAGTCTTGCTTCTTGGGTTCGTTAGAGCTGGGATTTTTCACGGATGGAGTTCTACAGGTGAGTGTCCATGAGGTGACGGTCACAACACAAAGAGGAAACAGACCCAGGAGAAACATATATGTATGAAAAAAATCAAATAGGAAAAAACAAATAAATGCAGTGATGGAGAGAATAATGGAGAAGGGAGGATAGAGAACACGAGCACAAGAGTTTGGAGGGACCAGAGTCCAAACCTTCTCTAACACCATCAGGTGCTGCAGGTAAACACCAAAGTGTCTCAACCCGGATCTTAGTCTAGGGCCAGTGGCCAGTTGTTTTCTAGCTTATGGTGCTTTGCAGGCATTAAGAAGCAAAAATATGCATTCAATTTCATTCAACATTTTATTTATACAGCTTTCAGTTACAATTTCACAATTTATAATTTCATAAAAACACATTAACAAACCAGAGGGGGAGAGTTCGTGAACGAACCTTGAATTGGGCTTGTCACGTATTGCTAGCATCGTTGCCACATTAGCTTATTTGCTGCTTAATGGATATGACGTTAAAATTTATATAAACTGTCACATAAGAATAAACACCACATTAAAAATACTCTCATTAGTTTTTGCAGAACACCTTATAAACTCGACATTAAAATAACAGCTCTTATATTTAGGCTTCCACATTAAGTAGATGACTTTGCCAAAGTCACCTTAAAAAGACCATACCACCTTAAAAAGACTTTCGTTAGACTACTTTGTACAAAGAACTGCTGCTGGAATTTGACATTAAACCTTAAGAATCCAGCCACATTTATCTGTGGCTTCATTAAGTCAGTGGGATATGCTGTATGAGTCTGTGTGTATTGTCTATGAGTGTCTGTGTTAGAGTGGCAGTTAAATGTCAATGCTCCGGAAAGGTCTGCCATAGTGTATCTTTAAAGGTGCAGCAGTGGTGTTAGAGTCCAGTTGTGTTCCCTAAAGGTTCATTACATACTCTTCTCCAGAAGGAGAGGTGAATATTTGTAAGATGTTTATATAAAGTGTAAAAATAAATAAATAATTAGTACTGGAGATGAAATGGGGTGTATGAAATCAACTCAATTTCCAGATCTACATTTAATATATAATATGGTACAATTATGCTCCATATGTAAAAGAACTGAATATCAAACAATGAAGTCAAATAAAGATAGTTCTATATGGAGATTAAAAATATCTAAATGGTAAAAACATATAAAGATATCAAACATAAAAAGATATAAATATAAAAGATATATATAAATTAAAGATATAAAAATAAACAGGATAATACAGATATAATAGTATTACTGAGGGAAGTGTGCAAAGAACACTATGTAAACCTTCATTCATTCACTGTCTGTAACCCTTATCCACTTCAGGGTTGCGGTGGGTCCAGAGCCTCCCCGGAGTCACTGGGCGCAAGGCGGGAACACACACAAGTTTTCAGACACCACTAACAGCTTTTATTTTTTTCAAAAAAGCTACTAGCCACAAATCAAGTTTTACGTGGTGAATGTGTGTGGTTTTAAAATGAAAACACACTCAGGCATTCAACATATTAACATTACATCTTTTAATGTGTATCCACTACTAAATTAATCTTCAAATATTTTGTAGTGTTCAAAAAAGTTAATTTCTGAAAGTGAAAAAGACATCACAGAATAAATGAGTGTTTATGCTGAATGTACAGAGTTAAAATGAACGTCCTGATTATAAAATCTACAGCTTCTTAACATATTCACTACATAGGAAATGGCCATGATGCTAAAGTTACTCTGTTAGATGTATGATAAGGTAATCTTGAAGATCTTTGAGCTGAGGTTTTGTATTTTGCCACTTCTCAGGGTCTGAATGTAACATCTGAGCGGAAAAAGTCTACCACACTGAGCATAGACCAGAGATACAGGTGCCTTCAGAGGCTTTGGCTTTTACCAATCCAAACAAGGCCCTCGAAAAAACGTCCTTTGGAAACTAATCCTAGGCTTGTTTTCCAGTCCCCACAGCCCTCAGCGGTCTGCTGCTACAGTAAAAATAATACACATAGATGTCCAACACTTTGTTACATACGCCATCTATACACACTGCTCAGAAAAATAAAGAGAACACTGAATTATCACAGTAACCAAGTCAGTTCAGCGTCAGCAGAACATTTCACCTTTCTCATGAATGTTAATTTCCATTATGTCCAAAGGGAGGGGACAGGAACACATTTCTCCAGCAATTAATAGTTTATGAGATAAAAAATAAATTTTGTACCAATTTCTAATAAAGTCAAATTTGTTTATAGAGTATAAATTAAACAGTATATTATCACTTTATAAAACACTTTTTATTCTCTTTCAATAAACACACTCATTGTGCCAGAATTATGACTGGAGATAAAAATCAGGTAATAATCTAAAGTTATTATAGCTGCATGTTGACTGAGTTTAAAAGTTTTGGAACTAATAGATTATAATAAATAAAATTAGTCTCCACATGGTGCAGTCATTTGTGCAAATGCAGGAGCAAAAGTGTGTACCTCAATTGTGCAGTGGTGATTTTTCTGTGGGTTCACGCTGCAATGTGTAATGTGATTTATTCCACTTTTCTAGATGCCTCTGATAAAGCCAAAGTGAAGTGAAGACAGACCTCAGTGAGTTCAAATAGAGAAAGTGAAGAAGAGGAGCCTGACGCTGGGAAATGTTCAGCTCCAGAGAGGACAGTGATGGAGGTCAGTGTCTCAAATTCATAAATATGTTTTTAAAACATAGAGAGTTCCTTTAAACATATTGTTTATTGTTTAATGATGATGGTAATAATTATGAGGAGGTTTCTATGCTTATGGCATGGAGATGTACATCTGAATCCTTGAGTGGTGAAAGTAAGCTGTAAATCATTAATGTGATGTAATTTTAAAATGGAAACCAGAGGCGATTGCTCTAAGACTGCAAGGGCTTCCCCTAAAATGTCAAAAAATAAGTGATCAAATATATACTGTTGTGTGTACATGTCATTGAATAAATATGCACTACAACACGCTCAACTTTTGTTCAGAATCAGCTTCTTATCACTGGTAAAGACGCGGCTTTCCTCTCAATCATTCCCACAGCTTCACAGTGCTTTAAACAGAGTTCAATAGTGAAGTAGCGAAACGAGACGAGTCATTGGATAAATGCTGGGTTTTGTCCCGCCCATTGGACGCTCAGCGTCTCTGGGGGGCTATGGGCTGGCCTCGGCTGGCCCGGACGCTCAGCTCCTACATGATGATTGGATGATCTGTCTGAGGTTGAATCCCTGTTTGATTGACAGCGTAATGAGTGAATCAGCGATCCTTTGGTGTATAGATCCGTGGGAGCATTAAATTTTCATTCTGTTCTGAGTTGAACCAAAGACTTTCTTAATCCTCTTAGCGGCATTTTCTTTGTTAAAAGTGACTAGCGACAAATCGAGCTTCTATTTCTGGTGGGGTTTTTGTAGCTGCTTGTGTTTGGAGACTGACTTCTATCACCCTTTTTGACCTCTATTGCAGTTTCTGTTCAGCGGGTGCTGCTGAGCCCCTCCACCGTCACAAAGCACTCACAGGTGGATACACTTAACATGGGCCAAGGCTGTTTAAGCAACGAGAAGCGAAAAGATATTACTGATTGATGAGTGCAGTTTTCCTGAAACAAATATGAGTCAAGGATTATTCCTAATGCGAACAAGAAATGATGAACAAATAAACTAAAACAAAACTAAACGGCTTAAGAGCAAAGCCAGGTTAAATCTACCACAAAAACCCTGCAAAAAACAGACAGAGAAAACAGATCCCAGAGCAGAGAAATCCTATCAGAAATGCATTAGAAATATAATGCACTGCTTGACTGTTACCACGACCCTGCTCTGGAAAAGCGGTTACAGAATGAATGAATGAATGAATGTTTGACTGCTGAAGGCATTAAATAGTGCGCTACATGAGGAACCCACAGAAATCTGAGATTGAGCCATAGCTGCAGCTTGTAACAGATTACTGTTAATTGGTGGAAATTTAAAACATATTTGATACTATTCACTGCTCAGATTCTTATTATTTTTTTACTATATTTGTACCCAAAATGTCGGAAAAGAGCAATAGACAAATGAAAAATGTTTCCTGTTATTAAATAACAGCAGGGCTGTGATGGTTAAACTGCGCTTTTTAAAATAAGGGCAAATCCCAGAGAGCTGAGACACGCTCAGTGTCAAAGTAAGCCTTCTCTCACACAGGAAGCATGTAGTGTGTGAGAACATGTAGTTGGATAGAATTAAAGCTTTGCCGTAGAGCAGGAGATCAGACGGAATTTCGGGAGTCTCCCAGCCAAGAGAAATGACTGTTAGAGTAATTTATATTAGGAGTTATACTCATTTATGATCAAATCTCCAACACAGTGAGTGCAACAAGTACAGGTGTCTAAAGAGAGGGAGCAAATGTGTCATGTCTTCATGTTTTTACAAACCACTGAAAGGAATAGAGCTGCTACACTGATCTCACTGATAACAGTGCACCACATGGAGGCTTTTACATTTTTAAGATTTTTAAGCAATGATCTATTTAATGATATTTCAGATACAAGAACAAACGTTAAACACAAGACCAACTGCATCTTCAGTTCCTGAGTTCATCTGAAAATACTACAGTTTCAGTGCTTACATTTAAAATGTAGGTAGAAGATAAAAATCATACGTATTAAAAAATATATGACTTTAAAAAGGTTGTTTAATTGTGAATTGATACATTGCACAACAAACATAACTTCCTTAAAAATATCAGTTAAAAAGCATTATTTTCTGTTTGTGAAAAATTGTGCAATTGATCACTGCAATAGAACAATGAGAACTGCAACCCACACACGTCATTGCTTTTCCAAACTAACATGAAGAACATGTGCCAAAGTTAATCCCTCTCCAGAGATACACACTAAAACTAGCAAACACCACTGTCTACAGCGTATTTTAAAGAGCTCTACTTACTTTACAGCGGTCTATGTTTCTGAGCTGAGAAATACAGGTCGTTCAGTACTCAGTGTTGTACACATAAGATCATACAGATTACAGAATAAAGAAAACAGTTTCATATTCAGTTCAAATGCATTCATTTATTAGGTGTACAAATTAGTTTTAAAGTGTTTTCTGTGTATCGTACATAATCCTACAGCTCGGTGTCACAGAGGGTCCGGGGCCTACACTGAATCACTGGGCGAAAGTAACATATAACTGTAATTCAAAATTCAATCATTCTCCTCCTTTATCAATTTATGTTACTGTTGCATAACAATAAAATTATAATTAGAATTATCATGTTATTGAACAAAATATAATCAAAAGTCTGGGGAAATATAAAACATATAATCAAAGTAAAGCTAAATTTATTTATTGGTTTCTGCAGTTGTTGAGTTCCATCAGGAAAAAGTGAAGGAAAACGTGATTGATCTGTTCTTGGGGACGTTTAACTTCTGAATTACAATTATATAATACACAAAACCACTTCAAAACCTACATGTGCACTTAGACTTTATATATAACACGCAAAAGAAAAGGAAATGTGTTTATTTATGTAACAAATAAATTCCTTAAAAAATATCAGTGAAAAAATTCCTGAAATATCTGTTTGTGAAAATTAAAATCTCTAAAATACAGTAAAAGTATTAGGAGTTGACTACAGTTAGTCTCATGATCATTTAAAAAGAGCTTTTACAGTTGTTTATGGCTCTTCAGCTGCTACTTCTCATTATTCGCTCTAAGAGCCATCTCACCTACAACCTACACCTGTGAAACTCCCCTGATCCTGACACTGCAGAACTGACCCGAGGACAGTCTCTGTTTTCAGCTTGAACCACAGTGTGTTCAGTACTGAGATGTGAGGAGGTGTGTGTTTGTTCCTGTCTGCAGAGCAGCACACACAGCAGGGGGTCTATGGCCACTCTCAAACACAGCAGACATTCACTCATTATAAACAGGGGCCAAATATATACCACATAGTACAGAGTAAGAGAAATAATATATAGATTCATTGTGAATGTTGTAAGACATAACACAGTCGAGTCTTGTTTTTCAGTCAAGGGAGTTCTGCAGGTGAGTGTCCATGAGGTGACAGTCAAAGCAAACAGAGGAAACAGACACAAAATCAGAAGATTATACGTCTGAAAAAGTTCACACAGGCAAAAACTAATGAATGAAACAATGCAGTGTATAACAGAGAAGGGGAGAAAGAAATGAGCAGAGCAGCGAGGACGTCTCAGAGTCAGAACACTCTCCAACACCATCATCTGTTGCAGGTAAACCCCACAGTGTCGGAACCCGTACCATAACGATAACAGCATCCAGCAGGTAATGTTTGTATTCCTATAACAGTCTCTTTGGATCAGTTGTATTGCTGTATATGGATTTAAAAGTAGCTCAAAAAGATCAATGAAGAGGAGAAGAATGATGAAGACTGAAACTCTGCCCTTGTGTTTACGATGACGGTGTAGAACAGTAAGACCCCAAACCAGAACCGGTAAACCCACACACTCAGCAACGAGGATGAAGAGGCTCCATCTGGTGAAGTAATCTGAAGTGTCCCCAGGTTCATCCTCAAGACGATAATATGGAAGGGCTGAGAATAGGAACCCTTTCATGGTGCAGTCTGTTCTGTCGTGCGGTCTTTGAGAGATCCTAGGATATAAACTAAAGTCAGATTTTTGCTTTCCAAAGTAAAATATTTCAGCGTTTTATCACTTACAGAATCTTCACACAAACTGCAGCCACAGTGAGTACAAACCACCAGCTGAAAGCACTGTTAAACCATATCAAATGAACACTTAACAAATGGAGTCACTTACATTCTACAGACTCTAAATGGTTTAAAGAGTGTTGGTGTTGAATAAGGATTAGCAACATTTAAGATATTGCTTTATTCTCTCTATGTGGTGTCTTTAATGGAAGAAGATAAAGTCCAATTCTGTCCTGGTAACGTTTAAGATTTTTTATAATTATAGTCGTCATATGTTGTGTTCTTACCTGAGAGTGAGATGTTGTCACTGCTGTGCTGAAAGAGCAAATGTTGTTTAGGTTCAAAACGGAAAGACCGCTTCTTTGTCCCAACTCCGTAGTGAAAAAAAAGACACCACCAAAATGACATTTACAGCATTTAGCAGACGCTCTCAACCAGAGCAGCTCACAGAAGTGTTTAGTGTTCTGATACTTTACATTAACTTTACAGTGTTCATATACTTTACATTTACTTTACAATGTTCATATACTTTACATTTACTTTAGTGTTCTGATACTTTACATTTACTTTACAGTTGTCATATACTTTACATTTCCTTAGTGTTCATATACTTTACATTTACTTTACAGTGTTCATATACTTTACATTTACTTTAGTGTTCTGATACTTTACATTTACTTTACAGTTGTCATATACTTTACATTTCCTTAGTGTTCATATACTTTACATTTACTTTACAGTGTTCATATACTTTACATTTACTTTACAATGTTCATATACTTTACATTTACTTTAGTGTTCTGATACTTTACATTTACTTTACAGTTGTCATATACTTTACATTTCCTTAGTGTTCATATACTTTACATTTAACTTTACAGTGTTCTGATACTTTACATTTACTTTACAGTGGTCATATACTTTACATTTACTTACAGTGTTCAGATACTTTACATTTCCTTTAGTGTTCATATACTTTACATTTCCTTTAGTGTTCATATACTTTACATTTACTTTACAGAGTTCAGATACTTTACATTTCCTTTAGTGTTCATATACTTTACATTTATTTTACAGAGTTCATATACTTTACATTTACTTTACAGTGTTCAGATACTTTACATTTACTTTAGTGTTCTGATACTTTACATTTACTTTACAGTGTTCATATACTTTACATTTACTTTAGTGTTCTGATACTTTACATTTTCTTTACAGTGTTCAGATACTTCACAGTGGTCATCCGAAAGGTTATGGGACAGATTTGTTCTTTGTAGCATCCTCAGAAAATACAACTGCTGCAGTGTCTTCTTTAGCTCACAAAGTGTTCAGTGCCAGGCCGTTAAAGGAGCAGAAATCAGTCTAGATGCAGATGTCGTCTCTACAGACATCTCCATTGATCATCAGGTCCACCACAGTGATATCATCCACAATGATGTTGTTAGTGCTGTGTGTGAGTACACAGTCATGTTTAAAGGAAAACAGAAGGGGACTCAGCACACAACCCTGCAGTAGAAAAGTGGTGGTTCCCCATCCTGACGATTTGTGACAGATTTATGTAGACGAGTGGATAGGGATTTTCAGAAACCATTCATTACCCTTCTGAGTTCAGTTCCCTATAATAGCGCACTGTATAGTGAGAAATTTAGTGAATAGTGAGAATTTAAGAAACTAATAAGGGATTAGCATTAGCCAGAGACATATAGAAATATACGGCTTTAGCATTAGCCGACGCCCAGTGAGATCCATTATTATTTAATTCACATTCTATTCAATTTCTCTCGAAGTTGTGGGCAGGTGTTGGCAGTGATGGGTTGAACCAACAGTTCTGGAAAATGTTCTGAGGTTTAGAAGCATTTGACACGTTTCTGTGCTGCCCTCTAGTGTCCAGTTTAATTTCCTACAACGATTGCTTTTCTGACTGTGTTTGTTTCCATTGAAGCTTATTCACAACAACACAAATGTATCAAACATTCCATTTACTTCATTTTCCATCTTTCATAACCCATGGGCTAAAAAATAATGGACAAATAGCCAGTAATCAGTTACAACAATAATAATATTATATATTATACATTAATATTAGTAATAATAATATCTGCCTGTTAAAAGTTGAAGGATTGTATGTGAGGGTGAAAAATCATTATGGTTTGTGGGACATTTATATTTTTAATTTGGTTGTCTTTGATTATTTTGTAAAAGCTCCCAAACGAGACCTGGGTTTAATTTTATTTTTTAGGATTCCATGACAAACCTTTACTTAATGAAACAATCACTGGAATGTTTTTTGTTCAATACACACCCTCTTTCACTCTTGAGGAAGCCCTCAGTTTGGGGGTTGTTTCACACATTTAACTAAATAAGTGCACATCAACGGGTTCGGGCAAAAAAATTACATTAATATATAATTAAAATGGATCTAAAAAGTAATGAGTAAATAAATATTTGATATTTGAAATATGACACACGAGAACAAATATGTTTTTAGAATCTCAAGGATTTATTTATTTATTTTTATTTTATTTTTTTTGCAGTATCAGCTGCAGTTTTTACAACAACGTTACGTTGATTTACGTAAATGTCTTGTTAAATACTTGTATACTAACTAACTTAGCCCCAAGTGCTACATTTCGAAAGTAAGGTTCTATTTGACACTTGTAATATGTACACCTACCTTAGGTTTCAATACTGTAATAACATTTTAAATAGAGAGAGAGAGAGAGAGAGAGAGAGAGAGAGAGAGAGAGAGAGAGAGAGAGAGAGAGAGAGAGACCGTGTTTTAAATAAGAACATCACATCGAGCAGTTGCGCTAATGTGCCACAGGAGGGCAGTGTGTGCGTGTAGAGAAAATGACAGTGTTCCAAATGGCTCCCAGTTCTAGGGAAGTGAACTCAGGAGGGTAGGGAATTATTTCGGACACAGCCTCGTACGGTTTTTACCAAATAATGCCTTGGATTATGAATATCCACTTTCCACGAATGTACATTATAGCAGTGCACTGAAAATGGTCTGTGGCTGCTGAAATGGATTTCATATTCGTAAATGTTGTCATGCCACCAGTTATCACGTCTCCATCTGTATTGGTCGTTTCAAATTAAAAGCCGTTAGCAGAGGTTTGTAATAGCGACTTCCTGATATTTAATAAAATATAAATATAAAACTGTAATCAGTTTTATTAAACTGATTACCCCAACCCCTACTCTTATCATCCCAACCCCTACCCTTACCATCCCAACCCCTACCCTTACCATCCCAACCCCTACTCTTATCATGCCAACCCCTACCCTTACCATCCCAACCCCTACCCTTATCATCCCAACCCCTACCCTTCACGGGCACGCAGTACCCCATTTTTGCTTGCAACAGTGTAATATTCCATCCTACTGGGGTGCACTCGACTTGGAAATTTACTGCTGCATTTTCGCTGGCCGAACTGCACTTTCCTGTGGGCTGTGTGGCAACCCTTCTCATCCCACTTCTGCGTGCTCCCAGGTCACCCCGGCGCCCACTCTCGGCCCTAATTTTTCTTTCATCCCTGACCAGGCCACCAATCAGTGTATCACCTGTTCTAGCTCCTGTGATGCCCATGGTAGATGCTTGTTCTTTCTTAATGGCTCCATGATCTGCAATAATTTCAATTCCACTGGCTGCTTTGTATCTTCCTGCAGGTTACTTCATGTATGCTCCTACTGGGCTCAAGCGCACGCTCATCCAAGCTTTTCCTTTTTTTCCTCTTCCTTTTAGGGCATCTTAATTTCGCCACGAGTGTTGTCCCACAAGGTCGTTCCTTCATCTTGAATTGTTCGTCAATGCAGCCCCATCCGTGGGGTGTGGAGGTTTTTACAAGGGACACCGGTTCGTATCTTCCTGGCCTGATCAATTCAACCATCTAGCGCTAGACTGCGGTGACTCCATTGTGCTCCGCAAACTCTTTCCCGCTGTCATTGCTGCAGTTCTTTGGGGACATGAATGGACTGGCCGAGTCATCCTTCTCCATTCAGATAACGAATCAGTCGTTAATATTATTAATAAAGGACGCTCCAGTTCACTCAGTCTCATGCCATTCGTCCGCCGCCTCACTTGGCACTCGTCTATCAATTTCTATTAAAAGCAGTTTACATTCCTGGTCACATTAACCCTAATTCCTGGCCACATTAACCTTAATATGACTCTCTGTCTCGTTTCCAATTTCAGAAGTTCAAGCTATTGGCTCCACAGTCCACATTGGTTCCACTAGTTTCGGACCTCATCTTCCATCTTACCACACACTCAGCAATCTGACTTTAAGATCCCAGGATTTAATCCTGAAATCTCTGGCACCAAACACCTTGTCTACCTACTGGACGGGATGGCAGTGCTTTTGGCGCTTCCATCACATATACTCTATACCATTGCCTTCTTCTGATCTACACTCTTTCACAGCATTCCTCTCATTCACTAGCTCTCAATATTCAGTTGGAATCAGTGGAATCAGTTCATCCACATTAAAAAGCTATGCAGCCACTATTAATTTCTTTTTCAAACTGACTTACGGCTCTCCCCATCCGTTTACTAATCATCACCAAGTCGCTCTGCTCCTTAAAGGTATAAGAAGAACTGAACCTCATCTACCTCAACGCATGCCTATCTCTTCTCACATTCTTTATAGCTGCCTAACTACTCTGCGATCCGGTTACGTATCACCAACTACCGATGCCACCCTCAAAGCCATGTTCCTTTTAGCATTTTTTGGCTTCCTCCAATGCTCTGAATTCACAAGCCCGTCTTCCGTTCACCATGATTCTCTCCACCCTTGTTTATCTGACCTACTCATACTTGATTTAAACACACTCGTCTTTACTATTAAACACAGTAAAACAGGTCAATGTTTACAATTCTTCTCAAATATTTCTCTTTAAACTCCTTTCCCCTATAAGCCCCTATGAACCTCTTACACGCTACCTCCAGCTTAGATTATCTCAAGGTGCCTCCCAATCCGATCCATTGTTTACAACTGAATCAGGTTCAGTCGCCACTCGCCACTGGTTTCAGTCCCACTTACGATGAATCCTTTCACGTAGTAATCTTTACCCATCACATTTTTCCGCTCACTCTTTCAGGATCGGTGCTGCCTCTACAGCTTACCATCAAGGCCTTTCAGATCATACCATTCAGACACTCGGCCGATGGACCTCCCAAGCACATCATTTATACATACGCACCCATATCCGTGATTTTTTCGAAGCTCACCAACATATCGCTTCCCTGTAACTTTTGGGGGCCTGGTTCTACACACGCTCAAAACCGCTCCGAACTCCCTCCCGTTCTAGGGCGTAGACTATAGGGCATGGCCCATACTAGCAAATTGGAGTTATACTATAACAGAATTTTGGGAGTTGGGCCACGCCCACGCTCCTCCCCCAGGCCTATTTATACCCTTCAACCTCACGTAATCTCTGAGACAATCAAGTCGCTCCCACCTCCTCCCCATCTCCTCCCTCTTCTAAATGTAATCTTCTAACGGGGGGGCCTGGTTCTACACACGCTCAAAACTGCTCCAAACTCCATGATGTGAGAGAGAAAAAAAGGGGGCAGTAAAATGTATCACTAGACAAACATTACTTACATCAGCTGTCATGTTGTGAACTCAACCCCCAGATGAATAAAAACTGTATCAAACAGCAGAAAGGATGAGGAAAGACAGGATGTGCAAACACAGCACTAACCTTGACCTCGCAGATATTTACATTTTCACCTGAAAATAAGCAATGTCACCAGTGAAATTAGCAATTACAGGAAGTATCAGTGCTGCCTTAAGGAGGAGCACTGACCCAGAAAAGACAAGACTCTCAGTTTAAAACAAGATTCTCACAGAAAACCTGAAATTAACTGTAAAATAGGAGTTAATTAGTGTGGACTTTAGATAACACTGCTGCCTTGTATCAATGTGGTGCCCTACCTCTGTAAAATGACTTGAATTGTAAGTCACTCTGGATGAGCATGTGCCAAATGCAGTAAAAATAAACATGAATATGAAAATCTCACACAGAATAAACAGATAAAAGTATTTGCCAAATGCTGCTGTGCTGTGAAATTAGATTAGTTGTTTTAGACGTAGAAGCTTAATGTAGGCTAAAAAAGGACAAAAATATTGTTGTGAATATATTCAAGACTTCATTGCCCTGTGTTGTTTGACAGTGAGTTTACGCTCCTTAAATTCAGAAAGTGTTTCAGGAGCTTCTTAAACCCAGTGCCACCAAAGCCAGGTTGTGGGCAACTAAGCACAGAATTAAAGGAAGGTCAAGAAAGAAAAGATAGAGTCACAAAGTGAAGTGTATCTCTTAATATAAGTTACTTTATTTCTAAAAAAATATATGATGTTTACCATGCCCTTAACAGGGCACATATTTCATCTTAGCAGAACAACAATGTCACTGGACAGTTCAAGATGTCCAGATCTTCTTTATTAGCTTTGAGTAGCACTGTATTTGTGATGAGGAAAGACAAAGGGACGTCCTACAGACCCAGAGTGAACAAGGACAATGCCATTTCCCCTGTGTTTACCAGCTTCATTGACCTTCCGGCGACATTAACATTAGTATTCAAAAAAACACTTTTTATAAAATTCAGAGGTTTCCATCTCTCCATGTACTGCTCTGCAGTCGGTCCATCCATCCATTCCATCCATTATCCACTGCTTATCTGGATCCGGGTTGCAGGGGGAACAGTCTGAGCAAAGAAACCCAGACCTCCCTCTCCCCAGACACTGCCTCCAGCTCCTCCGGGGGTATACTGAGGCGTTCCCAGGCCAGTCGAGACATGTAGTCTCTCCAGCATGTTCTTGGTCTGCCCCAGGGCCTCCTCCCTGTTGGACACGCCCGGAACACCTCACCAGGAAAGTGTCCCGGAGGCATCCGAACCAGATGCCCGAACCACCTCAACTGGCTCCTCTCAACATGGAGGAGCAGCGGCTCCACTCCGAGTCTCTCCCGGATGTCCGAGCTCCTAACCCTGTCTCTAAGGGAGAGTCCAGACACCCTGCGAAGAAAACTCATTTCAGCCGAGAAATTCTGTCCATAAAATTTATGAACAGGACGGGTGACAACAGCCCAGACGGAGTCCAACTCTGACTGGAAACCAGTCGGACTTACTGCCAGCCATACGAACCAGACTCCTGCTCTGTTTATACAGGGACTGGATGGCTCGTAGCAAAGAGCCCAGTACCCCATACTCCCTGAGTACCCCCCCACAGAATACCCCGAGGGACACGCTTGAATGCCATCTCCAGATCCACAAAACACATGTAGACTGGTTGAGCAAACTCCCATGCCCCCTCCAGGATCCTAGTGAGGGTAAAGAGCCAGTCCTGCGTTCCACGACCGGGGCAGAATACGCATTGTTCCTCCTGGATCCGAGGTTCAACTATCAGTCGGAATCTCTTCTCCAGTACCCCTGCATAGACCTTACCGGGGAGGCTGAGGAGTGTGATCCCCCATAGTTGGAACACACCCTCCAATCCCCCTTTTTAAAAAGGGGAACCACCACCCCAGTCTGCCAGTCCAGAGGCACTGCCCCCGATGTCCACACGATGTTGCAAAGACATGTCAGCCAGGACAGCCCCACAACTTCCAAAGCCTTGAGGAACCCTACTGCCAAGAGTGTTTCCGTACCATCTCAGCCACCTCAGCCCCAGTGATAGACGAGCCCCCCCCGGGGTCCCCAAACTCTGCTTCCTCGGTGGAAGATGTGCTGGTGGGATTGAGAAGATTGATATTGTAATTCACAGTGAGGTTTGGGGACGTTTTACTGTTTACATTTAGCTCATACAATTAAAGGCACATTAAAGAAAATACAATTTCCAAACATGGGAATCTTTGGTTTACGTTTGTAATGTGACCCAGTGCCCTGCTCAGACTTTGGAAGTTGGTTGATTTATCTGTATAATAAACAAATTTATACAAAAATGATCATCTAAAAACATAGTGGGGGGACAGGGTGGCGTTACAGGCAGTGTCACTCACTCACAGCTCCAGGGTTCTGGGGTTGTGAAGTCGAGCCCTGCCTCAGCTGACTGAGTTTGGGGTGTTTTATATAAACGAAAGCATTTTAGGTGAATATTGCAATCAATTATGATTTCCCAAATATACTTCACAATTAAACATTTAAAATGATAAATGTCGGAGTATGTAGGATTTTATCTGTACATTTCTTTTTACCTAAGTCTAAGTACAGAAAATGCAGCAGCTAATTTCCTTTCAGTGGTCTGTAACATTGAGACACACTTTCTCACGCTCTCTCCATCTCTCATCTCTCTCTCTCTCTCTCTCTCTCTCACACACACACACACACACTGCTGAAACAATGTCTTCTTCTTACATCTGCTCCCATTAGGGGTCACCATAGCGGATTAAGCGATCTGCTTTATCAGTTTGGCACAGTTTTACACCAGATGCCCATGACAAATCCCTCCCTATTTATCCAGGCTTTGGTACTGGCGCTACAACGCGATAAATTCCAGTAGCTAGGTACACACACTCACACTCATGGACAACTTTCCAAGTCGTCAATACACCTACCAATGTCTGTTTTTGGAGCCTGGGAAGAAACCGGAGCACCCTGTGTCTACGTGGGTTTCCTCCGGGTGACTGTCTGTGAGGAGTGTAGTGTGTTCTCCCTGTGTCTGTGTGGGTTTCCTCCGGGTGACTGTGTGTGAGGAGTGTAGTGTGTTCTCCCTGTGTCTGCGTGGGTTTCCTCCAGGTGACTGTCTGTGAGGAGTGTAGTGTGTTCTCCCTGTGTCTGCGTGGGTTTCCTCCAGGTGACTGTCTGTGAGGAGTGTAGTGTGTTCTCCCTGTGTCTACGTGGGTTTCCTCCAGGTGACTGTCTGTGAGGAGTGTAGTGTGTTCTCCCTGTGTCTACGTGGGTTTCCTCCGGGTGCTCCGGTTTCCTCGCACGCCCCCCAAAAAACACATGTTGGTAGGTGGATTGATGACTTGGAAAGTTGTCCATGAGTGTGAGTGTGTGTACCTACCTACTGGAATTTATCGCGTTGTAGCGTCACTCCCAAAGCCTGGATAAATAGGAAAGGGTTGTGTCAGGAAGGGCATCTGGTGTAAAACTGTGCCAAATTGATCATTTGATCCGCTGTGGCGACCCCTGAATGGAGCAGACGTAATAAGAAGACATACTTTCTGCAGTGTGTGTGTGTGTGTGTGTATGTGTGTGTGTAAGTGAGAGATGGACAGAGAGCGTGAGAAAGTGTGTCTCAATGTTACAGACCACTGAAAGGAAATTAGCTGCTGCACTTTCTGTACTTAGACTTAGGTAAAAAGAAGTGTACAGATAAGATCCTACATACTCCGACATTTATCATTTTAAAATGTTTAATTGTGAAGTATATTTTGGAATAAATGCATAATTGATTACAATATTCACCTAAAATGCTTTCATTTATATGAAACACCCCAAACTCAGTCAGCTGAGGCAGGGCTCGACTTCACAACCCCAGAACCCTGGAGCTGTGAGTGAGTGACACTGCCTGTAGCGCCACCCTGTCCCCCCACTATGTTTTTAGATGATCATTTTTGTATAAATTTGTTTATTATACTGATAAATCAACCAACTTCCAAAGTCTGAGCAGGGCACTGGGTCACATTACAAACGTAAACCAAAGATTCCCATATTTAGAAATTGTATTTTCTTTAATGTGTCTTTAATCTTATGAGCTAAATGTAAACAGTAAAGTGTCCCCAAACCTCACTGTGAATTACAATATCATCCTGTGATCATCACCAATGAGAGATATATTTACTGAGCCTGGTGTTTGTGTCATGAAACTGTTCTCACACTGGTTCCTGCACAAAGCACTGACACATTTTACAAAATATCTCTGAAATTGAGTGGAGTTATGTCAGTTCCAGTCGAATTAAAGCAGTCCAGTTTGTATTGACTCTGTCCATATTTTTTCTCCCTAAGCTTTGGCCCGATTCCTGAGAACTGGACTGTGGTGTAGAGATGGTGGGTGGAGAGGTGGACTTCCTGTGTGCTCTGTCATTGCAACACCCTGCTCTTTCAGAACAACACCCTGCTCTTTCAGTACAACACCCTGCTCTTTCAGAATAACAGACAGCGGCTGAGGAGCAGGTAAGAGCCCAGAATCAGGTTTGTTCTCTGTGGAGGACGTGCACATTTATTTTCACAAATTAAGGAACCGTGATTTGAGCAAAAGTGGTCAAATTTTGTCTGAGACTTAGTTCATTTCACTGTTGAAAACAGGATGAATTATGGCTCATTTCACACTCACATAAGCTAACAGATGACTTGTTTTTATTATTATTACTATTATTATTATTATTATTATTATTATTATTAATGTATTTATTTTTACAAATACTACTTTTTTTTTAATAAGAGTAACTTCAAACATCTCAGAGGGAACTTGTCCTCACCGCCCCAGTTTTGTGGGATTGTGGGGTTATAGCATCTGGATTTGTGGAGAAAATGAGCTAAAAAAAATATTATTCCCAAATTTAAATGGTTTCTAATATTTTTCCCCTCTAGGAGATTCCAAACAAAGCACAGCAGAGAGTGATCATACAATGCTCTTTTTACTACACACCCGTTTTCGTCTATATAATAAGGATGATGACTTCACCAGGTGGTCCCTCTTCATCCTCGTTTCTGAGTGTGTGGGTTTACCGGCTCTGGTTTGGGCTCTTACTGTTCTACACCGTCATCGTAAACACAAGGGCAGAGTTTCATTCTTCATCTTTCTCCTCCTCCTCTGTGATGTGTTGGAGCTACTTTTAAATCCATACATAGCAACACAACTGATCCTAAATGACACTTGTTTGTACCCACACACGAACTGCTGGGTGCTGGTATCATTATGGTTTGGATTAAGACACTGTGGCGTTTACCTGCAGCAGATGATGGGGTTGGAGAGCGTTCTGACTCTGAAACATCCACACTTCTCTGCTCATGTTTTCTTTTTTCCCTGCTCCATTGTCATCCCCATTGTTTTGTTCATTTATTTTTACCTGTGTGAATTATTTGGGGCATATGTCTTTCTCTTTTTTGGTGTTTTATCTTTGTTAACTTTCGCATTCATCTACTGTGTAGTCACTTGGAGAACTCCACCCATGAAAAAAAACAAAAACAAGAAGCAAGGCTGGAAACTGATCTTTTTTACCTCAACTACATTGATCCTGTATTTGATTTCTCTCTTTAGGTACAGTGTGATAGGTATAATGAGTGAATGTCTGCTGAGTTTGAGAGTGGTCATAGACCCACTGCTGTGTGTGCTGGTCTGCAGACAGGAACAAACACACACCTCCTCAGATCTCAGTACTGAACACACAGCGGTTCAAGCTGAACACTCAGTGTGATCTGAAAACTGAGACTGTGTTTTAGAAAAGGAGATTCATTATCGGAAAGAGAGAGAGAGGGCTTCAGTAAAGGCATATATTAGTTATTTCTATTATTAATTTCTTGGCTTTCATTTTAAGACTTCTTTTATTCATTTATTTATATTTTTTTTTACAAACAAAGATAATTATCTGGCAAAACAGGTCTGGGGAGTTAGCATTCTCCTCCAAGCGTGTTCAGCTGTGCAGAGATGTTGTAGTGGGAGTTTGAATAGAGGAGGTGGCGGCTCTCAGATCAGTAGCATGGCAATGAACTGGCAAGAGAAAATGTAACATACAAAAAAGAATTAAATAAAAGACATTTGCACTTATTTGTTTTCTTTTGTTAAAAAAATACACAAAGAGGAACATTGCACAATATTGTAAACAATAACCAAACAGAACTCTGGTCCATAGTGGAATATTTCTCTTTAGTTTTTATTGTTTCGATCCATCTGACACTCAATTTATTGAGTTCAATATAATATTGTTCAATTCTGTCATACATGACTATTTATCAGTTTATCACAGTGTTATAACATGTATGTCATCTTTAAATGATGTAATCAGTGAAATGTGCTGATGTTATTTTTTCATGTATTTTTATTTTATTTCTTTAGTCGTGGAGTAAATTTGTATTGTCTTCATGCTCTAAGACTGATGTGGCTGTAGTGACTTTCTCCTTCACAGCACTGTGGTGTAAAATGTATAGCTTTTAAACATTTTGCTAAATGTAGAATATACCATGGCTCTCTGAGATCTGTCCGAGAAATGTTTATAATTTGCTCTTGAATAACATATCTGTACACGTGAAGTTTTCACTTCTATTTTATATTAATTAAGTTTCATGTTCTGCTGTTTTTATATTGTCTTGACACTGCTACTCTTAAAATAGAAGTTAAATAAATGTAAATAGTAATAAACTCTTGTATCTCCGTGGTCTGCTACTTCTGTAACACACAGATGATCGTGAAGATAAACTACAGTAAAAGTGTGATATGAGCTCAGTGTGGTGTGTGTTTTCAGTCCTCAGTGATCTGCTGCTACAGTAAATATAATACACATAGATGTCCAACACTTTGTCACATACACCATCCATACACACTGCTAAGAAAAATAAAGGGAACACTGAATCATCACAGTAAACAAATCAGTTCAGCGTCAGCAGAACATTTCACCTTTCTCATGAATGTTCATTTCCTTTATGTCCAAAGGGAGGGGACAGAAACACAGTTCTCCAGCAATTAATAGTTAAGGAAAAAAATGTATTAGACAAAATTATCATTTTCCACAGAACATTTAAAGAGACCAGGATAGTCCTTGGTGCAGTGAAATAACACATGGCAAGCACTGATACAAGGAAGTGTATGTTCACTGATTGTGTCCAAAACTGTGCCCTATTCACTTTATAGTGCACTATTTTGGAGTTCCGTCATTTTAAAGTGGTATCAAAAACATAGCGGAAAATTTTCAATGCATTAAATTCCACAATGCACTGTGAAAATTAGGAACCATGTACCCTCCTGAGTTCAGTTCCCTGTATTAGTGCACTCTATAGTGAGTAAAGTAGGGGATAGTGAGTAGTGGGTATTTCACACCCAGTGAGTTCACTATGGAGCTAAATCAATGACAATCTACAAAACTGAAATCACGGTTGAATGACACTCAGTTTGTATACACACACACACACACACACACAAAAACCCTTCTGATCATGGTAGGAGCTGAAAAGATTACATCTTAATGGTGATGTGTTAAACTCAAGCAGCTTACATTTAATTAACCAGAATAATATATACTTGACGATGTACATAGAAATGTTTCAAATTCTATAAAGATCTGATTGAAAAACACTACTGTTTATAATTGTTTGCAGATCTCGCCTGTTTTGAGTAAAGTTAAAGGGAAAAGCTGTGGTAAACTCATGAGAAAGGCAGTAACAGTCTGTGTCCAGTGTTGGTGTGGGTTACAGACTTTCAGTCAGAAAGTGAAAGGCGCGTGTCACAGAAACACCTCCACATATGAATAAGAGATTATGATAAAATCTCAACAACTTTCAACACATTTCTGTGCGAGCGTGTGCAGTAAAACACTGTAACGTTGAGCAGAGCTCGGCTAAACACAGCGTGAATGATGTTAGAGCCTTAGTGATGGACACTACGAGGCAAAGTGTCCCAGTTCTACTCTCAGACCCCTTCATCACTTGAACACTGCGCCCCTTTTGCTCACGTTACACTGCCATTAAAGTGCTCACTTCAAAGAAGGCCTTAGGGCTCAGGGCAGGAATGAAGACAGGGTGAGACTGCTCTGTGATTGCTGGCTTTGAGAAGAGGGCTCTGTGATTGGTTAATGCTGCGTTCAGTCTCTATGTGGAAGTTTATTTTTCCCTGAGAAGAACGCTGGTTGACCGCTGGCCTAGATTTGTATATTTGTGATCTGAATTTTTTAGACTTGAATTTATTTATCTATTTATTTATTTATTTATTTTATTTAAGAGTTTAAAAAACAATGTTAACAATCAAAGATATAACTGAACAATATCAGTATACATATTACTATACATTCATATTTTATAGCCATATAAAAAAATAGACAGTGAAATAAAAAAAAACAACACACAATTAGTATATATGGGTCTGTAATGTATGGGTCTGTGTGTTTAAACTTCTTTTACTCTGAATTTTTATAGTCTGTTTTAATGTTAGTTTTTCAAATCTGAATATTTCACCACCTCAAAATGTTTTTTAAAAATTTATTAAATACATCCATTCATTTTGGTGGAAAATTGTGACAGAAATTAAACAAAGTCTCTGGGTCAGTATCAAAAGTGAGTAACAAATGTATTTATTGGAGTGACAGAATGCCCTTTAGGGTTTTAGACAGGGGCCCAGTTGCCCACTGGGCCAACCCCAGCCAGCAGAGAGAGACATGGAGCCAACACACCTTAGTTAAGAGAAATCAGCAGCACCTGTTTCTCTCCTACTTAAGGAAAGCCAACAAACACCCCAGTGCTTAGGCGTGGGAAGATATATATATATCTTCTCAGATTTCTAAGCTAATGGTTTTACTTCTTTTCATAAATCTTTTTAGTCATTTCCTTCTTTAATTTGGGAAGTTCTTTTTTGCTTTTTAGTTGAATTTTGTTTTTTGGTTGTCTGCACTTGACTCCATTAACGAACTACTCCACTAATAACTCACTCAGGGCTCCTTGGTTTTAACCCGTCCCTGGGTAAACTATCACATTACACAACCCACCTACCAACGTGTGATTTTGGAGCATGGTAGGAAACCGGAGCACCCGGAGGAAACCCACGCAGACACAGGGAGAACACAGTGCACTCCCCACAGACAGTCACCCGGAGGAAACCCACGCAGGCACAGGGAGAACACACCACACTCCTCACAGACAATCACCCGGAGGAAACCCACGCAGGCATGGGGCGAACACACTACACTCCTCACAGACAGTCACCCGGAGCAGGCCTCGAACCCACACTCTCCAGGACCCTGGAGCTGTGACAGAGACACTACCTGCTGCTCCAGTGTGCCGACCGAATGCATAGTTATATTTTCAAAATAATAAAAAGAGTTTCTTTGAAGTTTCTTATTTATTTTTGACTGTGGCAGAGGCCTAGAGAAATGAATATGAATCTTTGAGTGGTAAAGGGATGTTGTGTGTGGTGAATGTGTGTGGTTTTAATATGAAAACACACTCAGTCATTTACGATATTAATTTTATATATTTTATTGTGTATCCACTTCAAACATACGCTCAATATTTTGTGATTTTTTTTTTAAAAATGTACAAATGGCAAGCATATATCTTAAAATAATTTCTGAAAGTGAAATAGACACCACAGAATAAATGAGTGTTTATGCTGAATGTACAGAGTTAAAATGAACGTTCTGATGATAAAATCTACAGGTTCTCATCATATTCAATACATAAGAAATGGCCATGATGCTAAAGTTACCCTGTTAGATGTATGATAAGGTAATCTTGATGATCTTTGAGCTGAGGTTTTGTATATTGCACACCTCTCAGGGTCTGAAAGTGACATCTGAGCGGAAAAAGTCTACCACACTGAGCACAGACCAAAGATACAGGTGCCTTCAGAGGCTTTGAATATTACTGATCCTAAAAAAGCCCTAGAAATACCTATATCTTTAGCATTGTTTTCCCCCAAAAAACTTTCTTTTGAAAACACATGCTAGGCTTGTCGTCCAGTCCCCACAGCACTCTCACACTGTGTAAAAGATCAAACTCAGATGTCTATGAAAAGCAGTGTAGATACTATAAAATATACCATTTTTAAATGATGTACATCAGTGTCATATATGATTCAAAGCCCTATGATCTTCAGATTTTGTGTCTGTTTCCTCTGTTTGTTGTGACAGTCACCTCATGGACACTTACCTGCAGAACTCCCTTGACTGAAAAACAAGACTGGACTGTGTTATGTCTTACAACAGTAACCAAGTCAGTTCAGTGCTGTTACATAACACAGAAAGCTGATACATATGTGTGTCTATATATGCATTCAAACAAGATTCCACAATGCACTACAAAAAGTAGGACCCATGTAGACGAGTGGATAGGGATTTTCAGAAACCATTCACTACCCCCCTGAGTTCAGTTCCCTATAATAGTGCACTGTATAGTGAGAAATTTAGTGAATAGTGAGAATTTAAGACGCAGCAAGAAACCGATAAGGGATTAGCCAGAGACATGTAGAAATATATGGTTCTAGCATTAGACGACACCAAGTGAGTTCCATAATTATTTAATTTACATTCTATTAAATTTCTCTCGAAGTTGTGGGCAGGTGTTGGCAGTAATGGCATTTCTTTTAAAAGCATTAACAGCGTTGAACCAACAGTTCTGGAAAATGTTCTGAGGTTTAGAAGCATTTGACACGTTTCTGTGCTGCCCTCTAGTGTCCAGTTTAATTTCCTACAACGACTGCTTTTCTGATTGTGTTTGTTTCCATTGAAGCTTATTCACACAACAACACAAATATATCAGTGTAAACTTTAAACAAAAACATTCAATTTACTTCATTTTCCATCTTTCATTACCCATGGGCTAAAAAATAACGGATAAATAGCCAGTAATCAGTTACAACAATAATAATTCATTCATTCATTATCTGTAACCGCTTATCCAGTTCAGGGTCCAGAGCCTACCTGGAATCATTGGGCGCAAGGAAGGAATACACCCTGGAGGGGGCGCCAGTCCTTCACAAGCAACACATTCACACCTACGGACACTTTTGAGCCAATCCACCTACCAACGTGTTTTTGGACTGTGGGAGGAAACCCGGAGGAACCCACCTCATCCTCACCAACTCCTCACAGACAGTCACCCGGAACGGGAATCGAACCCACAACCTCCAGGCCCCCTGGAGCTGTGTGACTGCAACACTACCTGCTGCGCCACTGTGCCGCCCAACAATATTAATACATACATACATACATACATCTTTTCCGCTTTTCCATTTCAGGGTCATGGTGGCAACAGGACTAGCAAAGAAGCCCTCCTGGGGGATCACAAGGCATTTCCAGGCCATAGGTGAGAGTGGGGATGTAGACTGACCGGTAAATTGAGAGGTTTGCTTTATGGCTCAGCTCTCTCTTCACCACAACGGTGCGGTACAGTGACCGCATTACTGCAGACACTGCACCTATCCTACGGTCAATCTCACCATCCCTCTTCCTATCACTCGTGAACAAGAACCCGAGATACTTGAATTACTTCACTTGGGGCAGGTTCTCACCCCTTACCTTAAGGGAGCATGCCATCTGTTTCCAGGAGATAACCATGTCCTCAGACTTGAAGGTGCTGATCCGCATACCGACCGCTTCACACTCGGCTGCAAACTGCTCAAGTGAATGCTGGAGGCCTCCGTGCGAAGAAGCCAGAAGAACAACATCGTCCGCAAAAAGCAGAAATGCCACCTCCTGAGCTCCTCCACGGAAGCCCTCCTGCCTCAGGCTATGCCGCGCCACCCTGTCCATAAATATCAGGAACAGGAGTGGAGATAAGGCACAGCCCTGACGAAGTCCAATGCCCACGCTGAACAAGCTTGACTTACTACCAAGGATGTGAACACAACTCAAACTCTGAGAGTACAAGGACCATACGGCTCGCCGGAGCGACCCTGGCACCCCATACTCCCGGAGCACCTCCCACAGAATCTCTCGGGGAACACGGTCATATGCCTTCTCCAATCCACAAAGCATGTGTAGAATGGAGTAGCAAATTCCCACGCCCCCTCAATCATCTGTGAAAAAGTGAAGAGTTGGTCCATAGTTTCACGACCAGGACGAAATCCACATTGTTCCTCCAAAATCCTAGGTTTGACTATCGGATGGATTCTCCTTTCCAGCACCTTGGCATAGACTTTCCCCAGGAGGCTGAGAAGTGTAATGCCACGATAATTGGCACACTTTCTCTGGTCCCCTTTTTTGAAAATGGGAACCACCACCCTGGTTTGCCAATCCAAAGGCACCGTTCCTGAGGTCAATGCAATATTGTATAGGTGTGTCATCCAAGACAGCCCCACAGTATCGAGTGCCTTCAGTAACTCTGGGCGAATCTCATCCACTCCTGGAGCTTTGCCAGGAAATGGCATTCCAGGAAATGGAATCTGACCCCCCAGACACTTCTGGCCCTACCTCCTGCACAGGAGGCATTTCTCTCTGGTTAAGGAGTTCCTCAAAGTGCTCCTTCCAACGCCCAACAATACGCTCAGTCAAGTTCAGAGTTTCACCATCCTTGCTGAGCACAGCTTGGACAGTGTCCCCCCTCCCCCTCCTGAACTGTTGGAGTGTTTTCCAGAACCTCTTTGAGGCTACCTGGAAGACATTCTTCATGGCCTCTCCAAACTCCTCCCATGCTTTGGATTTTGCTTCAGCAACTGCCACAGCTGCAGCCTTTTTCGCCTGCCGATACCCATCCGCAGAATCGGAAGTTCCCCGAGCTAGCCAATCTCGAAAAGCCTCCTTCTTCCACTTGACAGCTTCCCTCACCCCTGGTGTCCACCAACGGGTTCTTGGGTTGCCGCCATAACAGGCACCGACAATCTTTTGACCACAGCTACATGCAGCCGCTTCCACGATGGAGGTCCGGAACAGTGTCCATTCAGACTCCATTCCCCCTACCTCCTCCGGAACATGTGAGAAGTTCTCTCGGAGGTGAGAGTTGAAATCCATCCGGACAGAGTCATCTGCCAGCTTTTCCCAGCACACCCTCACTATACGTTTGGGTTTACCAGGTCTGTCCGGCAGTTTTCCCCACCATCGGATCCAACTCACCACCAGATTGTGATCGGTTGACCGCTCAGCCCCTCTCTTTACCCGAGTGTCCAAAACATACGGCCTCAGGTCAGAACGCTCGCCGTCGGACACTACCCCCAGGCCTGGCTCCAGGGGTAGGTCCCAGTAACCCTCTCCCTGGCAGGGTACACTGAATTTTAATGGGTGTACTCATAGGGATGCTTTTGGATCATGTTTGTCTGGATCTTCACTCCAGACCTGTTCGCCATGGGAGACCCTACTGTGAGCTAACAGCTCCCGATGACATAGCCCTGGAGGTCATGAGACCACACAAGCCCTTCCACCACAACAAGGCCCTGATCCAGGAAGGGAACAATAATAATATTATATAGTGTATATATATTATAAATTAATAATAATAATATTATTATCTGCCTGTTAAAAGGATTGAAGGATTGTTTGTGAGGGTGAAAAATCATTATGGTTTGTGGGACATTTATATTTTTATTTTGGTTGTCTTTGGTTATTTTGTAAAAGCTCCCATATGACACCTGGGTTTAATTTTATCTTTGAGGATTCCATGATAAACCTTTACTTAATGAAACAATCACTGGAATGTTTTTTGTTCAATACACACCCTATTTCACTCTTGAGGAAACCCTCAATTTGGGGGTTGTTTCACACTTTTATCCAAATAACTGCACATCAACGGGTTGTTAAAAAATGTACATTAATATATAATTAAGATGGATCTAAAAAGTAATGAGTAAATATTTGATATTTGAAATATGACACATGAAAACAACCAAATGTTTTTAGGATCCCGAGTTTTTTTTTTTGTTTTGTTTTGTTTTTTGCAGCTTCAGCTGCAGTTTTTACTTGATTTACGTTAATTTCTTGTTAAATACTTGTATAGTAACTAACTTAGCGCCAAAAGCTACATTTCGAAAGTAAGGTTTTATTTGACACTTGTAATATGTAAACCTTCCTTAGGTTTCAATACTGTAATAAAATTTTAAATAGAGAGCGAGAGAGAGAGACCGTGTTTTAAATAACTTCACATCGAGCAGTTGCGCTAATGTGCCACAGGAGGGCAGTATGTGCGTGTAGAGAAAATGACAGTGTTCCAAATGGCTCCCAGTTCTAGGGAAGTGAACTCAGGAGGGTAGGGAATTATTTCGGGCACAGCCTCATACGGTTTTTTACCATATAATACCTTGGATTATGAATATCTACTTTCCACGAATGTACATTTTAGCAGTGCACTGAAAATGGTCTGCTGAAATGGATTTCATATTCGTAAATGTTGTCATGCCACCAGTTATCACATCTCCATCTGTATTGGTCGTTTCAAATTAAAAGCCGTTAGCAGAGGTTTGTAATAGCGACTTCCTGATATTTAATAAAACTGTAAAGCAGTGGCCCAGCTAACACAACTACGTATTCACAACGTGGTAAAAACCACTATATTAGTCATTTGGAACGTTGTGTAAATATTGTCAGAAAGTCAAAATGAAACACTTTATAGGGTTGTCACAACGTTTTTGTGCAACATTACACTACCATTCAGCAACAGATTTGCAACATTCCAGAAGACCCCTTTCATGTATTCTGCAACATTCTGAAAACCTAAAATGTAATTACTCATTCATAGTCACAAAGTAGACATAAAGTTACATCACATTATGCAAATACTGTTCTATATTTCTCATAGTAACATTGTCAGTGCATTTTTCCTGATCCACATCATCAATCATTTTTAGTCTGTTACAAAATATGGACATTACTGTGGCCAGAACAGAGATACTTAAAAAACTAGATATCATAATTTAATCTATGTCATCCATTTTGTTTTCATATTTCAGCATAATTACATGATAATGTACTTATGTCATAGTTTCGTTTCCAAAATTAGAATGATGCAAAACATAACTACAAGCATTACACAAACATAATAAATATCAGACAATCACAATAAAATTCAGAATGCATTTGAATCAAAAATAATTTTACAAAAAGAGTATGCACATTTGGGCGGCACGGTGGCGCAGCAGGTAGTGTCGCAGTCACACAGCTCCAGGGGCCTGTGGGTTCGATTCCCACTCCGGGTGACTGTCTGTGAGGAGTTGGTGTGTTCTCCCCGTGTCCGCGTGGGTTTCCTCCGGGTGCTCCGGTTTCCTCCCACAGTCCAAAAACACACGTTGCAGGTGGATTGGCGACTCGAAAGTGTCCGTAGGTGTGAGTGTGTGAGTGAATGTGTGTGTGTCTATGTTGCCCTGTGAAGGACTGGCGTCCCCTCCAGGGTGTATTCCCGCCTTGCGCCCAATGATTCCAGGTAGGCTCTGGACCCCCCGCGACCCTAAATTGGATAAGCGGTTACAGATGATGGATGGATGGAGTATGCACATTTATACACATTACACACAAACACAAACATACACTCTTTACAACAGTTAAGCTCCATCCACTCACATTGAAGTTAAGAACAAATTTTAAACACAGAGCACAATAAACAGGAGTCAGTCAGAACAAAGTTCATTTATTCACACAACAAAAACAGTCTGTTGAATTCTAAGGAACAGTGAGGTTGGTAAATGTTCGTGTAGAAGTAAAGAAATTATAAGATGGTGATTCAGATTCCACTGGGTCTGAGTTCGCCAAAGGCTGTGGGGGGAGGGAAATGAGACAATTCACAAGTGATGAACATGGCTTGTATCCCTATAATTGTGCTACAATTGCCATATAAGGAGCACTGTGTAAGATTTAGTGACATGTAGCAGTGAATTGGAAAATTCTTCCCTTCTGGTGTACATGGCTCTCAGAACAATCCCCATCTTCTCTGCACCTCTCCAAGTTTTTAGTGGGGCTCATTCTTTCGTTTTTTTTTTCTACTGCACAGATATAAGATATAAATTTGGTGCATGTACTGAGAGCAAGGCCGAAAACGCATGTCTCGAGCTGCAGCACCTGCATGGCCCAACATCATCATCTATGAAAATGATCACTGAATTCATGTTCTGTGAGCTTTTGGCAAAAAATAGACTCTTGAACATAACCATCTAAAAAAGTTTCAAATTTGCACATTATTAGTATTTAAGTGTAGAATAGAAACGTTTAAAACATTTTAACTAAAGTAAATGGGTTTTACATTATTGAGAATATGGATTAAAAACTTTTGTAATATTATTCTAAACTTCTGAATGGTAGGTTAGAACTATATGGAATTATTAATTACGAGATGATAAATGTATTTCAACATGTGGACGACAGGAAAATGGAAAAAAGAAATACACACATTAAGTCCAGCTATCTCGTAGTATCCACATAACACAACAGCAAGTGAAACTGCCTACAATTTATTGTTTAGGCAGTTAAAAGGTAGACATACCAAGACATTTATGTGAAATGCATCTGACTGAACTTACAGTGAGATGCGTTAGCATTTGCCAATTAACCCATTCATGGCACTCGCAGTCACTCAAACTCTTTTGTTCAGAGACACACACCTCTATCAACATTTCCCTCAGTTGTAGCTATACAGTACGATGGCAAAAAGACAAAAGTATTTTGTCTATTGTAGTCATAGGAGTTTTAGAATCAGAAGAGTCGACTCCCAACACCCTTTTGCCACATTAATACTCAAAATAATGTCAAAATGTCAAAATAACTTCAGGACCAATGAAAAAGGCAGGCGAGTATTGGAAGAGGAGTGGGACTCGAATGCTCTTTAAAATTACGTAGTTATACGTTCTGTTCAGTAACATTAGCTAACTAGCTAACATCAATACTGAGCTATCTACCCAGAATTGTCTGTAAATGGGGACTATGATAGTAGGTATATAGTATACATCCATCCATCCATTATATGTAACCGCCTATCCAATTTTAGGGTCGCGGGGGGTCCAGAGCCTACCTGGAATCATCGGGCGCAAGGCGGGAATACACCCTGGAGGGGGCGCCAGTCCTTCACAGGGCAACACAGACACACACACATTCACACCTACGGACACTTTCAAGTCGCCAATTCACCTGCAACGTGTGTTTTTGGACTGTGGGAGGAAACCGGAGCACCCGGAGGAAACCCACGCGGACAACACACCAACTGTATAGTATACAACATTCGAAAATGTTCTAAAATTTATATTTTATAGTCATAATGAATAAATCACTCACCTGAAATCCTGTGAGACTTCAACGCAGCAACGGATCTTCGCCAACTGACAAAAAATTGAATTTCTCTCGTGCCCTCCAGGAGCAGGTTGCAGAAAGGTGGACACAAGGTTGCAGCGGGACCAGCAGAATCTAATTCGTGCAGTTGTCATAACGTACATTGGTTATGTCGGCACCAACCCACATAATTCATAACTGCAACCTTTATCAATAGGTTGATAGAAAGTAGATGCAGGGTTTTATTGCCACCAACCTTAGTGCAACATATTAACAACATAGTAAAAGAGTGCCTGTTAAGTAACGTGGCCACCAACATAACCACTCCTAAAATATAACGTTGTGTGGAAGTTGTGTGTTTGCTGGGGGCCACCGCAGCAAATATAGCGGATAAACTGATTCAAGTTTACGAGTTCATATGAACGTACATTTGCTCTGGCATCAACCCAGTAAACATTTAGCCGTTGATTCAACATTGAAATAACGTACTTGACTGTCGTCTAATCAACTTTTTCTTAAGGTTGTAAATGAAAGTTGAAAAGACGTCCAAACACAGACGTTGAAAAGATGACTAAAAAAGTCACATTAAAGACGTCCTTTTAAAGCCGTCATTTCAACGCTGAAATCACGTACCTAAATGTTGTTCAATCAGCGTTTTTCTAAGGTTGAAAATAAAAGTTGAAAAGACGACTAACAAAGTCACATTAAAGACGTCCTTTTAAAGCCGTTATTTCAACATTGAAATCACGTACCTAAATGTCATTCAATAAACACTGAATTAAAGTTGAAAAGACATCCAAACATAAACTTTGAAAAGACGAGTAACAGAGTCACATTACAAATGTACTTTCAAAGTACAGTAGGTTCCATTAAGAATTTAATGGTTCAGACTGGATTTTAATGGTGTCTACATCTAATAATTTTCATCATGTAACCCATTAGCACTTAATGGTTCCTAATAGTTTATCCATTATTTCTTTTAATAGTTTCCATTATGTAACACTTCTATTAGTATTTAATTGTACCTGTCAGTTCACAATCCCGGTTGGAAAAAACATTACACCCATAGGTAAAAGCAAAATATTTATAAACATATTGGCAAATTTTTGTAATTAGCCCAAAATATGTGACTCAAACATGGCACACAATTACATGTATAAATGTATTTAAAATATATATATTTAATGAAAATATAAAAAAAATAAAAGTTTTCAAATTTTCAAACTTGCATGTACAAAAGGGAAATTTAAATTCAAACTTAGAAATTTATTGCCATTTTGTATATTACATTTTAATTTTAATACTGATAAGCTTCCATAATCAACAGTGTACAAAACAATTACTTAAGTAAAAAGGCAAATTCAAAAATATAGCAATTTTTAAATGAATAAAAATCCACCTGAAGAGGAAATATGCAAAACTGACATTTTAATATATAGATTAGATTAGATAAGATTAGATTCAACTTTATTGTCATTGTGCAGAGTACAAGTACAGGGCCAATGAAATGTAGTTAGCATCTAACCAGAAGTGCAATATATAACATTATTTACATAATTTACATAAAGTGCATTCAATTTTACATTTTTTTATGTTTAACCCAATACATTTAATTAACAAAAATATGACTGTGGAAGGAAAATTATTGCTTGTGTTTTCAGTACACACCTTCTGTTAGAATGAAACTTGAAAATAGTGTATGTAAATAGAGTATGGATCGAATAAAGAAATGAAAAGTTCTGAATGAGAGACTCTCCACTCTGAATAAGGATTTCTTGGGACAGAACCCTACGTTCCACAGACTGCGTGTGTGCAAAGACTCTGCACCCCCCCCCCCCACACACACACACACACACACACTCACGCACACACATAAGGTCTACATCAAAGACTGACCGGGATGCTTGTCCATGACCTCGTCCTCGTCCTTGTCCTCGTCTTCAGAAATGGAAAGATAACAAGCCAATTTATGACGCTTTTAGGCAAAAAGAAGATCAAACAAAGTGGTGAAGACCAGAATTAATGAACCTAGTTTATGGCCCTCGGCGTCAAGGTGGCAATCCTTATCGTATGCAAAATCACACAGATGGCCAACAGAGTTGACCTTGCGCTGAACTCTGTTAGCCGGCTCAAACCAAACCAATAGCATGGACCAACAGTGCCCCCAAGTGGACGTTTGCGAAATCACGTTTCGCCCTGCTGCCTTTTAAGTCCATAACGGACTTAATCGAGTATTTATAAATATGTTTATGCAATATGTATGAATGTTACTCTCTGTTATTCTCAAGTGAATGTCTACTAACTAATGAAGTGATGTGTATTACTGTTCCAATCATGAAGGAAAATCTCTGTCTCTGATTAGGAAAACGAATTAGTTTCTAACTTCTAGCATAATATTGTAGTGGGATGTAATCGTAAAATACCCAAGATATATATACGTAGATATTTGATATTAATAATCCAGGACACTCATTGTGCTATACCACAAGCATGTATAAGTAATTTTTACTGTATTCAGTTTCATGTGTATATGTGATTCTTTTCTCTCTCTCTGAAACGTGAAACAAGTCACGTGAGCCTCAGACCCAGGATCCAATCAAAGGAAGGAGACCTCCCAAATGGGCGTGACTGTGCCACATCTGAAAAAGGAGTGCCCGACTCTGCTCTCCCCTTCTTCTGCTACGCTCTTCTGCTACCCTCTTTCTGCTACGCTCCTCACGTCGCTCTCTTCACTTCAAGTGCAATGCTCTTCCTTCTTCCTTATGCCGACAAAAGACTCTAACAAAGGACCTTACTCAACTTCCAAGGGATGCCTTGTGCTAGTTAGCAGTGTGATACAGAAACTACAGAGTAACGTCGAGTAATTCTCAGTAATCTTTTCTTTACTTATTTGTGTTCATGTTTTGTCACCCAATCCAAGTTTAATCTCACGACTGATCAAAGCAGGTGAAACTTATTCGTGGCCAGAGTAAGAAACACCGCCGAGATAGAGGAAAATTGTAAAATAAGCATAAGCTTATTAATTCGATTTTTAGTTCTGGAGACTGCAAGGACAAGCAAAACTTCTCTTCCAAAGTTTCCATATGGATGGAACCTCCCACTCAGGACAGTGAGCCAGAGGAAATCCTTTCATCTGCGTCACCACGCTCTGAGTACGCCCGAGGCGGCCTGACTCGCGGGTGACTAAATCCACGCTGACCCAGCCTGAAAGCTTCCACGGAAGAATTGCGAGAACTAAGCGGGACTCCTCTCTCCCATAACCTCAAAGTGCCTCTGTACCCATCGAGTGGTTGAGATCGACAGAAAAGTAAGCTAAAACTACGCACTTCCAGAGCTGAAAATTGAATTAAATCTCTTGGTAAAATAATCTCTTAATCAAACCATAGCAACATATCTATTCAAGTCATATCGCCTAGCCTATCTCTAAATTCGATCCGGCTTGACCTGCGTTGATCCAGTGAGAATTTCTAGGATCGTGCTATGTTTAGTAAATATTCTCTTTTCTCTTAATATAATATTTCCATTATTTAAAATAACAGTGTGTGGAGTCTGTTCATTAAGAGTCTGAAAATCCTGAAAATAGCGATGACAGTATTCACTCTCTAACTACTGAAGATAAAAATGTTTCTTTGGACCGTTCTCAGAGTATTTAAAATTTACCAACTCATGAGAAAATAACAAAAAGGTCCAAAATACACCCTCCCTCTTCAGGGGAGGCGTGTCCGTTACGAGAGAGTCGCAGACACCGAGTGAAGTTCAAAGCAAATCAAAGTATTTATTTACCAAAATACTGGATCCAGGAGAATTTACACCTTAAGAAGAGTGTGATACCCCTCCCAAGTGAAACTCTGACCTCCCATGAGCTGACTCCAACAGTTATACCCCAGATGACGTATAGCCTGGTGGTGAGGTGTTTCTGGCTGATTAGCGTATATTAATATGCATAATTTCACGTGTTAGTACTCAGCTCTTCACGTGCAATATTCAGGTGCCTGTTGTGACCCTGAAGACATTCTTTCTCTGGTCAGGCTGACCATGGGCCTCTCTTCTCAGCACTTTTTCCCAAGAGACTAAAATTTAGGGAGTCAGAAATGCACTTCAAAGCCACAAACAGAAGCTACAGATCAGCGCCTCCGTGCCCAACACTATGATGTCAGTGTGTTACAATCCTGGAGTGCACATCTGTTCAAGGTTAGACGTTAAGAATTAAAAATGTGTAAATATCAAGTTATCATGCCATATAGTGAAGTTAGCTTATAATATGTCTTTAGGAGTAATTATCATATGAGTTAGTAGTGCAGGATCAAGCAAAAATGTTTAACTACATGTGTAAGTAATACATGATGTAAATGCTGGTTAGTCATTCATATAAATGCATATAGGGTACAGGATTTCACACAATGAGTATATAGTTATGAATGCTAATTTAACTAATCATCATTTAAGGATATTTGTCCACTAACACAAAGTAATAAAATAATTTTTCACAACACTACTTGTTAATGTTTTTGTCATTTAAGTCAATCATAACAATAACAATTATTATCATTAGTAAAAACGTCATTAATCAGAACGAGTTCGAATAAGGTCAAATGCTACATATACTATATTTTTATTGGCGCCCACGCGAGGCAGGAGAAAGTCTCTTAATGGACAAACTGTAAACACTGATAAATAATCTCAGCTTGGGTTTATAGAAATGCTTTCCGCTGTTTATGTTGCTGAATAACGATTGAGATTCAAAGCTTGATGTGGGCAATTTCGTGTTGTGTATGTTACTGTTAAAAATCTGTTCTGTGGTATATACTGTTGAAAAATAAGCTTGCCGCTGTTTGAAGTGCGCGGCTCTGCACCATTTTGCATGCATTAAACTAAGGCCTCGGCACCCCCATTGTGCGTATTCCGCGGTGGGCCATTGCAGCGCGAAGGACCACAGAACCGAATTCCTCCGCTCGTTTTAAAACTGGGTCGCTACCAGCGTTAAAACGTATCGTGCGCTAGGTGATAGGAGATTAATAAATAGAACAGCCGAAAATACGGCTTGTGTAGAGAGCGGTCTGCTCTGCTCACTTGCGTATAGTGAAGATTAAAATGTTCTTTTGGACCGTTCTCAAAGTAATTAAAATTTAAAAATATCCAAAAGGTCCAAAATACACCCTCCCTCTTCGGGGAGACGTGCTCGTTCCGGAAGCGTTGCAAAAACCAGTCGAGTGAAGTTCAAAGCAAATCAAAGTATTTATTTAACAATATTGGATCCAAGAGAACTAATACATGAAAAAACAGTCTAATGCCCTTCCCAAGTAAAGTTCTGACCTCCCCCCCGATCTGACTCCACAGTTATACCCCCTATGACGTATACCCTTCTGGTGGGGCGTTTCTGACTGATTAACATATATTAATATGCATAATAAGACATGTTAGTACTCAGCTCTCTCGTGCCAGTTTCACATGCACCTTGACCCCAAAAACATTCATTATTAGGAAGGTGACAAGTACCTTTCCTTTCCCATGCATTTTTCCTAGAAAAGATTTAGTGATCTTGGCTAATGGACTTCAGGGTCAAAATGGCCCTAAAGTTCAGCCCCCCCCCTGGCTAACACTTGTAATTTATGTAAGCTTGGTAAAAGCCTAAGTGCACCTCTGTTCAGTGTTAAATGTTTAAGAATTTAGAAAGGTAGTCATCATGCCAGTCAGTGTGCAGGATCTAAACTGTTTAAATACATGGGTAGATACTGGTTAATCATTCATATGAGTACATATAAAATACAAGGTTTCATACAATTAATATGTAATTATACTTTCTAATTTTAACCAATCATCATTTAAGGATATTTGTCCACTAACACAAAGTAATAAAATTGTTTCCTACAACAATTCCCCCTTATGACGTGTCCCAAGACACGTCATCACACTCTAAATCCTCCAAACATGTTTTTGACATGTAGTTAACCTGTGAGAGCGAAAACCTGTCGGGCAGCCAACCAACCAATTTTTTGACAGGAAAAATTCTCCCACTTGCCCCTTCTGCCCCCAGGCGGCCAAAATTTAACCATGTCAACAGGAGGGAGTAACATTATTTCCCTGTTTGTTATCTCCCAAACTACTTGTTCTACAATAGTAATTCCTCCCGCTCTTCCGCACACTCCAACATTGTTAACATATATGGTGGTGGAGGATCTTTGCCCTCCATCATACGTGTTATTGTTCTCTCTATCAGGGACCTAATACAAGGTACACAGCAGCATCCGCACGTGACTAGAATAGCATCGAATACCGCTACGGCTGAAGCCATAGATATGAACACGCCTTTCCATTGTCCAAAAGTTCGCTCTAACCACTTAGACTACTCCCGTGTTTTCTGCCATCTCTCTAGACAGAGATTTTAGGGCTATTAAGGCTTTAATCACCTTTCCATCTGGGGCCGTATTATTTGGAATTATAGTACAGCATACATCTCCGAACATATGACAAACGCCACCCTGATTAGCGAGTACCATATCTAAAGCTATACGATTTTGTATGGTCATTAATGAAGTTGCAGATAGTTGTTCTGATAAACCAGTTATTGCTGCTCCAGTAATGTTAGCCAGTCTCATTACTTGGTAATTTACGTAATTAATTCTATCAACGTTCTTGTTTGGTGTGATCCAAATGAAAATACTTTCCCATCCTGCCGCTATCTGATCTACCAATTTATGTTCGTCTGGCACTCCGCGGGGAATTCCTATTGCGTCTATATAAGTGGGTGTGTTTTTAGTTAATTCGAAGTCATAGTCACCTGATCGTCTAAGCCTATTGTGATTAGGAGTGGGTTTGTGCGCGCCATACATAGTGATTGGGGAAATTAATCTAACCATAGCACAGAGGCTGTGACTATCCATAGGTAGTCTTAACAATAGATTTAACCCTCCGCAATAATAATACAGTCCTGCTCTAGCCCATGGTCCTATAGAGTTACCGGAGTCATGATTAAATATAGTGTGGCACCATTTAGGATTTATGTTACTTAAGTGTTTTGCACTCCGTGTCACGTCACCTGCTGTATGGTTAAAACAAGTGAAGTTACCTGATTCAGGAATCTTGAACGGCCCTGAGCCTGTGTTGTTTGCTATGACTGGAAAAATGTTTACCAAGGCAGTACAGTTAGCTGGATTAGCCATATGTGTCAAGTTAATCATACACTTAAACCCTATTGGGTCTTCCCTCTGAAATAATGGGGCTGGACCTAAAAACAATGTTGGTCTGGCTGCAGCACATGCTATGCACCCGTCCATGTTAGCTTCTCTGGCTTGCGCATTTATCCATCTAATCCATAAGTTACTCTCTTCAAACCTTGTGCTTAATTTTACGATTTGTTCGGTTGTCCATGTAGAATAATCTGTTCCCAATATAGACTGATTCCCCCCACTGCTGTCTGTCATGTTTTTTGTGTCCTCAACGGTGTCGGCTGTTGGTTTATTTCTAACTCTGACCTTAATCCATCCCACAGGGTCATTACCACTTACATCTACCCCGACCCCTATGAAAAATGCTGAAGACTTTTCCCCATTAGGGTCGCCTTGCCACTCCAATGCAATAGTTATCAAATTGGTTATTGGACCATTATTCCTCTGTATGTTAAGTTTTTTCCATTTCTCCCGTTCACGAGTAGCCCAACGTGTAGTCCGATTCCAATTAACATGTGGTGACCTCATCACATCATTCCATTTGTTACAAGGTCTAGCCTTATAAGCTGCTTGGTCGGTGTTTTGATTACATTTAATATTGTCGTCACGAGACCAACACAAATACACCGGCTCCCCCTTATGCCCCAGCTGATTTGTACCACATTTAACCACTTCACATAAGTTCACTGTCCATGCGGTTGTCTCACCCCAATAATAGTCTAATTCTATACCTCCCCAGCGTCTGATGCATTTTGATTTAGGCTGAGAGATGGTTGATCGTTTAGTTCTATTTAGCTGTGATGTCAGGTCTTTAATTGTCGCGTTTGCCGGGCGTACGATTGCTGAAATATTGACATCTGTTCCCTCTACCGTTGTTAATTGTTCCTGTGTGAAGACCATGGCCAGTGTTATTATCATTATACTCAATAGAGTAATGGTTATGGTTACCTGGAGCCATATCGGAATATCTAGAGGAAGTACTGGTTGGTAATGTTGTTTGTATTTTGTCCTGTCGCACCCCCTTTTACCATACCAAGCCATCATTAAACAATCAATGTGTTTCCCCACTAAGTTTCCTTCTAATTAAGAAAATATTATCTAAACTCATATGTTTAAGTGTTAAAGTTACAGGGTGCGTTTTTTTTTTACAATGTGTTTAGAAAGTTCAACCTGCAAGGAAAGGAAAAAATTAACAGTCCAAGCAACCTGTAAAAAAGAAGAACAGTCCACGACAACCTGTAAAGTAAATAATAATGTGTTCTGGATCTTCAACAGCTTCAGACAGCTCTCCGGTGACACCTGTTGTTCGCAGAGTGTCCAGCTGGCACTTGTTACTAATTAGATGCTTGCTTCTCCGTCTGGTGCTCCTCTGGTGGCAGTGCTGGCTTGCACTGAGACAGGTGGTACCATGAGCTGCATTTACCCTTGAGTCGTACCGCGTGGCTGGTTCTCTCTGTCACCCGGAATGGGCCTGTCCAGCGAGGTTCTGTCCACTTTCGCTTGATGGCTCTCAGATACACCCATGGAGCGACGGCCACCTCAGGAGGTATCTCATGCTCCTCGTCTCCTCCTCTGTTTCTCCGTACCTGCACAGATAGTTCCTCACACACTGATTTTAGTTTCAAAAACAGTTGACGATACTCATCTGTGTTTGTCCCAGGCGAGCCCACATCAGGACTCAGTCTTGTTTTTGGGCCTGGAAATGCTACGCCTCTGACCAGTTCAAATGGGGAGAAGCCTGTGCTTCTATTAATTGAACTCCGAATACTGATCAGGGCAATTGGGAGGGCATCAAGCCAATTCATGCCCGTGGTCAGTGTAATCTTAGCTAATTTTGATTTCAAATTTTGATTCATCCTGTCCACCTGACCTTGTGAAGCAGGATGATACACACAACCATAGCTATGGCGCAGCCCCAACCACTGCTCCACCCACTGCAGTATTTTGCTCGTAAAATGACTCCTGTTATCTGAAAAAATTTTCCTAGGAAACCCATGGTTCGGAATCCAACAATTAATCAAAAACTTACAGACTGATTTTGCATCTTCCCTCAGAGTGGGGAGTGCCTCTACCCACCCTGAGAATCTATCTACAACGACCAGGAGATATCTATATCTCCTAATGGGGTCAATCATATCTATGTAATCCATTTGAATCTCATGTCCATGAGAATCTGGCAATGGAAACCTTCCTGGAGCTAGTTTAAATGCTATTGCTACATTCTGTGTGTTACAAATCTGACATTTAGTGATGTGATCAACCACTAATGCTGACATGTATGGGTGCCACCATTGTTTTAGATTTTCCAGTGACTGTCGTCTTCCTACGTGTGCCACTGTGTGTGCTTTTTCTAAAACTGCTTCTGCTAATGACATTGGTAAAACTACTTGTCCTTCTTGTGACGTCCACGCCTGACTGTTTGGGCTAGCTCCCTTTGCTAGCTATACTGACTTTTCTTCTGGACTTGCCTGATCCTGTATGTGTCTAAGCTCTTGTCCTGTGGGAATCGGTTCCCAGGGTGGACTGGAGTCCAACACAAGCATGTTGTTGGGTTCCGTGTATCCTGCTGCTCTTTTTGCTGCCTCATCTGCAGCTTCATTCCCTCTGTTTATTATTGTGTCTCCCTTTTGATGTCCTTTACACTTCACAATCGCTACCTTAGTTGGCTTGTGTATAGCTGCTTCCAATCGCATCAGTTCTATCTTGTGTTTGACTGGTTTCCCTGTGCTTGTGACATATCCAACCTGCTTCCAATGTGGAATGTCTACATACGCAGCTGTTACTACGTACGCTGAGTCACAATAAATAGTGACGTCCCTTCCTTCTGCCACTTCTAATGCTGAAATTACTGCTAGCAGTTCTGCCTTCTGCGCTGATGGGTTTTGTTTCACCTCCTCTGCTATAACTGTCTGAAACTCATGTGTTTCCCCCTTTGCTTCCTGAACTACTGCATATCCTGCTCTGACTTCACCTGTATCTGCCCTGTACCCACACCCATCCGTCCATAAATTCCATGACCCTGGAATGGGTGTGGCTTGTAAGTCTGGTCTTACTTTTCCTTGCCTTTCCACCTGTTCCTCACATTCATGTGGTGGATCTTCCAACATCCCATCTGCCATGTTAACTCCTTCGTGTGTGTAGGTGATGTTGGGTGCAGTCAATGCTTTGTGAATGCGTCTCTGTCGCAATGGAGTGAGTGTGAACATCTGTGAGTTTATGTATGCTACTACTCACTGTGTGGTTAGAATGCGCAATGGGTATCCTACTACTAGATGTGCTGTTTTCTGTACTAATTTGGTCAGTCCTGCTACATGTCTTGTGCACTGTGGTTGTCTCCTCTCTATAAGGTCCAATGGGACACTTAAATACATTAGTACTGCTCTACCTTCCCCCTTTTCTGAAACAGTACACCATTAATCACAGTGTCTGTTTCAGAAACATCCATGTAAAAAGGTAATGAATAGTCAGGTCTGGCTAAGTCAACTGCAACGGATAAGGCTTGTTTAATGTCTATAAACGCCTGTTCTGACTCCACCGTCCAGGTGAGCTTACCAGACAAATTTCTCATCCCTAGAGATTTCACCATGTCTCTAAGAGGTTGTGTACGTCCGACAAAGTCAGGAATGTATTGTCTGCTGTAGCCAGTCAGTCCTAAAAATGCTAACATGTCTTTCACAGTTTCAGGTTTTGTGTGTGACAGTATAGCGGACCGGTGTGTGGCGGACAAGCCCGTAGAACCCTGTGTTACTACTCTCCCTAAGAAAGTAACCCTAGATCTGCAGCACTGTAATTTCTGTTTGGATACCTTGTACCCCGCGTCTGCTAAGCATTGAAGAACCGCTTTGGTTGCTTCAAGGCAGATTTCCAGTGTTTTAACCGCCAAAGCAATATCATCCACATATTGTATCAATAAGGAGCCTTCTGGCAATTGGCATGAGTCCAGACTCCGCCTCAGGGCCTGATTAAACAATCCTGGAGAGAGAGGAAAACCTTGAGGTAATCTAGTGTATCTGTATTGTATGCCTTTATGTGTGAATGCACATATATCTCTGCAGTGTTCTGCCAGTGGAATACAGAAAAATGCGTTAGCCAAATCAATGCAAGTGAACCATTTCATGTCTGGACCTAGTTCCGACAGAGCGATGTACGGGTTAGGAACCGGAACAGTGGCAGTAGCCAAGGCTGCATTCACGGCTCTTAAATCATGGGCCATCCGATATTGGCCAGGCTCCTTTTTCGGAACCGGCAGAATCGGTGTGTTCCATGCTGATTGACACGGTTCCAGAACTCCGGCCTCCACCAAAGCCTGGACCGTTTTATCCAAAGATTCAACAGCATCTGGCTTGTGTTTATATTGGGGAATCCAAATTGGTTGTGTAATATTCATACAAAAAGAGACAGGTGTTTGATTAGTGTATCCTACATCATCTGGTCCTGTGGACCACAATGTGTCAGGTAGTGATGCCAATAATGCCTCCGTCTGTGGATGATCAGAGTCCTCACAACCATGGTGTCTAGGCAGCAATTGATGGTACAATGTGACTAGGATGGGTGAGTTATCAGTGATGTGATATGTCTGTGTTGACTGTGAAAACATGACGCCAGGCAGCTGGGTCCGGACCCAATCCGTGGCCTCATTTGCTCTTTTTACCATAGGGCCCAACTGCTTGGCCTCGTGTCTCGGATGGAGAGCTAGTGTAATGTGTGGTGCCACCGTGTCAGACAGTTTGTACCAATTATGTTGTTGTGGTGTTAGTGAAACAGGAGATGCCACCCCTTCAGGACCCACATAAATCCCTGTGGTGTCAACCGACCTCTGTGTACCCTCTAATTCTGTTTGAAAAGCTTCATAGTAAGTTAAATCTCCCCCTACATCATAGAACAGGGTAACATGGAATGGGTCGGGCGGAGGGACGTAGGGTGCCATGGCTGTAATCCAAGGCGACCACTGGTGGAACAAGGCAATGAGTCGTGGTGACGGGTCTGTCTGTCCAGTCACTAAACCCCAGTAAATGTCTACCGACTCATCCTGCTGAGGTTTCATCAGGTACATACCATCAGTGTACCCCACCACTGCCACAGTTTTGTGTCCGTCCAACAACGTAAGTGTGATCCCATCTGGTTGGCATAAAATAGAGACTCCCATTTTCATCAACAAGTCTCCACCACAAATGTTCAAGGGTGCTTGTGGTGCAATTAAAAATGAACGTGACACAGTCTGTGTACCAGTACTGACTGGCAAATGTCTTGTTTTTGGCAGTGATGTAGATGTCCCCGAGAAGCCCCTTACGTGCACAGTTTGTTCGCTCATCAGATGTGCGGGTAATACTGTATTGATGGCTGACCATGTGACTCCCTTGTCTACCAGAAAAAGGATTTCGAAGGCCCCCACAGTTAATGACAGCATGGGTTCTGCCCTGGCCCTGCTGTCCTGGTGCTCCTCTGGGCCCCGTCAATGTCCACCCCACGGCTCCATGCTGTATTGGCCAACAGGAAGATGTGATTGCTCCGATTTTGGTGCCGCCTGTGGGTGTGGTGCCTGGTGTGGATAGCCGGTGTCAGTAAAGAGTGGTGCCCTACATTGTGCTGCCCAGTGGTCCAAGGCTCCACATCTTAGGCACGCCCCTGTCCGGCGGCGAACCCTGCCCCTCCACCTACCATTACCCCGCCCCCTGCCCCCTGAGTAGGGCTGGTATGGGAAATATGGACTTGGTCCATAATTATACGGTGGGTTTTGTGTTGGCCCTGATTGGGTAGGCATGTATGTCTGTGTGTTCATGAATGTTTGTGGTGTTTGCATAGTTGGTGGTGGTAGTGCAGTCATAGGCATCATGGTGTCAGACTTTGTTTGCTTTTTATTATCATTTATAGATTTCCTGGCTTCTGCTAGTTGAACAGTTAGTAGGTCTCTTTGTAACTTAAGTGTCTCCTTGTCTTTGTTATCTAATTTTTCCTTATATTTGTTCATATGGAACAAAACGTGTCTAACCCAAATGTCATGTGGTGCGTCAGGGCCCATATTAGGATCGTCCTCAATTTTATCCTTTATGAGGGCTGGCAAGCCTTTCAAAACTGCAGTTCTAAACCAAACCACCTGCTGCCCCCTAGCAGGGTGAACCCCTGTAGTGTTAGTCCAATCCTCAACTGCTTTACCCATATATTCCCCTGAGCTAAGTTTTTCATCCCAGGCATATGATGGGATTGTGGATGCTGCTCTGGTAGGCCACATCTCTCTCATAACGTCAGTGAGGCGCTGCGAGTGAGTGTGGAAAAGATCATAATTAGGTTGAGTAGATGTCTGAGCCTGTCTCTCTATTTCAGCTGCTTCCATGGAAGTAGTCGATCTTTTAATAATGTTTCTAAAATCCCCAAGTGCTAGAGTCATGCCACCTGTCAGACTGTCCAGCTTTCTTATCCAAGCAGCTGCTCCACTACATAAAGGCGGAAGTTGATCGACCAAAGTCTGTGCATCAGTCAGTGATAATGGTACATATTTATATGTTCCTGTACTAGTGGCCACTAATGGAAGCATAGTGCCGACGTTAGTGTCAGTCCTATATCTGTCAGGCGCGTGTCGGGGTCTGGTGCTTCGTCTCAAAATGTCCGTTTTGTCTGAGGTGTGCATGTCGCATTCTAAAGTCTGTTGTTGTAGTTCCAATTGTCTCTTTTCTTCTAGTATGAGGTTTTCCATGGCACGCAATGTATTGTTCAAATCAATCATCCGTCTACCACCACGTCGTCCATTCGCACTGTCCTCATCATCTGCTATATGTCCCTTATCATGGTCAGAGTCAGTTGTGACATGTCCTTCTAAATCTGCTTTAATCCTGATGTTTTGTTTATTTTTTGTGGCATCGGGTTCTTAAATGGTGTTGTCAGTGTTTGTTTATTGTCAATGCGCAGTTTATCCTGTTCTATATAATTTCCTGTGGTATCTATAATGTCAGAACAGTCAGTGTTAATATTTGTGTGTGTAATTGAAATTGACTCATGTGGCCTTCGCAATTGAAATGGATCTTCCGTGTGTGCGTTTGTGTGTGTGACTCTGTGGGCTGCCTGCTGACAAGCAGAGCCCCTCCCTTCTGTGTCTGTCTGTAAACTCACTGTGCCTGAGTCTATGCTCAAGACTGGTAGGACAGTGTCAGGTGTTGTGACGTGGCCTAAGTTGTATGGCGGAGGCGGAGCTGTAGGCTCCTCCCCCTTGTGTTTGGTATACTCACTTTCCACTTTCGCATTCTCGGTAGTAAGTGAAACAGCCTTCGAAAGTGACAGACCTGGTGTTTTCAATGTAACGAGCTGCGGGGTGATACTGAGAAATGCCATTTTAACAGCTGTTAACTCCGCAATGTCCGTTTTAGCTATTTTCAAACTTTTCTTTGCCTTAGCTCTGTTGAAAAGGCTAGCCCTACTAACCTCTGCTTCAGCCTGACGTAATATTTGCTCCTTTTCTCTTTTCAACTGATTAATGCAGGTTATTAAAGATACAGTGTCCCCTGTGTGTTTTTTAACCCAGTCATCAAATCTCTTGAGCACACTTTTGTGCACAATATCCCGCTTTTTCAAATTTATTACTCCATTTTTCACTCCCTCAGCGATCATTTCAATTTGCTGAACTAACGGTTTCCATTCCCAATTCCCCACGCCGTAAATGGCGTTTAATTCATTATGTAAGTCCCTAGTAGTAGCCATATTGTCTGTAAGGAGCTGATTAAAAAAATTGGATCTTACCTGAATGGGTCTTCGTTCTAGTTCACTCTTTAATTGCAAATCAATTAACACCGCAAGGTTTCATCACAATTCAGAGTGAATTAAAACAGTTTCCCAGGGTCTCCCCCAAACAGCGCCCATGCAACACTTAGCGCTCTCCGGACGGTATATAGAAAAGAAAAAAAGTCCAAGTTTTAAAGTCAGGTTTAAACACAGCCAATAAAAGCAAGACCACCTCAGCCCTGTGAAGAATTTCACAGGTGGATAAAAAACATAAACGTGTCTTCAAACAATATTCAATCAAAAGCAAGCAAAGCCTAATTTACATTAATAATGAAACCGGCCCACGGACCGAAAAAGCTTATTAGGCAGAAGCAAATAACACGCCAATATACGAAATACAATTTTACCTCTTGTTCACTTCTGAACTTTTTCCGCTCTTCCTTTTTTCTGAAGCTGACAGAGCTGACTCTCAAGAAGACTCTTAAAAGACCGATCTTCATGTGAACTAACAGGGGACGCCATGGTCAGTTAGCATTGATCAATATAGAAGTTAAAACAGCAAAAAGTCGATTAGCTCTGTTAGCAACTTTCAACTTATCATTTATTTTGTGTTCGTCATTTTTTGTAGCCCAATCAAAGTTTTATTTTATGACTGATCAAAGCAAGTGAAACTTATTTTTGGCCAGAATAAGATACCACCTCTGAGATTAGTTGATAGCTGAAATGTTAGCATTATACTCTGACTTCTGAGGGCGGCACTTCTGAAAATTGGAGGAAACAGCAAGCTTCATTTCAATGCCCCCCACCCCCACCCTTACCACTCCAGGGACTATCCAGCCAGGCCAGCAGTTCCCTATGAAGGGAATCCCCAACTGACGTCACACCATCCAAGGACACCGAAAGTGGCCTACTTATACGGGAGGGAATATCCTTCATAACAAGCCTACCTTCAGCCGTGACACGGGGTGACAGAAAGACAAGAACCGGAGAACGGAGATTAAATCTGCTGGACCCATCGGCTTGGTTATAACAGCAACAAGAGTAAGCAAGCATAAAATCCTCATTTTCAGAAGCTGATGCCTAATTAGGTTCCTTTGATAAATTTACATATGAATTAAATCTCATTTAGCGACACATATTAGTCACAAATCATATAGCCTAGCTAATTATTAAAATCATGATGGTTTCATCTGCGTTAATCCCGTTGAGGTTTTGATGATTATTCTATGTTTCGCATTTTATTATTATTCCTCTTAATAAAGTATTCCTTGATTTGAAATAATATGATGTGTGGAGTCTATTCCTAAGTGTCTGAAAATCCTGAAACTTACCCCTAGCGTTGACAGTATTTCAATCCCTGATAAATTATTAATATTGTTGTTATCTAAATTCAGTTATAATAATAATAATAATTATAAGTGATAATCACCATTAAACATAACTAATTCAAATACTGTTACCATGCTACATCCACATGGGTTTCCTCTGGGTGCTCTAGTTTCCTCCCACAGTCCAGAAACACATGTTGGTAGGTGGATTGGCGACTTAAAAAAAGTGTCCATAGGTGTGAGTGTGTGAGTGAATGTGCGAGTGTGTGTGTTTCCCTGTGATGGACTGGCGCCCCCTCCAGGGTGTATTCCCACCTTGCGCTCAATGATTCCAGGTAGGCTCTGGACCCTCCGCGACCCTGAACTGGATAAGCGGTTACAGATAATGAATGAGTGAATAGCAATAAATAAAACTAGTCTCAACATGGTGCAGTAATGTGATTTATTCCACTTTTCTAGACACCTCTGATTAAGCCAAAGAGAAGCTAAGACAAACCTCAGTGAGTTCAATTAGAGAAAGTGAAGAAGAGGAGCCTGATGCTCTGAAATGTTCGGCTCCAGAGAGGACAGTGATGGAGGTCAGTGCCTCAAATACATAAATATGTATTTAAAACATAGAGCGTTCCTTGTTTATTTTTAAAAATGATGAAGAGGAGGATGTTTTTAGACCTATCCCAGTAAACAATTAGCTGTTGATTCAACGTTGAAATAACGTAATGACTGCCGTCTAATCAACGTTCTCTTAAGTTTGAAAATGAAAGTTGAAAAGTCGTCCAAACACAGACATTGAAAAGACGACTATTAGACGTATTTTGGACGTCCATTGACGTTATTAATTGGTCCCGAAATAAATTACTTGTATAAAACGCGCACTGACGTTATCGATTGGTCACTACTTAACTAACTTATTAAGATGGATTTTAGACGTCCATTGATGTTTAAAAGATGTCCTTGACGGACAGACTACTTTTAGACCTATTTTGAACGTCCAGGGACGTTCCTTGTTTACTGGGATGGCATAGTGGCGTGAATTTAAATCCTCGAATGGTGAAGGTAAAGTTGTACATGGTAAATGTGATGTCATTATAAAATGGAAAATCCTTATTTCAATACGATATTACTCAATATACATTTAGTGCATATTGTCACTGTCCAAATAAAAACATGTATCTCCCAAAGTAGTATCTTTAGAGGACAAGGAAAAATCCTTCTTAATGTTCATTAGAAGTCAGTGTAATAATACAGAGTAATTTTGGAGCATTTCTAGTGGTCATTCATCATGAAATGTACACACAGTGTAAAGGAGAGCTGCTGTGTTCAAATGATGCAGTAAACTAAACATCCACAAACCCAGAGATACTTGTTTTTAATTGGACAGTGATGATGAATTTTAATGTTTAATGACCTTGTTAAAAAAGGAAAATATTAGTTTGTATGTATATATTTTAAGGTACTTGTTAAAAAAATAAACTGATTGTGAATGTGTTCAGACCCCATAAAACAAATCAGCGTTATGGCTGGATGTACAGAATTAAACTCAGTCCTGATTTTAATATCCACAACTTGCTAAAATATGCGCTGCATAGACAATGGAGGCCATGATGCTATAGTTACACTGTTTTATGATCTGAAAATCTTGATGTGGAGGTTTTGTACCATGTACAGTACTCAGGGTCTGAAAGTGACCACTGACAGTGACCACAATTTACCGCACCAAGCACAGACCAGACATACAGGTGCCTTCAGAGGCTTTGAATATTACTGATCCTAAAAACCCTTGAAATATCTACATGTTTAGCATTGTTTTCCCCCAATAAACCTTCTTTTAAACAAAATCTTTTTTTGATAACAAAAGTTCAGTTATCAAAGAAAAAGGTGTGAAGATGGGTAAAAATGGTGGCACCTTTCCAATTCCAATTCAAGTGAAATAACAGAGGAAAATGGTCAATGCAGCACCTAACAACTGGGGATAAAAATTGGACCCAGCACATTCCCTAAACCAGGGCAGTGTATCAACTTTTTACAACTGTGATGGGAAAATGCAGATTAACACCAATGAGTAATGGTTAATAATAACTAATGATTTATATTAATGACACCGTATATTCAGGGAGTAATTGTATTGATTATGTAGGCCTTAGTGCTTGTGAGCTTGTGACCTAAAGGCACTTATTACATTGTGTTGTGTTACTCTGACCCAGGAGGCTGTGGGGGGAGGAAAGTGCTGAACAGATTAGAAGGGAGACTAGATAAAGTGGAAGAAAACAAACTGAAGGACATCTCTCACCGTCTGCAACCATTTTTCCTGACAGTAATAAAACAGGAGATAATGAGGCACCAATAAGGGTGTTTGGTTTGATGGAACGAGACATGATGTAATAAGCCCAAATGGCACACATGATGGTGTACGTGACTGGGGTGTGGTCTTATATATACTGCATGATTTTTTCAATAAAGGAAGAGATTGGAGAGAATGTTTGACTCTGTGTCTTTGTTTCTCTGATTTCTCCTTGGGCCTGAGAATCAGTCTTCCTTCCTGGTTGCACTTGTCAATTGCCATAACAACAACATATTGATATACTTTCAAACAAGACCTAAGATGAGACAATACCTTTACTATCAATATAATCTAAAAACACTGGCTATGCACCGAGAAGGTCATCACTAGCGGTTTACAGTGTTGGTCGAGAAGGACTGAATAATGTAGTGCTTTAAAGGTGTTAAGTCGTCTGTATACGCGTGTGAGAGAGGGAGAGGGTGCGTGGCATATCTTCTTGTTTTTACAGACCACTGAATGGAAAATAGCTGCTGCTCACCACATGGAAGACGAAGAGTGCTCTTTTTCAGATTTTAAGCAGTGATCTACCTAGTGATATTTCTACTCTAGATATGAGAGCAAGATATAACCGCATCCCACAGAACCCAGTCTGATCTGAAGATACTGCACCTTCAGTACTTAGACTTAAAAGGTAAATAGAAGTGGGGAATTAATATCATAGAGGTTAAAAAGTATATCGTTTTAAAATTGTTACATTTTAAATGAATACATCATTGAATAAAGATTCACATTCAATTCCAATGCACACATTTATACAAACTGGATTCCAAAAAAGTTGGGACACTAAACAAATTATGAATAAAAATTGAATGCAATGTTGTGGAGATGGCAAACTTCAATATTTTAGTCGTAATAGAACATAGATGATAGATCAAAAGTTTAGTCTGAGTAAATGTAACATTTTAAAGGAAAAATATGTTGATTCAAAATTTCACAGTGTCAACAAATCCCAAAAAAGTTGGGACAAGTAGCAATAAGTGGCTGGAAAAAGGAAATTGAGCATATAACGAACAGCTGGAAGACCAGCTAACACTAATTAGGTCAATTGACAACATGATTGGGTATAAAAAGTGCTTCTCAGAGTGTCAGTGTCTCTCTGAAGCCAAGATGGTAAGAGGATCACCAATTCCACCATTGTTGCGGCAATACCAGAATGGTGTTAGACAGCATAAAATAGCAAAGACTTTTAAGTTATCATCATCAACCGTGCATAACATCATCAAAAGATTCAGAGAATCTGGAACAATTGCTGTGCGTAAGGGTCAAGGCCGTAAAACTCTACTGGATGCTCGTTATCTCCGGGCCCTTGAACGTCACTGCACCTCAAACAGGAATGCCACTGTCAAGGAAATAACAGGGCTCAGGAATACTTCTAGAAAGCATTGTCAGTGAACACAATCCACCGTGCCATCCGCCGTCATCAAATGAAACTCTACAATGCAAAGAGGAAGCCATTTCTAAGCAAGCTCCACAAGCTCAGACGTTTGCACTGGGTCAGGGGTCTTTTAAAATGGAGTGTGGCAAAATGGAAGACTGTTCTGTGGTCAAATGAGTCACGATTTGAAGTTCTTTATGGAACACTGGGACGCCATGTCATCCGGACCAGAGAGGACAAGGATAACCCAAGTTGTTATCAACGCTCCGTTCAGAAGCCTGCATCACTGATGGTATGGGGCTGCATGAGTGCTTGTGGCATGGGCAGCTTGCATGTCTGGAAAGGCACCATTAATGCAGAGAACTATGTTCAGGTTCTAGAACAACATATGCTCCCAGACGTCATCTCTGAAATGGCAGCCTGCAGTCCAGATCTTTCACCTATAGAGAACATTTGGCGCATCATAAATAGGAAGGTGCGACAAAGAAGGCCCAAGACGATTGAACAGTTAGAGGCCTGTATTAGACATGAATGGGAGAGCATTCCTATTTCTAAACTTGAGAAACTGGTCTCCTCTGTCCCCAGACGTCTGTTGAGTGTTGTAAGAAGAAGGAGGGATGCCACACAGTGGTAAAATATGGCCTTGTCCCAACTTTTTTGGGATTTGTTGAGGATTTGAATTTTGAAACAACATATTTTTCCCTTCAAATGATACATTCTCTCAGTTCAAACTTTTTATCTGTGATTTGTGTTCTTTTCTAAATAAAATATTAGATGTTGGCACCTCCACATTCAATTTTTATTCACAATTTGTTTAGTGTCCCAACTTTTTTGGAATCCGGTTTGTATAAAAACTTATTGATTTAAAAAAAAGGCAAACAAACATATAAACTCACATTTCAGCTTTTAGATGTTGACTTAAAACACGTTAGAATTAAAGTTAGAAGAAGATTCACAATGCAAGAGAATTTAATGAGACAAAACATAATTCACCAACATAAATTCATTACATTCATCTGTGCAAAAGAAAAAATCTAATGTTTGACAAAAAAGTTCTGTAGACTGGTTGTGAAAAGTAAGCTTTTTAAATGCCCACACACTGTAAAACTATTAAACAAAACCTCACTACAGTTCATCTTGTCATGTTTTAAAGAGCTCTGCTGATTTTACATTCGTTTATGTCACTTCTACTTCTCATTATTCGCTCTGACGGCCATCTCACCTACAATCACCTGTGAAACTGCCCTCATCCTGACACTGCAGAACTGACCTGAGGACAGTCTCAGTTTTCAGATCACACTGAGTGTTCAGCTTGAACCGCTGTGTGTTCAGTACTGAGATCTGAGGAGGTGTGTGTTTGTTCCTGTCTGCAGAGCAGCACACACAGCAGTGGGTCTATTGCCACTCTCAAACTCAGCAGACATTCACTCATTATAAACAGGGACCAAATAGCACTATTTATAATAAACGAGGGCCGGAACTCTGCCACAAAGTACAGACAAATGGGAGTCAAATATAGGATCATTGAAATTGTGTTAAAAACTAACAGTGTCCAGTCTTGCTTCTTGGTTTTGTTAGAGCCGTGTTTTTTCAGGGGTCGATTTCTACAGGCGATTGTCCATGAGGTGACTGTCACAGAAAACATAGGAAACACAATCAAAATGAGAAAGATATTTCCCCTAAAATATTCACACAGGAAAAAATAAATGAATGCAATGATGGAGAGTGTAATGGAGCAGGGAGGAAAGAAAACATGAGCAGAGCAGTGTGGATGCCTCAGAGTCAGAACATTCTCCAACGCCATCATCTGCTGCAGGAAAACACCACAGTGTCTTAACACAGACCATAATAATACCAGCACCCTGCAGGTCTGGGTTGTGTACAAACAAAATATGTCTTTAATCAGTTTTGTCGCTATGTATGGATTTAAAAGTAGCTCCAGGAGAACAGTGAGTAAGAGGAGAAGGATGGAGACTGAAACTCTTCCCCTGCGTTTATGAACACGGTACAGAACAGTAAGAGCCCAGAACAGAACCCGGAAACCCACACACTCAGAAAAGATGAGGAAGATGCTCCATCTGGTGAAGTAGTTGTGCAGGTAAGGAAAATAATAATAATAATAATAATAATCTGTGAAAACGGATCTTTTCATGGTGTGGTCACTCTGTTGTGTGTTGTTTGAGAGATCCTAGAATATAAACAAAATGTCAGTTCCATTATTGTCGCAGATATAGTGAATTTCTAAAGCAAAATGTTTCAGGGTTTCATCACTTACAGAATCTTCACAGCAACAGCAGAGACACAAACTGCAGCCACAGTGAATACAAACCACCAGCTGAATGCACTGAGAGAAGGAGGATGGAACAGTCAAACCATATGAAATGAACACTTAACAAACGGACTCAGTTACTTTCTACAGACACTGAGTCTAAAGGGGATTGGAGATGAATTAGAGATAGGAACATACTTTGTGCTCTTACCTGAGCGTGAGATGTTGGCTCTGCTGTGCTGAAAGAGCAAATGAGGTGATGATTTAAAGCTGAAAGACCACCTCTCTTTCCTTCCTCTGTAGTGTAAACGAGGTAATTCCCTAGGGCTGGACAATAATTTAATATCAATATATATCACAATATGAAATGTTTCAACAACCAGGATATGAATATGAGACACATATTCAATATTTCAGTACACATTATTTACAGCATCTGTCACTGAGTAACGTTCATTACAGGGTGCTATCGTCAGTTGAATGCACTCAATTTTGGTTAGTTTAAAGTTAGTTTAAAAACATTAGTATTGATGAAGCCAGGAGGTTGTTGTTTGATGTTGATGTCATGTTGCTTTCAGTCTTTGGCCATTTTTTGTGATTTTTTTATTTTCATATTGATATTTGAATTATATCCTATTGAGCAAAATTAAGTAATAAACTGTGATATAACTTTTATTCATATCGTCCAGCTCAGTGTTGCCCTGTTAAACCCTGTTACATAAAATGTATTTATGTTTGTCTCAGCATTTGTTATTTTTTTCAGCATTGTTTATTTGTTATAATAGATAGTGTTAATTATTACATTGTGTGGAAATATTGCAAAGAAAATGTACTTCATGAATCACAAATCCAAGGCCTGTGTTTCATGCTGAACTTAGTTGAGCGTTCAGAGCGGTTTGTGCCTGACATTAGCACATGGCATTATCTTCTGACCAAGATGTTAAACCTACATATTAAAGGAGCAATTTGTATTATATTTACCGCACATAATCCTAAAATAACCAGGCAGTGTGATCAGAGATTGAGGAAAGCCCTGGCGTCAACTTAATCCTGCAGTTAGTGTATTCCTTTTGAAGAAATTTCTGTTCTGGAGCAGAACTCTGGTGGTGTTTCAGCCTGTGCTCTGGCCAGGTATGAAAAAGAAATAGAAACATACACAGTGTGGAGCAGCCATGGAAGAGACCGAGTGAATGGAGATAATGTTAGATTCTACCGGACATGAAAATCCTCTGTGTTCTTTTAAATTTCTCCAAGGCCAGCAAACGAGAGTAAAGGCTGGCAGTGTACAGGACGACAGGATGGACAAAGAGTCACCTCACTTTCCTTCTGAACAGGCAACAGCAAATCATTTCCCAAAATCTGTAAAAATACAGATGTGTATGTGAGGATAAAAGGTATAAACACAATTGTTTTATGTGTTTTAAACAAAGAAAGTGAGGAATAAGGGTTGCATAAGGCAAAAGCCTTGCATAATCACGTATTAAAGCTGGAACTGAAAATTCAAATATGAAGCTGGTGAATAACCCCAATATTAGTCTCGAAAACTGATCGATTTAAGATGAGACTAAATGTATGAATTTGAAAGTGAACTCAAACAGCAACGATAATTCAGTGTTACCCCCCTATGGAGCAGGAATAGAGCAATATCCTCATCTCAGTTGGTGCCTTTGAGGGTTTGGAGTCTCTCCGTTGTCTAAAAACCTCCAGATGGCGTTTCTCTGCCGTGAGCAGAGAGAGTGAAAGCCTAGCACTGGACTCAGACACTGTTTTTTTTTTACCCATTTACAGACTCTGGGGCTTCGTAAACACGTTAGAGCAGTTTCCAGAGCAAACCGACTGCAGAGCAGCACATGGAGAGGAGGAAACCTCTGAATTTTATAAAAAAGTGTTTTGTTAATGTCGCCGGAAGGTCAATGAAGCTGGTAAACACAGGGGAAATGGCATTGTCCTTGTTCACTCTGGGTCTGTAGGACCTCCCTTTGTCTTTCTTCATCACAAACACAGTGCTACTCAAAGCTAATAAAGAAGATCTGGACATCTTGAACTGTCCAGTGACATTGTTGTTCTGCTAAGATGAAATATGTCCCCTGTTAAGGGCATGGTAAATATCACATATTTTTTAGAAATACTGTAACTTATATTAAGAGATACACTTCACTTTGTGACTCTTTGTGAATTGTTCTTTCTTGACCTTCCTTTAATTCTGTGCTTAGTTGCCCACAACCTGGCTTTGGTGGCACTGGGTTTAAGGAGCTCCTGAAACACTTTCTGAATTTAAGGAGCGTAAACTCACTGTCAAACAACACAGGGCAATGAAGTCTTGAATATATTCACAACAATCTTTTTGTCTTTTTTTTAGCCTACATTAAGCTTGTACGTCTAAAACAACTAATCTAATTTCACAGCACAGCAGCATTTGGCAAATACTTTTAGCAGTTTATTCTGTGTGAGATTTTCATTTACATTCATGTTTATTTTTACTGCAATTGGCGCATGCTCATCCAGAGTGACTTACAATTCAAGTCATTTTACAGAGGCAGGGCACCACATTGATACAAGGCAGCAGTGTTATCTAAAGTCCACACTAATTAACTCCTATTTTACAGTTAATTTCAGGTTTTCTGTGAGAATCGTGTTTTAAACTGAGAGTCTTGTCTTTTCTGGGTCAGTGCTCCTCCTTAAGGCAGCACTGATACTTCCTGTAATTGCTAATTTCACTCTTTTACCATCGCAGCAGCAACAGGTCTGTGTAAGGTAAGAACTCAGGACACATTGTATTACTGATGTTCAGCGTTGCTAGGGCAGATAACATCCTAATAACAACCACCGAATATTGACATGTAGAAATATATGGCTCTAGTATTAGCCGACGCCCAGTGAGTTCCATAATGATTTAAATCACATTCTATTCATTCTCTCTCGAAGTTGTGGGCAGGTGTTGGCAATGATGGCATTTGTTTTAAAAGCATTAACAGCGTTGAACCAACAGTTTTGGAAAATGTTCTGAGGTTTAGAAGCATTTGACACGTTTCTGTGCTGCCCTCTAGTGTCCAGTTTAATTTCCTACAACGACTGCTTTTCTGATTGTGTTTGTTTCCATTGAAGCTTATTCACACAACAACACAAATGTATCAGTGTAAACTTTTAAACAAAAACATTCCATTTACTACTTTTTCCATCTTTAATTACCCATGGGCTAAAAAATAATGGACAAATAGCCAGTAATCAGTTACAACAATTATAATATTATATACATTATAAATTAATAATAATAATAATAATAATATCTGCCTGTTAAAAGTGGTTTGTGAGTGTAAAAATCATTATGGTTTGTGGGACATATCATTTACATTTTTATTTTAGTTGTCTGCATAAAAGCTCCCATAATACACCTGGGTTTAATTTTATTTTTGAGGATTCCATGATAAACCTTTACTTAATGAAACAATCGCTGGAATGTTTTTTGTTCAATACACACCCTCTTTAACTCTTGAGGAAGCCCTCAACTTGGGGGTTGTTTTAAAAAAAAATTTACCAAATAAATGCACATCAACGGGTTCAGACAAAAAATGTAGATTAATATATAATTAAAATGGATCTAAAAAGTAATGAGTAAATAAATATTTGATATTTGAAATATGACACACGAGGACAAATATGTATTTAGGATCTCGAGGTTTTTTTTTTCTGTTCCAGCTGCAGTTTTAACGTAACATGCATTGATTTACGTGAATTTCTTGTTAAATACTTGTATACCCAGTTCTAGGGAAGTGAACTCAGGAGGGGAGGGAATTATTTGGAACACACCCTCATACGGTTTTTACCAAATAATGCCTTGGATTATGAAAATCCACTTTCCATGAAAGTACATTTTAGCAGTGCACTGAAAATGGTCTGTGGCTGCTGAAATGGATTTCATATTCGTAAATGTTGTTGTCATGCCACCAGTTCTCACGTATCCATCTGTATTGTTCGTTTCAAATTAAAAGCCGTTAGCAGAGGTTTATAATAGCGACTTCCTGATATTTAATAAAACTGTAAAGCAGCGGCCACCGCAGCGAATATAGTATATGTATATGTATATATATATATATATATATATAAGTATATGTATATAAACTGATTCAAGTTTACGAGTTCATATGAACGTACATTTGCTCCGGCGTCAATCAAATGTATCAGTTTTCTTTGGAGGGTTAGCCTCGCAAGGATTAGCATTTGTGCTAACACTAGCTGCTAGGATTTGTTAAAAAGACACAGGTGCTGTATTCGCTTTAATATAATTTTGTATTTAATATTAATTTTAAAATGTGCATTATTTTTCAATGAGCACATCATTGTCATTATTCTGTAAAATCACTATTTTCAATAGTGGAACACAAAAATAGTGCACTATATAGTGAATAGGACACACATTCGGACGCAGTGGTAGTGTAGGAAATCATTCATTACTCTCCTGAATTCAGTTCCCACAAATGCATTTTATAGTAAGTAATAAAGTAATAAAGGGGAAATGAATAGGGAGCCATTTGGAACACTGTCATTTTCTCTGCGCGCACACTGCCCTCCTGTGGAACATCAACGCAACTGCTCGAAATGGTGTTCTTATTTGAAACACAGGCTATCTCTCTAAATACGTTTGCTAGTACATAAGATAATTAACAAAATTGTATAAGTCAACACAGCTTTTGGGTTTTCAATTTTATCAAGATATTAATATGTAGATTAAGATTTGTTCTTTCACTGAAATCATTATCAATATATATATTCTATATATATATATATATATCACTATTTTGGGGTTCCGCCATTTTGTAGTGTCTGTAAACATTGTGGACAATTTTCAGTGCATACTCACAAGGGCTTATCATCAGCCTACACAGCCTACACAGCCTAGTTCACTCCCATAATTATTTAATTCATTTTCTATACAATTTCAAATCTGTGGGCAGCTGTGGGTAGTGATGGCATTACGAACTTTTTAAAGCAATAACGCAGTTGAACCAAATGTTTTGAAAAAGATTCCGTGTTTGAAGCATTTGAAACCTGTCTCTGTGCTGCCCTCTAGTGTCTAGTTTAATTTCCTACAACGACTGCCTTTCTGCTTCTCATTGTTTCTTTACGAATCTTATTCACACAAATAAACACTTATTATAAATGCACCAGTTTGAACAAAAATATCTGGCGATTCTCAATCTCAATAATTAACAAATACCCAATAATGATAGACAATAAAGTAAATAAATTTCCTATTAAATGTCAGAGGAAGAGAGAGAGAGAGAGAGAGAGAGAGAGAACGGCACAGTTACGGACACAGCTTCTGTCTCAGTCTCATTAGCAATGGAGTCAGATAAATGAGAAAGTGTATTTTGTGACATAGTTGCATATGTTTGTAATATTTTGCGACAGTATATTTATTTATTTAATTATATTGATATTATTTATTTATTTATTGGTGGGAAATTAACATGTACATATTTGCATCAGCACTTTCCATGTATTATGCAATCGTACCAAGGACTAAATCACATAATTTCCTTATATGTGGAAAATTACACTACTTAGGGTTAACTAACGGCTCCTGTGTTGTTAGTGGAGCTAAGAGTATGAACAGTGAATGGAACAAGGAGAGATCATTTTAAATAATTTACTGTAGCAGCTAAAATTCAAATTGAATATTTCACTTGTCTTTTTTGTTTTTTAAACTGTTTAGTGCTTATTATTAAGTGAGTGAGATTATGTGGAGACAAACAAACACAGCTGCGCTGAAATGGAACCATTTTAATTAGAATGCTGAGTTATGAGAACAAAAATAGTAAAAATATCTTCAGACACAAATATGATCTTAATGTAATATTTATAATATAATATTATATATTACTATAAAAAATATATTAACTAATACTTCTTCTCAAAATGGGTCAAACAACCCCACTGAACATCTCAACACACTTGGAGGAGAACACTAATGGCAGAAATCTGTAATACCAGACAGATGCACAGACCAGCACTGTGGGGTAGATGGAGGGCTATCATACCCACACAGAAAGCAAGGACAATTCTGTTCTCATGAACCTCTTTCACATAAGAACTCTGGAGAAACGCTGGAGGATCAGGTTTGGAGACATCCCAGAGTCATCTGTTCACACATGTAGCGCAAGCGGGAGACTTTTTGTGTCAGAATTGAGCTGCATGCTTTAGGCGTGGGGCGGCACCAGTACAGCGCATGCAGGAGAAGCTCATGCACTGACTCAGACTTTACCTAGAGTTTTTACTAGGGTGCTAGCAGGATAAAGTCCAGGAAGAATGTTGAAGATGTTTGTGTTCACACATAGAGCTCCTCCTGGTAAACTCCAGAACATCACTGGGTTACTGTGCATGTGTGGAAGGGGCTTTGGAGTCTGGCTTCTGACTTCCTCATCATCATCAGGAATTGAACCAATTGAACCAACTGGAAAAAGGGCCAAAACATGAACTAGGTGTTTAACACAGAATTTAATTACTTACAGAGGTATTGAACCAGCCGCAGAGATGTAAACTGCCTCAGCGTGGAGTGTGCCAACTGAAAAGAACAAACCCATTGCTCCATTATAATAATCTCGCAGGTTAACATATATTCTAGTACTGTTAATGGTGTAGTGGAGATTGAAAAATGTTCTTTTGGACCGTTCTCAAAGTAATTAAAATTTAGAAAATATCAAAAAGGTCCAAAATACACCCTCCCTCTTCAGGGAGGTGTGTTCATTCCGGAAGAGTCGCAGACACCAGTCGAGTGAAGTTCAAAGCAAATCAAAGTATTTATTTAACAATACTGGATCCAGGAGAACTATACATCGAGAACAGTTTAATACCCCTCCCAAGTAAAGCTCTGACCTCTCAAGATCTGACTCCGACAGTTATACCCCATATGACGTAAACCCTGCCGGTGAGGTGTTTTCTGGCTGATTAGCATATATTAATATGCATAATTTCACGTGTTAGTACTTAGCTCTTCACGTGCAAGATTCAGGTGCATCCATTGACCCCGAAGACATTCGTAATCGGCCAGGCTGACAATGGGCCTCTCTTCCCAACACTCCTCTCCACAGAGACCAAAATTTAGGGAGTCATAAATGCACTTCAAGGTCAACAACATGCCCCTACACTTCAGCCCTCCTGGGCCAACACTATGATTGATGTCAGTGTGCTAAAAGCCTGGAGTGCACATCTGTTCAAGGTTAGACGTTAAGAATTAAGAATGTGTAAATATCATGTGAGTTATCATGCCATAGAGTTAGTCGTGCAGGATCAAAAAATGTTTAACTACATGTGTAAGTAATATATAATGTAAATGCTGGTTAGTCATTCATATAAATGCATATAAGGTACAAGATTTCACACAATGAGTATGTAGTTATAAATGCTACTTTAACTAATCATCATTTAAGGATATTTGTCCACAAACACAAAGTAATAAAATTGTTTCCCACGACAAGATTAACAGATTATTAATTTTAATGAAAAATATTATACTTTTTGGGGACTTAATATGCTAAAGTTATCTTGTTATGCTGAAGGACCTCTCTTAGTTCAGAGACATCTCCAGAGGCACCAGATGGAATTTCAGATAACAGAGTGCAGGTTCATAAACCTCTCCAAGGACCCTTCTTTTATGACCCCAGGACCCCCCTGGGTCAAGAAAAGAATCTTTGCAAAATGCAGAGAGACACACAGACCCACCTTTATTCCATGGCCTCTTACACCTTTTTAAAGGCTGTTAACTCTAAAAGACTCAAACATCCCAAAGTTCTTACATGGAAAACAAGTTGTATATGGGCACAACTGTTTGAAATTAATTCCATTTAGACAAACAAACCAGATGGAACTAATTTATATTGGTTTAAAGTCATTTTTGTTTTATATATGAATTTATGTAGAACCTAGGTAGCCACATAATATGTGTGTAGTTGGTTAAAAATTATGTAGAACACGGTTGTCTTAATGATATTACTTTGTGTTAACATCTAATCTTTTATATTGCAAAAGTATGATTCAAAATCTTGGAGATAGTCTTCAAGGCTTTGCCTTGTCCAGGGTCATAAATTCTATGTGATGCCACTACCAAGGTACAGGAAACAGCCAATTAGGCCAGTCACACACTACACTTAGATGCTCTCTCTCTTTTAACACTCCTCTGAGACACACTCTTCGAGAATTTTGGAGAGGAAGACATTTTTTTGAAGAACGTCTCTCTCCTGCTTCCAGCAGATAATGCTTCTCAGATAGGGTAGTCAGAGAGCTCTCCTGCTCTGCAGACATCTCTACAGGCGCAGGCTCTCTCATGGGTCTCTTCAACAGTCTTGGGCCCCTCGTGGTCCAGAGAGAACCGGTTTTTCAATATTAATGTTGTCCAGAAAGAAACTATAGATTAAGAAAAGCTATAGTGTAACCCTAGCGACATTTCAACGCCACACCCAGAGCATGGAAACCTTAGACCTCTGACCCTAAAAAGGACGACAACTCCTCCAGACCAACAACAACAAAAGAAGGCCGCACACACCATCAGAATGACCTTCTGAGATGAGGCCCCAGGAGAGACCTGCATGGGCGTGTCTCTCTTTCACAAGGCGGCAGATCAACGATGATGAATTCACACAGAGACCTTCAGAATGCCACCAGCTCCGACGGCTGTGTCTGAAAGCCTCGGGAGAAAAGGAATGCCCGTGACTACAACCTACAAGGCCCGCGTCTGCAATTCTCCAGGAAGTCGTGCTGGAAAGCACCGTCAGCGACCTGCTCCCTGTCCATCTCTGGATACGTAAGGTCACATGGTCTCATGTCTCTCATGGCTCATGGGTTGGTACTAAAAGTTTTCTGGGATAACCTATAGCCTTTCTAGAATCTAGGGTAGTTATCATAGAGAAATTCCCTCATATATTAATCTCCCTGTTCCCTCATGTATCCCTGTAATCCATTTCATTATATGAATGTCTAATCAATATTTATTATTCTATTTTACAATTAATAAACCAATTGTGTCATAAAGCCAATCCTTGTTTATTTGTTTGTGTGTATACCTTTCTTGTATGGAATTATAATTTCTAGTTCAGATTCAATTTCAGAGTCAAGAACCCACGACGGGTCAATGAGCATAATTCATTAGTAATAGTTAATTCTAGCTAATTCTGCTGTATAATATGTGAAGATGGCCTTCTTGTCTAAGCTGAAATTAAGACAGGTAAAGACACTACATATTATTTAATGGCTCTCAAACATGTAGATTATCAGAATGAATTAAATAATTATTTATTAATAAAATAATAATTAATTATCATTGACTCCGAGGGCGTCACGGTGGCGCAGCAGGTAGTATCGCAGTCACACAGCTCCAGGAGGAGTGAGGAGTTGGTGTGTTCTTCCCGTGTCCGCGTGGGTTTCCTCCGGGTGCTCCGGTTTCCTCCGGGCGCTCCGGTTTCCTCCCACGGTCCAAAAACACACGTTGGTAGGTGGATTGGTGACTCCAAAGTGTTCGTAGGTGTGAGTGTGTGAGTGAATGTGTGAGTGTGTGTTGCCCTGTGAAGGACTGGCGCCCCCTCCAGGGTGTATCCCCGCCTTGCGCCCAATGATTCCAAGTAGGCTCTGGACCCACCGCGACTCTGAATTGGATAAGCGGTTACAGATTGAATGAATGAATGAATATCATTGACTCCGCTATGTAGTGTTTATCCCACCGCAACATGTGCATAACTATTTCCGCTACACTGTTATTAATTATTTGTAAATAAAGGAGGCCAGTCATATGTTCGTAACATGTTTATTCACATTCAAAATTCATCCATCACTTTTCTAGCTGTAAACATTAAAGTGAAAGGAGTTGCTTGCAAAGTTTGACCTTTTTCAAATCAGAATTCCTCGGTTTGTGAAAATAAATGTGCACATCCTCCACAGAGAACAAACCTGATTCTGGGCTCTTACCTACACCTCAGCTGCTGTCTGTTATTCTGAAAGAGCTAATGTACTAAAAAAGGGATATTGTTTTTCATAATATACTGTAAGAAATCTGAGTCAGTCTTGTCACCGTGTTAATCCTCTTTGACGACGAACTAGGCACCACTAAGCAATACTGAGTATCTGGCGCCACCTAGTGATCACTCTGTGCATGTCTACTGTCCAAACTTATACCACACCTACATCAGTCACTGCTGCTGTTCTCCACGTTTTAAACCTCTGTTCAGTTTGTTTTATGGCCATGGTCTCAGACACTGCTTTAGACTCACGGCACTGTCTGCAACATTTATACACATTTATATCTACTCCTGTAGCTTTAAATTCTATAATATGTTCTTATAGTAGTTATGTTAAGCCAAGTTCAATCCATGTCTCTGCACGTGCAAATGTACCTCTGTGACACAAGGTTCATACTGAAACTGTACAATTTTATTTACTGTCCACAATTTGTCTGGGCACCACTCAGTTTTCTAAATGAAAATAAAGATGTACAAAGTGAAAAGCCTCCTTGTTTGCACAGATTAATTTTTCTACTTCTGACTGTTCAAAGAGAACAGTCAACCTGGAGATAAACAGCTCTCTCTCACACAAACACGCACACACACAGACACAAGCTGGAAATACAAAACACTAAAAATCACATTTTTAAAATAAAAAAGGTTTGTGTCATAAATTTTCTGAAAGAAAATATATTTTATTTGTTAATGTTAATCATCAGGATGATTCAGTAACAGGAGGACGGTGGATGATACACTGTATGGCTGATATGGGAAATTTAGGATGTGAGAGAAAGAAAAGGGGGCAGTAAAAAGGTATCACTAGACAAACATTACTTACATCAGCTGTCATGCTGTGAACTCAAACCCCAGACGAATAAAAACTGTATCAAACGGCAGAAAGGATGAGGGAAGACAAAGACAGCACTAAGCCTGACCTCGCAGATCTTTACATTTTCACCTGAAAATTACTTCAAAATATCCCCCAAAAACCCTGCTTGTTACTTTCTGTGAAAGCACTTCTCACCTGCAGGTGTTTTATGGCACCTCTGTGACAGCGGTTTTAAAAATAAATAAATAATAACAGTAATAAATATATTTATATATAAAACTTTATTTAAACAGTACATACAATTTGTCGAGAAGTATGAATACATTTAAACATAACACAATAAATTCTGCATATTTCTAATTACTTAATGTTTAGTTGATCACAGGTTATATTAATATATACTGAAACTTTTATGTTCTAGTAGACTTTTATTATGTTTTATATTCAGTAAATACTGTGACTGCAAGACTTTGAACAATTCTGAAGGATTTTTCTTTTGTATTCTCTCTCTGTGATAATCAGAATTTAAATGAATTCACTAAAAATAAACGTCACCCCACCACCCCCCAAAACATAAACTTTTCAAATAAAAACAAAAAACACACAAATATAAGTGCTCTCTGAATAAAACCTGTAAATACTACAACTGAGGCACCACTGGGGACCACACAAAGACCATAGGACCAGGCTGCTCAAACTTTCACATAAGACAGTACAGATTACGATGTGAAATAACTGGTGTTACACTGAGAGCCTATTGCTGCCAAGCAGTGTGTAATAAAATAACCTAACGACATCAGGGTGGGCCACTTCAGCAGGGAGACCCCCCACAGTCACAACAACGGCAAAGTCCTTATTAAATATTCAACACATACCTGCATTATCAAAGCAACATCTCAGTTTGTTTCATACTGAAGCCCTGGTAAACTTTCTGATACATTGGCTTGGTGACTCAGGTGGTCAGCACAAAGTTGTACATCTGTCCTCCGCTGTGTGACTGATCTGGAGGAGAGTTACACTGAGTGTTCAGCTTGAACCGCTGTGTGTTCAGTACTGAGATCTGAGGAGGTGTGTGTTTGTTCTCGTTTGCAGACCAGCACACACAGCAGTGGGTCTATGACCACCCTAAAAACCATCAGATAAATACTTATCCTATGGTTAAAGGAAAACCTGATACCTGGATGATATACAAAACATAAGTCTATAAGAAAAATCAAATATGAGATCATTGTGACTGTAGCTAAAGCTATCACACTCCAGTCTAGCTTCTTGCTTTTATTAACACTGTGTTTATTAATGGGTGGAGGTCTACAGATGACTATCCATGAGGTGAGTGTCACAGCTAACAGAGATATCACACTCAAGAGTAGAAGCCATCTGATATCAAAAAAATCACACAGGAAAAAAAAAATGAACGCAATGAAGGAGAGTATAATGGAGCAGGGAGAAACAAAAATGCTAGCAGAGCAAAGTGGATGTCTCAGAGTCAGAGAACTCTCCAACACCATCATCTGCTGCAGGTGAACACCACAATATATTGACCCTGACCATAAAGAAAACAAAATCTTAAATGTCATGGTTTGGTTGTAGCGGTCTCGTGGCACTTGTGTTATTACATAGGGAAGCAGAAGGAGCTCCAACAGATCACTGAGGATGAGGAGAATGATAAAATCAGAGATTCTGTCCTTGCGTTTATGATGAGCGTAGAGAACATTAAGAGCCCAAACCATAGCCACTACACCCGCACACTGAACATAGATTAATCCACTGATCTTTTGGAGGATGTCTGACAAGTCTTCGTCTTCAGCTTCAGGATTGAGGTGGATATATGAAGATAGGAGATGTTCCATGGTGAGATCACTCAGCAGCGCTTTGTTTTCTACGAGTGAGAACAGAGTGTGAGTTTCGTTTGTAGGAAACACATTCTAGTGTAAAATTCACCAGGTGTTAATCACTTACTGAAACTTTACACCAGCTGGTGTCCAGAAACAGCTAGAAAAGGAAAAATAAAACAATAACAATTCTGAAAATATAATTTATAGAGAATATACCCAATATACAGATGTACACCGATCAGCCATAACATTATAACCACCTCTTTGTTTCTACACTCACGGTCCACTCTCAGCTCCACTGACCACACAGGAGCACTTCCATCTATTGCTCTGCACATACTGCCCTACCACCCTGTGCTTCAATGGACAGGAATCCCTCAGGAACCCACAGAGCCGTGTTGCTGTTCTGGTGCGAGTGTATCAGACACAGCAGCACACTATACACACACTAATACACCACCACCACGTCAGTGTCACTGCAGCGCTGAGAATGATCCACCACCACATCACACCTGCTCTGTGGGGGTCCTGAGCGCTGAAGAACAGGGGGGAAGGGGGGTGACCAAGTATGCAGAGCAACAGATGATCGAAAATCTGTGAGTGTAGAACTGTAGAGGATCTATATTTCTTTATAATTATTTTAGTAAATCAGAATATTAATATTGTCAGCTTCTTTGTCAACAGGGAAATATTCGGTGGTTGTTATTAGGATGTTATCTGCCCTAGCAACGCTGAACATCAGTAATACAATGTGTCCTGAGTTCTTACCTTACACAGACCTGTTGCTGCTGCAATGGTAAAAGAGTGAAATTAGCAATTACAGGAAGTATCAGTGCTGCCTTAAGGAGGAGCACTGACCCAGAAATGACAAGACTCTCAGTTTAAAACACGATTCTCACAGAAAACCTGAAATTAACTGTAAAATAGGAGTTAATTAGTGTGGACTTTAGATAACACTGCTGCCTTGTATCAGTGTGTTGCCCTACCTCTGTAAAATAACTTGAATTGTAAGTCACTCTGGATGAGCATGTGCCAAATGCAGTAAAAATAAACATGAAAATAATGAAAATCTCACACAGAATAAACAGCTAAAAGTATTTGCCAGATGCTGCTGTGCTGTGAAATTAGATTAGTTGTTTTAGACGTACAAGCTTAATGTAGGCTAAAAAAGGACAAAAAGGTTGTTGTGAATATACTGAAGACTTCATTGCCCTGTGTTGCTTGACAGTGAGTTTACGCTCCTTAAATTCAGAAAGTGTTTCAGGAGCTCCTTAAACCCAGTGCCAGGTTGTGGGCAAAATATATGATATTTACCATGCCATTTACAGGGGACATATTTCATCTTGGCAGAACACTGTCACTGGATAGTTCAAGATGTCCAGATCTTCTTTATTAGCTTTGAGTAGCACTGTGTTTGTGATGAGGGGGACACCCTACAGACCCAGAGTGAACAAGGACAATGCCATTTCCCCTGTGTTTACCAGCTTCATTGACCTTCCGGCGACATTAACATTTGTATTCAAAAAACACTTTTTATAAAATTCAGAGGTTTCCTCCTCTCCATGTGCTGCTCTGCAGTCGGTTTGCTCTGGAAACCGCTCTAATGTGTTTACGAAGCCCCAGTGTCTGTAAATGGGTAAAAAAACAAAGTGTCTGGGTCCGGTGCTAGGCTTTCTCTCTCTCTGCTCACGGCAGAGAAACGCCATCTGGAGGTTTTTAAACAACGGAGAGACTCCAAACGCTGAAAAGCACCAACCGAGATGAGGATGTTCCTCTATTCCTGCTCCATAGGGGGGTAACACTGACTTATAATTGCTGTTTGAGATCACTTAAGGTGGAAATGTCTCCAAACTCAGGAGACGGCTAACTGCATTAGCGACAGTGCTACAAAACTAAACAGCTCGAGTTACACATGAGTTTCTGTGGTAATTCAAAATGTGAATTAAAACATACAAGTTAGCCAAGTTAGCCATGTAAGTTGCAAACACATACAAACAACAGACAGAACTGTGTTTCCCCGCCATCATAGACGTCCCCTTTAAATGTCTTGTTTGCCATTTTCAAATTCATACATTTAGTTCTATCATAAATCGATAAGTTTTCGAGGCTAATATTGGGGTTTTTCACCAGCTTCGTATTTGAATTTTCAATTCCAACTTTAATACGTGATTATGCAAGGCTTTTGAACACTTATTCCTCACTTTCTTTGTTTAAAACACATAAAACATAGTGTTTACATCTTTTATCCTCACATACACGTCTGTATGTTTACAGATTTTGGAAAAATGATTTGCTGTTGCCTGTTCAGAAGGAAAGTGAGGTGACTCTTTGTCCATCCTGTCGTCCTGTACACTGACAGCCTTTACTCTCGTTCGCTGGTCTTGGAGAATTTTAAAAGAACACAGAGGACTTTCATGTCCGGTAGAATCTAACATTATCTCTGTTCACTCTGTCTCTTCCATGGCTGCCCCACACTGTGTATGTTTCTATTTCTTTTTCATACCTGGCCAAAGCACAGGCTGAAATACCACCAGAGTTCTGCTCCGGAACAGACACTTCTCCAAAAGTAATACACAAACTGCAGGATCAAGTTGATGCCAGGGCTTTCCTCAATCTCTAATCACACAGCCTTGTAATTTTTGGACTAGGTGCAGGGAATATTTTACAGATTGCTCCTTTAATATGTAGGTTTAATATCTTAGTAAGAAGATAATGCCATGTGCTAATGTCAGGACCAAAGCCGCCCTGAACGCTCAACTAAGTTCAGCATGAAACACAGGCCTCAGATTTGTGATTCATGAAGTACGTTTTCATTTCCACACAATGTAATAATTAACACTATCTATTGTAACAAATTCTGGGAGAAACATAAATACATTCTATGTAACAGGGTTTAACAGGGCAACACTGAGCTGGACGATATGACTAAAGTTTATATCAAAATATATTACTTAATTTCACTCAATAGAATATAATTCCAATATCGATATGAACAATAAAAAATTCACAAAAAAGGCCAAAAACTGAAAGCAACATGACATCACCATCAAACAACAACCTTCTGGCTTCATCAATACTAATGTTTTTAAACTAACTTTAAACTAACTAAAACTGAGTGCATTCAACTGACGATGGCACCCTGTAATGAACATTACTCAGTGACAGATGCTGTAAATAATGTGTACTGAAATATTGAATATGTGTCTCATATTCATATCCTGTTTATTGAAACATTTTATATTGTGATATATATTGATATTAAATTATTGTCCAGCCCTCGGGCATTACCTCATTTACACAACAGAGGAGGGACAGAGAGGTGGTCTTTCAGCTTTAAATCATCACCTCATTTGCTCTTTCAGCACAGCAGAGCCAACATCTCATGCTCAGGTAAGAGCACAAAGTATGTTCCTATCTCTAATTCATTTCCATTCCCCTTTAGACTCAGTATCTGTAGAAAGTAACTGACTCCGTTTGTTAAGTGTTCATTTGATATGGTTTGACTGTTCCATCCTCTTTCTCTCAGTGCGTTCAACAGGTGGTTTGTACTCACTGTGGCTGCAGTTTGTGTCTCTGCTGCTGCTGTGAAGATTCTGTAAGTGATGAAACCCTGAAACATTTTGCTTTAGAAATTCACTATATCTGCGACAATAGTGGAACTGACATTTTGTTTATATCCTAGGATCTCTCAAACAACACACAACAGAGTGATCACACCATGAAAAGATCCCGTTTCACGGATTTTTCTTATTATTATGATTCTTTTCCTGACATGTACAACTACTTCACCAGATGGAGCATCTTCCTCATCTTTTCTGAGTGTGTGGGTTTCCCGGTTCTGTTCTGGGCTCTTTCTGTTCTGTACCGTGTTCATAAACGCAGGGGAAGAGTTTCAGTCTCCATCCTTCTCCTCTTACTCACTGTTCTCCTGGAGCTACTTTTAAATCCATACATAGCAACAAAACTGAATAATGACATATTTTGTTTGTACACAGACCAGACCTGCAGGGTGCTGGTATCATTATGGTCTGCGTTTAGACACTGTGGTGTTTTCCTGCAGCAGATGATGGTGTTGGAGAATGTTCTGACTCTGAGGCATCCACACTGCTCTGCTCATGTTTTCTTTCCTCCCTGCTTCATTACACTCTCCGTCATTGCATTCATTTATTTTGTCCTGTGTGAATATTCTAGGGGAAATATATTTCTCATTTTGATTGTGTTTCCTATGTTTTCTGTGACAGTCACCTCATGGACAATCACCTGTAGAACTCGACCCCTGAAAAAACACGGCTCTAACAAAACCAAGAAGCAAGACTGGACACTGTTAGTTTTTAACACAATTTCAATGATCCTATATTTGACTGACATTTGTCTGTACTTTGTGGAAGGATTTCGGCCCCCAGTTATTATAATGAGTAATATTTGGAGCCTGTGTTTAATGAGTGAATGTCTGCTGAGTTTGAGAGTAGCCATAGACCCACTGCTGTGTGTGCTGGTCTGCAGACAGGAACAAACACACACCTCCTCAGATCTCAGTACTGAACACACAGCGGTTTAAGCTGAACACTCAGTGTGATCTGAAAACTGAGACCGTCCTCAGGTCAGTTCTGCAGTCTCAGGATGAGGGGAGTTTTTCTCAGGTGATTGTACGTGAGATGGCTGTCTCATGAACAATAAGAAGTAGCAGCTGAAGAACCCTACACAAATGAATGTATTTGAATTGCATATGAAACAGTATGTAATTATATATTGATACAGAAATAAACATCATTTTAAAATGATTAATGTTGGAGTATGTATTATCTTATCTGTACACTTCTTTTTACCTAAGTCTAAATACAGAAAGCGCTGTATTATCAGATCAGTTCAGGAACTGAATATGAGATGCTGTTGATCTTGTGTTTAACTCTTGCTCTCATCTGAAGTTGAAATACCATTAGGTAGATCATTTCTTAAAATCTGAAAAACTGTTCTCTCTTTCTTCTGTGTGGTCTGCTGTTATCAATGAAGTCAGTGCAGCAGCTTATTTCCTTTCAGTTGTCTGTAACAACATTAAGATATGCCGCAAACCCTCTCCCTCTCTCACATGCCTATACAGAGTTTAAAAAAAAATGTAAAGCAACGAAATGTGTGGAGCCCAATTCTACACCACAGTCCTGATCCCCCTTCCCCTGGTTTCAGGTGGATTATGTCCTCATGTGATTGGATGAAATGTACGTATTCTAGCTGTCAATCAACAACTCTGCGAGGATCCTCCCAATGATTAGATGCTTAAATACGGGCCTGAGTTTTTACCCATATGAATATACCTGTAATTAAACCCATCAATATTTGTGATAAATATATTAACCATAGTTCAAATAAAATCGAATAGATAAATATGAGTAATTATATAAATACATAATAAATAAATAAATAAATAAATATGAGTAATAAGACAAGATCAATGCATTTGAAACGTAACTGTGTATGTGTAACAATTTATCCTGTTAATGCTTGCACAAGTTTTTGAATAGCTAATTAAAGAAAAATATATACATATACACAATATATTTCTGCAATTACAAAGTGTAAAAACTGTATTTTCAGATCAGATCAGGAACTGAAATACAATGCTGTTGATCACTCTCTTCTCATCTTCCATGTGGTTTTCTGTTATTAGTGAGGTCAGTGAAGAAGCTATATTCCGTTCAGTGGTCTGTAACAACATGAAAAGATTACTCACTTTCTCACGGTCTCTCTCTCACACATAGAAACTATTCAGACCCCTTGTAGCACACACTGTGTTAGTGATTTGATTTATACCTCTCAGTCTACATGTAATCACCTGTAACTATGACTTAAATACATGTTTTAGAGACTTTCAAAAACAAATAAAAATTAAAAACTGACAGCTCCAATTCACAAAGGCATTCAGAGCTGTGGCACTGCAAATTGTACCCTGTTTGCTTTACTTTTCATGAAGACCACACAGAATCTCCACCTGCAGAACTCAGATAAGAACTCCACTTTGCGCTTGGGCGTGTTTCATAAAGTACAGACGCCTGTCTCACTGAACGGATATATTTCTTTAAGCTAGCAAAAGCAAGACGTTTACAATTGTAATTAAAATACTGATGTTTCCTAACCATTTGCTGCTCTCAGGTCTCTTTGCATGCTCAAAACCGCTCTAACGTGTTCACGAAGCCCCAGTGTCTGTAAATGGGTAAAAAAAACAATGTCTGGGTCCGGTGCTAGGCTTTCTCTCTCTCTGCTCACGGCAGAGAAATGTCATCTGGAGGTTTTTAGACAACGGGGAGACTCCAAACGCTGAAAAGCACCAACTGAGATGAGGATGTTGCTCTATTCCTGCTCCATAGGGGGATAACACTGACTTATATTTGCTCTTTCTGCTGGAAAGTGGAAATATCTCCAAATTTGTGAGAGAAAAATATAACAAAATTACTACAAAACTAAACAATTCAAGTTACAAATGTGGTAATTCAAAAAGTGAATAAAATCTTTTTTTCCCTCTCAAACACACCATTACACCTTAAAAGACGCAGAGCTTCTGAATGTGAACAAATCTGAGAGAACTGCAGTTCCCCACAATCATAGACATTCCCTTCAAATTCAAGCAGAGTATCATCTAATCCTGAGGTTTCTGTCATGACAATGCATCACTGTTAACGTAGCTACCAAAAATGTTTTTTCTGTTGTTCAACTTCTATCTCCCTCCTCCTTGGATCACCTTAATGTGGTGGAGGGGTTAGCGTGCCTGCGTGAGCCTAGGAGCTATGTTGTCAGGGGCAATAGCCCCTGGTAGGGTCTCCCAAGGCAAATTGGTCCTAGGTGATGGGCCAGACAAAGAGTGATCCATAAAGACAAGGATAAAGTTAAGAACATGGACACAGCCTCCCTTGCCCGGAGTAGGGTTACCGGGGCCTCACCCTGGAGCCAGGCCTGAGGGCCTCCTTGGCGAGCGCCCGGTGGCCGGACTTTCACCCATGGGGTCCGGCCGGGCTTAGCCCGAAGAAGTTACATGGGTCCACTCTCCCATGGGCCCACCACCTGTGGGACAGGTAGTAATCAAGGTCTGGTGCATTGTGGATCGTGTGGCGGCTGGGGTCGGGGGCCCTGGCGTTCTGATCCTCGATTACTGAAACTGGCTTTTGGAACATGGAACGTAACCTCTCCGGGGGGAAAAGAGCCTGAGCTGGTGCGCGAGGTTGAGAGGTACTGGCTAGATATAGTTGGGCTTACCTCAACACACAGTATGGGCTCTGGAACCAATCTCCTTGAGAGGGGCTGGATGCTCTTTGACTCTGGAGTTGCTCAGGGTAAGAGGCTTAAGGCAGGTGTGGGCTTATTCAAAGCCCCCCGGCTTAGCGCCTGTACATTGGGGTTTACCCCAGTTGACGAGTGGGTAATTTCCCTGCACCTTCGAGTTGGGGAAAGGGCTCTGACTGTTGTTTGTGCTTATGCACCGAACAGCAGTTCAGAGTACCATGCCTTCTTGGGGACCCTAGAGGGGGTGCTGGAGAACACTCATTCTGGGGACTCCATTGTTCTGCTGGGGGACTTCAACGCTCATGTGGGTAATGACAGTGAGACCTGGAGGGGCGTGATTGGGAGGAACGGCCCCGCTGATCTGAACCCGAGTGGTGTTCAGTTATTGGATTTCTGTGCCCATCACAGTTTGTCCATTATGAACACCATGTTCAAGCATAAGGGTGTCCACAACTACACCTGGCATCAGGATACCCTAGGCCGCGTTTTGATGATCTACTTAATAGTCATATCATCGGACCTGCGGCCCTATGCTCTGGACACTCGGGTGAAGAATAGGTGCTGAGCTGTCGACTGATCACCACCTTGTGGTGAGTTGGATCAAATGGCGGGGGAGGATGCCGGACAGACCTGGCAGGCCCAAACACGTGCTGAGGGTTTGCTGGGAACATTTGGCAGAGGAACCTGTCAGAAAGATCTTCAACTACCACATCCAGCAGAGCTTGTACTGCATCCCGGGGGAGGCTGGTGACATTGAGTCCGAGTGGGCCATGTTCCAGACCTCCATTGTTGAGGCAGCTGAATGAAGCTGTGGCTACAAGGTTGTCTGTGCCTGTTGGGGTGGCTTGGGGGACTCCGGAGGCAGCCGTCAGGTACCGGGGAGCCAAGTGGCTCGCTGCTTCGGCTGTCACTCAGGCAAAAACTCGGGTGTGGTCTATCACTGGGGCTGAGGTGGCCGTGGTGGTAGGGAAACTCCTTAGCGGTAGGGCTCTGGGGTTGGATGAAGTTCGCCCCGGGTTCTTCAAGGCTCTGGATGTTGTGGGGCTGTCCTGGCTGACACATCTTTGCAACATCGCATGGACATCGGGGGCAGTGCCTCTGGACTGGCAGACTGGGGTGGTGGTTCCCCTTTTTAAAAGTGTGATCCCCAACTATAGGGGGATCACACTCCTCAGCCTTCCCGGTAAGGTCTATGCGAGGGTACTGGAGAATAGAGTCTGACTGATAGTTGAACCTCGGATCCAGGAGGAACAATGCGGATTCCGCCCCAGTCGTGGAACACAGGACCAGCTCTTTACCCTCCCTAGGATCCTGGAGGCTGCATGGGAGTTTGCTCAACCAGTCTACATGTGTTTTGTGGATCTGGACAAGGCTTTCGACCGTGTCCCTCGGGGTATTCTGTGGGGGGTGCTCAGGGAGTATGGGGTACTGGGCTCTTTGCTATGAGTCATCCAGTCCCTGTATAAACAGAGGAGGAGTCTGGTTCGTATGGCTTGCAGTAAGTCCGACTGGTTTCCAGCCGGAGTTGGACTCCGTCAGGGCTGCCCGTTGTCACCGGTTCTGTTCATAATTTTTATGGACAGAATTTCTTGGAGTAGCCAAGTGGCGGAGGCTGTCCGGTTTGGTGGTCTGAGGATTCCATGTCTGCTTTTTGCGGTGTGAAGAGGTAGGGATGAGGATCAGCACCTCCAAGTCCGAGTCCATGGTACTCAGTCGGAAAAGGGTGGAGTGCTCTCTCCAGGTTGGAAGTGAGATCTTGCCTCAAGTGGAGGAGTTTAAATACCTCGGGGTCTTGTTCACGAGTGAGGGAAAGATGGAGCTTGAGATTGACAGGCGGATCGGTGCAGTGTCAGCAGTAATGCGGGCTCTGTACCGGTCCATTGTGGTGAAAAGAGAGCTGAGCAGAAAAGCAAAGCTCTCGATTTACCCTTCAATCTACGTCCCAACCCTCACTTATGGTCACGAGCTTTGGGTAGTGACCGAAAGAACGAGATCCCAGCTACAAGCGGCTGAAATTAGTTTTCTCCGCAGGGTGTCTGGACTCTCCCTTAGAGACAGGGTTAGGAGCTCAGACATCCGAGAGAGAATCGGAGTGGAGCCGCTGCTCCTCCACGTCGAGAGGAGCCAGTTGAGGTGTGTAGTGGATATGATGAATGTGTATTAATTTCTAATACGAAATTGTGACTTTCTGAAGATGTGATTTGATATACCCAAACTTTAGCTCGTTTCAGAGACATCTCTAACCAAGATCGTAAGGTGAGATAAACCTCCAGAGCAGGCCCGTAAAACCCCCTCCAAAGACCCTTTTTATGACTTAAGGACCCCCAGGGTCAAAGAAAGAATGCAGAGAGACACAGAGACTCAATCTTGATTGAAACCCACAATGCCCTCTTTAAAGGACACCTTTTTAAAGACTGTTAACTCTAAAAGACTCAAACATCCCAAAGTTCTTACATGGAAAACAAGTTGTATATGGGCACAACTGTTTGAAATTAATCCCGTTTTGACAATCAAAATAGGTGGAATTAATTTACATGTGTTTAAAGTCATTTTTGTTTATATGAATTTATGTAGAACCAAGGTAGTCACATACTACGTGTTTAGTTGGTTAATATTTATAAAGAAACATGGTTATCTTTTTCTTAATTATATTACTTTGTGTTAACATATAATCTTTTATATTGCAAAGTATTCACTCAGGGATGGTCAAGTCTTTGTCTTGTCAAGTGTCATAAATTCTATGTGATGCCACTCCCAAGGTACAGGAAACAGCCAATCAGGAGCAAGAAAAGCTCCAATTCTCCCTCATTGAGGACGAATCAGGTATTCGGGGCGGGTTTTCTAAACTCTAGTTAAAAACCTGTGGCGCCAAATAACACAAGCTTTTTCCAGCTTTTGAGCTTTGTAAGGTTTTTCGAACTTTTTGGGCTTCTGCCCCTTTTTCTCCGATGTTCGACTCTTCACTTGAAGGCTCCAGACACTTGGGGCGTTGTCTCTTTTAGCTTTTTCAAGGCTAAAAGAGTGAAATGACCTGAGTTTTGGAAATGACTCTGCAGGCGTCAGACTCATGGCTTTCTTAAACAGTCTTGGACCTTTAAAGCGTGGTCCAGATAGAAACTACAGATTAAAAAGAGCTATAGTTTAACGCTAGCAAAATTTCAACGCCACACCCAGAGCATGAAGGCAACCTTAGACCTCTGACCCTCCAAACAACGACAACGCCACGAAGAGGACTGCTGCAAGCACCCTCAGAATGACCTTCTGAGATGTGGAAACCTGCACAGGAGAGACCTGCATGGACGTGCCTCTCTCTCTCTCTCACAAGGCAGCAGATCAGCGACGACGAAGAATCCCCACAGAGACCTTCAGAACACCACCAGCTCCGACGGCTGCGTCTGAAAGCCTCGGGAGAAAATGAACGCCCGCGGTTGCAACCTACAAGGCCCGCGTCTGCAATTCTCCAGGAAGTCGTACCGGAAGGCACCGTCAGCGTCATGCTCCCCGTTCATCTCCGGATACGTAAGGTCACATGGTTTCATGTCTCTCATGGCTCATGGGTTGGAACTGAAAGTTTGCTGGGATAAACAATAGCCTTTCTTAGGACAATAATTATCATAGAGAAATTCCCTCACATATTAATCTCCCTGTTCCCTCATATATTGCGGTAATCCATTTTGTAATCCATTATATGAATGTCTAATCAATATTCATTATTTGATATTATTATTAATAAACCAGTTGTGTGATAAAACCAATCCTTGGTTATTTGTTTGTGTGTGCACCTTTCTTGTATGGAATTTTAACTTCTAGTTCAGATTCCATTTCAGAGTCAAGAACCCACGGCGGGTCAATGAGCATAATTCATTAATAATAGTTAATTCTAGCTACTTTTGCTGTATAATATGTGAAGATAACCTATTTGTCTAAGTTAAAATTAAGACAGGTAAGGACACTACATATTAGTTAATGGCTCCCAAACATGGAGCTTAGCAAAATGAATTAAATAATTAATTATTAATTAAATAATAATGAATTATCATTGACTCCGCTATGTAGTGCAAATGCCACAGCAATGTGTGCATACTACTTCCACTACAGGTGGTTTGGGCATCTGGTTCGGATGCCTCCTGGACGCCTTCCTGGTGAGGTGTTCCGGGCATGTCCAACGGGGAGGAGGCCTCGGGGCAGACAAAGAACACGCTGGAAAGACTACATGTCTCTACTGGCCTGGGAACGCCTCGGTATACCTCCGGAGGAGCTGGAGGCGGTGGCTGGGGAGAGGGAGGTCTGGGTTTCTTTGCTCCGACTGCTTCCCCCGCGACCCGGATACGGATAAGCAGTGGATAATGGATGGAAGGATGGAACTTCTATCTCCGCCTTTTTCTTTATTACAGTCTAGGACTCAAACTCTAAATTCCTGCTTCTCCGTGACCCCATCCACCATGAAGAAGAGGGAATATGTCCAGGATATTACCAGGGCATTTGTTGAGGCAAATATAACTCCCCTGGAGAAGGTCTCACTTTCGTTCTTACAACCTGCCAAAACTTTTCCTTCGGTATGTGGAGGACATGAACATGTTGTGAATGAAAAGCCTGTGGTTGCTGTTTTCTTCCCATTCTTTTGTAGCCTGTGGGAAGGCCATCTCTGGCAGCAGATGTTGTATCCATAGGCGGCTGGTCAATAGAGGGCGCTGGTGGAAATAACTTTTTCTTTTGTAAAATATACATATTTTAATATGTAATTAATTGAGATATGAGTCTGTTGCAAATGTAAAATAATATGAGTAATATAAAAAATATATTGTGAAAAGTAGTTTTTTTTTTAACTTCTTTTCGTAGTGGGCAGGGCTTTCTCTGACTGCTGTGGTGCATAGGGCGACTATTCAGGCTCCTGTATGGCCTGGGTGTTAGTCAGAGCCAACAATGAGAAGTAGAAGCTGAAGAGCCATAAACGACTGTAAACTCAGCAGAGCTTTTTAAAATACGACTAACTCTAAAGTCTCTGAATCTAAATTTAGTTGTTTTTTTGCTAGTTTGCTGTATCTATGCATTTAGCAATTTTAAATTTCAAAACAGACAATTCTGAAAATTATTTTTGTTCCACTGATCATTTTAAGGAGTTTATATTTATTATCTTACATGTCATCAATGTCCATTTAAAAAACTGTATCTCTGTGTTGGTGGATGTTAATTTTCTACATCATTTGAACCCAGCAGCTGACTTTCACACTGTGTGAACACTTCCCAATGAATGGACCAATAGAAATGCTCCAAAATCATTTGGAATGAAAACTTTTTACATTTGACTTCCATTGAAAGTTGAAAAAGGTTTTTCCTTCTTCTGTAAAGTTGCTATTTTTGAGATTTATCTTTTCCTTTGGACACAAATATTTAAATAGAAGTTAATATATTTGAACAGATTTTGAAACTGTATCCAATGATGTATTGAATCACAATTAAATTATTAAATTACAAAAGTGATATATTTTTTTAATTTGTATGATATTATCTGTACACTTTTACCTACCTCTTAGGACTAAGTACTGAAAGTACTGCCTGAAGATAAGACACATGTTTAACTTGCTCTCATATCTTGTTGAAATATCATTAGGCAGATCATTGCTTAAAATCTGAAGAACTGCACTCTCTATCTTCCATATGGTGTTGTGTGGCTCATGAGGTTAATGCAACAGCGGTTTACTTTCAGTGGTTTGTAAAAGCATGAAGATATGGCACACATTCTCATGTCTTCTCTCTCTCTGATGCTCACGCACACACATACACACACACACCACACACAGACACAGTGTATTCAGAAGTACTCATACCCCACAGTGGATTTGATTATAATCACAACACAAAAGCAAGTTGAAGAGATATTCAAAACTTAATGGAAAATCAACCAGTACACAACCAATCGCACCAGTATTCACAGTCTTTATTGTGGCACAACAAATTATTCTAAGACTTGGAAAGGCACAGACCTGGGTCTGTAAGCACTGCTCTGTCTGCACCGACACAAGCCACAAGGCCAAATCAGATGATCACATGATCAGGTTTCTGGCAATGTATAGATCCTGGCCAGGATGTGAAATATAACCCAAAAATGTGAGTGTTCTCAGAACCATGTTGTTTATAATAATTTTAAAATGGAAGAAGCTGGGAAAAATCTTGATCAGCTACATAAGAAAAAAAAAAACAATGTTCACTCTAACATCATCACTGCATGTTTCACTTACCTGTTATGGTTAAAACCAAACGGCATATTGAGGACCTCCAAATGTGCACTGTAGCTTCTCTATAAAAGTTGACCTGCTACAAAGCCATATCCAAGGGTATATCCAAGGAAACAGGGGCCACCGTGTGAAGCAAAACTGCAAAGTATAAAGAATATGACAATGTAAAATCTCAAAAAGTGTGATAAGAAGCCAAAGTGACCTCTGCTCTGGGATGGATGGTAGTACAAGAGGCAGATAAGAATCCAAGCATCACCACCAAATCTGAGCAATTCTGGTTGCAGAATCTCAAGGTGATATTCCAGTAGACACTGCAAAACACAATGCTAACTGTCAAGTAATGCTTGCATGGTGATTTTCAGTCAGTGGGTCAGGTGACCTTGTCAAATGCATCATGAGAAAAGAGGACAACATTAGCATCCTGCAGAAAAAAACTTGGCCTTGGGCAGCACTGGACATTCCAGCAAAGCAATAATCTAAACATACAGTCAAAGTGGTGAAGAAATTGTTAACTAGGGTGACCAGACGTCCTCTTTTACCCGGACATGTCCTCTTTTATAGACTTAGAAAATAGAAGATCATTTAAAAAAATGTCCGGGTGGAATTTCACAAACGTCCGGGATTTTGTTTTTCTAGAACTTACATAGAATTGCAAGAAGTGTTTCGTTATTAGTTGATAACCTTCTCTGTAAACATTTAATTGGTCAGTCTGGACATCAGTAGTCCTTGTTTATGTCAGACAAAGCTCATGTACCGACCCTCATCTCGAGCAGCTATGCCAAAACGTAAATGTAAGTTCTCGAGATCTGGTCACCCTATTCTTAACAGAAATAAATATCAGTGTTTTGGAGCAGCCCAGCCAGGGGCCAGAAATGAATCCCACAGAGAATCTGTGACCAGAGCAATGCTAAAGAAACCTTCTAAGCTAAAAGCTTGGAAGAATGTTGTGTTAAAAAAATATAACAGCAGTGTTCTCTGCAGGAACAGTTAAATATGTCAGTGCCCTTTTTCACTACGGAAGAGGGACAGAGAGGTGGTTTTTCAGTTTTGAAACAACACAACGTTTGCTCTTTCAGGCACAGCAGGGCCAACATCTCACTCTCAGGTAAGAGCACAAAATAATGTGTCTAGTACATTATTTAAATCTTCAGCGTTATAAGGATAGACTTGGATTTCTGATGACGAGGCCAGATTGACAAAAAGAAGCAATATCTTAAATGTTCCTTATCTCTATTAATCTCCAATAATCTTTAGACTCATGAAATTGTCTTAGAAACACGAGCAAACTGCATAATTCCTGAGTAAAAGATTCCTTCCCAAAACACCTTCCATCAGATTAACACACACTGAGTAAACACTAGATTTATTAGTAGAATGTGTGAAAATTAGTGAATGTAGTGTAACATATATATATATATATATTTATAATTTGTTTTATAGCCTTGACCTTATTCAAACTCCTCCAATCTCTGATATTTGACTTAATGATATTAATTAAAATTTATAATTGGCTTAGGCAATTAAAACATTAATAATTAGTTTGAGAATGAATAATAATCATGCTAAATGAGTACGTCAGGATTTTCAGGAAAATAATGAACAAATTGCAAACACAGTGATTTCAAATAATGAGAGTTTTATTAACAAAGAGAAGGGTATTCACTGAACATAGCGTGATCTTGACATCTTACGGCATCGAAGCAGGGGAAGCCGATTCGATTGCGGCGATACGCTAGGCGCTCTAACTTGTGACTAATGTGTTACTAACTAAGGTTTAATTAATACAAAATTTATCAAGAACTTAATTCGAATTTCAGTTCTGGAAATGCATAAGTTTAGCTTACTTTTTCGTCGATTTTCACCACTCGTTTGGATGCAGAGGCTCTTTGAGGTCCTGGGAGTGAAGGAGTCTCACTTAGTCTCGCGGTTCTTACCGCAGAAGCATCCAGGCTGAGTTAGCGTGGAGGTCTTTCTTCGTTGATTGAGGAGTGTGATGACGCAGGCGGCAGGATCCTCTCTTCGGCCTTCGGTCCGGAGTGGAAGAGTCCAAAGTATGGAAGTCTTGGACGAAAGGTTCGCTAGTTACTGCAGCTCCAGAACTGAAAACCGCTTCAGTAAACTCACTTATTTTAAGACTTTCTGGTATCTCGGCAGTGTTTCCTTACTCTGGCCACGAATAAGTTAACCTGCTTCGATCAGTCGTGAGATTAAACTTAGATTGGGCTATAAGACATAAACAAGATTAAAAGAAAAGAGATATTCAATACACTCGACGCATTATTAAAACTTCATATGATCAGCTAATTCAAGACGTCTCTTGTGAGCTTTTTCTAAAGTCTGAGATTTTCCTTTGTTTCGTTGTCGGCGTGGAGAAGAAAGCGTCTCTTTGTTGTTTCAAAGTCTCTCGGATTTTCTCGCTGTTGTTTGTCGTATTCTCTTCTCCGTGAACTGTTACTTCTGTTCTGTCGAGCTCTCGTGATCTTCTTCTCTGCTTCTTCTCTTCTCTTCGAGCTCTCGTGATTCTTCTCTGAACTCTTAGCTGCTGACTCTTAGCTGCTGACTGATCTCCGTTGAGCTGCTCTGTGTTTTCAAAGCGAGCGCGGTCACGCCCTAACGGGAGGTGTCCTTTTCCTGATTGGGCACAAATTCAGCCTCACGTGACTGACTTCATGAGGCAGAAAAGAGGGAAGGCTGAATAAAAGATTTTAAGCAATAAGTAATAAGATAGACATTTGCCGTATCGAAATTTCCTATTCATATTAGTAACATACAACAATGAGTATACTGGATTATTAATATCAAACATTTACATAAGGTTTCATCTTTATGTCCCATTTATGACGATACGCTGGAAAGGAATATTAATCCGTTTTCTCTTATTCAGAGGTAGGACTTCTTTTCATGATAGAAACAATCCACAATATACAACATTTCATTGGGAGGTAGACATTCATCTGAGGGTACAGAAAGTGACATTAATACATTTGTTTATACACAAATGATCAGAGTTTGATCATTTTCCGCTATTGTTTTGGCGGCCCCGAGCGAGGCGTAGTTTCGCCAGTGTCCATTTGGTGTCGCTGTTGGTCCATGCGTTGGTTAACGAGAGGTCAACCCGAGTTCAATCAGTTTGACCATCTGGGCTGTCTGTTTAGTGGTTCGAGATAAGGACTGAGACATTGAGGTGCCACTTCGTCATAAACGGGTTATAACCCTTCCTTTTGTTTGATGTCCTTTTGGTCTAAAAGTATCATAAAGTGGATTTGTTATCTGGGCCGCAAACAGGCGTCCTTTGATGTAGGCTTTAAGTGGGTGTTTGTGTGTGTGTGTGTGTGTTTGCGGGGGTGCAGGGTCCGGCCAGTCTGCAGAGTGGTTATCGGTAGGTTTTTGCTACACGCTTCGGCGGGATTCAACCGTACAAATACTCTCTGGGTATGGAGGCGGCAATTAGTGATTAGCAGTCCCGGCTGGTCTTTCAGTATTATTCCTGAGTCAGGACCCGGTTCAATCACTTCAGGGAGCACGGCGGTTCCTAGGGAGCCGACGATCAGGAGAATGAGCAGCGGGGCCATCCTACCGGAAAAGATGCTCATGGTTAGATTTAGGGTATTTACGGCGGGTCGTTTAGACAAATTATAAAAATATTTACGATACCCCCCTTTTGATAAAAGTTTCCTAGGGTAAACACTCTATAATAATTGACGATGAGGGACTAGGGTCTTGCACCCTGAGTGTCCTCAGTCTGGTTAGAAGCTCGTTGCCTGCTAAAGAGTGAGAGAAAAAGAGAAAGGGGATAGGAGAACTAAGGTGTGAGTAGAAGGTTGTAGTTGTTCGTTAACTAACACCCTTCTTGCCTTTGGTTCTGTCGTTTATGATCTAACACAAGCGTTAGTATCCCCTACAAGTCCCATGGGGGTTGTGTGTGGTCAGATTTGGTTGCGGTGGACCCATTTGAGTTCAGTACTGCCCCGAGCTTTGTTTATTTTGATCCTGTAAACAACGGGGGACAGTTTGTCTGTTATCTTATAGGGACCGGACCATCGGGGTAGGAATTTGCGGGCCAAATTCCCCCCTGTTTTTCGCGACCTCCCAACAGGTTGGACAAAGATGTAGTACCATACTTTGTCCCCTATTTGGAGTTCATCGTGGGATGCTTTGTGATCGTAGTACGCTTTGCGACCTTCTGCACTTTTTTCCAGTTTCTGCTGGGCAAAGGCAAAGGTGGCTTTGAGGTGTTTCTGCAGATCCTCCATATACTGATGAGTGGTGTAGGCTACGGCTATGCTAGCTTCACCTGGCTGATATAACAGATGTAGAGGCAGAGTCATTTGTCTCCCTGTCATCAACTCAAAGGGTGAGACCCCGACCGCGTCGTGTGGGGTCGCCCGTATGGCCATCTGTACGAGGGGAAGTTTGACATCCCAGTCTCGTTGGTTTGCTGCTACGTACTTTTTCAGTATGCCAGAGTTGCCAGAGCTGCTGCATGACCTCAGCTGTGAAATGTGTCCCTCTGTCAGAGTCGACACGGCTGGGTAGGCCAAACCGTGAGAAGACATGGTTCATCAGTAAGTATGCAGTGGTTAGCGCTGTGTCATTCGGTGCGGGGAGGCATTCTACCCATTTAGTGAATGCACACGTGACTGTGAGGAAGTACTTGTTACCTCTTACTGTTCGAGTGAGTGGTCCAACCCAGTCTATCTGGAGGTTTGACCAAGGGAAGGATAATCCCTTCTTTTGCAAGGGGGCTCTATGAAGAGGATTCGAGGGTTGAAATTGGCAACATACCAGACAGCCTTTAATGTAGTCAGCCACATCTTTTACCATGTGGGGCCAATATGCCACCTGCCTGAGCGCATGGTGTGTTGCTTTGACCCCTTTGTGTCCCGCAGATGGGGAGTCATGGGCGTGCATCAGCATCACCCCCCTGTGGCACTCACTGAGGAACCACAAACGTAGGTGAAGTGTGCGAGTCAGTGGCATGAACTAGCAAGCCTTTGACGACTTGGAGGGACGCTCTGGCGCCGTATAGGTCTTTAAGGCCTGGTATGGTGTCAAGATCCTGTGCTGCGATGGAATTAGTAGGTGGGTCAGAGATATGGCTAAGCATTTTAGAAATGGATGGGTCTCGAGCTTGGAGAGTAACCAAGTCAGCGTCCGAAAAAGCAGGGTTAATAGAGACAATGGTAGTTTTGGCATTGTCAGGCGACGCCTTTGTTACAGTTCGAGACCGTGTGACAGCTAGGACTTCGATGTCGGGTGGGATTGGATAAAGGGAGGGATCGAATGTCCACGATGTGCCTTCGCGGGCCCCTTGTTTGGCTAAGCTGTCTGCTTGATCATTGAATTCTTTGTCATCTCCCGGGACTCGGGAGTGACCCTTCACTTTCTTCCAGTAGATCTGCAGGTCATGTGTGTCTACCAAGTGTTCGCATGCCGCGAAAAGCTCTTTGTGTTTAACTGGCTTTTTGTTTGACGTGGTGTAGTTGTTGGTTTTCCACAGTCTCAAGTGGCATGTGAACCTTAGGCGCGCGTAGTTGGAGTCTGTGCAGATCACCAACGTTTTTACGCTTTTCTGGACCGCAGACTGGATTGTGATGAGAATTCCTGCTATTTCAGCATATTGGGAGGACTGAGCACCCAATTTGAAACTTAGGGGTTCGTCAGGCCATCCGTTTATTCCGATAATACCCACCCCTGCCATCAGGGTGTGTTCTCGGCGGAACGAACAACCATCTACATACGCAGTGACAAGGTCTTTGCATGTGTTGGGGTCAAAATAGTCGTGGTTAGCCACGGTAGGTAAGAGGGTTTCTGAAGTTTGTGGCACTTGGGAAGGCATGTCTCCTTCGCATCGCCTGCAGGAAGCAAGGCCTGTGCCTAGGGGGCTCTTGTAGTTTTGCGCGTAACGTACCTCTAAGTCAAAGCTTTGGAGAGCCATTAGCCAGGATGCTACTCGAGCGTTAGTTACTACACCCTCTCGAATTCGTTGGCTGTTTAGGAAAGTGACTGGTTGATGATGAGTTTCAACAATCACCTTCTGACCACCTAGGTAGTTGGAGAAATGTTTGACTGCCCACACTGTTGCTAGTAGTGCTTTTTCGCAGTCACTGTATTTGTTTTCGGCAGCCAGCATAGTTTTACTAGCATAGGCTATGACACGTTTGTCTCTGTCGTTTAATTGATACAGACCGGAGCTGAGACAGTGGTCCGAGAACCCTACTTCTAGGTAGAATTCTTTGCTACTGTCAGGATAGGCAAGGCATGGAGCCGTGCACAGTTTCGATTTCAGTGCCTGCATGGCGTGTTCCTGGGCTTCGCCCCAGGTGAACGGAGTATCCTTTTTCAGGAGGTCATAAAGTGGACGAGCTAGGTCCGCATAGTTCTCTATGAATTGTCGTGAGTAGTTGCATACTCCTAAGAAACTGCGGAGTTCCTTAAGATTGGTGGGTGCTGCGAGGTTTGTTACCCCTTGCACTCGACTCACTTGTGGTTCAACACCATCAGTGCTTACGAGCAGACCGACGTAATTCACTTTTGTTCTGCACCACTGACATTTGGAGAGTGATATTTTCGCACCTGCTGTTGTAAGCTGGTCAAGAACATGATCAATCTCGTCAATGTGTGCCTGTAGGGAGTGGTTACGCATGAGTATGTCATCCACATATATGAGGGTGCCTCGCTCGCGGGCATCAGGGCATGCTTTATTTAGGAAGATGTTAAACTCCGCGGGTGAGTTGGCGTATCCAAAAGGGCACCGAGTGAATGTGTACTGTCGGTTTGCGAAAGTGAAAACGAGCTTGTGTTGGTCTTCTGCTTGCACCGGGATGGTCCAGAAGCCAGAGGCTACATCGATGGTGGAAAAGTATTTAGCGTTTCGGACCGAGGGAAGTTCTTGTTCCAATTGTGTCATCGGCCATCGAGACAAGGGAACTTGTTGATTTAGTTTCCGATAGTCGATGGTTAATCGCCATTTACCATTTGGTTTTATGACGGGCCATAATGGTGCCGAATATGTGCTGTTGCAGGGTCGAATTATGCCCTTTTCCAGCAAGTCATCAATGATTTCTTGTACCGGTTCATAGGATGCCAACGGAATTTTGTATTGGCGGACAAACGTGGGTGGTGCTCCTGTATGAGTGGGAATGCGCACTGAATGAATATCAGTGAGACCACAGTCCGTTGAATCTTTGGAAAAAGATTTTTGATATTTAAAAAACACTTCACAGAGTTTCTCACGTTCTTCTTTGCTTTGGAGGGCGTCGGCCTCCTTTAGAACTTGTTCGACTTGGATACGAAATTCGGAGTCAGATAGTTCTTTCGAAGTACGTGGATTTGAAGTGTTTTCTTCCGCTTCGGGAAGAAGAGATGGTTCCTGGGAGGATTCCGGGAATGAATCTAAAGAAAGAACCGTGACCGTCATTTGATTGTCGTCAGCGAGATCTATCCTGCAAATGGCGTCGTTACTCATGTCCAGAGCTGAGAAGAGAGCAACAGCTCGTGTCGGATGAGTGTAGAACACCTTTGATTCTGCATGATCAAGAAGCAGGGATTCAGGCATTGGTCCTATGATCGGAATTCGCAACTCGAAGTCATGGAATTTCGTACTGACTAACCAACCCAGAGGAGATGAGTGAGGGATCGTCAAGGGTTGAGTGGTTTCGTTCCGTACGAATAGATAGGTGGATCTTGCTCGTGTTTCCACCAGAGGTGTGGCTTCGAGGGTGAGGCCTAATTCGAAGAACTGAGGTGACGGTTGGAAAAGTGCATGCGCGTGGCTTAAGTGTTGGCCAGGTCGCATGACTAAGCGGATGGGTACATTTGCTGTGTTCGCAGGTACCACAAGTGAACCTTGGTTAGTGACCTGACATACCTCGGGAATAGTTTGTCCTGAGCCTAGATTGCTGAGATCGGAGGACCAGGTTTCCGTTGAAACATCAGTCAAAGACCACAGCACGCTATTGAGGGTGTCTACGTGGACGTCGAGGCGCACCAAGAAGTCACTTCCAATGTAAACGTCATGCGGCAAGTCAGGGACGACTAAGAAATAATGGGTGATTACCCTTTTGTTCCACTGGACAGTTAAAGCGCAAATTCCATCAGTGGGTGACATAGCTTTTGATGTCAGGTTAAGAGGAAAGCGACAAGGACTGCTCACCAAAGGAATATTTGGTTGAGTGAGGCGCAGAGCGTTAAAGAGGGTTTGGCTTATGGCGGACTTGTCAGTCCACAGAGCCAGAACTGCATTGTCCACATGATAGTCCTGTATTGTGAGACCATTCACGATGGGAAGGCCGGGAGCGTCTGTTGTGGACGGCTGTGTGAAAGTGCACAGGAATGTGTTCTGTTGTTCTAACAGGGCACTAGGGGGCCAGGGAGAGACTGCTGTCTCTGGCGTGGCTGCCATGGGCTCAGTTTCCTCTTCCTCGAAGTGAGGGATCTGACTTGGTGGATCTCCTATTGATTCAGGCCGGATTTCGAGACGGCAGCACTGAGCTTCCCAGTGGTGTGGGGTGCAGATGGGTAAAGGCTCATGCACTTGTGCCCAGATCTTTGACCTTTTGAAGTCAATCAGTGGTTCGAAGCGATTAAGGAGATCTTTGCCGATGAGGAAGGGAATTGTTTCGAGAGGAGACACATGGACTGGATGCACTAAGGTCATTGGTCCAATGGCTAAGTGTATTAGTGCCATAGATTGGATAGTGAGGCCTGCATGTGAATACGGCTGAATTTTAAGAGAACAGTTTTGGAGCTGTATCTCGCGATTTTCACGCCGCGCAATGGCTCGAACCTGGTGGAACAAGGCGGAAGACATGAGCGTGACATCTGATGCAGTGTCCAACAGGGCCTCATGTACTAGCCTTCTCTCCACAATGGTGGACAAATAGAATTTGCGTGCAACCCCTTTCTCAGTTAAGTGTCCCATGAATTGTCGGACGGGTGTGTCGCCTTCAATGACTGAAGGGTCATTTGGTGTTAAACCTTCTTTACCGTCTAACTGAACAACCAAAACGGCGCTGGAGGGTGGTTGCGAGTCACCCCCCTGTATCATTGGGTCTTCAGTGTTTGTTTGGGTCACGAGGAGATTGCACGATGCACTAGAAGACGGAGTTTCGCTTGTCACTTCTCCTACATAACTCTCTAACATTTCTGGGGTGTTAGAGGATGGCTTTGGGTTAGACCACACGGAGGTGATAGAAAGAACGTCAGGTTTTTTCTTTCTCTCTTTACAGATCATTGCAAGCATTCGGCAGATGTCCTCTAACTCCTTAGAGCTGAATTCCTTGCCTTTAAGCTTATCTTTAGTGTGATTTTCTTTATTTTGATACCAGTATTTCTCTTTCTTTTCTCTATTGGAATCAGAAAGCTGGTTCGGAGCTGTTCGCTCATATCCCTTATGGGGATGTGATGGTTTTCCACGGCCCGCACCGCGGTTTTCTACAGGGTAATAGTCACGACCATACCCACCCCTGTCCCGAGGGTTCCAGACATCTTTGTCGTGATTTCTGTCTGGCCTGCGAGGATGGTTAGCGCTTGTATTGGTGTGACGGCGGATGAGGTTTCGGGCCCTCACTAGTCCATGGAGTGGAGGAAGGATCCAGGGCGGATCTTGGTGGGTCGGCCTGGGTGGCACCTTCTAACTCTAAATGTGGAGAGTTGGAGTCGACATTGAAGACTTGGGGTGTTTCGGACCGCCTGTTGGGAATTTGTTGGGATTTTAGGAAACCTCTGAGTGCTAAATCACGCAGCTGTCTGCTAGACAGGGTGCGAGGGCAAGCTGAGACTCCCAACTGATGACTGGTGTGGGGATGGAGGTTTTGGATAAATAGTGATTTGAAATTTAACTCTTCCTCCATTCCGGAGTCATTTCTAAGTCCGAAGTACGCCTGTCTGAGTCGGTTATAATATTGCTGAGGGGATTCCTGGCGTTGCTGTTTTATGTTCAAAGCAGCGGCCAGTCCGGTCTGTGACAGGTGGTTGGAGAATTCTTCCTCCAATGCTTGGCACAGCACATCATATCGCGCTTTTACATAGTCTGGCTGACGTTCAATGAAGTTACTGACGTCTCGGTTGGAGGTCAGTTTAATCACGTATAGTCCGTCATCTATGGTGATCCCGGGGAACCTTTGGAGGTAGAAGTCAATATCTTTTAGGTAGGAAAAGATATCATTAGAACCGTCGGGTTTGGGATCAAAGCGGGTTATATTACGCGCGATTTTATCTAGGTCCTTGTATGAGGGACCGTGAGAGGGTGAAGGTTGAGGGGACCAGACACTGGGTTGCAGTGCTCTGGGTCTAGCAGGGCGTTGTAAGGGACGGCTGACAGGAGACACAGGGGAAGGTGAAATACCCGTTGATACCAGAGGATGTGCTGCAGCAGCTCTAAAGGTTACGGTACCTGAGTCTGGTTCCTGATCCTCACTATCTTCCTGCTGGCCTTGTCTTTCTGTAGCGGCACTAGGCGGCACATCAGGTGTGACCTGGGGCAGTGTGTTCCCTTCAGCTATTTCGCTTTGAAGTTGACTTAACTCTGCCTCTACCTTTGCCTGCTGTCGCTGTGATACCTCGAGCTCACGTTCACTGGCTCTGAGCTGTACTAAAGCGAGGATGGCTATTTGACCTAATGCCTCCGTTAGGGACTTGCCCTTGGCCATGTGGGTTAAGTGGTTCTCTACCCACTTAGCCACCATGTGGTCATGGCCGACCAGGGAGGTCTTCTGCACAGTCTCTGCGAATCCAGGCATCACATCACTGGTGATGCTGGTCAGAACAGAGAATGCCTCATCCCACAAACCTTCTACATATACTTCCGAGGGAAAGGTTCCTTCTGCCATGTTAGCTGTGTTTTAACTGCGAGGTGTAACTTACTTCTATTTAGTTCGGATTAATTCTGTTAATCCCTTTACTAACTAAATCGAACTAATTTCACCTGTACCGAGTGCTCTAAGAGTAACTGCTAGTATGTATGGTGTTAGAGTTCACTTGTGAATCTCTAAGGGAAGTCTGTTAGTAGGAGAGGGTGGAATGGCAGTTGCTATACGCAAGTGAGTAAGAAGAGAGAAAAAATTTTTTTTAATAAAATTTTTCCAATAATTAAAATTATTAAAAATATTTTATTAAAGAATTGTCGAAAAATTTGGATTAAAGAATTTTAAATTTAAGTAAGATTTATTACTAGATATAATTTCCAATTAAGGAATTATGAAAGTAAAAGACTTTTCCGAATTGAAGAATTATTAAGAATAGCAAGATTAAAAGACTCTCTCTTTTAACTGCGTTTGTGATCTGGTATCAAGTTAAAGTGTCAATCTCTAATTGCTGCACACTGTCTGCTGTAGTTGTATCAACTTATTATGCTTCCAAGCCTTTACTTGTAATTATTCAGATGTGCAGAGTTTAGAGACAGCCACTAGAGCTGTGATACCAGGTCTTATCAGTGTGAACTGGTCGACAATTTCAATTGCGATAGCAAGTTTTCTCCACCAGAGGGTACTGAAGGTAAGTCTGAATGGCAACAGCGAGCTTCAGTATTTAAGTTGAACTTAAATTGTAATACCAGTCTAGGACACCAGAGGGCGACAAGCAAGTTACAATGCAATAGCAGCAATGGACACCAGTTGGCGCTGGTGGGAATCCCAATAAACACGGCACGAGCAGACACAATAACACAAATGGGAATTTCCACTGTAGCGGGAAGTTTCAACACTAGAGGGTGTTATCAAGTTAAAATCTAAAATGGGATAAAGATTTTAAACGCTCAGATACTCTATCAAAAATAAAAATAAAAATTTTAAAAGGGGAACAGAGATTTTACACTAAAGTATTTTAAAAGAATTTCATCTGTAATGACAACTTTTAAACACCAGAGGGCTGCTAAACACTTATGTTGTCTCGGCGGACAACCTCCCAACCACTAGAGGGTGTACGGGAATCAACCGTCAAGGGTAGCACCACTTGACCACAAGGAGGAGCACGGGAGGACACGCTTCAATAGACGCTAATTATGAAGTATTTTTCCCTGCAATTACGCACTTATACCACAAGAGGGAATTTGTCTTCCTCTGTTTTGGGGGCGTTTTGAATTTCCCTCCTTAGTTTCAGCTCCGCCCCTTCAAAGGGGTTCGTTCCTTTTCTGAATACGAGTTCAGTCTAACAGGAACAGCTGACAAGAGCAGATCGCTCTTCACACAAGCCGTATTTTCGGCTGTTTAATAACCTCCCAATCGCCTAGCGCGCGATCTCGTTATTAACGCTGGTAGCGACCCAGTTTAAAACGAACGGAGGTGTTCGGTTCGGTGGTCTCACTTCGCCGGAATTTCGCGGCGGGAGATCGAATCCGACGGCAAAGTCTTAAAAGCGGAGTTTCGCGCAGTTTAGACGTGCCCAGGCCTCAATTTAATGCATGCAAAATAGCGCAGAGCCGCGCTCTTCAAAAACAACCAAGCTTATTTTCTAACCGGTATATATCACAACAGTTTTTCAAAAGTAACAAACACAAGACGAAATTGCCCACATCAAGCTTTGAATCTCAATCGTTATTCAGCAACACAACAGCGGAAAGTATTTCATAAACCCAAGCTGAGATTGTTTCAGTGTTTTGCAGTTTGTACATTAAAAGCCTTTTTCCTGGCCTCGCGTGGGCGCCAATAAAAATTTAAATATTATATATATGTAGTGTAACATATATATATATATATATATTTATAATTTGTTTTATAGCCTTGACCTTATTCAAACTCCTCCAATCTCTGATATTTGACTTAATGATATTAATTAAAATTTATAATTGGCTTAGGCAATTAAAACATTAATAATTAGTTTGAGAATGAATAATAATCATGCTAAATGAGTACATCAGGATTTTCAGGAAAATAATGAACAAATTGCAAACACAGTGATTTCAAATAATGAGAGTTTTATTAACAAAGAGAAAGGTATTCACTGAACATAGCGTGATCTTGACATCTTACGGCATCGAAGCAGGGGAAGCCGATTCGATTGCGGCGATACGCTAGGCGCTCTAACTTGTGACTAATGTGTTACTAACTAAGGTTTAATTAATACAAAATTTATCAAGAACTTAATTCGAATTTCAGCTCTGGAAATGCATAAGTTTAGCTTACTTTTTCGTCGATTTTCACCACTCGTTTGGATGCAGAGGCTCTTTGAGGTCCTGGGAGTGAAGGCGTCTCACTTAGTCTCGCGGTTCTTACCGCAGAAGCATCCAGGCTGAGTTAGCGTGGAGGTCTTTCTTCGTTGATTGAGTTGTCTCGGGCGTACCCGGAGTGTGATGACGCAGGCGGCAGGATCCTCTCTTTGGCCTTCGGTCCGGAGTGGGAGAGTCCAAAGTATGGAAGTCTTGGACGAAAGGTTCGCTAGTTACTGCAGCTCCAGAACTGAAAACCGCTTCAGTAAACTCACTTATTCTAAGACTTTCTGGTATCTCGGCAGTGTTTCCTTACTCTGGCCACGAATAAGTTCACCTGCTTCGATCAGTCGTGAGATTAAACTTAGATTGGGCTATAAGACATAAACAAGATTAAAAGAAAAGAGATATTCAATACACTCGACGCATTATTAAAACTTCATATGATCAGCTAATTCAAGACGTCTCTTGTGAGCTTTTTCCTTTGTTTCGTTGTCGGCGTGGAGAAGAAAGCGTCTCTTTGTTGTTTCAAAGTTTCTCGGATTTTCTCGCTGTTGTTTGTCGTATTCTCTTCTCCGTGAACTGTTACTTCTGTTCTGTCGAGCTCTCGTGATCTTCTTCTCTGCTTCTTCTCTTCTCTTCGAGCTCTCGTGATTCTTCTCTGAACTCTTAGCTGCTGACTCTTAGCTGCTGACTGATCTCCGTTGAGCTGCTCTGTGTTTTCAAAGCGAGCGCGGTCACGCCCTAACGGGAGGTGTCCTTTTCCTGATTGGGCACAAATTCAGCCTCACGTGACTGACTTCATGAGGCAGAAAAGAGGGAAGGCTGAATAAAAGATTTTAAGCAATAAGTAATAAGATAGACATTTGCCGTATCGAAATTTCCTATTCATATTAGTAACATACAACAATGAGTATACTGGATTATTAATATCAAACATTTACATAAGGTTTCATCTTTATGTCCCATTTATGACGATACGCTGGAAAGGAATATTAATCCGTTTTCTCTTATTCAGAGGTAGGACTTCTTTTCATGATAGAAACAATCCACAATATACAACATTTCATTGGGAGGTAGACATTCATCTGAGGGTACAGAAAGTGACATTAATACATTTGTTTATACACAAATGATCAGAGCTTGATCATTTTCCGCTATTGTTTTGGCGGCCCCGAGCGAGGCGTAGTTTCGCCAGTGTCCATTTGGTGTCGCTGTTGGTCCATGCGTTGGTTAACGAGAGGTCAACCCGAGTTCAATCAGTTTGACCATCTGGGCTGTCTGTTTAGTGGTTCGAGATAAGGACTGAGACATTGAGGTGCCACTTCGTCATAAACGGGTTATAACCCTTCCTTTTGTTTGATGTCCTTTTGGTCTAAAAGTATAATAAAGTGGATTTGTTATCTGGGCCGCAAACAGGCGTCCTTTGATGTAGGCTTTAAGTGGGTGTTTGTGTGTGTGTGTTTGCGGGGGTGCAGGGTCCTGGCACCCCTGTGGTTCGTGGAGTGCTGACTTCGGGACCAGACGAAAGTCCTGGTCAGAGTGAGAACGGTTTAATTCAAAGCCTTTCATTTCATTATTTCTTCATTGTCCGGTATTCATATTTGGTCCATACTCCACTACAGTGAATACCAGCGGTAAGCCAATTGGGAGGGTGTGCATGTTTCTTTATAATTAACATATCATTACCATAATCCACACCCATAACTTTCAAAAGACCACCATATAAGGAAGCCTTTGGACTGAGTAATCATATTCTAATATTTTTCTTTTTTTAACAAGGTCATTAAACATTCAAATATATATCATCACTGTCCAATTAAAAACATGTATCTCTGTGTTTGTGGATGTTTAGTGAATTTCACGAACACAGCAGCAGAATAACATCTGTTTACATTGACTTCTACTGAAAGTTAAGAAGGTTTATTCCTTCTTCTCTAAAGATACTACTTTGGGAGATACATGTCTTTATTTGGACAGTGATGATAAGCACTAAATGTATATTCAGTACTATGTTCTCGACTGAAGGACTGAAAATGACTGAAAATGAAATGAAATGAAAATGACATCACATTTACCATGTACAACTTACCTTCACCATTCAAGGATTCACATTCACGTCTCTGTGGTACAGTAGCACAACTGCTCGATATTCTGCGCTTAATTAAATAATAATAATAATAATAATTATAATAATATTGGAAACTCAGGAAGGTATTACAAGTGTCTAATAAAACATTACTTTCAAAATTAAGCATGTTGGAGGGAAGAAATAAAAGGTAGTAATTAGTTTTAACAAAGCTATTTAAAAATAACTGGGGTGACGTAAGTTTGTTAGTAAATAAGATTTTAACAAGAAATTAATATGTAAATCATGGTATGTTACATCACTGAAACTGCTGTGAAGATCCAGATGTCCCAGGCTGATTTTGCAGTTCTACACTGGAGATCCTAAAAAACATATTTGGTTGTTTTCATTTGTCATATTTCACATATATTGTATATTATTTACTCATTGCCTTTTACACCCATCTTAATATATGTATTGAGCTTCTTTTTTTGTCTGAACCCATTGATGCTAGCTTAAGGTTAAAGGTGTGTCAAGCAACCCCCAAATCGAGGGCAGCACAGAGACACCTTTTTGAATGATTCAAAATATGGAACCATTTTCCAAAACAGTAGGTTAAACGGTGTTAATGCTTTGAAAAGAGTTGTGATACCAGCACCTGCCCACAACTTTGAGAGGAATGGAATAGAAAGTGGATTAAATATTTATGGGAGAGAACTCACTGGGCGTCGGCTAATGCCAGAGCAGTATATTTCTATATGGATCTGGCTAATGCTAAGAATTGATCAGTTTCTTGCTGCACCCCAAAATAGTGCACTATATAGTGACTTGTGATCCAATCAGACAAATTTGAGAGCACATTTTGTGACATATTTGCATATCTGTTATTGCAGCATTTATTTATTTTTTTTTGTTAAATGAACATACATTTGTATCAGTGCTTTCCATGCACTATGCAACTGCACCAAGAACTAAGAAGATCCTTGTCTCCTTAAATGTTCTGTGGAAAATAACAATTTAGCCTATTTTTAATTTTTATTTATTTATTTTGCTGGAGAAATGTGTTTCTGTCCCCTCCCTTTGGACATAAAGGAAATGAACATTCATGAGAAAGGTGAAATGTCCTGCTGACGCTGAACTGACTTGTTTACTGTGATGATTCAGCGTTCCCTTTATTTTCCTGAGCAGTGTGTATAGATCGTGTATGTGACAAAGTGTTGGACATCTATGTGCATTATATTTATTGTAGCAGCAGACCGCTGAGGGCTGAAAATACACACCACACTGAGCTCATGTCACACTTTGATTGTGGTTTATCTTCATGCTCATCTATGTGTCAGAAGTAGCAGACCACAGAGGAAACTACCCCTAGAGCTCAAAGCTTTTATTAAATGGTAAATCAAAAATACAAGACTTTATTAATTTACATGTATTTACCTTCTGTATTAAGATAAACAATGAGAAGACAGCATAAAAACAGCAGTAAATGAAACATAGTTAATATGAAATAGAAGTGAAAACTTCACATACACAGAGTTTCTCTTTGAGAACAGAGTATAAACATTTTGTCAAATTGAATTGTGATGTAGCTGAAACGATATATATATATATATATATATATATATATATATATATATATATATTATTTCTCTTTCACACAGGCACACACACACACACACACACACACACACACACACATATACACTTGGCATAACTTTTTGTTTTGAGAAGTAGTACACAGCCTCTGAACTAAACAAATATAAAACCTTTTTTTTTTTACTGCAAATTCTAGTGCTAAATTTAACATGAAGTCTTAATCAGATTCATTAATGTGACCTGTTTGGTCACTGTACAGACTCATCACATCTTGCAAATGCTTTTTGTAGCAAGCTGAAAGTTTCTGGTATGAGAACAATAATAGAAAGAAATGATCAGACAGAATTGTAATAAAGCCTTCTCTCAGATAACGAATGAAACAAGTGCCTCCTTTTCCAGTCTTTCCTTCTTCACTCTAATAAAAGGACAGTTTCAGTTTTCAGATCACACTGAGTGTTCAGCTTGAACCGCTGTGTGTTCAGTACTGAGATCTGAGGAGGTGTGTGTTTGTTCCTGTCTGCAGACCAGCACACACAGCAGTGGGTCTATGGCCACTCTCAAACTCAACAGACATTCACTCATTATAAACAGGGTCCAAATATGTACCACAGAGTACAGAGAGAGAGACATTAAATACAGGGTCACTGTGATTGTGGCGTAAACTAACACTGTCCAGTCTTGTTTCTTGGTTTCCTTAGAGCTGTGTTTTTAGAGCTGTGTTAGAGGAGTGTCCATGAGGTGACTGTCACAGCAATAAGAGGAAACAGACCCAGAAGGAGAAACAAATATGCCATAAAATATTCACACAGGAAAAAACTCTCATATAAAATGAAGTAAATTATAATGGAGCAGGAAATAAGGATAGAATGTGAAAAGCAGTGTGGGCGTCTCAGAGTCAGGACACTCTCCAACACCATCATCTGCTGCAGGTAAACTCCACAGTGTCTTGAGCCGGACCATAATGAATACAATACCCTGCATGTGATTGTGTCCCAACAAAAGTAGCTTTGGAGTAGTATTGTTGCTACGCATGGATTTAAAAGCAGCTCTATCAGATCATTGAGGAGGAGGAGAACTGAAACTCTGTAGTTGCGTTTATAATGACTGTGTAGAACAGCAAGAGCCCAGACCAGAGCCGGTAAACCCACACACTCAGCAAAGATGAGGAAGATGGACCACCTGGTGAAGTCATCACGCTCAGTATCAAAATGATAAAATGGAGGCTTGGGGGACGAGAAATAGTACATGGTATGATCTCTCAGTTGTGCTTTGTTTGTGATCTCCTAAAGGGAAACAAAAGTACAATCCATTTAATTTATAAGAGCAGCTTTTAAACGTGAATTTAAACTTCTCCCTGATTCCACAGGTTAGCGAAGAAACCTCCAAACACAGAGTGCTAACACCCCAGGATGGTGAGGGCAGGTTTCCTGTAAGATTTCTAAAGCAACAACTGCTTTTTCTCAAACTGCTGCTAACACCTCATTGTAGAACTCACCACACCTGGAGGACAACAGTAACTGTCCTGATCTGTAACGTATGCTGACGTCTGTGCTCGCCAGCAGTGTGGGGAATGAGGGCAATCCTACCCACACAGAGAGCAAGGCCAATCTTGATCTCTTGGACTCCCGGCCTTGGACGGCCTCATCATCACCAGGGACCAGGTGACTGTTCAATGACAGGTCAATGATTAAACAACTTGACAATGTGTTTGGATTTAATTACTTATTGAGTTATTGCACCAGTTGTAGAGATGTAAACTGCAGAATGCCAGCTGAAAAGAACAAAAAATTGCTTCATCATATCAATCTTGCAGCTTAACATAGGTTCTAAATGAGAATTATTACCGTTATTACTTGATTATATTTGTAAACAAAGTGTGATAACCGTTAGCTTTCAATATTCAAAATTTCCAACCTGCTGTAAACATGAAATGAAAGATTTCAGTAAGATTTCTTTCCCCCTTTTTTTCTCTATTTTGTTTCCTGCCAGAATTTTCTCGTATGCTGTTTTTCTGTAGTTCATGTACCACATCATACATTGGCCTTCTAGCCCCCTTAGGCAATCTTTGTAGTTTCTTTTTATTTCTTACTGTGTTTAAAATTTCTTCCAACCATTATCAAAATGCCTGCATTTGGTGTTTTATAATAGCAATCATACACAAGATAAGATGTAAAATATCCTGTGCCAATCAATAAGAGCTTTACATAGGGCCCACCACACTCTCTTCCTACTTGCAGCCGCAAAAAAACACAGCCACTGAAATTGCTGTGAAGTCTGTCATTCCAGACCCACCCTCCTCCAAGCTAGATTTACAGTCCTACCTTACCCTTAAATACCAACAAATCCACACTGGCCTCCCTGGTGACTAGGGCTGTACCTAGCCCCATTGGCACCGTTAATGCATGCTCAGTGCTACCAGTTACAAACAAAAAACATTGCTCCTTTTGTCAAACGTGCACTTTAATAAAGAAATGAGAACTTTTACTGTTATTACTCTATTATTGTTATTGGTACGTTCTTGTTTATAAAGAATGTGTTATGTGTAAGATTCCAACAAATGTGTTTTCACACCAAAATATATCAATAATATTTCTAGCTGTAAACAGTTAAATGAAAGCAGCAGCTCTTTTTCAAATCAGAATTCCTCGGTTTGTGAAAATAAATGTGCACATCCTCCACAGAGAACAAACCTGATTCTGGGCTCTTATCTGCTCCTCAGACGCTGTCTGTTATTGTGAAAGAGCAGGGTGTTGTACTGAGAGACCATACAGGAAGTCCACCTCTCCACCTCCCTGTCACTACACCACAGTCCAGTTCCTTTTCTCAGTGTGTTCTTGTGTGTCCTTACATTCTTGTTCTTGCTTGACGTCATCTTCCACTGCAGAAGAACACCTTATTACACTGCAATGCTCACGAACACCTTAAAGAACAATTAAACAGTTAAAGCACCCACATGTTGATCTAAATTCAACCAGAATATCAAGGATGTATTCACTGTGTGACCTGCCAATGAGAACATCTGAAAATAGAAATCACAGTAGAACAGGCCAAAATCCCAACCGCAAAAGTGCTAGTGATGAATCTTCAGTTACCAAACATTTAAACATACAAAATAGAGTCGAGCTGTTGATAGTCTGTGTCGGTCGTCCTCTAGTCCTTTATCAGTGACACAGGACGCTCTGGGTTGTTTTTTTTTTAGTTGGTGGACTACTCTCTGTCCAACAACGAAAATGAGGAGTTTTAATAACAAGGATTCTTTCTGCAGATATTTCTAATTCAGAGTAAGCAACTTCAACAATTTGTGATGGCAAGTTTTTTTTAACTCTGTGTGCTGGTACAACTCGATCAGACACAGCAGTGCTGCTGGAGTTTTTAAACCCTGTGACCCTGTGGGGTCTGAACACATTCACTATCAGTTTATTTTTTTAACAACTACCTTAAAATATATACTTACAAACTAATATTTTCCTTTTTTTAACAAGGTCATTAAACATTAAAATTCATCATCACTGTCCAATTAAAAACATGTTTCTCTGTGTTTCTGGAAGTTTAGTTACTGCATGAATTGGTGACTCAAAAGTGTCCGTAGGTGTGAGTGTGTGAGTGAATGTGACTGTGTGTTGCCCTGTGAAGGACTGGCGCCCCCTCCAGGGTGTATTCTTGCCTTGTGTAACAGAGTTAATATATATGTATTACAACCTAAAAAAATTACACAAAGCTATTATTATTAAAGTGGTCTTTTTTGGTATAGGGCAGCTGTATTTTGACGTCTCTTCTCCTTCATAAAACTCCTCCCCCTTCCCTGCCTCTCCCCTTTTTTTACTCATGTGTAATATGGAGAGGTAGGTTTCAGGCTTACTCCATAATTTATCTTTTGTAATCCTATGTTTCTAGATTATTTTAAGTCACCAAATTATTTTATATACTTCATGTGTCCATTATTAATCATTATGTTGAGATATTTTCTGATGATGTTGTGTCTTATGACAAATATGCCCATTTTCATATTGCTATTGTCACACCGTATGCTCTATGCTAAGAGTCTAATTCTGATCTCTTACGTTTTTTTTATATTCATGTAAAATCACAGAGGAGATACGAGGAGAGAAGAGATACACACTGCCTGTCTAATACTAAAAGGCTGTTTATTTCTGTTGTCAGGTATGGGGAATTTAATATGAACTCTGATAGACTCTTATGTATTCACTTTAGCAAATATATATGCTCATGCTATTATAGTGAAGTTCAGTAGAGTGACGTCATGACTGTACCCACCCTATCCAGAAATCTTAGCAATTGTTAAGTTAATACGTTTTAAGTTAATCATTTATTGCATTATCGTTAATCTGTAATTGATTCATTAATGTGATATACATTCTGAGGTGCATTTCTTTCTCTCGCCGCGCTGCCCCTTTTTTTACTCGTGTAATATGGAGAGAGGAGATACGAGGAGAGTAGAGATACACACTGCCTGTCTAATACTAAAAGGCTGTTTATTTCTGTTGTCAGAATAAATCCTCAACGGAAAAAAAACACAACGCAAAGTCTCTGTTTATCCGTAACCACCGGTTACATTTGGTGCCGTGACCGTCCTGGATTTTGAGGATCATCGCTTGCTTGATCGCCGCGGGTTGCTATCGTCCTATCGACCCCAGGGAGGGGTCAATCAGTCACAGGTTATGGGAGAGGCAGACCTGCAGCATCCTCCTTTATAGTAAATCAGGATGACACAGTTTATCAGTTAGTGTCAGATTGTCATAAAGGCCCAGCAGCAGTTTCTACACCCATTAGCCATGAAGTTTCTCAGCCACCATCCCAAATAATAAGCACAGATGTTTTAAGTAGTGTCATGGCTGACTTAGCAAAGCAGATAAGTGACAGCATCACTGCCAGTATCCAAACCATGCACCAACACACAGATTCCCATCCCCGGTCTCAGAGCCAGCAGTCACAATCTTTCATTGATGCTTCTAAGCTGAACATAACAGTCCAATCAGATGTAAAGCCACCTCCCTTCTTTCGTGGTGATGGAACAGATAACCTTTCTGTCCATGAGTGGGAGGACATGATGATGAACTATCTTCGCAGAGTAAATTATGCGAAAGATGAGATTGGTGAGTTTATCATTAGCCGACTGACGGGTAAAGCCAAAGACATGGTGAAAGTCTCCTTACGTAGCAATACACTGCTAAACTCCAGCAGTCCAACTTCTATATTTGATATTCTAAAACGGCACTTCAGTGAGCTAACATACTCCAATATGCCTATGAGAGATTTCTATAATACTATCCCTATGGCTGGTGAAAGCGTGATGGAATACTGGATTCGTCTCAATAAAGCAATAGATGTGGCGGATGAGTGTTTGAAGAGGAGGGGTAAGATTAAATTCTTTCATTGTGCACAACCTCTCATTCTCCAAGTCATGTACAAGGCAGGCAACCCCATAGTTCTCAAGGTCAAACCCGTCAGCCTTGTAAAGTTTGTGGAAAAGTTGACCACTCAACATATGATCATTGTAAACTTCATCGTCTGTGTCGTCACTGCCTGAAACCAGGTCATTTCAAAAATGAGTGTCCGAATACGAGCCAGTCAATGGTGAGCAATGCACAAACTTCCAGTAGTCCTTTAAACTAAATAGCCCCTGTAGAGAGAGGGGAAACATGGGCAATACTACTGCAACCCTCAGAGTTCCAGACCTTGAAACAATCTATATTAACAGCTGTGCCCTCTTACCAGTAGATAAGACAGCGATCTTTGTTGGCACACAGAAACTTGAAGAGGCCAGCGAATTGTTTTACACCCCAGTATTGGTTAATGGCCAAGTAACAGTAAATGGGCTATTAGACTCTGGTTCTATGGCAATCAGTGAAGAGGCTGTACAGAAGCTAAGAGATGCTGGTGTTTGCCTTAATTCAATTCCATCTTTAAATAATATTGTGCTCATCGGCTGTGGTGGCTTAACTGCTCATCCAAAGTGCATATATGATATGAATGTTGAAATATGTGGGTTCAAATTTTTAGTACCTGTTTTAGTTGTCCCTGGTCAGCGTGACGACTTTATAATTGGTACTAATGTGATAAAACCTATCATTCAGAAGATGAAGTCTGATGAGAAATACTGGACACTCGTCTCATCCAGTACAAGTGATTCTGAGTGTGAGCGACTACTCGAATTGCTAAGCTGTGTCTCACGTGCATCAAACATGGAGTCTGTAAATAAAGTTGGCACAGTAAAGCTGCAACAAGCAGTTACTTTGCTCCCAAAGAAGGAATATTTGGTATGGGGGAAGCTGCCAGGTAATGTCAGTGTGTCCCCTGGAGCCACAGTCATTGTCGAGCCTACGTCTCGAGCAGGTACTAGGAACATTCTGGTGGGCAGGGTTTTAACACCCATGTGAGGTGACCACTGGGTACCTATGAGGGTTCTGAATGCATCCCTGAAGCCTGTCACACTGCGACGTAACACTAAGCTAGCAGATGTGTCCTACTGTCTTGCTATGGAAGATCTGCCAGTCACTCAAAGTTTATCTCGGACCCACCCCGTCCATTTACATCTCCCAAATCATCATGGGATGTCTTTAGCTGACAGTAAGCAGAAGCTTGTGGATTGTGGGCTGGACAATATTGATATTGATGCATGCGAAGTCACTGAGGCTTGGAAAATTAAACTAGCTGAGTTACTAGTGAGATTCCAGGATATCTTTTCCAAAGGCAAATTAGATTGCGGTGAAGCAAAAGATTTTGTACATCGGATTCACCTTTCTGACGATCGGCCTTTCCGGCTTCCTTATCGCAGAGTCCCCCCTGCCCACTATCATAATTTGAGGGAAGTACTAAATGAGATGGAGGAGAAAGACATTATTAGCAAGTCAGTGAGTGAGTATGCATCACCCCTCGTCATGGTCTGGGTTAGGGTTAGGGTTAGGTACCCTAACCCTAACCCTAACCCTAACCATCCTTTGCCGCATCAGGAGGATTGTCTAGCTGCACTGGGTGGAAACACCTTTTTCAGTACAATGGATTTAACATCAGGATTTTACAACATCCCTCTTCATGAGGATGATCGGAAGTATACTGCTTTTACGACACCATTGGGAATGTATCAGTACAACAGGCTTCCTCAGGGTCTTTGTAATAGCCCGGCTTCTTTCATGAGAATGATGCTTTCTATTTTTGGTGACTTGAATTTTTCCACCCTTTTATGCTATTTAGATGACTTGCTTTTAATGGCTCCTTCTGAAGAAGAAGCTCTAAAACGTCTTGAGGTTGTACTGGGGAGACTAAGAGCTAACAACTTAAAGCTGTCACAAGGGAAATGCCACTTTCTTCGCCGGTCCGTGAGGTTTCTTGGCCATATAATAGATAATGAGGGTGTCTCTGTTGACCAAGAGAAGGTGAAGGTTATCACTAGCTTTACGGTTAAGGACCTGATGATGGAGGATGGCTGCACCCCATCTCAAAAACGAATAAGGTCCTTCCTGGGAATGGTGCTTTACTATCAGCATTTCATTCCTGGATGTTCATCTGTGGCAAAACCCTTGTTTGCCCTGACGGCAGGCCAGAAACGCAAATGCAAGCTTGTGAAACAGCTTTTGGAGAACTGCAGAAAGCTCTCTTGGATAGTGTAGTGCTGGCTCATCCAAATTTCGAAAAGCCTTTTCTCCTTTCTGTTGATGCTTCTCTTGATGGGCTCGGGGCCGTTTTATCACAAGTCCCAGAGGGTGAAGACAGAGCTCGTCCAATAGCCTTTGAGTTCCTGGCCCTTAAATGGTCTGTGTGTGACAAGTTTAGTCACTGGCTCAAGGGTCACAAATTCACAGTCTGGACAGACAATAATCCCCTCACATACATTATGACCAAACCTAAACTTGATGCATGTGAGCAGCGATGGATTTCTAAACTTGCTCCATATTGCTTTGAGATCAAGCATGTCCCAGGCAGACAAAATGTTGTGGCCGATGCCTTAAGCCGAGACCCATTTGCGAAACCCATAAGCAAGAGACTCTTGTCTGAACCATACACTACTCTGATGGAACAAGCATGTAGACTAGAGGATAGGTGTGTGCAGGAGATGTTTCGTCTGACATGTCAGCCACAAATACTTACTAGCTTTTCCACATGTGATCCAGATTCTATGTCCATGTCAGAGAATGATGTTGCTTGTTTTCTTAGATCACATGAGGAATGGGATGCTGTGCCCAAGCAGAGAGTTGCTTTTTTTGCAAATCACGTGAACACATTAATTCCTGGGTGCCAAGACTCTTTTCCTACATGGACAACAGAGGACCTGAGGTTGTTTCAACTACACTGTAAGCCCGGATTTTATATCTACTTAAATAATTTATGTACATTGAACTGAACAGTTTAGGTTTTATTGCATTACTATCAAATGTAAGTATATTATACTCATATTAGTACACATTTAAATCTATAAACAGTTTTAAGTTTAATGAACTAAAAGTTTTACGTTGTTAATTGATTAACTTAAAAGCTTAAATTAAGGTAATTTAACAGAAAACTTTTTACGTGTAACCCCGCCATTTTGTTTTTTCAGCTTGTGTTTTTCAGCTTGCGTATCAGGCAAGTTGGAGTTTTAGTGCATTTCAACCAGTGTGACCGGCGTCTTCACCTGCTGCATATAATTTGTTAGACTAGGCTGTTTGCGAGCAGAGATGATTTTGTTTTAATGTCAACATTTTACTTGTTGACGGACTTGTTGTTTTTCAACTGCTGAAGGCTTTTACAAGAAGTGAAGTGTGGCGGAGTCATTTTTAACGTGCGCACCTGGATTTTTCACCTATTCCTAAGTTCGAGCTTTTTTGCGAAGTGGAATCTTTGTTTAACCAAGTCGACGAATATTTTTCATCAAAATGCGCTGTTTTTTGAGCAGCATTTTTGGTTTATACCAGTTTAACAGACGCTTTCTGCTACAGTTCTTCTGCCAACTCAACCAGTGATTAATTTTGGTAAGTTCTGTATGCTACCTTACAAATCAATTTGAAATAAATGATGGTATCTTTGTTTTCAGAAGAAAATATGGGACAGTTTACAATCAACCAATAATGAACTTATAGCGTCTATTTGCTTCAAAACAAACGTTATGAGTTCGAAATGCGTGCTTTCATCCCTTCATAATTTAAAAAGTAAAGGAACAGTATGATTTCTTGTAATGATGAATATCTGTAGGCTTGCCAGGTATTGTACTTGTTGAACACGTTTTTGTGACAGTACATTTCCAGAGTTTATTACTAATGTTAGTCTTACACCTGCAATTTAAATAAAAAAAATATTTGGATTTTAATCATAACTTCTTTTGATGAGTTATTTGATTACATATGGGCTAATTGGAAAAATCATTTAATTTGATTTTGTGTAAACTATTCTGAAGTGTATCAAAGATACAGATTGATATCAAATAAATCTGAATCAGATTCTGCACTACTTTATGCTGAGGGGGGTAAATCCATGTTAAATCACAGGAGGCATATACACCAAAATTGTAAAAATACAGGCCTGAAATTCTTCAAACCATTATATTTTAATTACATGGTTTCCAGATGTTTTTGACAGATTCCAGTTTCTATATGGCAATTAAAAGCAACTGGTATTTGGTGGACAACACATCAATTAACTTGATTATTTTGTTTATTAATTAAATTTTTTCTATGTTAGGATGCAACTGACAAGGACTCGTACAGCCAAACTTCAGTGGGACTCCTCTGTGTTGATAAGGAACACCCTCAAGTAAACCCATCCAAAGTGGGGATCATCTTGGAAGGCACTGTGGTGATGGATGACCTGGCCAATTTACCCCAGGCCACCTGTCTTCTGTTTGGTCTCATCTATGCTCCTCACCTGGACTACCCTAAGGGCATGAAAAAGACTTTCTGCTTTATTCAGCAGGTAATGCTCAACCTGGGTAGTCGTGAACTGCCACCCAAAATTCAAATTTTAAGAAATCAGTTTGCTAACTGAATTCAGGAAGGTTACTGTTCTATGTACAAAATTTGTTGTTTATGTTTTTGCTCTGTTTGCAGTGTACACAATATGGCCTAAAATTTGTGTGTGCACCAGTTTGGCTGTAATTTTATTAGAATTTTGTCTTTAGGAAGCATTAGTTTAGAGAAGTCATATTCTCTGTCTTTTTCCTCCCCCAATGGCTATATTATCTATGTCAGGACAGCTTTAGTTCAGATTTAAGAGCTCATTTTCTCTTATTTTTATTATTATTTTACATTTTAACCACTACATGGTAGCTAAGGGGTAACTGCATTTAAACTTGACTAAATGTTTTATTGTAATGTTTAAAATAAGTTTTAGTTGAATTTTAAGAGCTGTTTTGGAGGACAAGTTCTCATGTATTTTTTTTAATACATAAGTTTTTGCTTTCATGAGGTAAACATGTAGAGTTCTGCTCAAAGTGTTATTAAAATAACATTGTTTTTCAGGATCAGTCATATTTTCAAAAAAAAAAAAAGTCTTGTTAAAGAGTTAACCAAAAGGCCTGTAAGACATTGCTTCGGGTTTATTCAATGCTAATTCTATGTGGAATTGCTTAAGAATGTTTCAGTCATACAAGCAAATTTTCAGGGTAGTGCATTATGTCCCTTTGATGTTAATGTTGTATTTCAAAGAAATAATAAAGCACAAAAAGAACTGTATTGGTCTGTCTAGTATTTCCATTAGTATTTCTAATCAATAATAAAGTTAAATAAGGATTAAAAAGAAAATTAAGTAGAAATCAATTTTATTTAATTCAACTTAAGATATTAAGTAGAATTACTAGGTAAAGGAATTGGTATAACAAAAACAAAAAAGTTAACTCAACTTATCCTTTAGGTGTAACAACTTGACATTTTAAGTTACACTGACTCAAGTTTTCATTGCACATTACTTAACTTTTTAAGGCAACCGGTTTCCTTAAATTTTTTAAGTAAACTCAACTTATCTGGGCTTACAGTGTACAGGATGCTGCTCTCGCCAGAGTGTTGTTTTATGTTGAAAGAAAACGCAGACCATCCAGGCGTGAGCGTTGTAATGAGACACCTCAAACATTGAAAATGCTGAAACAGTGGGAGAGGCTGACACTGATAGATGATGTTCTCTATAGAGTCTCTAGGGATCCTATGACTAAGCACAAGAGATTCCAGTTGGTCATACCTGAATCTCTGAAAAAGGATGCACTGAATGGTGTTCATGATTTGGCCGGACACCAAGGTCAGCCTCATACTCTTTCTCTAGCCCGCCAACGATTTTTCTGGTATAATATGGAGAAAGATATTAGGAACTATGTTAGATCCTGCCCAAGATGTGTTTTTAGTAAGTCCCCAGAGCCTGCAGCGAGAGCTCCATTGCAAAGTATTAAAACAACTGCTCCATTGGAACTGGTCTGTTTGGATTTTTGGTCAGCCGAAGACAGTAATAATAAAACAGTAGATGTCTTGGTGCTTACAGATCATTTCACTAAGTTGGCACATGCTTTTCCCTGCCAGGATCAAACAGCAAAAAGGGTGGCGAAAAAACTCTGGGACAACTTTTGCATTTATGGTTTTCCAGTGCGCATCCATTCTGATCAAGGGGCAAATTTTGAAAGCGAACTTATCGCCGAGCTCCTTGAGTTGGCTGGTATTGTGAAGTCCAGGACATCCCCTTACCACCCCATGGGAAATGGAGGGACGGAGAGATTTAACAGAACACTCGGGAACATGTTGCGTTCTTTACCACCTAAGTCTAAGCAGAAGTGGCCCCAAATGATTCAGACATTAACATTTGTGTATAACTGTACTACACATGAGACCACTGGTTTTGCACCCTTTTATTTGATGTTCGGCAGAGTGCCCAGACTGCCTGTCGACCTAATGTTCAAAGATGTGCTGCAGGATGAGAGGATCTGTGACTATGACACATATGTAAAATCATTGGTGAGTGACCTTCAGTCAGCCATGCTTCTTGCACAAGAGAACTCAGCTATGGAACAAAAGCATCAAGCTCAGCAATATAACAAGAGAGCTAGGGGTCTCTCTCTATCAGTTGGTGGCCAACAAAGGTTGCAGAGGCAAACGCAAACTCGCTGACAAGTGGGAGTCATGTGTTTACACTGTGGTGTCTTCTAAACCCTCACTGCATATTTACAAAGTTCAGGCTCGAGATGGAATTGAGAGGGTGTTACACAGGAATTTGCTTCTTCCAGTCAATTTTCTCCCTTTGGACAATTCACAGAGTGAAGTGCAGAGTCTTGCTGTTGATAGCACTGGGAGTCAGTCTTTTTCTACTGATATTCCTGACACCAACTCTGATCTTGCTGGTGGTTCCCTGAGTATGGCATGTTCACCTTCAATGGCTAGGGCTTTGCCGACAATTGATGGTGATGATGAGAGTTGGACTTCTTCTTGGGTGCAGAAACATTCTGTAGAACAGAGCAGTGCCAATAGTCTACATGGAGAAAACCCTGTTGATGGTACCCTTGCTGTTAATTATGCTAGTGACAGTGTCTACCCATCATTTCACTCAAGTCCCAGAGATTCCACGGATACAGATATGCCTGATCAGACTCATGATCATCTCACTTCTAGATTCGGGAGAGTTATAAAGCCAGTATGCAGATTAATAGAATCCATGGTCCAGTTAGAAAGTTTGTTTGGGGCTCATGAAATAAAGCATACAGTGGTTCATGTCTAAGCCAAATATAGTTGAAGTCTTTTTCATTCTGAAATTTTGTCTCGGTGTAGCCAGAGGGTGTATAGGTGTAATAGGCACCTCATATATCTGTATGGGATGGATGGAGGGCTGATCATCCTTTGTTCCCCATTAGCCTTTAATTAGGGCTTTGTTCCTTAATAATTATGTTACGGTTTAGGGAGTTTGTGTAATTTTTGGGGGGTGGGTCCTCAACAGAAAAAAAAAACACAACGCAAAGTCTCTGTTTATCCGTAACCACCGGTTACACTTGCACCCAATGATTCCAGGTAGGCTCTGGATCCACCGTGACCCTGAATTGGATAAAGGTTACAGATAATGAATGAATGAATGAATAGTTACTGCATCATTTGAACAAAGCAGCTCTCCTTTACACTGTGTATACATTTCATGATGAATGACCAATAGGAACGCTCCAAAATTACTCTGAATAACATATTTTTACACTGACTTCTATTGAAAGTTAAAAAAGATTTTTCCTTGTCCTCTAAAGATACTACTTTGGGAGACACATGGTTTTATTTGGACAGTTACAATATGCACTAAATGTATATTGAGTATTAGGGTTAATGTAACCCTAACCCTAACCCTAGGGTCAGTCTTTTGAAACAGAACAAATAGTGTTACCACATGTTAATAAATCCTAGCTGCCAGTGATAGCAGAAATGCTAATCTGTGCTAGGCTAACCATCCTAAGAAAACTGATATGACCATTTGCTTGACCATTTGACCACTACATTTTGCTGCAGTGGCTGCTGCTTTAATAAATATCATGAAATCGCTATTACAAGCAACTGCAGAGGGTTTATAATTTGAAACAATTTATACAGAAAGAGACATGATAACTCTGGGGGTAGTGTCCGACGGCAAGCACCTGGTGGCCGGGCTCAGCCCGAAATGGTAACGTGGGAGGATCATGTGGGCTCACCACCTGCAAGATCCAGAGTAGGGGTGTGGTGCAATGCCCATCTGGCACAGAGCGGGGGTGAAGGGGCCCCTGGCGTCATGGAACTTGTCAGCGGAAACTGTTTCTTGGTACATGGAACATAACCTCACTGGGGGGGGGAAGAGCCAGAGCTGGTGCGTGAGGTTGAGAGATACCAGCTAGATATAGTTGGGCTCACCTCTACACACAGTGTAGGCTCTGCAACCAAACTCCTCGATAGGGATTGGTCTCTCTCCTACTCAGGAGTTGCACAGGGTGAGAGGTGCCGGGCGGCTGTGGGGATACTCACAAGTCCACGGCTGGCGCCTGTACAGCTGGAGTTTAGCCCAGTAAACGAGAGGGTCGCCTCAATGCGGCTCCGGCTTGCAGAGAGGAAAACTTTGACTGTTGTGTGTGCGTGTGCACCGAACAGCAGCTCAGAGTATTCGGCCTTCTTGGAGGCAGTGAGGGGAGTTCTAGAGGGGATTCCATGCACTGACTCTATTGTTTTACTGGGGGACTTCAATGCTCACGTTGGCAATGACTGGGAAACCTGGAGAGGAGTGATTGGGAGGAACGGACTGCCTGATCTAAACCCGAGTGGTGTGATGTTGTTGGACTTCTATGCTAGCCATGGTTTGTCCATAATGAACACCATGTTCGAACATTAGATTGCTCATAAGTGTACTTGGTACCAGAGCACTCTGGGCCAAAGGTCAATGATGGACTTTGTGGTTGTGTCTACTGACCTGAGGCCGTATGTTTTGGACACTCGGATAAAGAGAGGGGCTGAGCTGTCAACCGATCATCATCTGGTGGTGAGTTGGATCCGATGGCGGGGAAAGCTGCCGGACAGACCTTGTAAACCCAAACGTATAGTGAGGGTGTGCTAGGAAAAGCTGGCAGATGACTCTGTCCGGATGGATTTCAACTCTCACCTCCGAGAGAACTTCTCACATGTTCCGGAGGAGGTAGGGGGAATGGAGTCTGAATGGACACTGTTCCGGACCTCCATCGTGGAAGCGGCTGCATGTAGTTGTGGTCAAAAGCTTGTCGGTGCCTGTTATGGCGGCAACCCAAGAACCCGTTGGTGGACACCGGGGGTGAGGGAAGCTGTCAAGCGGAAGAAGGAGGCTTTTTGAGATTGTTTAGCTCGGGGAACTTCCGATTCTGCGAATGGGTACCGGCAGGCGAAAAAGGCTGCAGCTGTGGCAGTAGCTGAAGCAAAATCCAGAGCATGGGAGGAGTTTGGAGAGGCCATGGAGAATGACTTCTGGGCGGCCTCAAAGAGGTTCTGGAAAACACTCCGACAGCTCAGGAGAGGGAGGGGGGACACTGTCCAAGCTGTGCTCGGCAAGGATGGTGAAACTCTGAACTCGACTGAGCGTATTGTTGGGCGTTGGAAAGAGCACTTTTAGGAACTCCTTAACCCGAGAGATATGCCTCCTGTGCAGGAGGGAGGGCCAGAAGTGTTTGGGGGGTCAGATTCCATTTCCTTGGCTGAAGTCACTGAGGTGGTGAAAAAGCTTCGCAGTGGCAAAGCTCTAGGAGTGGATGAGATTCGCCCAGAGTTACTGAAGGCACTCGATACTGTGGGGCTGTCTTGGATGACACGCCCATACAATATTGCATGGACATCGGGAACTGTGCCTTTGGATTGGTAAACCGGGGTGGTGGTTCCTATTTTCAAAAAAGAGGACCGGAGAAAGTGTTTATTTTTATTATCGTGGCATTACACTTCTCAGCCTCCCGGGGAAAGTCTATGCCAAGGTGCTGGAAAGGAGAATCCATCCGATAGTTGAACCTATGATTTTGGAGGAACAATGCGGATTTCGTCCTGGCCGTGGAACTATGGACCAACTCTTTACTTTTGCACAGATGATTGAGGGGGCGTGGGAATTTGCTACTCCACTTTACACATGCTTTGTGGATTTGGAGAAGGCATATGACCGTGTTCCCCGAGAGATTCTGTGGGAGGTGCTCCGGGAGTATGGGGTGCCAGGGTCGCTCCGGCGAGCCGTAAGGTCCTTGTACTCTCAGAGTTTGAGTTGTGTTCGCATCCTTGGAAGTAAGTCAAGCTTGTTCAGATTGGGCATTGGACTCCGTCAGGGCTTATCTCCACTCCTGTTCCTGATATTCATGGACAGGGTGGCGTGGCGTAGCCTGGGGCAGGAGGGCATCTCTGCTTTTTGCGGACGATGTTATTCTTCTGGCTTCTTCACATGGAGGCCTCCAGCATTCACTTGACCAGTTTGCAGCTGAGTGTGAAGTGGTCGGTATGCGGATCAGCACCTCCAAGTCTGAGGCCATGGTTATCTCCCAGAAACAGATGGCATGCTCCCTTCAGGTAAGGGGTGAGAACCTGCCCCAAGTGAAGGAGTTCAAGTATATCAGGTTCTTGTTCATGAGTGATGGGAAGAGGGACGGTGAGATTGACCGTAGGATATGTGCAGCGTCTGCAGTAATGCGGTCACTGTACCGCACCGTTGTGGTGAAGAGAGAGCTGAGCCATAACCTCTCTTTTTCCGGTCAGTCTACATCCAATTTACCGGTCAGTCTACGTCCCCACTCTCACCTATGGTCATGACCTCTGGGTAATGACCGAAAGAATAAGATCGCGGATTCTCCGACGGGTCACTGGGTGTAATCTCCGTGATCGGGTGAGGAACTCAGTGACTAGGGAGGAGCTCGGAGTAGATTCGCTGCTCCTTCGCATTGAGAGAAGTCAGTTGAGGTGGTTTGGGCATTTGAACAGGATGCCTCCTGGACGCCTCCCACTGGAGGTATACCAGGCACGTCCAACTGAAAGGAGGCCTCGGGGTAGACCCAGGAAACGCTGGAGGGATTATATCTCCCGGCTGTCCTGGGAATGCCTTGGGATCCCCCAGGAGGAATTGGTGGATGTTGCAAGGGACAGAGACGTCTGGGCTTCTTTGCTCGCCCTGTTGCAACCGGGACCCTGAAATGGAGAAGCGGAAAAGAAAATGATGATGATGATGATACGTGATAACTGCTGGCACGACTATATTTTCAAACATGAAATTCATTTCAGCAGTTACAGATAATTTCCAGTGCACTCAATGCCACAGTGACTGCAATAATGTACATTCGTGAAAAGTCGATACCCACAATCCAAGGCATAATTTGGTAAAATTGTATGAGGCTGTGTCCACAATAATTCACTCACACCCTCCTGAGTTCAGGTTCCTAAAACAGTGCATTATAGTGAAAAGCGTATAAGGAGCTATTTGGGACATTGTCGTTTTCTCTGCGCGCACACAATGCCCCCTGTGGCACATTAACCCAACTGCACACACAGCAGAGGGTCTATGAACACTCTCAAACTCAACAGACAGACACTCATTATAAACAGGGTCCAAATATGTACCACGATGTACAGAGAGAAAGAAATCAAATACAGCGTCACTAAATACAGCGTCATAAACGTTAGTTTGTGATTATGGCACAAACTAACAGTGTCCAGTCTTGATACATATACATATATAGAATAGGGTTCTTCACACATTCGGACGCAGTGGTAGTGTAGAAAATCATTCATTACTCTCCTGAATTCAGTTCCCTCAAATGCATTTTATAGTGAGTAATAAGGGGTAAATGAATAGGGAACAATTTGGAACACTGTCATTTTCTCTGCGCGCACACTGCCCTCCTGTGGAACATCAACGCTACTGCTTAAAATGCTGTTCTTATTTGAAACACAGGCTATCTCTAAATACGTTTGCTAGTACATAAGATAATTAACAAAATTGTATAAGTCAACACAGCTTTTGGGTTTTCAATTTTATCAAGATATTAATACATATATATATATATATATATATATATATATATATATATATATATATATATAACACTTTGATGATTCAGTGTTCCCTTTATTTTTCTGAGCAGTGTGTATAGATGGCGTATGTGACAAAGTGTTGGACATCTATGTGTATTATATTTATTGTAGCAGCAGACCGCTGAGGGCTGAAAATACACACCACACTGAGCTCATATCACACTTTGATTGTGGTTTATCTTCACAATCATCTGTGTCAGAAGTAGCAGACCACAGAGGAAACTGCCCCTAGAGCTCAAAGCTTTTATTAAATGGGCGGTAAATCAAATATACAATACTTTATTAATTTACATGTATTTACCTTCTGTATTAAGATTAACAATAAGAAGACAGCATAAAAACAGCAGTAAATGAAACATAGTTAATATGAAATAGAAGTGAAAACTTCACATACACAGAGTTTATATTCGAGAACAGAGTGTCATGTAGATTAAATGAATTTAGGAATACACACACACACACACACACACACACACAAACTTAGCATAACTTGTTGTAATAAACCCTTCTCTTAGATAATGAATGAAACTAAGTGCTAAAACCAGCCTTTCCTTCTTCACTCTAATAAAAGGACAGTCTCAGTTTTCAGATCACACTGAGTGTTCAGCTTGAACTGCTTTGTATTCAGTACTGAGATCTGAGGAGGTGTGTGTTTGTTCCTGTCTGCAGACCAGCACACACAGCAGGGGGTCTAAGGCCACTCTCAAACTCAACAGACATTCACTCATTATAAACAGTGTCTGACTCTGTATGAAGATGTACAGAGTAAGAGAAATAAAATATATGGTCACTGTGGTTGTGGTAAAAATGAACACAGTCCAGTCTCGCTTCTTGGTTTTGTTACAGCTGTCTTTCTTCACGGGTGGAACTCTACAGGCGACTATCCATGAGGTGACTGTCATAACAAACAGTGGAAACAGACTCAAGATGAGAATATCTGTTGCTATTAAATATTCCCACAGGAAAAACCAAACAGATGCAGTGATGGGGAGTGTAATGGAGCAGGAAGAAAGTAAAAAACAAGAACAACAACATGGACATCTTAGAGTCAGGACACTCTCCAACACCATCATCTGTTGCAGGTAAATGCCACAGTGTCTTGACAGCCAGGACAGGAAAAATACTCGGTAGGGCTTGTTTATGTCCCAGTGGCAGTCTTTAGTAATTAATTTTGTTGCTACGTATGGATTTAAAAGTAGCTCCATCAGATCACTGAGGAGGAGGAGAATGATGAAGAATAGAACTCTGCCGTTGCGTTTACGATGACGGTGTAGAACAGTAAGAGCCCAAACCAGAGCCGGTAAACCCACACTCTCAGCAACGATGAGGAAGACAGAGAGTCTGGTGAAGTCTTCATGCTCAGTGTCAAGATAAAACCGAGGACAGGGAGATGGGAAATAGAGCATGGTGTTATCACTGTATTGTGTTTTCCTTGGCATCTCCTAGAGAGAAAACAAAATTACACTTTTATTAATAGGAAAAATATTTAAAAATGTCAAAACATTAGCTAATCTCTCCCCAGTTCCGCAGGTTACTGAAGACCCTCCAACCACACAATACCACCACCTTGGGACCAGTGAGGGTAAGCTTTCTATGAGATGTTTAAAGCCAACGACTATTTCTTCTCAAGCTGCTGTGGACAATACACCACTGGAGAGCTCAACACACACAGAGAACAATAACAGCCCAGATCTGTAAAGCTAGCTGACACCTGTGCTAGCCGGCACTCTGGGTAGAGGGAGGGAAACCTATCCACAAAGAGAACGAGGCCAATTCTGCTCTTTTAAAACAAGGCCTCGGATGGCACTGTCATGACAGAGGATCAAACCGGTCATGTCTCAATGATAAAGCCAACATTTGCTCCACTGAGCACTTGTCTATGTGTTAGAATTTAATTCCATACTGAAGTATCGCACCAGCTGCAGAGCTGTAAACTGCCTCAGAGTGGAGTGTACCAGCTGAAAAAGAAAAAACAGTTGCCTCAGTATTTCAATCTTGCAGTTAATAATTTAAATGAGTATTAATACATTTATTTTTATTTTATTATTTACTTGTTGATATTTGTAAAAATATGTGATAATTGTAAGCTTAGCGGCATGGTGGTGCAGTAGTTAGTGTCAGTCACACAGCTCCAGGGACCTGGAGGTTGTGGGTTCGATTCCCGCTCCGGGTGACTGTCTGTGAGGAGTTGGTGTGTTCTCCCTGTGTCTGCGTGGGTTTCCTCCGGGTGACTGTCCGTGAGGAGTGTGGTGTGTTCTCTCTGTGTCTGCGTGGGTTTCCTCCAGGTGACTGTCTGTGAGGAGTTGGTGTGTTCTCCCTGTTTTCGCATGGGTTTCCTCCGGGTGCTCTGGTTTCCTCCCACAGTCCAAAAACACACGTTGGTAGGTGGATTGGTGACTCAAAAGTGTGTGAATGTGTGCGAGTGTGTGTGTTGCCCTGTGAAGGACTGGCGCCCCCTCCAGGGTGTATTCCTGCCTTGTGCCCAATGGTTCCAGGTAGGCTCTGGACCCACCGCGACCCTGAACTGGTTAAGGGTTACAGATAATGAATGAATGAATGAATTGTAAGCTTCCAACATGTGTATTCACATTCAAAATTTATGCATAATATTTTCCAGCTATAAATAGTAAATAAGAGTTTTACTCAAATCAGGATTCCTCCGTTTGTGAAAATAAATGTGCACATCCTCCACAGAGAACAAAACTGATTCTGGGCTCTTACCTGTTCCTCAGCCCGCTGTCTGTTATTCTGAAAGAGCAGGGTGTTGTACTGAGAGACCATACAGGAAGTCCACCTCTCCACCCCCCTGTCACTACACCACAATCCAGTTCCTTTTCTCAGTGCGTTCTTGTGTGTCCTTACGTTCATGTTCTTGCTTGACGTCACTTTTCACTACTGGATTAATATTCCTCAAAAACAGATTAAAGAACATTAAAAGAGTTAAAGCATCCAAATGAACACCTGCTCTGACATCAGAAGTAGAAACACCGTTATGTAGATCATTGCTTAAAGTCTGAGAAACTGCACTCTGTACCTTCCATGTAGTGCGCTGTTATCAGTGAAGTTAGTGTAGCAGCTATATTCCTTCAGTGGTTTGTAACAACATGAAAATATGCTACACTTACTCATGTTCTCTCTCTCTCTCTCTCTCTCTCTCTCTCTCTCTCTCTCTCACACACACACACACACACATCACATGTTTCAATTTTACCAATCAATCTACACTTAATCACCTCTAATAACGACATAAAAACAATTTAAAAAGCCTGACACCTCCCTTTCACACTTTTATTCAGAGCCTTTGCTGTGGCACTGCAAACTGTGGTGAGATGCATCCTGTTTGCTTTACTCAACACTGAGACTGGAGTAAATTTGGAACAATTAAATTTAAAAGATTGGCCCCAGATTAAAAATACACACACTTGGGTTTTTATGTTCTGTCTTACACTGTTCTGTCAGTACCAAAAAAAAGCCATGAAGCCAGGGGATCCCAGGGCAAGGATATAAAACATGTTCTGAGGATGTGAGGCTGGTCTTTAATCACATAAACGCTGCAATGTCTACAACTCTGGACCAGCACCAACTTCCCTACTGTACAAAATTTGTCGAAAAAGGACGCCATTAACACAGCCATGCATGTGACACTCTCACACCTGGAGAAACCTGGTGCATCTCCGAGGCTGCTGTTCAAGGACTTTAGTTCTGCATTTCCAGGAAGATAGAGGACAAGCTCCTGCATCTGGGTGTGAGCCAGCGCATGGGCAAGTGTGTGAAGGACTTTCCAACAAATCTGTCACAAATCGTCAGGATGGGGAACCACCACTTTTCTACTGCAGGGTTGTGTGCTGAGTCCCCTTCTGTTTTTCTTTAAACATGACTGTGTACTCACACACAGCACTAACAAAATCATTGTGGATGATATCACTGTGGTGGACCTGATGATCAATGGAGATGTGTGTAGAGACGACATCTGCATACAGACTGATTTCTGCTCCTTTAAAGGCCTGGCACTGAACACTACGTGAGCTGAGGACACCACTGCAGTGGTGAAGAAGACACTGCAGTTGTTGTATTTTCTGAGGATGCTACAAAGAACAAATCTGTCCCAGAACCTGTCGGTGTCCTTCTACCACAGCTGCATGGAGAGTGTCCTCATCTACAACACTCTGGTGTGGTTTCTAGCTGCATAGCTGCCAATAGGAAAACTCTTAACAAAGTCATTAATGCAGCCCAAAACATCACCGGTATCCAGTTGCCGGGCCTGTAGGAACTGCATAAAACCAGATGTCTCTCTACGAACATTATCAAGGAACCACCCTTCTATGGATTTTAGTTTTTACATTGCTCCATTCCTCAGGATAAGGTTCGCTGACTGGGCCTTTTTCAGGGATGTAAGAAAAAGGGTGTTGGGAACATAATGCTTTCATAGTGATTTTCATTCGCCATCATGAGAAAAGAGCACTGCATTTGCAGTCTTCAGAAAAACTTGTCCTTTGGCAGCACTGGACCTTCAACAAGACAACGATCATAACAAAGAACCAAAGTGGTGAAAAAACGATAAACAAAAATCAACATAAACATTCTGGAGTGGAATCAGAGTCCAGACATGAATCCCATAGAGAATCTCTGAGCAGAGTGCGGGTACCTTCCAAAGTCAAAAACATGGATGAATACTGTGATGTCTTAGAAAACGTCATAACAATATACTGTGCAAGAAATGTAAATTGTAAAATATATGACCACTGTAAAGTAAATGTAAAGTATCAGAACACTAAAGTAAATATAAAGAATATGAACACTGTAAAGTAAATGTAAAGTATCTGAACACTAAAGTAAACGTAAAATATCTGAACACTAAAGTAAATGTAAAGTATTTGAACACTGTAAAGTAAATTGTAAAGTATCTGAACACTAAAAACTTCTGTGAGTTGCTCTGGTTGAGAGCGTCTGCTAAATGCTGTAAATGTCATTTTGGTAGTGTCTTTTTTTTCACTACGGAGTTGGAACAAAGAAGCGGTCTTTCCGTTTTGAACCTACACAACATTTGCTCTTTCAGCACAGCAGTGACAACATATCACTCTCAGGTAAGAACACAACAAATGACAACTATAATTCTAAAAAATCTTAAATGTTACCAGGACAGAATTGGACTTTATCATCTTCCATTGAAGACACCACATAGAGAGAATAAAACTAATATCTTAAATGTTCATCATTATCATCATCTTGTTTTCCGCTTTTCCATTTCAGGGTCGCGGTGGCAACAGGGCGAGCAAAGAAGCCCAGACGTCTCTGTCCCTCGCAACATCCACCAATTCCTCCTGGGGGATCCCAAGGCGTTCCCAGGCCAGCTGGGAGATATAATCCCTCCAGCGTGTCCTGGGTCTAGTAGAGTTTCCACTCTTTGCTGTGACAGTTACCTCATGGATTATTTCCTATAGAACTCCATCCATGAAAAAACATGGCTCTAATGAAACCACAGAGCAAGACTGGACAGTGTTAGTTTGTGCATCTGTTACAATGTTTTTATTTTTAATGTCTATCATACTGTACACTGCGATATAGAGTCAGACCCTGTTTATAATGAGTGAATGTCTGCTGAGTTTGAGAGTGGCCATAGGCCCACTGTTGTGTGTGCTGGTCTGCAGACAGGAACAAACACACACCTCCTCAGATCTCAGTACTCATGCTGTGTGAAGGTTGCGTTGTTTAGTATATGTTTTTGTGTTGGACAATAAAGTCCTTTCTCAGCATATGCTTCCGCCATGACGTTTCCTTCCCTCTTATACTGACAGATATGATGGATTAGTGTACACACACACACACACACACACATATATATATATATATATATATATATATATATATATATATATATATATATATATATATATATTATAAAATATGTCAACACTTCATATTCTCATTTTCTGTTCACCTATTAATTTTGCTATTAAAATATAATAATTTAATAATTTGCTCTTGAATAACATCTGTATACCTGTCACAATTGAAGGAGGATGAGGAGGTGGACGTACACGCAAGGAAGATTTATTAAACCAAAACTAAGGCAAACACCCAACAAACAGAAAACAAACAGGAGCAGGGAGGCAAGAAAACAAACAAGAACTCAGGGAACATAACTAGAACAGACAAAGAAACACATCTACACACACAAGAACCGACAAGGGAACACTGAAACAAAGGGACTATGTATACACAGATCACTGATAAGGAACACCTGGGGACAATAACGAGAGGGCAGGACTACAAAAGAGACTCAGACGAGAGGGCAGAGCTAAGGCAGGACTAAACAGAGGCATTTGCTAAATGAGCACATGGCTAGGAAAACAAACACAGGACGTGACAGATGCCCCTTCCAAAACGCGCAACTCGCGAGGCATGTAAACCTAGAACCCCCAGGAGCTGGCGCAGGAGAGGAGCAAGGAAAACAAGACAAGAAACCAACTGGATAAAGGACTCAGGACAAGAGAGGAACAGACACAGGAAATGAAGCTGGGGACTTGACAGGACCGGAAACAAGAGACTGGACACGGGACAGGACAGGAGACAGGACTAAGGACTGGAACGGACTAGACAGGACAGGAGTAGAAACACAAGACTTGACAGGTGACAGGGGTTGCACATTGGACGGGAATTGAGACAGAGCAGACGCATTAAACTGAGACAAGACTGGGGACAGAACGAGACTAGAGACAGAAGGCTGGACAGGAGTAGGTGACTGAACAGGGGACAGGACAGGGTGCTTGACATTGGACAGGACACTGGATGGGAACAAGGACTGGACGGGAGACAAGACGGGTGACTGGACACAAGGCAGGACTTGAGAGTGGACAGAGGGTTGAAACAGGGACAGGACTAGAGACTGGACAGAGGGTTGAAACGAGGACAGGACTAGAGACTGGACAGAGGGTTGAAACGAGGACAGGACTAGAGACTGGACAGAGGGTTGAAATGGGGACAGGACTAGAGACTGGACCGAGGATTGAAACAGGGACAGGACTGGAGACTGGACAGAGAGTTGAAACGGGGACAGGACTGGTGACTGGACAGAGGGTTGAAACGGGGACAGGACTGGAGACTGGACAGAGGGTTGAAACAGGGACTGGACTGGAGACTGGACAGAGGGTTGAAACAGGGACAGGACTGGAGACAAGACAGGAGAAGAGACTGGTGACAAGACACTAGACTGAAACAGGGACTGGACTGAATTATTAACAGGGGACTGGACAGGACTTGGCTGGGCAACTGGGACTAGGACATTTATGGCGACAGACACAAACACAGTGACAGGGACAGGAACAGAGACAAAGGCAGACACAGGTACAGGGACTAGGACAGAAACAGGAACCAGGACAGGGACAGACACGAAAACCAAAATAACAGGAGGTTACCCAGGACTGGTAAAAGTCTGTGGGGAAGCCTGAGGTACCAGCCTGGGCACAGTTCTGGGGATCAGCCCCGAAGTTCTTGGGGCCGGCCTACAGACACGACCTGAAGCGGCCGGGGCCACAGTCACGGGTGCAGAAGCGGCCGGGGCCACCACCGGCATAGTGATGGAGGTCAGTGCCTCAAATTCATAAATATGTTTTTAAAACATAGAGAGTTCCTTTAAAGATATTGTTTATTGTTTAATGATGATGGTAATAATTATGAGGAGGTTTCTAGGCCTGTGGCATGGAGATGTACATCTGAATCCTTGAGTGGTGAAGGTAAGCTGTAAATCATAAATGTGTTGTAATTTTAAAATGGAAACCAGAGGCGATTGGTCTAAGACTGCAAAGAAAGCTTAGCTTCCCCTAAAATGTCAAAAAATAAGTGGTAAAATATATACTGTTGTGTGTACATGCCATTGAATAAATATGCACTACACGCGGCTTTCCTCTTACACATTCCCGCAGCTTCACAGTGCTTTAAACAGGGTTCAATAGCGAAGCAGCGAAGTGCAGGGAAACGGGACGAGTCATTGGATAAATGCTGGGCTTTGTCCCGCCCATCGGACGCTCAGCATCTCTGGGGGTCTATGGTGCAGTGGGCTGGCCTCGGCTGGCCTGGAGCTACTAGCCACAGCTTCTGCATGATGATTGGATTATCTGTCTGAGGCTGAATCCCTTTTAGATTGACAGCGAAATGAGCGAATCAGCGATCCTTTGGTGTAGAGATCCGTGGGAGCATTACATTTTCATTCTGTTCTGAGTTGAACCGAAGACTTTCTTAATCCTCTTACGGCATTTTCTTTGTTAAAAACGACTAGCGACAAATAAAGCTTCTATTTCTGGTGGGGTTTTTGTAGCTGCTTTTGTTTGGACTTCTATCGCAGTTTCTGTCCAGCGGGTGCTGCTGAGACCCTCCACCATCACAAAGCACTCACAGGCGGACACACTTCACATGGGCCAAGGCCGTTTAAGCAGCCTAGCTCTGCTGGCCATTGAGAGGACACTAGTCAAGTCCCTGGAAAAGACGCCTTGTTGGTACGACAGGGTCACAGATCATTTTCTTGAAAAGGAACAGAGGGTAGAATTTATGTATAAATAAATCGACACATTTTATGACATAGGCCGAAATTGAGCTTCCCCTCCTTGAAAGACCAGCATCCGCCACTCTTCCGGTCGAGAAGATATTACTGATTGGTGAGTGCAGTTTTACTGAAACAAATTAGAGTCAAGGATTAATCCTAATGCTAACAAGAAATTATGAACAAATAAACTAAAACAAAACTAAACGGCTTAAGAGCAAAGCCAGGTTAAATCTACCACAAAAACCCTGCAAAAAACAGACAGAGAAAACAGATCCCAGAGCAGAGAAATCCATGCATCAGATTCATTAGAAATATAATGCACTGTTTGACTGTTACCGTGACCCTGCTCTGGAAAAGCGGTTACAGAATGAATGAATGAATGAATGTTTGACTGCTGAAGGCATTAAATAGTGCGCTACATGAGGAACCCACAGAAATCTGAGCCATAGTTGCAGCTTGTAACAGATTACTGTTAATTGGTGGAAATTTAAAACATATTTGATACTATTCACTGCTCAGATTCTTATTTTTTTTACTATATTTGTACCCAAAATGTCACAGAAGAGCAATAGACAAAAAAATAAAGATGTTTCCTGTTATTAAATAACAGCAGGGCTGTGATGGTTAAACCACAAGCTGCTGCATCACAGCCATGCTCTCTCACTTACCTCTTTATAGCTTTAACTGCGCTTTTTAAAATAAGGGCAAATCCCAGAGAGCTAAGACACGCTCAGTGTCACAGTAAGCCTTCTCTCACACAGGAAGCATGTCGTGTGTGAGAACATGTAGTTGGATAGAATTAAAGCTTTGCCGTAGAGTAGGAGATCAGACGGAATTTCGGGAGTCTCCCAGCCAAGAGAAATGACTGTTAGAGTAATTTATATTAGGAGTTATACTCATTTATGATCAACATCTCCAACACAGTGAGTGCAACAAGTACAGGTGTCTAAAGAGAGGGAGCAAATGTGTCATGTCGTCATGTTTTTACAAACCACTGAAAGGAATAGAGCTGCTACACTGATCTTACTGATAACAGTGCACCACATGGAGGCTTTTACATTTTTAAGATTTTTAAGCAATGATCTACTTAATGATATTTCAGATACGAGTTAACGAGTTAAACGTTAAACACAAGACCAACTGCATCTTCAGTTCCTGAGTTCATCTGAAAATACTACAGTTTCAGTGCTTAGATTTAAAATGTAGGTAGAAGATAAAAATCATACGTATTAAAAAATATATGACTTTAAAAAGGTTGTTTAATTGTGAATTGATACATAGCACAACAAACATAACTTCCTTAAAAATATCAGTTAAAAAGCATTATTTTCTGTTTGTGAAAAATAACTGTGGCCTTTAAATATGGAGAGGCTGAACTGAAAAACAATCACTGCAATAGAACAATGAGAAATGCAACCCACACACGTCATTCCTTTTCCAAACTAACATGAAGAACATGTGCCAACGTTAATCCCTCTCCAGAGATACACACTAAAACTAACAAACACCACTTTCTACAGTGAGACTTGTCGTATTTCAAAGAGCTCTACTTACTTTACAGTGGTTTATGTTTCTGAGCTGAGAAATACAGGTTGTTCAGTACTCAGTATTGTACACATGAGATAATACAGATTACAGAATAAAGAAAACAGTTTCATATTAAGTTCAAATGCATTAATTTATTAGGTGTAAAAATTAGTTTTAAAGTGTTTTCTGTGTATCGGGCCTACACTGAATCACTGGACGAAAGTAACATATAACTGTAATTCAAAATTCAATCATTCTCCTCTTTTATCAATTAATGTTACTGTTGCATAGCAATAACATCATAATTATCATGTTATTGAACAAAATATAATCAAAAGTCTGGGGAAATATAAAAAATATAATCAAAGTAAAGCTAAATTTATTTATTGGTTTCTGCAGTTGTTGAGTTCCATCAGGAAAAAGTGCAGGAAAACGTGATTGATCTGTTCTTGGGGACGTTTAACTTCTGAATTACAATTATATAATACACAAAACCACTTTAAAACCTACACGTGCACTTAGACTTTATATATAACACGCAAAAGAAAAGGAAGTGTGTTTATTTATGTAACAAATAAATTCCTTAAGAAATATCAGTGAAAAAATGTAAATTCCTGAAATATCTGTTTGTGAAAATTAAAATCGCTAAAATACAGTAAAAGTATTAGGAGTTGACTACAGTTAGTCTCATGATAATTTTAAAAGAGCTTTTTACATTTGTTTATGGCTCTTCAGCTGCTACTTCTCATTATTCGCTCTGACAGCCATCTCACCTACAACCTACACCTGTGAAACTCCCTTCATCCTGACACTGCAGAACTGACCTGAGGATAGTCTCAGTTTTCAGATCACACTGAGTGTTCAGCTTGAACTGTGTGTTCAGTACTGAGATCTGAGGAGGTGTGTGTTTGTTCCTGTCTGCAGAGCAGCACACACAGCAGTGGGTCTATGGCCACTCTCAAACTCAACAGACATTCACTCATTGTAAACAGGGTCCGAATATATACCACATAGTACAGAGTAAGAGAAATAATATATAGATTCATTGTGATTGTTGTAAGACATAACACAGTCCAGTCTTGTTTTTCAGTCAAGGGAGTTTTGCAGGTGATTGTCCATGAGGTGACAGTCACAGCAAACAGAGGAAACAGACACAAAATCAGAAGATTATACGTCTGAAAAAGTTCACACAGGAAAAAACTAATGAATGAAACAATGCAGTGTATAATAGAGAAGGGAAGAAAGAAATGAGCAGAGCAGCGCGGACGTCTCAGAGTCAGAACACTCTCCAACACCATCATCTGCTGCAGGTAAACCCCACAGTGTCGGAACCCGTACCATAACGATAACAGCATCCAGCATGTAATGGCTGTGTTCCTATAACAGTCTCTTTGGATCAGTTGTATTGCTGTATATGGATTTAAAAGTAGCTCAAAAAGATCAATGAAGAGGAGAAGAATGATGAAGACTGAAACTCTGCCCTTGTGTTTACGATGACGGTATAGAACAGTAAGACCCCAAACCAGAACCGGTAAACCCACACACTCAGCAACGAGGATGAAGAGGCTCCATCTGGTGAAGTAATCTGAAGTGTCCCCAGGTTCATCCTCAAGACGATAATACGGAAGGGCTGAGAATATGTACCCTTTCATGGTGCAGTCAGTTCTGTCGTGCGGTCTTTGAGAGATCCTAGGATATAAACTAAAGTCAGATTTGTGCTTTCCAAAGTAAAATATTTCAGCATTTTATCACTTACAGAATCTTCACAAAAACTGCAGCCACAGTGAGTACATACCACCAGCTGCAAGCACTGTTAAACCATATCAAATGAACACTTAACAAATGGAGTCACTAACTTTTTACAGACTCTAAAGGGTCTAAAGTGTGTTGGTGTTGAATAAGGATTAGCAACATTTAAGATATCGCTTTATTCTGCTATGTGGTGTCTTTAATGGAAGAAGATAAAGTTCAAGTCTGTCCTGGTAACGTTTAAGATTTTTTATAATTATAGTCGTCATATGTTGTGTTCTTACCTGAGAGTGAGATGTTGTCACTGCTGTGCTGAAAGAGCAAATGTTGTGTAGGTTCAAAACAGAAAGACCGCTTCTTTGTCCCAACTCCGTAGTGAAAAAAGACACCACCAAAATGACATTTACAGCATTTAGCAGACGATATCAACCAGAGCAGCTCACAGAAGTGTTTAGTGTTCAGATACTTTACATTTACTTTACAGTGTTCAGATACTTTACATTTACTTTAGTGTTCTGATACTTTACATTTACTTTAGTGTTCTGATACTTTGCATTTACTTTACAGTGTTCAGATACTTTACATTTACTTTAGTGTTCTGATACTTTACATTTATTTTACAGTGTTCAGATACTTTACATTTACTTTACAGTATTCATATACTTTACATTTACTTTACAGTGGTCATATATATTACCTTTACTTTACAGTGTTCATATACTTTACATTTACTTTAGTATTCTGATACTTTACATTTACTTTACAGTGTTCAGATACTTTACATTTACTTCACAGTGTTCAGATACTTTACATTTGCTTTAGTGTTCTGATACTTTACATTTACTTCAGTGTTCTGATACTTTACATTTACTTTACAGTGGTCATATACTTTAAATTTACTTTATAGTGTTCAGATACTTTACATTTACTTCACAGTGTTCAGATACTTTACATTTGCTTTAGTGTTCTGGTACTTTACATTTACTTTACAGTGGTCATATACTTTAAATTTACTTTACAGTGTTCAGATACTTTACATTTACTTTACAGTGGTCATATACTTTACATTTACTTTAGTGTTCTGATACTTTACATTTACTTTACAGTGGTCATATACTTCACATTTACTTTACAGTGTTCAGATACTTTACATTCACTTTAGTGTTCTGATACTTTACATTTACTTTACAGTGTTCATATACTTTACATTTACTTTACAATGCTCATATACTTTACATTTACTTTACAGTGTTCAGATACTTTACATTTGCTTTAGTGTTCTGATACTTTACATTTTACTTTACAGTGGTCATATACTTTACATTTACTTCACAGTGGTCATATTGTTATGACGTTTTCTAAGACATCACAGTATTCATCCATGTTTTTGAGGTTGGAAGGTACCCGCACTCTGCTCAAAAATTCTGCATGGGATTCATGTCTGGACTCTGGTTGGTCCACTCCAAAATGTTTATGTTGATTTTTGTTTATCGTTTTTTCACCACTTTGGTTCTTTGTTTTGATTGTTGTCTTGTTGAAGGTCCAGTGCTGCCAAAGGACAAGTTTTTCTGAAGACTGCAAATGCAGTGCTCTTTTCTCATGATGGCGACTGAAAATCACTATGAAAGCATTATGTTCCCAACACCCTTTTTCTTACATCCCTGAAAAAGGCCCAGTCAGCGGACCTGATTCTGAGGAATGGAGCAATGTAAAAACTAAAAGCCGTAGAAAGGTGGTTCCTTGATAATATTCGTAGAGAGACATCTGGTTTTATGCAGTTCCTACAGGCCTGGCAACTGGGTACCAGTGATGTTTTGGGCTGCATTAATGACTTTGTTAAGAGTTTTTCTATTGGCAACTATGCAGCTAGAAAACACACCAGAGTGTTGTAGATTAGGACGCTCTCCATGCAGCTGTGGTAGAAGGACACCAACAGTTTCTGGGACAGAGTTGTTCTTTTTAGCATCCTCAGAAAATACAACTGCTGCAGTGTCTTCTTCACCACTGCAGTGGTGTCCTCAGCTCACGTAGTGTTCAGTGCCAGGCCGTTAAAGGAGCAGAAATCAGTCTGTATGCAGATGTCGTCTCTACAGACATCTCCATTTTTCATCAGGTCCACCACAGTGATATCATCCACAATGATGTTGTTAGTGCTGTGTGTGAGTACACAGACTTGTTTAAAGGAAAACAGAAGGGGACTCAGCACACAACCCTGCGGTAGAAAAGTGGTGGTTCCCCATCCTGACGATTTGTGACAGATTTGTTGGAAAGTCCTTCACACACTTGCCCATGTGCTGGCTCACACCCAGCTTCTGTCCTCTATCTTCCTGGAAGTGCAGAACTAAAGTCCTTGAACAGCAGCTTCAGAGATGTACCAGGTTTCTCCAGGTGTGAGAGTGTCACATGCATGACTGTGTTAATGGCGCCCTCTTTCAAACAGTTTTGTAAAGTAGGGAAGATGGTGCTGGTCCAGAGTTGTAGGCATTGCAGCCTTTATGTGATTAAAGACCAGCCTCACATCATTGGATCATGTTTTATATCCTTTCCCTGGGATCCCCTGGCTTCATGGCTTTTTTGGTACTGACAGAACAGTATAAGACAGAACATAAAAACCCAAGTGTGTGTCTTTTTAATTTGGGGCCAATCTTTTAAATTTAAGGGTGGTTTCCAAATTTACTCCAGTCTCAGTGTTGAGTAAAGTAAACAGGATGCATCTCGCCACAGTTTGCAGTGCCACAGCAAAGGCTCTGAATAAAATTGTGAAAAGGAAATGTCATAAAATGATTTTTTTATTTGAAAATCTCTTTAAATTGTTTTTATGTCATTATTACAGGTGAAAGAGTTAAGTGTAGATTGATTGGAAAATGCGAAACATGTGATGTGTGTGTGTGTGTGTGTGTGTGAGAGAGAGAGAGAGAGAGAGAGAGAGAGAGAGAGAGAGAGAGACAGAGAGAGAGACAGAGAAAGAGAACATGAGTAAGTGTGGCATATTTTCATGTTGTTACAGACCACTGAAGGAATATAGCTGCTACACTATCTTCACTGATAACAGCGCACCACATGGAAGGTACAGAGTGCAGTTTCTCAGACTTTAAATGTTTCTACTTCTGATGTCAGAGCAGGTGTAAATTTGGATGCTTTAACTCTTTTACTGTTCTTTAATGTGTTTTTGAGTATTGGGATATTAATCCAGCAGTGAAAGGTGACGTCAAGAAAGGACACAAACGTAAGGACACACAAGAACACACTGAGAAAAGGAACTGGACTGTGGTGTGAGAGGTGGACTTCTTGTATGGTCTCTCAGTACAACACCCTGCTCTTTCAGAATAACAGACAGCGGCTGAGGAGCAGGTAAGAGCTCAGAATCAGGTTTGTTCTCTGTGGAGGATGTGCACATTTATTTTCACAAACGGAGGAATCCTGATTTGAGTAAAACTCTTATTTACTGTTTATAGCTGGAAAAAATTATGCATAAATTTTGAATGTGAATACACATGTTGGAAGCTTACAATTATCACATATTTTTACAAATATGAACAAGTAAATAATAAAATAAAAATAAATGTAATAATACTCATTTAAATTATTAACTGCAAGATTGAAATACTGAGGCAACGGTTTCTTTTTCAGCTGGTACACTCCACTCTGAGGCAGTTTACAGCTCTGCAGCTGGTGCGATACTTCAGTATGGAATTAAATTCTAGAGTGGAGCAAATGTTGGCTTTATCATTGAGACATGACCGGTTTGATCCTCGGTGATGACAGTGCTGTCCGAGGCCGTGTTTTAAAAGAGCAGAATTGGTCTCGTTCTCTTTGTTGAGAGGTATCCCTCCCTCTACCCAGAGTGCCGGCTAGCACAGGTGTCAGCTAGATTTACAGATCTGGGCTGTTATAGTTTTCTGTATGTGTTGAGCTCTCCAGTGGTGTATTGTCCACAGCAGCTTGAGAAGAAGTAGTCATTGGCTTTAAATATCTCATAGAAAGCTTACCCTCACTGGTCCCAAGGTAGTGGTATTGTGTGGTTGGAGGGTCTTCAGTAACCTGCGGAACTGGGGAGAAATTAGCTAATGTTTTGACATTTTTAAATATTATTCCTATTAATAAAAGTGTAATTTTGTTTTCCCTCTAGGAGATGCCAAGCAAAACACAATAGAGTGTGTTTTATTTTAGTTGTCTGCATAAAAGCTTCCGTACAACACCTGGGTTTCATTTTATCTTTGAGGATTCCATGATAAACCTTTACTTAATGAAACAATCCCTGGAATGTTTTTTGTTCAATACACACCCTCTTTCACTCTTGAGGAAGCTCTCAATTTGGGGGTTGTTTCACACTTTTAACCAAATAACTGCACATCAACGGGTTCAGACAAAAAATGTAGATTAATATATAATTAAGATGGATCTAAAAAGTAATGAGTAAATAAATATTTGATATTTGAAATATGACACACGAAAACAACCAAACATGTTTTTAGGATCTGAAGGTTTTTTTTTTTTTTCAGTTTCAGCTGCAGTTTTTACTTGATTTACGTTAATTTCTTGTTAAATACTTGTATACTAACTAACTTACTTAGCCCCAAGTGCTACATTTCGAAAATGAGGTTTTATTTGACACTTGTAATATGTAAACCTTCCTTAGGTTTCAATACTGTAATAACATTTTAAATAGAGAGAGACCGTGTTTTAAATAGAACATCACATCGAGCAGTTGCGCTAATGTGCCACAGGAGGGCATTGTGTGCGTGTAGAGAAAATGACAGTGTTCCAAATGGCTCCCAGTTCTAGGGAAGTGAACTCAGGAGGGTAGGGAATTATTTCGGGCACAGCCTCATACGGTTTTTTACCAAATAATGCTTTGGATTATGAAAATGAAGCGAGTTAACATATTATGGAGACAGACAGACTACAGCCGGTAATTGTAGAACTACTAACTGCTCCTGTGTGGTCAGTGGAGCTAAGAGTATGAACAGTGAATGGAACAAGGAGAGGAGATCATTTTAAATAATTTACTGTAGCAGCTAAAATTCTAATTGAATATTTCACTAGTCTTTTTTGCATTTTAAACTGTTTAGTGTTTATTATTACGTGAGTGAGATTACGTGGAGACAAACAAACACAGCTACGCTGAAATGGAACCATTTTAATTAGAATGCTGAGTTATGAGAACAAAAATGGTAAAAAAAAAAAACTCTCCAGACACAAATATGATCTTAATGTAATATTTATAATATAATATTATATATTATTATAATAAAATATTAACTAATACTTCTTCTCAAACTGGGTCAAACAACCCCACTGAACATCTCAACACACTTGAGGAGAACACTAATGGCAGAAATCTGTAATACCAGACAGCTGCTCAGATCAGCACTGTGGGGTAGAGGGAGGGCTATCATACCCACACAGAAAACAAGGACATTCTGTTCTCATGAACCTCTTTCACATAAGAACTCTGAAAACACCGGCGGATCAGGTTTGGAGACATCCCAGAGTTGTCTGTTCACACATGTAGCGCAAGCTTGAGACTCTCTGTGTCAGAATTGAGCTGCATGCTTTAGGCATGGGGCGGCACCAGTACAGCGCATGCAGGAGAAGCTCATGCACTGACTCAGACTTTACCTAGAGTTTTTACTAGGGTGCTAGCAGGATAAAGTCCAGGAAGAATGTTGAAGATGTTTGTGTTCACACATAGAGCTCCTCCTGGTAAACTCCAGAACATCACTGGATTACTGTGCATTTGTGGAAGGGGCTTTGGACTCTGGCCTCTGACTTCCTTGTCATTATCAGGAACTGAACCAATTGAACCAACTGGAAAAAGGGCCAAAACATGAATTAGGTGTTTAACACAGAATTTAATTACTTACCGAGGTATAGAACCAGCCGCCGAGATGTAAACTGCCTCAGCGTGGAGTGTGCCAACTGAAAAGAACAAACCCATTGCTCCATTATAATAAACTCGCAGGTTAACATAGATTCTAAATGAGTACTGTTACTGTTATCAATTATTTGTAAATAAAGGAGGCCAGTAATATGTTCGTAACGTGTGTATTCACATTCAAAATTACTCCATCACGTTTCCAGCTGTAAACATTAAAGTGAAAGGAGTTGCTTGCAAAGTTTGAACTTTTTCAAATCAGAATTCCTCAGTTTATGAAAATAAATGTGCACATCCTCCACAGAGAACAAACCTGATTCTGGGCTCTTACCTGCTCCTCAGCTGCTGTCCGTTATTCTGAAAGAGCAGGGTGTTGTACTGAGAGACCATACAGGAAGTCCACCTCTCCACCCCCCTGTCACTACACCACAGTCCAGTTCCTTTTCTCAGTGTGTTCTTGTGTGTCCTTACGTTCATGTTCTTGTTTGACGTCACCTTCCACTGCAGAAGAACACCTTATTACACTGCAATGCTCAAGAAAGCCTTAAAGGACATTTAAACAGTTAAAGCACCAGATGTTGTTCACAGAGATACTGGTTTTAAATTGGACAGCAACGCTATTAAAGGATAATATTGGAAATCCCAATGATATTTGGGGAAGCTTTGCCGTTTACGTTACTCTTAAATCGCTAAAATTAGATTAGCACTGATGTAAAAACAAGGGAGTTAATGAAAGTGACGAGTTCTCCTCAATATTTAGTCTCATGTAAACATTTCATTTGGTTCTTAATTAACATTGGTCTAAATCTCAACATTAATGAGCTAATGTACTGAAAAAGGGATTTTTTTTCATAACATACTGTAAGAAATCTGAGTCAGTCTTGTCACCGTGTTAATCCTCTTTGACGACGAACTAGGCACCACTAAGCAATACTGAGTGTCTGGCGCCACCTAGTGATAGTTCTGTGCATGTGCACATACAGTAGATGTTCCTCTGTTCACTGTCAGTGTGTCAGAGTTGTGATTGCTAAGCAGTTAGTCTACTGTCCAACCTTATACCACACCTACATCAGTCACTGCTGCTGTTCTCCACGTTTTAAACCTCTGTTCAGTTTGTTTTATGGCCATGGTCTCAGACACTGCTTTAGACTCACGGCACCGTCTGCAACATTTATACACATTTATATATAGTCCTGTAGCTTTAAATTCTATAATATGTTGTTATAGTAGTTATGTTAAGCCAAGTTCAATACATGTCTCTGCACGTGCAAATGTACCTCTGTGACACAAGGTTCATACTGAAACTGGACAATTTTATTTACTGTCCACAATTTGTCTGGGCACCTCTCAGTTTTCTAAATGTAAATAAGGATGTACAAAAAAGCCTCTTTGTTTGCACAGACTAATTTTTCTACTTCTGACTGTTCAAAGCGAGAGAGCGACAACCTGGATATAAACAGCACACAAATACGCATGCACGCACACACACGCACTCATGCACGCACACACACTTAGCCAAAGACACAAGCTGGAAATACAAAACTCTAAATCACGTTTTTAAAATAAATGAAGGTTTGTGTCAGAAACTTTCTGAAAGAAAATATATTTTATTTGTTAATGTTGATCATCAGGATGATTCAGTAACAGGAGAATGGTGGATGGTGGCTGATATGGGAAATTTAGGATGTGAGAGAAAGAAAAGGGGGCAGAAAAAGGTATCACTAGACAAACATTACTTACATCAGCTGTTGTGCTCTGAACTCAACCCCCAGACGAATGAAAACTGTATCAAACGGCAGAAAGGATGAGGAAAGACAAACACAGCACAAACCTTGACCTCGCAGATCTTTACATTTTCACCTGAAAATTACTTCAAAATATCACCCAAAAACCCTGCTTGTTACTTTCTGAGAAAGCACTTCTCATCTGCAGGTGTTTTATGGCACCTCTGTGACAGCGGTTTTAAAAATAAATAAATAAACAACAACAGTAATAAATATATTTATATATAAAACTTTATTTAAACAGTACATACAATTTGTCGAGAAGTATTTTTAAACACTGGTTCAAAAAAGAATAAAATACATTGAATACATTCAAACATAACACATGAATTCTGAAACACAATAAATTCTGCATATTTCTAATTACTTAATGCTTAGTTGTTTACGTTATATTAATATTTACTGAAACTTTTATGTTCTAGTAGACTTTTATTATGTTTTATATTCAGTAAATACAGTGACTGCAAGACTTTGAACAATTCTGAAGTATTTTTCTTTTGTATTCTCTCTCTGTGACAATCAGAATTTAAATGAATTCACAAAAAATAGGTGGTCAGCAACATTGTACATCTGTCCTCCGCCGTGTGACTGATCTGGAGGAGAGTTACTCTGAGTGTTCAGCTTGAACCGCTGTGTGTTCAGTACTGAGATCTGAGGATGTGTGTGTTTATTCTCATCTGCAGACCAGCACACACAACAGTGCATCTATGACCACTCTAAATATCAGCAGGTAAATACTTATTAAAAACACAATATATGGATAATAAAAACTATAAAAATATTGGAACACAATAAAAAAAACAAAAAACAAATGTGAGGTCATTGTGGCTGTAGCTAAAGCTATCACACTCCAGTCTAGCTTTCTGCTTTTACTAACACTGTGTTTAGTAATGGGTGGAGGTCTACAGATGACTATCCATGAGGTGAGTGCCACAGCTAACAGAGATATCACACTCAAGAGTAGAAGAAAGCTGATATCAAAAAATTCACACAGGAAAAAAAAAATGAACGCAATGATGGAGAGTATAATGGAGCAGGGAGAAACAAAAATTCTAGCAGAGCAGAGTGGATGTCTCAGAGTCAGAGCACTCTCCAACACCATAATCTGCTGCAGGTGAACACCACAATATACTGACCCTGACCATAAAGACAACAAAGTCCTACGTGTCATGGTTTGGTTGTAGCGGTCTCGTGGCACTTGTGTTATTACATAGGGAAACAGAAGGAGCTCCAACAGATCACTGAGGATGAGGAGAATGACAAAATCAGAGATTCTGTTCTTGCGTTTATGATGAGCGTAGAGAACATTAAGAGCCCAAACCATAGCCGCTACACCCGCATACTCAACATAGATGAATCCTCTGAACTTTCAGAGGAAGTCTGACAAGTCTTCAGCTTCAAGATTGAGGTGGATATATGAAGATAGGAGCTGTTCCATGGTGAGAGACTCAGCAGCGCTTTGTTTTCTACGAGTGAGAACAGAGTGTGAGTTTCGTTTGTAGGAAACACATTCCAGTGTAAAATTCACCAGGTGTTAATCACGTACTGAAACTTTACACCAGCTGGTGTCCAGAAACAGCTAGAAAATGGAAAATAAAACAATTACAATTCTGAAAATATAATTTACAGAAAATATACCAAATATACAGATGTACACCGATCAGCCATAACATTATAACCACCCCTTTGTCTTTACACTCACTGCCCATTCTCTCAGCTCCACTGACCGCACAGCAGCACTTCCATCTATTGCTCTGCACTACTGCCCTACCACCCTGTGCTTCAATGGACAGGAATCCCTCAGGAACCCACAGAGCCGTGTTGCTGTGCTGCTGTGTCTGATCCACTCTACACCAGAATAACACAAACTAACACACCACCACCACGTCAGTGTCACTGCAGCGCTGAGAATGATCCACCACCACATCACACCTGCTCTGTGCGGGTCCTGAGCGCTGAGGAACAGGGGGAAAGGGGGGAGACAAAGTATGCAGAGCAACAGATGGACGAAAATCTGTGAGTGTAGAACTATAAAATGTTTCTGTGTGTTCAGTGGAGGTGAGAATGGCCTGTGAGTGTGGGAACAAGGAGGTGGTCATAATGTAATGGTTGATCGTTGTGTGTGACAGAATAAATCAATACATTATTTACAAGGAACACCCTTAAATATGACATTTTCAATGTAAAACAAAGTTTAAAACACTTGAGAATATATAACGCAATATAAACAATGCCATTAATCTGGTGAATGTGCTCCCTGTAGAGGATCTGTATTTCTTTATAATTATTTTAGTAAATCAGAATATTAATATTGTCAGCTTCTTTGTCAACAGGAAAATATTCGGTTTTGAAATTAGGATGTTATCTGCCCTAGCAACACTGAACATCAGTAATACAATGTGTCCTGAGTTCTTACCTTACACAGACCTGTTGCTGCTGCGATGGTAAAAGAGTGAAATTAGCAATTACAGGAAGTACCAGTGCTGCCTTAAGGAGGAGCACTGACCCAGAAAAGACAAGACTCTCAGTTTAAAACACGATTCTCACAGGAAACCTGAAATTAACTGTAAAATAGGAGTTAATTAGAGTGGACTTTAGAAAACACTGCTGCCTTGTATCAGTGTGTTGCCCTACCTCTGTAAAATGACTTGAATTGTAAGTCACTCTGGATGAGCATGTGCTAAATGCAGGAAAAATAAACATGAATATAAATGAAAATCTCACACAGAATAAACTGCTAAAAGTATTTGCCAAATGCTGCTGTGCTGTGAAATTAGATTAGTTGTTTTAGACGTAGAAGCTTAATGTAGTCTAAAAAAAGACAAAAAGATTGTTGTGAATATATTCAAGACTTCATTGCCCTGTGTTGTTTGACAGTGAGTTTACGCTCCTTAAATTCAGAAAGTGTTTCAGGAGCTCCTCAAACCAGTGACACCAAAGCTAGGTTGTGGGCAACTAAGCACAGAATTAAAGGAAGGTCAAGAAAGAAAAATTCACAAAGAGTCACAAAGTGAAGTGTATCTCTTAATATAAGTTACAGTATTTCTAAAAATTATATGATGTTTACCATGCCCTTAACAGGGCACATGTTTCATCTTAGCAGAACAACAATGTCACTGGACAGTTCAAGATGTCCAGATCTTCTTTATTAGCTTTGAGTAGCACTGTGTTTGTGATGAGGAAAGAAAAAGGGACATTCTACAGACCCAGAGTGAACAAGGACAGTGCCATGTCCCCTGTGTTTACCAGCTTCATTGACCTTCTGGCGACATTAACAAAACACTTTTTTATAAAATTCAGAGGTTTCCTCCTCTCCATGTGTTGCTCTGCAGTCGGTTTGCTCTGGAAACAGCTCTAACGTGTTTACGAAGCCCCAGTGTCTGTAAATGGGTAAAAAACAAAGTGTCTGGGTCCAGTGCTAGGCTTTCACTCTCTCTGCTCACGGCAGAGAAACGCCATCTGGAGGTTTTTAGACAACGGAGAGATGCTGAAAAGCACCGACCGAGATGAGGATGTTGCTCTATTCCTGTTCCATAGGGGGGTAACACTGACTTCTTGTTGCTGTTTGAGATCACTTAAAGTGGAAATGTCTCCAAACTCAGGAGACGGCTAACTGCATGAAAGTAAACACAGAGCGACAGTGCTAAACAACTAAACACATCAAGTTACACATGAGTTTCTGTGGGAATTCAAACAGTAAATAAAAACCTACAAGTTAGCCATGTAAGTTGTAAGTTCAAACACGTACAAACAACAGTCTTCTGAACATAAACAAACTAGAGAGAACTGCGTTTACCCACCATCATAGAAGTCCCCTTTAAATGTCTTGTTTGCCATTTTCAAATTCATACATTTAGTTCCATCTTAAATCAATCAGTTTTCAAGGCTAATATTGAGGTTATTCACCAGCTTCGTATTTGAATTCTCAGTTCCACATTTAATACGTGATTATGCAAGGCTTTTGAACCCTTATTCCTCACTTTCTTTGTTTAAAACACATAAAACAACTGTGTTTATACCTTTTATCCTCACATACACGTCTGTATTTTTACAGATTTTGGGAAATGATTTGCTGTTGCCTGTTCAGGAGGAAAGTGAGGTGACTCTTTGTCCATCCTGTCGTCCTGTACACTGCCAGCCTTTACTCTCGTTTGCTGGCCTTGGAGAATTTTAAAAGAACACAGAGGACTTTCATATCCGGTAGAATCTAACATTATCTCTGTTCACTCGGTCTCTTCCATGGCTGCTCCACACTGTGTATGTTTCTGTTTCTTTTTCATACCTGGCCAGAGCACAGGCTGAAACACCACCAGAGTTCTGCTCCGGAACAGAAACTTCTTCAAAAGGAATACACTAACTGCAGGATTAAGTTGACACCAGGGCTTTCCTCAATCTCTGATCACACCGCCTGGTTATTTTAGGATTAGGTGCAGGAAATATTTTACAGATTGCTCCTTTAATATGTAGGTTTAACATCTTGGTCAGAAGATAATGCCATGTGCTAATGTCAGGTGCAAACCGCTCTGAACGCTCAACTAAGTTCAGCATGAAACACAGGCCTTGGATTTGTGATACATGAAGTACATTTTCTTTGCAATATTTCCACACAATGTAATAATTAACACTATCTATTGTAACAAATGCTGATACAAACATAAATACATTCTATGTGACAGTGTTTAACAGGGAAACACTGAGCTGGACAATATGACTTAAATTTATATCACAGTTTATTACTTAATTTAATGACCTAATTCCAATATCAATATGAAAATAAAAAATTCACAAAAAATGGCCAAAGACTGAAAGCAACATGACATCAACATCAAACAACAACCTCCTGGCTTCATCAATACTAATGTTTTTAAACTAACTTTAAAGTAACTAAAATTAAGTGCATTCAGCTGACAATAGCACCCTGTAATGAACGTTACTCAGTGACAGATGCTGTAAATAATGTGTACTGAAATATTGAATATGTATCTCATATTCATATCCTGGTTATTGAAACATTTTATATTGTGATATATATTGATATTAAATTATTGTCCAGCCCTAGGGCAGTACCTCGTTTACACTACAGAGGAGGGACAGAGAGGTGGTCTTTCTGATCTGAAAACTGAGACTGTCCTCAGGTCAGTTCTGCAGTGTCAGGATGAGGGCAGTTTCACAGGTGACTGTAGGTGAGATGGCCGTCAGAGCGAACAAGGAGAAGTAGAAGTGACATAAATGAATGTAAAATCAGCAGATCTCTTTAAAACACGACAAGATGAACTGTAGTGAGGTTTTGTTTAATAGTTTTACAGTTTGTGGGCATTTACAAACAGTCTACAGGACTTTTTTGTCAAACATTAGATCATATTTTGCACAGATGAATGTAATGAATTTATGTTGGTGAATTATTTTTTCTGATTAATTTCTCTGGCATTGTGCCTCTTCTTGTGTGAACATGTAAATCTCACTTTAATTCTAACTTTTAAGTCAACATCTAAAAGCTGAAATGTAGTTTATACGCTTGTTTGCAATTCTTTCATTTTTATAAATCAACAGGTTTTTACATAAATGTATTGTAATTGATTGTGAATCTTTATTCAATGATGTATTCATTTAAAATGTAACATAATTTTAAAACGATATACTTTTTAATCTCTATGATATTATTTCCCCACTTCTATTTACCTTTTAAATCTAAGTACTGAAGGTGCAGTATCTTCTGATCAGACTGGGTTCTGAGGGGTGCGGTTATATCTCGCTCTCAAATCTGGAGTAGAAATATTACTAGGTAGATCACTGCTTAAAATCTGAAAAACAGCACTCTTCATTTTCCATGTGGTAAACAGCAGCTATTTTCCATTCAGTGGTCTGTAAAAATATGAAGATATGCCACGCACCCTCTCCCTCTGTCACACGCGTACACAGATGACTTAACACCTTTTAAAGCACTTCAGTATTCTGTCCTTCTCGACCAACACTGCAAACCGCTAGTGATAATCAGGAGATATATTTCCATAAAAATTACACTGTCACACACTGAATGCATATGAAGTCTTAACACTACATTAATCCTTCACACAGGAGCAGAGACTTTTTTTTTACTTTATAAAACATTAAGTTTTGTAACTAGATTGAGCCTGACCTTCTCGGTGCACAGCCAGTGTTTTTAGATTATATTGATAGTAAAGGTATTGTCTCATTTTAGGTCTTGTTTGAAAGTATATTAATATGTTGTAAAACGTTGATACACTGCCCTGGTTTAGGGAATGGGCTGGGCCCAATTTTTATCCCCAGTTGTTTGGTGCTGGATTGACCATTTCCTTTGTTATTTCACTTGAATTGGAATTGGAAAGGTGCCACCGTTTTTACTCATCTACACTTTTTTTCTTTGATAACTGAGCTTTCGGTTTTTACACAATGTGACAGAGCTGTGGGGACTGGACAACAAGCCTAGGATGTGTTTTTAAAAGAAGGATTTTTGGGGGAAAACAATGCTAAACATGTAGATATTTCAAGGGTTTTTAGGATCAGTAATATTCAAAGCCTCTGAAGGCACCTTCTGGTCAGTGCTCAGTGCGGTAAATTGTGGTCACTGTCAGTGGTCACTTTCAGACCCTGAGTACTGTACATGGTACAAAACCTCCACATCAAGATTTTCAGATCATAAAACAGTGTAACTATAGCACCATGGCCTCCATTGTCTATTTTAGTAAGCTGTGGATTTTAAAATCTGGACTGAGTTTCTTTTTAATTCTGTACATCCAGCATTAACACTGATTTATTCTGTGGGGTCTGAACACATTCACTGTCAGTTTATTTTTTTAAAAACTACCTTAAAATATATACTTACAAACTAATATTTTCCTTTGTTTAACAAGGTCATTAAACATTAAAATTCATCATCACCGTTCAATTAAAAACATGTATCTCTGTGTTTGTATATGTTTAGTTTACTGCATCATTTGAACACAGCAGCTCTCCTTTACACTGTGTGTACATTTCATGATGAATGACCAATAGGAACGCTCCAAAATTACTCTGAATACAATCTTTTTACACTGACTTCTATTGAAAGTTAAGAAGGATTTTTCCTTGCCCTCCAAAGATACTACTTTGGGAGATACATGTTTTTATTTGGACAGTGACAATATGCACTAAATGTATATTGAATATTATCCTCTTGAACTAAGTAATTTCTATTTTAAAATGACATCACGTTTACCATGTACAACTTCACCATTCAAGGATTTAAATTCACATCTCTATGTCATAGGTCTAAAAACATCCCCCTCTTCATCATTTTTAAAAATAAACAAGGAACTCTCTATGTTTTAAAAACATATTTATGAATTTGAGATACTTAACACAATCACTGTCCTCTCTGGGGCGGAACATTTCCGAGCGGACACTAGTCAAGTCCCTGGAAAAGACACCTTGTTGGTACGATAGGGTCACAGATCATTTTCTTGAAAAGGAACGGAGGGTAGAATTTACGTATAAATAAACTGACACATTTTATGATGTAGGCTGAAATTGAGCTTCCCTTCCCCTCCAACATCCGCCACTGATCTCAACAAATAAAAAATATTTTGGTACTTTGGTAGTTTTCTCAGCTGCTGATAATAATAAAAATTATTATTATAATATTTTAAAAATATGATAAAATAATACTTGTTTATTTAGATTACACACAATAAAGAATTATTTAAGCTTTTTAGTATATATTTGTCGATCTAATGCAATATTGTCATGCCCTCGTCCTGTCATGTTTGTTTTCCTGGCCATGTGCTCGCTCTCAGCACATGGCTCTGTTTGTTGTTACCCTAGTCCCGCCTTTGTTCCGCCTCCTCGTCTGTGTCTCATTTGTCCGCTGTCCTCGTTATCTGTCTCAGGTGTGTCTCGTTTGTGTTAAGTATTTAAGTCCCCTTGTATCACTTCCTCCTGTCAAACATGTCAAACATTTCTCCTTTGTTTGTTCCTAGTCACCATGTCGTGTTGTTTCTCTCCCACTTCAAAGTCAGGTCGTTTTTGTTTCCTAGTCTTGTCGTTTTGTGTATTTCCTGGTCCTAGTCATGTCGTGTTGTTTCTTTCCATTCCAAGTCCTGTCGTTTAGTTTAAATTCCTAGTCTGGTTGTTTCTACTTGTGCCTGTCTTTGTTTTGTTATATCTTTTGTTAAATTAAACTCACTGTGTTTTAGCAAGTGCGTCCGCCTCCGTCAGTCTGCCCTGTGATCCCTGACAGAATGTCCGACCACAGTAAGGACGCAGCTAACACGGACAAAACACCGGATAAAGCCATGAAAGTGGCAGAAGATTTACTGGCCGCAAGGGTGGGTGATCAACCTGCTATCTTGCAGTCTTATCTGGTAGTTCCAGCAGAATTTGAAGGAGGTACCAGCTACAAAGGTTTTATATTCCCATGTAAAAACTATTTTGAATATTTAACCTGTCCTCCTCCTCCTGACTTTATAAAAATAATGTTCATGAAATCTCTCCTTAGAGGAGAGGCGTTACGGTGGGCTGAAGCCGTTATTAAGGAGAGAACCCAGGACATTAATGTAAAGACATTTTTTGAACTCTTTACTGAGAGATTATCCAGTTCAGATCCTGAGGATTACCCCCTCAAGTCCAGGGAAATTTTTTTGGGGGGTTGAGGGTTGGGGCTGTTAGCCTCAAACTACTGGATTCGGGAGGTGAGGCTAACCGGGGCGCATCTCCGGGGAACCACGGTTGAAAAAGTCCCTCAAGAGTGCGCCCAACAGTCCCCCTAAACCCAAAAAAACTCTAACGCGAGCCCGGCAAGCAGCACAAACCCCTGCCTCTGTGGACGTCTCCGCTTCTGTCCCTGTAAAAGCGGTGAACCCAGCCGCGTCTGTCCCTGAGAAGGCGGTGCCCGCCGCTCCTGTCTCCGTTAACGCAGCGCCCGCCGCTCCTGTCACCGTGAACACGGTGCCTGCCGCTCCTGTCTCCGTACAAGCCGTTCCTTTCTCCAGGAAGGCGGCTTCCGCGACCGCTCCTGTCTCCAAGAAGGCGGCCACCCCGGCTGCTTGTGTTCCTGAGAAGGCGGCTTCGATGACTGCTCCTGTCTCCAAGAAGGCAACCACCCCGGCCGCTCCTGTTCCTGCGTCATGTCGTGTTGTTTCTTTCCATTCCAAGTCCTGTCGTTTAGTTTAAATTCCTAGTCTGGACGTTTCTACTTTTGCCTGTCTTTGTTTTTTTATATCTTTTGCTAAATTAAACTCACTGTGTTTTAGCAAGTGCGTCCGCCTCCGTCAGTCCGCCCCATGATCCCTGACAATTGTTTGATGTGAAAAATATAAATAAAAAGCTACGTTAAGTAAAAATTGGATTTTATCTTAATTTGAGTCATATTTACTTGTCAAGAAAAAAAATTTGCCAATGGGTTGAGATATTTTGACTTGCAACAAGACAAAATGTCCTGATAAGATTCTTTTAATTTGGGTTTTAAAAAATGTAAGTAAGTAAGTAGCTGAGCGTTGTTTTTTTGTATAAATGTATGTATAAATATCTTTACCTATTGGCAGTTTTTCAAAAGACAAAAACTATTTAAAATAAGGTTACAAAATATCAGAGCTATTTTGACTAATCAATATGCCAATATGCCTACATTAGTACAAAGGAGGCATACTTGAGATGTTTTGGAATTATAGTTCAAATACCATGTTTGTGTCAATTTCACATTATTTCAACCTTTCACTAATCAAATCTCAAACATATGGTTCTGTAGATGAGGAGACTTCACCACCTCCAGGAAAGAGAGGTCGCATGGAGACACACGAGTGGCTGACAGAGACGGCAAAAGATGGCACAGTGTGGCATGAAGAACAGATCAAAAGACCTCTACATCACAGCCCAATTGAATGCAATCCCATGGGTGGAGAGCCAACTGCTTTTGCCAGAAGAAAAGTGTCGAGTCGCTTACAGAGTTTCCTCTGTCTCATCTCTCTGGAAATGCTTCAGAACATACAGGAGTGGACTGTTCAGCATGCATGCCAGACACAGCATGGAAACTGGTTCATGGCCCTCCCTGAACTAAAGGCATTCATTGCAATCCTCATCATGTGAGGGATTGTCCGCCTTCCAGCAACCCATGACGCATAGTCTGCAACACTGGGAGTGCACTCCATCAGCAAGATTATGGCTCGAAACCGCTTCCAGGACATCATGTGGCACCTACGCTTCGATGACAAGGACACAGTCAACGAGTTGCAATTGACCAGTTTGCTGCAGTCTCCAATGTTTGGGGGTCTTTCGTTGCCAACTGCATCACTTCTTACAACCCAGGAAGGCATATCACCATAGATGAGCAGCTAAGACCTGTTGCTGTTTTCTGCAGTACATTGCAACAAAACCTGACAAATTTGGAATAAAGTTCTGGGTGGCATGTGACCTGAAATCCAAGTATGTATGTAACATCATCCCATATCTTGGCAAAGACTCCAGTCATCCCAAGGGGGAAAAACTATCAGAAAATGTGGTGATGAAGCTTATGGAACCACTTATGGACAAAGGAAGAACCGTTACCACAGACAATTTTTCACCTCATTGCCACTAGCAAAACGATTGCTTGGCTGGAAGACCAAACTCCTTGGCACAGTAAACAAGATTCGCCGTGAGCTTCCACACTCTGCCAAAAAGACTTTGGACAGTGAGGAATTCAGTACAACCTCTGGTGCCACACTGACCGTTTACGCACCCAAACAGAGAAAGACTGTCTGCATCCTCAGTAGCATGCACAGTATGGTGGAGACTGGGGACACCCAAAAAAAAAAGCCTAACACAGTCACCGACTACAACAGCCTAAAATGTGGTGTGGATGCTATGGACTAGATGATGCGAACACAGCATTGGCCAGTTGCTGTGTTTTACAACATGACTGACATTTCAGCACTGAATGCACATGTGCTTTTTCAGGCATGCACTGGGGTCAAAGAGAGATGGTCGGACTTCTTGGAGAAGCTTGCAAGAGAGCTTGCACAGTCTCATATGGCAGCCAAGGAGGTGCATAAGGAAAATTTCAGCAGTAACCACCCACACCTGACACAGGGAAAAGGGCATTGTGCCAGGTTAAGTGTGGCTGCAAGAATAACCATGCCACTAAGATTGTGTTTCTTGTAACAGGTTCACATGTGGCAAATGCAGAAAGGAGATGTTGTGGCAGTGCCAGGTGTGTTCAGACAATTTACAAGTGTGATGAGTCTACTGGGTTTTCATACCAGTCTGACAACAAGCAATGTAGCGCACTACTGCACAATGACTGTATGTAAATAGGCTTATTAGCATAGTTTATATTTCTGTATAGTTTACATTTCTATTTATGAATACTTTTGTTATTATATTGTTGCATGCTTATTTGATCTTTTATTACTTCCTTTATTACTATTTCATTGCACAGGGAAACAAAGCAAAACATTTCTTTCCTGTGCATATACCAATAAAACTACCTTGAATCTAAATTTCTGGTAATGTTGACTTTTTTGGGGGGGTGGGGGTTCACCAACTTGTTGCAGAGAAGAGTGTAGAGTGTAGTAGAGTGTCTCCTTGCAAATGTAATGGCCTCATTTACATAACACTGGAGGCAAGAAGAGCTATTCACACCTGCCAAATGGCAGTTCTTTGGGATTTAAAGGTATAATTGCCAAATGGCAGTGGTTTGGTAGTTCTAGTGCTAGAATGTTCTCCTGGGTCTCTTTCCTGTGAAATCTTCTTGAGTCTTTTGTTCTTTGTTTATCTCTTTTATTAAAAATATATATATATTGATGTTAACTGATGTTAGAGCCACAGGCCTGTAGTCGTTAAATTCACTCGGGTGTGGCTTCTTAGGGACAGGGGTGAGACATGATGTCTTCCACAGTGTTGGAACTCTGGAAGTGTTGGAAGATGTGCTTCAGTGGCTCACCCAGTTCAGCAGCACAGGCCTTGAGCAGCCTTGGACACAGTCTGTCCGGCCCGGCAGCCTTACCAGGTTGTAGTCTCCTCAGCTGTCCTCTGACCTGATCAGCCATGACGATGGGGGGAAGGGGGATAGGGGCAGAGGAGGTGATTGTCTCGGGGGGTAGTTGGATGGCTGGAGACTGATGGCTGTTGACTGCAGCTGTTGACACCGTGTGAGGGAGGGGTGTGATAGCCTGTGATGGGGGTCGCCTAGAGTGTGATGGAGGTGTTGGTTGGTCGGGCAAGCACACAAGAGCAGTGTCCGAGTCAGTAAGGCGTGGCTGGCATACCACTGCCATCGGAGCTGGATCCGGATCAGGGCGGTCAAACCTGCAGTAGAACTGGTTCAGCTGATTCGCCATGTCCAGATCCCCCTCCACAGAACTGCTGCTCTTTTTGAGGCCAGTGATGGTCTTCATACCATCCCAAACCTCCCTCATGTTGTTCTCCTGCAGCTTCTGTTCCACGTTCTTTCTGTAGTCCTCCTTAGCCTCTTTCAGCTTAACTTTGAGTTCCCCTTGTACGCGCCTCAGCTCTGCCATGTCTCCCTCTCTAAACGCCATTTTCTTCCTATTGAGAAGGGCCTTGACATTGCTGGTTATCCAAGGCTTGTTGTTGGGAAAGCAGCATACAGTTCTTGTGGGAACAACAATGTCCATACAGAAGTTCAGGTAGTCTGTAGTGCAGTGTGTGACCTCCTCTAAGTCCTCCCCACTCTGCAGCACACTCCAATCTGTGGATCCGAAGCAGTCTCTCAGAGCCTTCCGGTGTCCATTTCCTGAAGGTGCGTGTGGTGGCTGGTAGCCTCTGTACTTTGGGCTTGTACATTGGCTGTAGGTGAATGAGATTGTGGTCTGACTTCCCCAGCGGGGGGAGTGGCGTGGCACTGTATGCATCCCTCAAATTTGCGTACATGAGGTCTATTGTTCTGTTTTTTCTTGTAGGGCAGTTGACAAACTGGTAGAAATTCGTGAGAGTGGGGTCCAATGTTATGTGATTGAAGTCGCCCGAGATCGCAAAAAATGCATCAGTGTGTTGAGTTTGCAGCCTAGCGATTATTGAGTGGATGACGTCACACGCTCTGTCCGGAAGAGCACGCGGCGGAACATAAACACACACCACAATGGCGTGCGAGAATTCTCTTGGCATGTAGTATGGTCGAAGACTGACCGCCAGTAACTCCACATCCTTACAGCATACAGTCTCCTTCACTGTAACATGTCCGGGATTGCACCATCTGTTGTTAATGTACATCACCAGTCCACCTCCCTTCTTCTTGCCAGAAAGTTTACAGTCTCTGTCCAAGCGAGCCACACTGAAGCCGGGCAGCTCAACGTTAACAGTGGGGATTTGGTTAGTTAGCCATGTCTCCGTAAAGCATAGCAGGCTACACTCTCTGTATAACTTTTGGTTTCTTACCAAGGCAGCCAGTTCGTCAGACTTGTTAGCCTGAGAGTTCATGTTTCCCATCACCATCGAAGGAACTGCGGGCTTGTATCTCCACTTCTTCTCCCGCCGCCTTGTCTTCACTTTAATCCCCGCATGGCACCCTCTAAAGCGCCATAGCTTCTCCGGGATGTTTACGTTAACTCTGCCAGCGTTCTTCTGTAGTGCAATCAGCTGATTCCTTGTGTACACAAGTTTGCTGTCGCTGGGTCGTTGTGATCGGTCCATATCCATAGGATAAAATAAAACACTCCTCAAGGTGTGTAACCAAAAAGTTGCAAGATAAAAAAGTAAACAAAGACTTAGAAAAAACACCCGGAGACGGAGCTACCTCGAGATGCTGCCACTGTTGTCTGCGCCATTTTGCACTTTTTGATTATGATAATGGAAATTCTAGCGTGATTGGTAATTTGAGTATTCAGATGCTGCAGCGGTAAAAGGGTGATGATTGTGAAATGTGATAGAGTCAGAGTTGGTCTTAAGATGGACAAGATCATTGCGTCATCGTTAGAATATCGTTAGAATCTTTCATGACAAGGAAATAAGACAAACATTTTGAAGGATTTTTAGGTGGTTTTTTAGGTGGTTTTTTCACACTGGATTACGCCTTGATTTTTAGGTGGTTTTTCACACTGGATTACGCCTTGATTTTTAGGTGGTTTTTCACACTGGATTACTCCAGTGTGAAAAACCACCTAAAAATCAAGGCGCTCCTTCAAAATTTTTGTCTTATGTCCTTGTCATGAAAGATTCTAATGATATTCACTATAATCAGAAATGAAGACGCTGCAAATGGACAAGAAAGACAGTGTTTACTTTCAGTATCATTTTGACTCACATAACGTCAACCCAGGCTGTCTCTGGGCGGAAAAATATGAGTCATCAGCAAAAACATATTCCTATTATTGACTTATAGTTTTTCAAGGTTTTTGTAGGTTTCACATCAAATAACACTGCATTAGATCAACAAGTATAAACTAAAAAGCTTAAAAATTCTTTATTGTGTGTATTCTAAATAAACAAGTATTAGTTCATTATTTTTTAAAAAGATTATAATAATAATAATTGTAAATATTATCAGCATCTGAGAAAACTGCCAAAGTACCAAAATGTTTTTTATTTGTTGGGATATTTGCCCTGAACTAAATTCCTGAAATTCTGGGCCTGCTGGGACTGTCAGAACTTTATCAGTCATACATCCCAGAGCTTAGAATATCAAGAAAAATATGTCCGTCTGATGCTACAAATTAATTTTGTCACAGTAATATGACATGTAATAAATTAGCATCAAAAATGCTTATGTTTTCGACTAACAGACACCTCACACTAACAATCTGTGTCAAGATATCCACTGTGGGAATATGATTTCAAGGCTATACATTGAGAAATATGAAAAAAAAAGCAGGCACTAGGTAAATTTTTGGTCAAAACATGACAAATTTATAGAAAAATTGATTTATCGGTCAGCATGAAAACCTCAAGTGATTACATATTTGAGTAGCAATGGTTCTTTAGAAAATAAAACAACATATTGAATATGGCTATGTCACATAATTACTGTTTAAATGCAACTGAAAGAGGCACTAACAAAAAAACAGAATAACAAAATAGCTATATAAATAGGGTCCATTCCTTGATTTGAAATAATACGGTGTGTGGAGTCTATTCCTAAGAGTCTGAAAATCCTGAAACTCACCCCTAGCATTGACAATATTTCAATCCCTGATAAATTATTAATACTGTTGTTATCTAAATTCAGTAATAATAATAATAATAATAATTATAAGTGATAATCACCATTAAACTGAAGGTAAACTAATTCAAATACTGTTACCACGCTACATTCACATGGGTTTTCTCCGGGTGCTCCGGTTTCCTCCCACAGTCCAAAAACACACGTTGGTAGGTGGATTTGTGACTCAAAAAAAGTGTCCATAGGTGTGAGTGTGTGTGTTTCCCTGTGAAGGACTGGCACCCCCTCCAGGGTGTATTCCCACCTTGCGCTCAATGATTCAAGGTAGGCTCTGGACCCACCGCTACCCTGAACTGGATAAGCGGTTACAGATAATGAATGAGTGAATAACAATAAATAAAACTAGTCTCAACATGGTGCAGTAATGTGATTTATTCCACTTTTCTAGACACCTCTGATGAAGCCAAAGTAAAGCTAAGACAGACCTCAGTGAGTTCAAATAGAGAAAGTGAAGAAGAGGATGTTTAGCTCCAGAGAGGACAGTGATGGAGGTCAGGGTCTCAAATTCATAAATATGTTTTTAAAACATAGAGAGTTCCTTGTTTATTTTTAAAAATGATGAAGAGGAGGATGTTTTAGACCTATGGCATAGAGATGTGAATTTAAATCCTTGAATGGTGAAGTTGTACATGGTAAACGTGATGTAATTTTAAAATGGAAATTCCTTATTTCAAGAAGATATTACTCAATATGCATTTAGTGCATATTGTCACTGTCCAAATAAAAACATGTATCTCCCAAAGTAGTATCTTTAAAGGGACAAGGAAACATCCTTCTTAACTTTCAATAGAAGTGTAAAAAGATTGTATTCAGAGTAATTTTGGAGCGTTTCTATTGGTCATTCATCATGAAATGTACACACAGTGTAAAGGAGAGCTGCTGTGTTCAAATGATGCAGTAAACTAAACATCCACAAACCCAGAGATACTTGTTTTTAATTGGACAGTGACGATGAATTTTAATGTTTAATGACCTTGTTAAACAAAGGAAAATATTAGCTTGTAAGTATATATTTTAAGGTACTTGTTAAAAAAATAAACTGATAGTGAATGTGTTCAGACCCCACAGAATAAATCAGCATTAATGCTGGATGTACAGAATTAAAAAGAAACCACAGCTTGCTAAAATATGCCCTGACAATAGACAATGGAGGCCATGATGCTATAGTTACACTGTTTTATGATCTGAAAATCTTGATGTGGAGGTTTTGTACCATGTACAGTACTCACGGTCTGAAAGTGACCACTGACAGTGACCACAATTTACCGCCCCGAGCACAGACCAGAGATACAGGTGCCTTCAGAGGCTTTGAATATTACTGATCCTAAAAACCCTTAAAATATCTACATGTTTAGCATTGTTTTCCCCCCAAAAAACCTTCTTTTAAACATACACCATAGGCTTGTCATCCAGTCCCCACAGCCCAGTCACATTGTGTAAAAACCAAAAGCTCAGATATCAAAGAAAAAGAAGTGAAGATGAGTAATAATGGTGGCACCTTTTCAATTCCAATTCAAGTGAAATAACAGAGGAAAATGGTCAATCTAGCATCTAACAACTGGGGATAAAAATTGGACCCAGCACATTCCCTAAACCAGGGCAGTGTATCAACTTTTTACAACTGTGATGGGAAAATGCAGATTAACACCAATGAGTAATGGTTAATAATAACTAATGATTTATATTAATGACACCGTATATTCAGGGAGTATTTGTATTGATTAATCTTGATTAATTCTTACTAAATTATGTAGGCCTTAGTGCTTGTGAGCTTGTGACCTGAAGGGACTTATTACATTGTGTGTTACTGTGACCCAGGAGGCTGTGGGGGGAGGAAAGCGCTGAAGAGATTAGAAGGGAGACTAGATAAAGTGGAAGAAAGTGGTCAACAAACTGAAGGACATCCCTCACCGTCTGCAACCATTTTTCCTGACAGTAATAAAACAGGAGATAATGAGGCACCAATAAGGGTGTTTGGTTTGATGGAACGAGACATGATGTAATAAGCCCAAATGGCACACATGATGGTGTACATGACTGGGGTGTGGTCCTATATATACTGCATGATTTTTTCAATAAAGGAAGAGATTGGAGAGAATGTTTGACTCTGTGTCTTTGTTTCTCTGATTTCTCCTTGGGCCTGAGAATCAGTCTTCCTTCCTGGTTGCACTTGTCAATTGCCATAACAACAACATATTGATATACTTTCAAAAAAGATCTAAGATGAGTCAATACCTTTACTATCAATATAATCTAAAAACACAGGCTATGCACCGAGAAGGTCATCACTAGCGGTTTGCAGTGTTGGTCGAGAAGGACTGAATAATGTAGTGCTTTAAAGGTGTTAAGTCGTCTGTATACGCGTGTGAGAGAGGGAGAGGATGCGTGGCATATCTTCTTGTTTTTACAGACCACTGAATGGAAAATAGCTGGTGCTAACCACATGAAAGATGAAAAGTGCTGTTTTTCAGATTTTAAGCAGTGATCTACCTAGTGATATTTCTACTCCAAATATGAGAGCAAGATATAACCGCATCCCTCAGAACCCAGTCTGATCTGAAGATACTGCACCTTCAGTACTTAGACTTAAAAGGTAAATAGAAGTGGGGAATTAATAGCATAGAGATTAAAAACTATATTGTTTTAAAATTGTTACATTTTAAATGAATACATCATTGAATAAAGATTCACATTCAATTACGCTGCACACATTTTTACAAACCGGACTCCAAAAAAGTTGGGAAACTAAACAAATTTTGAATAAAAACTGAATGCAATGATGTGGAGATGGCAAACGTCAATATTTTAGTCGTAATAGAACATAGATGACAGATCAAAATTTTAATCTTAAATCTTAAACTTATCTTAAAACTTTAATTTTAAAGGAAAAATATGTTGATTAAAAATTTCACAGTGTCAACAAATCCAAAAAAAGTTGGGACAAGTAGCAATAAGTGGCTGGAAAAAGGAAATTGGGAAAGTTACCAATTAACACTAATTAGGTCAGTTGACTACATGATTGGGTATAAAAAGTGCTTCTCAGAGTGTCAGTGTCGCTCTGAAACCAAGATGGTAAGAGGATCACCAATTCCACCATTGTTGTGTGGAAAGATAGTGCAGTGATACCAGAATGGTGTTACCCAGCGTAAAATAGCAAAGACTTTTAAGTTATCATCATCAACCGTGCATAACATCATCAAAAGATTCAGAGAATCTGGAACAATTGCTGTGCGTAAGGGTCAAGGCCGTAAAACTCTACTGGATGCTCGTGATCTCCGGGCCCTTAAACGTCACTGCACCTCAAACAGGAATGCCACTGTCAAGGAAATAACAGAATGGGCTCAGGAATACTTCCAGAAAGCATTGTCAGTGAACACAATCCACCGTGCCATCCGCCGTCGCCAGCTGAAAGTCTACAGTGCAAAGAGGAAGCCATTTCTAAGCAAGCTCCACAAGCTCAGACGTTTGCACTGGGCCTGGGGTCTTTTAAAATGGAGTGTGGCAAAATGGAAGACTGTTCTGTGGTCAGATGAGTCACGATTTGAAGTTCTTTATGGAACACTGGGACGCCATGTCATCCGGACCAGAGAGGACAAGGATAACCCAAGTTGTTATCGACGCTCCGTTCAGAAGCCTGCATCACTGATGGTATGGGGTGCATGAGTGCTTGTGGCATGGGCAGCTTGCATGTCTGGAAAGGCACCATTAATGCAGAGAACTATGTTCAGGTTCTAGAACAACATATGCTCACATCTAGACGTCATCTCTTTCAGGAAAGACCCTGCATTTTTCAACAAGATAATGCCAGACCACATTCTGCAGCAATCACAACATCATGGCTACGTAGGAGAAGGATCCGGGGACTGAAATGGCCAACCTGCAGTCCAGATCTTTCACCTATAGAGAACATTTGGCGCATCGTACAAACATTCCATTATTATAAACAAGGACCAAATAGCACTGATTATAATAAACGGGGGCCGAAATTCTGCCACAAAGTACAGACAAATGTCAGTCAAATATAGGATCATTGAAATTGTGTTAAAAACTAAGTGTCCAGTCTTGCTTCTTGGTTTTGTTAGAGCTGTGTTTTTTCAGCAGTAGATTTCTACAGGTGATTGTCCATGAGGTGATTGTCCCAGAAAACATAGGAAACACAATCAAAATGAGAACCATATTTCCCCTAAAATATTCACACAGGAAAAAATAAATGAATGCAATGATGGAGAGTGTAATGGAGTAGGGAGGAAAGAAAACATGAGCAGAGCAGTGTGGATGCCTCAGAGTCAGAACATTCTCCAACGGCGTCATCTGCTGCAGGAAAACACCACAGTGTCTAAACGCAGACCATAATAATACCAGCACCCTGCAGGTCTGGTCTGTGTGCAAATAAAATATGTCTTTAATCAGTTTTTTTGCGATGTATGGATTTAAAAGTAGCTCCAGGAGAACAGTGAGTAGGAGGAGAAGGATGGAGACTGAAACTCTTCCCCTGCGTTTATGAACACGGTACAGAACAGTAAGAGCCCAGAACAGAACCGGGAAACCCACACACTCAGAAAAGATGAGGAAGATGCTCCATCTGGTGAAGTAGTTGTACAGGTAAGGAAAAGGAGTAGAATAATAATAATAATAATAATCTGTGAAAAGGAACTTTCCATGGTGTGGTCACTCTGTTTTGTGTTGTTTGAGAGATCCTAGGATATAAACAAAATGTCAGTTCCATTATTGTCGCAGATATAGTGAATTTCTAAAGCAAAATGTTTCAGGGTTTCATCACTTACAGAATCTTCACAGCAGCAGCAGAAACACAAACTGCAGCCACAGTGAGTACAAACGGAGTCAGTTACTTTCTACAGACACTGAGTCTAAAGGGGATTGGAGATGAATTAGAGTTAGGAACATACTTTGTGCTCTTACCTGAGCGTGAGATGTTGGCTCTGCTGTGCTGAAAGAGCAAATGAGGTAATGATTTAAAGCTGAAAGACCACCTCTCTGTCCCTCCTCCGTAGTGTAAACGAGGTACTGCCCTAGGGCTGGACAATAATTTAATATCAATATATATCACAATATAAAATGTTTCAATAACCAGGATATGAATATGAGACACACATTCAATATTTCAGTACACATTATTTACAGCATCTGTCACTGAGTAACATTCATTACAGGGTGCTATCGTCAGCTGAATGCACTCAAGTTTAGTTAGTTTAAAGTTTAAAAACATTAGTATTGATGAAGCCAGGAGGTTGTTGTTTGATGGAGATGTAATGTTGCTTTCAGTCTTTTTTTATTGTATTTATGTTTGTCTCAGCATTTGTTACAATAGATATTGTTAATTATTACATGGTGTGGAAATATTGCAAAGAAAATGTACTTCATGAATCACAAATCTGAGGCCTGTGTTTCATGCTGAACTTAGTTGAGCGTTCAGAGCGGCTTGTGCCTAATATTAGCACATGGAATTTTCTGTTAAAATGTTGTTAAACCTACATATTAAAGGAGCAATCTGTAAAATATTGCCTGCGCCTAATCCTAAAATAACCAGGCGGTGTGATTAGAGATTGAGGAAAGCCCTGGTGTCAACTTAATGCTGCAGTTAGTGTATTCCTTTTGAAGAAGTGTCTGTTCCGGAGCAGAACTCTGGTGGTGTTTCAGCCTGTGCTCTGGCCAGGTATAAAAAAGAAACAGAAACATACACAGTGTGGAGCAGCCATGGAAGAGAGTGAGTGAACAGAGATAATGTTAGATTCTACCGGACATGAAAGTCCTCTGTGTTCTTTTAAAATTCTCCAGCGAACGAGAGTTGGCTGGCAGTGTACAGGACCACAGGATGGACAAAGAGTCACCTCACTTTCCTTCTGAACAGGCAACAGCAAATCATTTCCCAAAATCTGTAAAAAATACAGACGCGTATGTGAGGATAAAAGGTATAAACACAATTGTTTTATGTGTTTTAAACAAAGTGAGGAATAAGGGTTCAAAAGCCTTGCATAATCACAAATTAAAGGTGGAACTGAAGATTCAAATACGAAGCTGGTGAATAACCCCAATATTAGTCTCGGAAACTGATCGATTTAAGATGAGACTAAATGTATGAATTTGAAAATGGCAAACAAGACATTTAAAGGGGACTTCTATGATGGTGGGGAAATGCAGTTCTCTGTGGTTTGTTTACGTTCTGAAGACTATTGTTTGTACGTGTTTGAACTTACAACTTACATGGCTAACTTGTAGGTTTTTATTCATTGCTTGAATTACCACAGAAACTCATGTGTAACTCGAGCTGTTTAGTTTTGTAGCACTGTCACTAATGCAGTTAGCCGTCTCTTGAGTTTGGAGACATTTCCACCTTAAGTGACCTAAAACAGCAACGATAAGTCAGTGTTACCCCCTATGGAGCAGGAATAGAGCAACATCCTGATCTCGGTTGGTGCTTTTCAGCGTTTGGAGTCTCTCCGTTTTCTAAAAAGCTCCAGATGGCGTTTCTCTGCCGTAAGCAGAGAGAGAGAAAGCCTAGCACCGGACCCAGACACTTTGTTTTTTACCCATTTACAGACACTGGGGCTTCGTAAACACGTTAGAGCTGTTTCCAGAGCAAACCGACTGCAGAGCAGCACATGGAGAGGAGGAAACCTCTGAATTTTATAAAAAGTGTTTTTTGAATACAACTGTTAATGTCGCTGGAAGGTCAATGAAGCTGGTAAACACAGGGGAAATGGCGTTGTCCTTGTTCACTCTGGGTCTGTAGGACGTCCCTTTGTCTTTCCTCATCAAAAACACAGTGCTACTCAAAGCTAATAAAGAAGATCTGGAAATCTTGAACTGTCCAGTGACATTGTTGTTCTGCTAAGATGAAATATGTCCCCTGTAAAGGGCATGGTAAACATCATATATTTTTTAGAAATAATGTAACTTATATTAAGAGATACACTTCATTTTGTGACTCTCTCTCACTCTCACTCTCTCTCTCTCTCTCTCTATATATATATATATATATATGCTCATACAGAGTGACTTACAATTCAAGTCATTTTACAGAGGCAGGGCAACACATTGATACAAGGCAGCAGTGTTTTCTAAAGTCCACACTAATTAACTCCTATTTTACAGTTAATTTCAGGTTTTCTGTGAGAATCATGTTTTAAACTGAGAGTCTTGTCTTTTCTGGGTCAGTGCTCCTCCTTAAGGCAGCACTAGTACTTCCTGTAATTGCTAATTTTGCTCTTTTACCATCGCAGCAGCAACAGGTCTGTGTAAGGTAAGAACTCAGGACACATTGTATTACTGATGTTCAGTGTTGCTAGGGCAGATAACATCCTAATTTCAAAACCGAATATTTTCCTGTTGACAAAGAAGCTGACAATATTAATATTGTGACTTACTAAAATAATTATAAAGAAATACAGATCCTCTACAGGGAGCACATTCACCAGATTAATGGCATTGTTTATATTGCGTTATATATTCTCAAGTGTTTTAAACTTTGTTTTACATTGAAAATGTCATATTTAAAGGTGTTCCTTGTAAATAATGCATTGATTTATTGTCACACACAACGATCAATCATTACATTATGACCACCTCCTTGTTCCCACACTCACAGTCCATTCTCACCTCCACTGAACACACAGAAACACTTTGTAGTTCACACTCACAGATTTTCGTCCTTCTGTTGCTCTGCATGCTTTGTCTCCCCCCTTTCCCCCTGTTCTTCAGCGCTCAGGACCCCCACAGAGCAGGTGTGATGTGGTGGTGGATCATTCTCAGCGCTGCAGTGACACTGACGTGGTGGTGGTGTGTTAGTGTGTGTTGTGCTGGTGCGAGTGGATCAGACACAGCAGCACAGCAACACAGCTCTGTGGGTTCCTGAGGGATTCCTGTCCATTGAAGCACAGAGTGGTAGGGCAGTATGTGCAGAGCAATAGATGGAAGTGCTCCTGTGTGGTCAGTGGAGCTGAGAGAATGGACAGTGAGTGTAGAGACAAAGAGGTGGTTATAAGTTTATGGCTGATAGGTGTACATCTGTATATTTGGTATATTCTCTATAAATTATATTTTCAGAATTGTTATTGTTTTATTTTCCCTTTTCTAGCTGTTTCTGGACACCAGCTGGTGTAAAGTTTCAGTAAGTGATTAACACCTGGTGAATTTTACACTGGAATGTGTTTCCTACAAACGAAACTCACACTCTGTTCTCACTCATAGAACACAAAGCGCTGCTGAGTGATCTCACCATGATATTTGTCCTATTTCCAAATGTCGACATTAATCGTAAAGCTGAAGACTCTTCATTCATTCTTCAAACAATCACTGGATTCATCTATGTTGAGTGTGCGGGTGTAGCGGCTATAGTCTGGGCTCTTAATGTTCTCTACGCTCATCATAAACGCAAGGACAGAATCTCTGATTTTGTCGTTCTCCTCATCCTCAATGATCTGTTGAAGCTCCTTCTACAGCCCTATGTAATAACACAACTGTCTCAAGACTGGAATGACCAAACCTTGACATTTAGGACTTTGTTGTCTTTATGGTCAGGGTCAACATATTGTGGTGTTTACCTGCAGCAGATGATGGTGTTGGAGAGTGCTCTGACTCTGAGACATCCACTCTGCTCTACTAGCATTTTTGTTTCTCCCTGCTCCATTATACTCTCCTTCATTGCCTTCATTTATTTTTTCCTGTGTGATTTCTTTGATACATGGTTTCTACTCTTGAGTGTGATATCTCTGTTAGCTGTGGCACTCATCTCATGGATAGTCATCTGTAGACCTCCACCCATTGATAAACACAGTGTTAGTAAAAGCAAGAAGCTAAACTGGAGTGTGATAGCTTTAGCTACAGTCACAATGATCTCATATGTGATTTTTATTTTTTATATGGTGTTCGATGATTTCGATAGTTTTTTTATTACATATATCATGTTATTTGCAGGTATGTGCCTGGTGATTTTTAGAGTGGTCATAGATGCTCTGCTGTGTGTGCTGGTCTGCAGAGAGGAACAAGCACACAAATCCTCAGACCTCAGTACTGAACACACAGGAGTTCACATTGAACACTCAGTGTAACTCTCCTCCAGATCAGTCACACAGCGGAGGACAGATGTACAACTTTGTGCTGACCACCTGAGTCACCAAGCCATGTGTCAGAAAGTTTACCAGGGCTTCAGTATGAAACAAACTGAGATGTTGCTTTGATAATGCAGGTATGTGTCACGTTGTTGTGACTGTGGGGGGTCCCCCTGCTGAAGTGGCCCACCCTGATGTCGTTAGGTTATTTTATTAGACACTGCTTGGCAGCAGTAGACTCTCAGTGTAACACCAGTTATTTCACATCGTCTTATGTGAAAGTTTGAACAGCCTGGTCCTATGATCTTTGTGTGGTCCCCAGTGGTGCCTCAGTTGTAGTATTTACAGGTTTCATTCAGAGAGCACTTGTTTTTGTGTGTTTTTTGTTTTTATTTTAAAAGTTTATGTTTTGGGGGGTGGCGGGGTGACGTTTATTTTTAGTGAATTAATTTAAATTCTGATTATCACAGAGAGAGAATACAAAAGAAAAATCCTTCAGAATTGTTCAAAGTCTTGCAGTCACTGTATTTACTGATTATAAAACATAATAAAAGTCTACTAGAAAACAAAATTTTAAATATATATTAATATAACCTGTGATCAACTAAGCATTAAGTAATTAGAAATATGCAGAATTTATTGTGTTATGTTTAAATGTATTCAATGTATTTTATTCTTTTTTGAACCAGTGTTTAAAAATACTTCTCGGCAAATTGTATGTACTGTTTAAATAAAGTTTTATATATAAATATATTCATTACTGTTGTTGTTATTTATTTATTTTTAAAACCGCTGTCACAGAGGTGCCATAAAACACCTGCAGATGAGAAGTGCTTTCTCAGAAAGTAACAAGCAGGGTTTTTGGGTGATTTTTTGAAGTAATTTTCAGGTGAAAATGTAAAGATCTGCGAGGTCAGGGTTTGTGCTGTGTTTGTCTTTCCTCATCCTTTCTGCCGTTTGATACAGTTTTTATTCGTCTGGGGTTTGAGTTCACAACATGACACCTGATGTAAGTAATGTTTGTCTAGTGATACCTTTTTCTGCCCCCTATTCTTTCTCTCACATCCTAAATTTCCCATATCAGCCACCATCCACCATCCTCCTGTTACTGAATCATCCTGATGATTAACATTAACAAATAAAAAATATTTTCTCTCAGAAAGTTTCTGACACAAACCTTCATTTATTTTAAAAACGTGATTTAGTGTTTTGTATTTCCAGCTTGTGGCTTTGGTTAAGTGTGTGTGTGCGTGTGTGTGAGTGTGTGTGTATTTGTGTATGTGTGTGTGTATTTTTGTATGTTTGTGTGTGCGTGTGTGTGTGTATTTGTGTATGTGCGTGTGTGTGTGTGTATTTGAATGTGTGTGTGTGTGTGTGTGTGTGTGTGTGTGTGTGTGAGCTGTTTATCTCCAGGTTGTCGTTCTCTCGCTTTGAACAGCCAGAAATAGAAAAATTATAACAAGGAGGCTTTTCACTTTGTACATCATCACTTCATTTAGAAAACTGAGTGGTGCCCAGACAAACTGTGGACAGTAAATAAAATTTGTAGAGTTTCAGTATGAACCTTGTGTCACAGAGGTACATTTGCACGTGCAGAGACATGGATTGAACTTGGCTTAACATTACTACTATAAAAAGTTATAGAATTTAAAGCTACAGGACTATATATAAATCAGTGGCGGATGCTGGTCTTTCAAGGAGGGGAAGCTCAATTTCGGCCTACATCATAAAATGTGTCGGTTTGTTTATACGTAAATTCTACCCTCCATTCCTTTTTAAGAAAATGATCTGTGACCCTGTCGTACCAACAAGGCGTCTTTTCCAGGGACTTGACTAGTGTCCTCTCAATGGCCAGCAGAGCTAGGCTTAAACGGCCTTGGCCCATGTGAAGTGTGTCCGCCTGTGAGTGCTTTGTGACGGTGGAGGGGCTCAGCAGCACCCGCTGGACAGAAACTGCGATAGAGGTCAGAAAGAGTGATAGAAGTCAGTCTCCAAACACAAGCAGCTACAAAAAACCCCACCAGAAATAGAAGCTCGATTTGTCACTAGTCGTTTTTAACAATGAAAATAGAGGAGTAAAGAAAGTCTGGTTCAACGTAGAACAGAATGAAAATGTAATGCTCCCACGGATCTTTACACCACAGGATCGCTGATTCGCTCATTTCGCTGTCAATCAAAAAGGGATTCAGCCTCAAACAGATCATCCAATCATCATGCAGAAGCTGAGCGTCCGGGCCAGCCGAGGCCAGCCCACTGCCCCATAGACGCCCCAGAGACACTGAGCGTCCGATGGGCGGGACAAAGCCCAGCATTTATCCAATGGCTCGTCTCGTTTCGCCGTCCTTCACTGCTTCTCCATTGAACTCTGTGGACGCTCAGCGTCCTCACTGTTTAAAGCACTGTGAAGCTGTGGGAATGATTGAGAGGAAAGCCGCGTCTTTACCAGTGATAAGAAGCTGATTCTGAACAAAAGTTGAGCGCGTTGTAGTGCATATTTATTCAATGACATGTACACACAACAGTATATATTTAATCACTTATTTTTTGACATTTTAGGGGAAGCTGAGCTTCCCTTGCAGTCTTAGAGCAATCGCCTCTGATATAAATGTGTATAAATATTGCAGACAGTGCCATGAGTCTAAAGCAGTGTCTGAGACCATGGCCATAAAACAAACTGGACGTGGAGAACAGCAGCAGTGACTGATGTAGGTGTGGTATAAGGTTGGACAGTAAACTAACTGCTTAGCAATCACAACCCTGACACACTGACAGTGGAATTGAAAATGAAGAGGAACATCTACTGTATGTGCACATACACAGAACTATGTGCACATACACTCAGTATTGCTTAGTGGTGCCTAGTTCATCGTCAAAGAGGATTAACACGGTGACAAGACTGACTCACATTTCATTCATTCATTCATTCATTATCTGTAACCGCTTATCCAGTTCAGGGTCGCGGCTTAACTAATTTTTTATCCTCTTCAGCACATTCTAATTCCCATAGCTTCTGTGTCCTTTTCCTCTCTAGCTTTTCACGTACTTCCCTGGATATCTCCTGAAACTTCTCTCTTGCTTTCTCCCTTTGCTGTATTCTTTCAAGCTCTTCTGTATGATCTTTGTGTTCTTGTTGTGCTAATTCAGTCTCCATCTTTCCTATTTCATTTAATATTTTCTGCTGTCTTGCTCTAGCATGCTCTTCTGCTTCTATCACTACCTCTCCTGTTATTCTCCTAGGCACTCCTTCTGTATTAGTACACAAAGAAACTCTAGACCCAGAGTCATGGTTTAACCTGCCCTCAGCTGCTTGTGCTGAGGCTGTTGGCTTTGCAACTGTTAGCAGACCCGTTAAGGGTGTTTGCTGAAAAAAACGTCATTTCTCTGCTCTATATGGCTTAGTCGTCTCAAATCTGTCATAGACAGGCCTGTGTTTTCACGCACTTCAACTTCTACTGGTCTCATGACAGGGTTATTTGGTGTTTTCAGAACAGTCTTGTTCTTCTACACTCTCTGAAGAACAGGCTCTTCCAGAATGGGAATGCTGTTCATTGGGATAAATTCTTATACCTTCAGTCATCTTTATCTCAGCATTCTGCCCTCCTGTTTCTGACAAAACGGGATATATACCTGCACCCTTTACTTCAGGGGCATACGGTGAGGGTCTATCTTTAACTCCCTGTTTTCCTTCGTCACTGTGTCTCTTATCTTTTCCAGGAATTTCCCTCTCTTTCTCCTGTACATTTTCTTGCATGGGTTCCTGTCTGTACTCCTGCTCTTTTTCTCTGACTTTAGTTGCATGAATTTCAAAAGCTTGTATTATAGCCAAGCACCGTAATTTTTTCTCTACCTGGGCCTTAGTTCTAGTAATTTTCCTTTCCACCATCTCTCTCACCTCCTGACATAATTCAACATCAAATGAATCTCTGAGTGACCATTGCTTTTCTTTTTTAGCTGTTTTTTTATTCCACTGCTTCATGCATTCTGACAATTCTGCCTTCGTTCCCAACCCTTCAGACAATATCAGGGAAAATGGTGTAATCTCAACTTTTTCGGGTTTCATTAACTTATTCCCCATTTTTACTTAACTGCTTCAACTTTAACTGTGTGTTTATAGTGTAATTAAACTAAACCTGTGTATGTGTATATGTGTGAGAATAAATTCACACTTCCCTTTACACAGTTTGGCTTTTCTTTCTCTCTCTCTCTCTCTTTGTCTTTCTCCTCCTGCCTTGTATTGATGGCACCACCTGCTTTCAGCTTTATTCTGGTGGTCCTGTAACACACAAATTAGCTTGACAAAAATATATACATGTTAATTTATCCTAAATTCCCTTTTTTTAATTAAGATCATTTTATTTCAGCTTTGCTCACATACAACTCCATACATACACCACACCTATTGGAAAAACCCAGTTCAAACACACCCAATCTCAGGAGCTCCACACCTCTGCTCAGCACCCATACATCAATGTTTTCATACATCATGCCCAAATAACTATTATTTTCAATTTTAGAACAAATCAACATGGCTTTTATCAGTACGTCACAAATCAAAGTCCTGCCATTTATCTCTTTTTCAAGAGTGAATTTTAGGCCTTACACACTCGTCAGGAGAGACCCCCCAACAAAGCATAAGATCTCAAAGATCCAGCAAAATTGAGAGAAACTTAGACCTGTGATCTCTTTTTTTTCCCAATAAAAGCCATCATATGGAGATTTCAAAATTTTTCTCCTTTTTCTCCAATACTAATTTACTCATGATTACACCTTACAATTTCCCCAGTGTACTCTCAGCTTTAATACCTTGCTCTCATTTTTTCTATTCTCTAAAAAATGTCTTTCTGGAGCTCATTGTTTTCTAGTCTCCCAGAAAGCTCATAGGAAACGTCTTTCTGGAGCTCATTTTCTACAGTTTTCTTTATTTTACAGTCTCCCAGAAAGCTCATAGTTTTTACTTTTTATTTAAAAAACGTCTTCTGTTCAAGGCTCATTTTCATAACAAATATCAAAGCCCTCAATTTAAGGTTCATGAATAATTTACACGAGCTGTCCTTGAACGAAGCTCATAAATTTTACCATTACAAATTTCTTTTCCTGTTGATTTTTACATTTTTCATGCTTTATCACATTTTACCACTTTTCTCTAAACACTTTATTTTACTCTCTCTGACACTGTATGGGCTAAGGTGTCTTTTGCCTACTTTCTTTAAATACACACACAGAAAATGTATTATCTCTTTACAGTGCAAAGAAAAGACCAGTTCTGCTCACACTCATGATGAACCAAAGGGAGGGGGTGATCATTCCCCCACCTGCACTCGACACTCATAATTCTCTCAGCTGACCATACACACACACATAGAAGGGGAAAGGGAGGGGTGTTAGAAACACTCACACTGACACACACACACACTCACGGCAAGACACTCCTTTTTTCTAAACTCACTAAGCACACACACACACATACACACACACACACACACACACACATCACTTTCAACATTCAACACAATTCTCATCCTGTACAAGTCTCTTTGTACACACACAATGCTCTCCTGGAGTTGTATTTTTGTGCGTGGGTCTGAAGTTAAGCACAACCTCATTCCAATCAAACTCCACCACTAATTTTTTTCAAAGTCACACCTTTTTTTCTCTTGGGCAGTTCCAGATCATACTTCGCTGCCAAATAGTCAATTTTATCGACCAGGAGAGGAATAACCCGCTCTCTTTCCCAAAAAACTTCTCTTTTCTCCATGATCACCTTCGCACGTAACTCTCTACACTGCCTGTGGTCCACTTCTTCATTTTGAAACATCACAAACTGTTCCCTTGGCAACCATTCAAGACCCATTATCGCTTCTGACACCAGACTGTCAGACAGTAAAACATTCATTACAGGCATTAACAAACTTTTCGTCCAGATCTTTCTTATTTTTTCTGGCAACCTCAAACGTGGAAACATAGCATGTGACAAATGTAGATTACGAAAGTCTGCAAGCCTCCACAATTTGTTATTTATCAACTCTGTAGACTGCCAACACTCTTTACCTGTTCTGTCCCTGTAAGTTTTTTCAAGCCAAAAATGAGTCCTTATTGCTTGCGTTTCTACTAGTAAATCAAGGTTCTCATCTACAGTGGACATTTTGCATTACATTTCACACCAACAAGCCTTACTGACAAATCACTTCCTGCCTGACGGTCAACTATTTTGCTCAACCACGGTTTGCTTGAGTAAATTAAACACTCACCATTCCAAAATTCAATCAGTCTCCACACACTTGTCTGCCAAATACCAAATGACTTGCCTGAAACTTTAGGTTTAACATAAACTGCTCCTACAGAAATAACTGTTATTTTAAAAGACTTATAATCAATGCAATTTCTAGGCTGAACATATTCTATTCCCATCATATTTTCTATTCATTCTTTAATACCAATAATCTCTTAATTCTACCATTCCATAGTTTTCATCTGTTCTTGCTACAACAACAGTATTATTGATGGTCTCTTAATTGTAGCCCTCCAGTTGTTTACACGTTCTTGTAATTTTGTATCCTATTCTTCTGTAAATTACCAAATTAATCAAAATTCTTCTAAAATTTCTCAATTGTGTTATTGCTATTTCATAAAACACAATAATACTAATCAAAGCAGGCCTTCCTGCTGGTCGCATTTTCTTACTTAATTCATAGACAAACAAACACACAACACTTAACTCTTGGTTCCTTCCATGTGCATTTTTCTCTCTCTTTCTGTGCACTTTTTATTTTTCCTTCTATTTTATCTATTCTTTTCTGAGCTCTTTCTCTTTCTTATTATTACTTTTTATTCAGCCAAGGGTTTTTTAAGTATTTTAGTCTTTTTATGCTTGTGGCCTTTTTCCTGAGTTTCCACTCTGCAGTTGTGTAAGTCTCAGCAGCTTTGTAAAGGACCAACGACTATATTTTCGTATTTTGGACTTTTTTAAAGCTGTTTTTTCTTTTAAACTCCTTTTTTTCAAAAGTTTTTTTTTAAATCATGCCTCTCTTCGAATAAGCCTTCTTTACATAACAAACTGCATTACAACTTTTTGTGGCAGAGAGAGACAAGCTCATCAATATGCAGAATTTATATGAAAAAAGGCTCTGCTTACCCATTTTATGATGCGCGCTACGATAAGGTTGGTTCTCTCACCCCCAAAACGAAATGCACAAGTTCTGGTGCTGATAACGATCTTTTGCCACCGGTCGGGGTCTCTCAGAGTCCCCTTAGGACGGGCCACCAAAATGTCGTCACCATGATGTATTAATCGTATATCTAGTCTAACTATAATACTTGAAAGAATAAGTTCTAATAAAAGTTTCTAGTTCTTAAAAAGATACTTGAAAGACGAAGACGACCTCTTGGAAGATCAGCAGGTTCTTTATTTGGAGAGCAATCACAGAAGGCCTCCTGCAGAATCACTCACAATGACATACTGGAAATCACACTTTACATACACTTTTTTGGGTGAGATCTTCTCGCCCCTCCCATTTTTTTAATTAGGTTGCATTCCATAGGACCCCAATTAAATGGTGCCCTTGTCTTCTTAAGGATGCAGTATATCATAGGAGTCCAACTAAGAAGGTATCCTTATCTTCTAAGGATGTCGTATATCACACCGTACCAGACAGTCCCATGCTACACCATTCTCCTTTTTTTCTACAGAGTTCAGGCCTGAGTTATAAACTTAAGTATCCCCTTGACCATTTTAATACGTTTGGCCATAAAACTTGTTTAAAATAATTCTCATGTCTTTATATCATTTGTTTATTACAGTCACATGTTTTCTATATTATTTGTTTATTGCAGTCACATGTCTGTACATCTTTGCTTCTGTGGAAATATCCCATGCCTGATCTATGAATAAGTGAATTCTCCATCACTCACTTGGGTTTTTATGTTCTGTCTTACATTGTTCTGTCAGTACCAAAAAAGCCATTAAGCCAGGGGATCCCAGGGCAAGGATATAAAACATGATCTGAGGCTGGTCTTTAATCACATAAATGCTGCAATGCCTACAACTCTAGCACCAACTTCCCTACAGTACAAAATTTGTCGAAAGAGGATGCCATTAACACAGCCATGCATGTGACACTCTCACACCTGGAGAAACTTGGTACATCTCTGACGCTGCTGTTCAAGGACTTTAGTTCTGCATTTCCAGGAAGATAGAGGACAAGCTCCTGTATCTGGGTGTGAGCCAGCGCATGGGCAAGTGTGTGAAGGACTTTCCAACAAATCTGTCACAAATTGTCAGGATGGGGAACCACCACTTTACTACCGCAGGGTTGTGTTCTGAGTCCCCTTCTGTTTTCCTTTAAACATGACTGTGTACTCACACACAGTACTAACAAAATCATTGTGGATGATATCACTGTGGTGGACCTGATGAAAAATGGAGATGTCTGTAGAGACGACATCTGCATCTAGACTGATTTCTGCTCCTTTAACGGCCTAGCACTGAACACTATGTGAGCTAAAGAAGACACTGCAGCAGTTGTATTTTCTGAGGATCCTACAAAGAACAAATCTGTCCCAGAACCTGTCAGTGTTCTTCTACCACAATTGCATGGAGAACATCCTAATCTACAACACTCTGGTATGGTTTCTAGCTGCATAGTTGCCAATAGGAAAACTATTAACAAAGTCATTAATGCAGCCCAAAACATCACCGGTACCCAGTTACTGGGCCTGTAGGAACCACATAAAAGCAGAACATTATCAAGGAACCACCCTTCCACGGCTTTTAGATTTTACAATGCCCCATTCCTCAGGCTCAGGTTCGCTGACTAGGCCTTTTTCTTCAGAAAAACTTGTCCTTTGGCAGCACTGGAGCTTCAACAAGACAACGATCAAAACAAAGAACTAAAGTGGTGAAAAAACGATAAACAAAAATCAACATAAACATTCTGGAGTGGACCAACTAGAGTCCAGACATAAATCCCATACAGAATCTCTGAACAGAGTGAGAGTACCTTCCAACCTTAAAAACATGGATGAATACTGTGATGTCTTAGAAAACTTCATATGTAAGTAAATGTAAAGTATCTGAACACTGTAAAGTAATTGTAAAGTATCTGAACACTGTAAAGTAATTGTAAAGTATATGACCACTGTAAAACAAATGTAAAGTATATGACCGCTGTAAAGTTAATGTAAAGTATCTGAACACTGTAAAGTAATTGTAAAGTATATGACCACTGTAAAACAAATGTAGAGTATATGACCGCTGTAAAGTTAATGTAAAGTATCTGAACACTGTAAAGTATATGAATGCTGTAAAGTAAATGTAAAGTATGTGACCACTGTAAAGTAAATGTAAAGTATCTGAAAACTGTAAAGTAATTCTAAAGTATATGGCCACTGTAAAGTAAATGTAAAGTATTTGACCACTGTAAAGTAAATGTAAAGTATTTAACCACTATAAAGTAAATGTAAAGTATCTGAACACTGTAAAATAAATGTAAAATATATGACCACTGTAAAGTAAATGTAAAGTATCTAAACACTGTTAAGTAATTGTAAAGTATATAAGCCACTGTAAAGTAAATGTAAAGTATCTGAACACTGTAAAGTAAATGTAAAGTATATGACTACTGTAAAGTAAATGTAAAGTATATGAACACTGTGAAGGTATTGTAGTGGAGTATGGACCGAATAAGAGTTCTTCATAAAAACTCTCCACCCTAACAAGGATTTTTGTTTGCAACAGAATCCCACATTCTACAGAACTGCGTGTGTGTGAAAATGCTGCACTCTTCACCCACACACAGAAATTCACTTAAAGTCTACATCAAAGACTGAGCAGGACACTTTCCAGCAAACCCCTCATCTCCGCCATGAATGAAAGATAACAACCCAATTTATAATGCTCTTAGGCAAAGGGGAGAACAAACAAAGTGGTGAGAACCAGAGTTAAAAGGAATTTTTATGACGAGTGGCGCCTAAACGACGAAACATTATCTCAAGCCTACTAAACAGACAGCCCCAGATGGTCAAACTGACTGAACTCGGGTTGACCTCCCGGTAACCATCCGCACAGGACGAATAGCATGGACCACAGCGACCCCAAGTGGGCATTGGCGAAACTACGTCTCGCCCGAGGTCGCCTAAATAATAATGGAATTAATCAAATTCTGATAAATATGTGTACGCGATATGTATGAATGTCACTTTTTGTGTCTCCAGATGAACATCTATCAACCAATGAAGTGATGTGTATTACTGTTTTCAATCATGAAAGAAAGTTCTGTCTCTAACTAAGAAAACGAATTCTTATAATAATAATATCTTCTAACATGATATTGTAGTGGGACGTAATCATGACGTACCCAAAATAAAATTATATGTAGATGTTTGATATTAATAATCCAGGACACTCATTGTGATATGTCACAAACATGTATAAGAAATTTCGGTATACACGAATTTTCTCTCTTATTCTTTTTGAATCTCTCTGATTCCTCTCTTCCCCCTTTCCTCTCTCGAGAAGCCAGTCACGTGAGCCTCGGACCCCGAATCCAACCAAAGGAAGGACACCTCCCAATAGGGCGTGACCGCGCTACCTTTGAAAAGAGAGTGCCCGACTCATTTCTCTCTCTCTTAACTCTTGCTTTTTACGCTCTCTTACTGCTTTTTACTCTCTTACTGCTGAAACTCTCTCAAGCTTCCGCCTTACTCTCTCATTTCCAAATCACGCTCTTACTTCACACGCTCCCACGTGCTCTATCTTAAGCTATCTCTCTAAGTTCTAACCTCTCCAAGGAGATGTTTTCTCTTTTCCACGCCGACGAACAAAGACTTTTGAAGAACCTCACTAAGCTCCCCAGGAGACGTCTTGAGTTAGCTAGTGTGAAAGAATTTACGAACAACGTTGAGTGATTTGAATACCTTCTTTTCTTTTAATTGTGTTTATGCTTTATCGCCCAATCTAAGTTTAATCTCACGAGTGATCAAAGCAGGTGAAACTTATTCGTGGCCAGAATAAGATATCACCTCTTTAGATTAGTTGAAAGCGGATATATTAGCGTTATAAACCGACTTCTGAGAGCACAGTTTCTGGAGATTGGACTGACGAGCTAACCACTCTGAGAAGCCACCCCACTCAGGGGAGAAACCAGCCAAGCCTGCAATTCTCCGAAAAAGGGAACTCCCGATCGACGTCGCCCCGTCTAAGGCCGAGAGTGTCTTACTCAACCTGGAGGGAATCTCCTTCTCAGCGGGCCTACCTTCAACGACGTGAGGACAAGAAACAACCCAAAGTTCAAAGAAACAAGCCAAAATTCATTCACTCTCCAGAAGCTGGTGCCTAATTAAGTCCCTTGATAAATTTATACACAAGTAAAACCTCAGTATGTGACCACTGTAAAATATAAAGTATCTGAATACTGTAAAGTAAATGTAAAGTATGTGACCACTGTAAAATAAATGTAAAGTATATGAACACAGTAAAGAAAATGTAAAGTATATGACTAATGTAATGTAAATGTAAAGTATATGACCGGTGTAAAGTAAATGTAAAGTATATGAACACAGTAAAGTAAATGTAAAGTATCTGAAACTGTAAAGTAATTGTAAAGTATATGACCACTGTAAAATAAATGCAAAGTATATGAACACAGTAAAGAAAATGTAAAGTATATGATCACAGTAAAGTAAATGTAAAGTATATGACCAATGTAAAGTAAATGAAAAGTATATGATCACTGTAAAATAAAGGTAAAGTATATGACCACTGTGAAGTAAGTGTAAAATATATGACCACTGTAAAGTAAATGTACAGTACCTGAAAACTGTAAAGTAAATGTAAAGTATCTGAATATAGTAAAGTAAATGTAAAGTATATGAAGACTGTAAAGTAAATGTAAAGTATCTGAACACTATAAAGTAAATGTAAAGAATATGACCACTGTAAAGTAAATTTAAAATATATGAACACATTAAAGTAAATGTAAAGCACATGACCACTGTAAAGTAAATGTAAAGTATATGAACACAGTAAAGTAAATGTAAAGTATATGACCACTGTATAGCAAATGACCACTGTAAAGTAAAGGTAAAGTATATGAACACTGTAAAGTAAATGTAAATTATATGACCACTGTAAAGTAAATGTAAAGTATCTGAACACTGTAAAGTAAATGTAAAATATATGACCACTGTAAAGTAATTGTAAAGTATCTGACACTAAACACTTCTGTGAGCTGCTCTGGTTGGGAGCGTCTGCTAAATGCTGTAAATGTCATTTTGGTGGTGTGTTTTTTTCACTACGGAGTTGGGACAAAGAAGTGGTCTTTCCGTTTGGAACCTACACAACATTTGCTCTTTCAGCTCAGCAGTGACAACATCTCACTCTAAGGTAAGAACACAAAATATGCCGCTTAATATTAAAACGGACAGACTTGGACTTTATCTTCTTCCATTGAAGACACCTGTTACGCTCCTCAAGGTGAAATAACTAGGGATAATGAGGAGGCAAAACTTATATTGTAACCCGTGTATGGCGAGCGCAGGGAAACACACAGCAGCAATAAATGAGTATAAAGAAATCACCAGTTTACTTAGTTATGGGAAGATAGAAGTACGATCCAAAAACATATAGATAGAAAAAATAAAAGACAAAACAAGAATAATAGCATTGGATATATGTGAACAGCTTATATTGTTAAACACGTGTTGAAAACGTTAACAGCAAAGGTGGACATTGGATGGTGCCAAAGAAAAGAAAAAAACAAAACAAGTAACCTACCTGACTCAAAACTAAACCTAACATAAATACACAGGTGGCACCCAGCCCTTACCTATTGAACCTAAACATTATATATGTATATCAGTGGCAGATGCTGCTCTTTCAAGGAGGGGAAGCTCAATTTCGGCCTACATCATAAAATGTGTCGGTTTATTTATACGTAAATTCTACCCTCCGGTCCTCTTAAAGGAATGATCTTCATGTAAACTAACAGGGGATGCCTTGTGTCAGTTAGCATTGCAATACAGAAGTTAAAACAATGAAAAGGTCAATTAGCTCTGTCAGTAACTTTATACTTATCTTTTGTTTTGTGTTCGTTGTTTTTGTTGCCCAATCAAAGTTAATTTTATGACTGATCAAAGCAGGTGAAACTTATTTTGGCCAGAATAAGATACCACCTCTGAAATTAGTTGATAGCTGATATGTTAGCGTTATACTCTGACTTCTGAGGGCGTTGCTTCTGAGGATTGGAGGACACAGCATGCTTCCTTGCGACGTTCTCCCTTACTCCGGGGACTATCCAGCCAGGCCAGCAGTAAAGGGAATCCCCAGACTGATGTCACACCGTCTATGGACACCGAAAGTGGCTGACTCATCCTGGAGGGAATCTCCTCTCTAGCAAGCCTACCTTCAGTGACGCGGGGAGGACAGGAAGCCAAGAACAGGAGAATGGAGAGTAAATCTGCTGGACCCATCGGCTTGTTTATAACAGCGACAAGAGTAAGCAAGCGTAAATTCCTCATTTTTAGAAACTGATGCCTAATTAAGTCTCTTGATTAATTTATATATTAATTAAATCTCATTTAGCAACAAGTATATGACTTGTGAAATTATTCACAAGTCATTTAGCCTAGCCAATTATTAAAATTGGATGGGTTTCACCTGCATTGATTCCGTGAGATTTTGATAAGTATGCTATGTTTATTAACTTATTATCATTCCTCTTAATAAAATATTTCCATTATTTGAAATAATACGGTGTGTGGAGTCTATTCCTAAGAGTCTTAAAATCCTGAAAACTCACCCCTAGCATTGACAGTATTTCAATCTCTGATAAATTATTAATATTGTTGTTATCATACATACATACATCTTCTTTTCCATTTTTCCATTTCAGGGTCGCGGTGGCAACAGGGCGAGCAAAGAAGCCCAAACGTCTCTGTCCCTTGCAACATCCACCAATTCCTCCTGGGGGATCCCAAGGTGTTCCCAGGCTAGCCGGGAGATATAATCCCTCCAGCGTGTCCTGGGTCTACCCGGGGCCTCCTTCCAGTTGGACTTGTCTGGTATACCTCCAGTGGGAGGTGTCCAGGAGGCATCCTGATCAGATGCCCAAACCACCTAAACTGACTTCTCTCAATGCGAAGGAGCAGCGACTCTACTCCGAGCTCCTCCCTAGTCACTGAGCTCCTCACCCGATCACGGAGAGTACGCCCAGTGACCCGTCAGAGAAAGCTCATTTCGGCCACTTGTATCCGCGATCTTGTTCTTTCGGTCATTACCCAGAGCTCATGAACATATGTGAGAGTGGGGACGTAGACTGACCAGTAAATTGAGAGCTTTGCTTTATGGCTCAGCTCTCTCTTCACCACAACTGTGCGGTACAGTGACAGCATTACTGCAGACACTGCACCTATCCTACGTTCAATCTCACCATCCCTCTTCCCTTCACTCGTGAACAAGAACCCGAGATACTTGAACTCCTTCACTTGGGGCAGGTTCTCACCCCTTACCAGAAGGGAGCATGCCATCTGTTTCCGGGAGATAACCATGGCCTCAGACTTGGAGGTGCTGATCCGCATACACTCAGCTGCAAACTGCTCAAGTGAATGCTGGAGGCCTCTGTGCGAAGAAGCCAGAGGAACAACATCGTCCGCAAAAAGCAGAGCTCCTCGACAGAAGCCCTCCTGCCCCAGGCTATGCCGCGCCACCCTGTCCATGAATATCAGGAACAGGAGTGGAGATAAGGCACAGCCCTGATGGAGTCCAATGCCCATACTGCTTGACTTACTACCAAGGATGCGAACACAACTCAAAATCTGAGAGTACAAGGACCGTATGGCTCGCTGGCGCGACCCTGCCACCCCATACTCCCAGAGCACCTCCCACAGCATCTCTCGGGGAACACGGTCATATGCCTTCTCCAAATCCACAAAACATGTGTAGAGTAGAGTAGCAAATTCCCACGCCCCCTCAATCATCTGTGAAAAAGTAAAGAGTTGGTCCATAGTTCCACGGCCAGGATGAAATCCACATTGTTCCTCCAAAATCCTAGGTTCGACTATCGGACGGATTCTGCTTTCCAGCACCTTGGCATAGACTTTTCCCGGGAGGCTGAGAAGTGTAATGCCACGATAGTTGGCACACTTTCTCCGGTCCCCTTTTTTCAAAATAGGAACCAACACCCCGGTTTGCCAATCCAAAGGCAAGGTCCATGCAATAATAATTCCCGAGGTCCATGCAATATTGTATAGGCGTGTCATCCAAGACAGCCCCACAGTATCCTGCCTTCTTGTTAAATACTTGTATACTAACTAACTAACTTAGCCCCAAGTGCTACATTTCGAAAGTAAGGTTTTATTTGACACTTGTACTATGTAAACCTTCCTTAGGTTTCAATACTGTAATAACATCTTAAATAGAGAGAGAGAGAGAGAGAGAGAGAGAGAGAGAGAGAGAGAGAGAGAGAGAGAGAGACCGTGTTTTAAATAAGAACTTCACATCGAGCAGTTGCGCTAATGTGACACAGGAGGGCAGTGTGTGCGTGTAGAGAAAATGAAAGTGTTCCAAATGGCTCCCAGTTCTAGGGAAGTGAACTCAGGAGGGTAGGGAATTATTTCGGACACAGCCTCATACGGTTTTTACCATATAATACCTTGGATTATGAATATCCACTTTCCACGAATGTACATTTTAGCAGTGCACTGAAAATGGTCTGTGGCTGCTGAAATGGATTTCATATTCGTAAATGTTGTCATGCCACCAGTTATCACGTCTCCATCTGTATTGGTCGTTTCAAATTAAAAGCTGTTAGCAGAGGTTTGTAATAGCGACTTCCTGATATTTAATAAAACTGTAAAGCAGTGGCCACCGCAGCCAGTATAGCGGATAAACTGATTCAAGTTTACGAGTTCATATGAACGTACATTAGCTCCGGCGTCAAGCAAATGTATGAGTTTTCTTCGGAGGGTTAGCCTCGCATGGATTAGTATTTGTGCTAACACTAGCTGCTAAGATTTGTTAAAACACAACACATGGGCTGTATTCACTTTAATATAATTTAATATTGAATATTAATTTTATAATGTGTATTATTTTGTAATGAGCATATCATTGTCATTATTCTGTAAAATCAGTATTTTCAATAGTGGAACCCAAAAATAGTGCACTATATAGTGACAAAGACACACATTCGGACACAGTGGTAGTGTAGGAAATCATTCATTACTCTCCTGAATTCAGTTCCCACAAATGCATTTGGACAAAAGTTCAAAGATTCCAGGCTAATTTAGCAGGTCAGAATTGGGGATCACACACACACACACACACACATATATAGAAACTATATATATATAGAAACTCATATATATAATATCTAACTATATATCTATATATAATAATATATAACTCATTTCTATACTCATATATAGAAAGGAGTACCTCAGAGACCGTGACACAAATTAGCTGCCAAACACACCAGTTTACTACTAACCACTACTATCTCCACTATAAAGTCTGTTCTCATTTTCAGGAATGTGTTTTTAATATATATATATATTACACACTCACTTACTAATTCAGCAGGAAACAATGACAATCGGAAAGGCAGTCGTTGTAGGAAATTAAACTAGACACTAGAGGGCAGCACAGAGACAGGTTTCAAATGCTTCAAACACGGAATCATTTTTCAAAACAGTTGGTTCAACTGTGTTAATGCTTTAAAAAGTTCGTAATGCTATCACTACCCACAGCTGCCCACAGATTTAAGAGAAATTGTATAGAAAATGAATTAAATAATTATTAAATATATGCAGGTAGTGTCGCAGTCACACAGTTCCAGGGACTTGGGGGTTGTGTGTTCGATTCCCTCTCCGGGTGACTGTCTGTGAGGAGTTGGTGTGTTCTCCCCGTGTCCGCGTGGGTTTCCTCTGGGTGCTCCGGTTTCTTCCCACAGTCCAAAAACACATGTTGGTAGGTAATTGGCGACTCAAAAAGTGTCCAAATGAATGTGTGTGTGCTGCCCTGTGAAGGACTGGCGCCCCCTCCATGGTGTATTCCTGCCTTGTGCCCAATGATTCCAGGTAGGCTCTGGACCCACCGCGACCCTGAACTGGATAAGTGGTTACAGATAATGAATGGTGAATGGGAGTGAACTCACTGTGTGTATGCTGATGACTTGAGTATCTCGCTGTGTCTGAAATATACCCCTACTCACTTTTCCCTACTTTACTCACTATACAGTGCCCTATTATAGGGAATAAGGAGAGTAGTGAATAGTTTCTGATAATACATCATCTGGATATTTTACTGGACACCACAGTGTGTTATGGGTGTCCTGTATCAACTGGTTTACATGGGTTCTACCTTTTACTGTGCATTGTGGGATTGTGTGAATACACTGAAAATTGTCCACAATGTTTACAGACACTACAAAATGGCGGAACCCCAACATAGTGCTAAATGTATATAGAGAATAGGACACAGAGTTACGGACACAGCTTCTGTCTCAGTCTCATTAGCAACGGAGTCAGATAAATGAGAAAGTGTATTTTGTGACATAGTTGCATAAGTTTGTAATATTTTGTGACAGTATATTTATATAGTTTTTTTTATTTATTTATAGGTGGGAAATTAACATGTACATATTTCCATCAGCACTTTCCATGTATTATGCAATAGTACCAAGGACTAAATCACATAATTTCCTTATATGTGGAAAATTACACTAATTTAGCCTGAATGTATAAATATTTTTTGATTAATAACTGGGCGGCACGGTGGTGCAGCAGGTAGGTGTCGCAGTCACACAGCTCCAGGGACTTGGAGGTTGTGAGTTTAATTCCCACTCCGGGTGACTGTCTGTTGAAGAGTGTGTCTGTTTTCCCTGTGTCCGCGTGGGTTTCCTCCAGGTGCTCCGGTTTCCTCCCACAGTCCAAAGGTATGTGGATGGGCGACTCAAAAGTGTCCGTAGGTGTGAGTGTGTGAGTGAATGTGTGTGTGTGTCTGTGTTGCCCTGTGAAGGACTGGTGCCCCCTCCAGGGTGCATTCCTGCCTTGTGCCCAATGATTCCAGGTAGGCTCTGGACACACCGCAACCCTGAACTGGATAAGAGTTACAGATAATAAATGAATGAATATATGATTAATAACTGCTGGAAAGGTGTTTATCTGTACTCTTCCTTTGGACTTAATGGGTTAACTAACTGCTCCTGTGTGGTCAGTGGAGCTAATAGTATGAACAGTCAATGGAACAAGGAGAGGAGATCATTTTAAATAATTTACTGTAGCAGCTAAAATTCAAATTGAATATTTCACTTGTCTTTTTTGCTTTTTAAACTGTTTAGTGCTTATTATTAAGTGAGTGAGATTACGTGGAAACAAAAACACAGCTATGCTGAAATGGAACCATTTTAATTAAAATGCTGAGTTATGAGAACAAATATGATCTTAATGTAATATTTATAATATAATAATATAATATTATATATTAGTCTAAAAAATATTAACTAATACTTCTCAAACTGGGTCAAACAACACCACTGAACATCTCAACACACTTGTATGAGAACACTAATGGCAGAAATCTGTAATACCAGACAGCTGCACAGACCAGCAGTATCCTACCCACACAGAAAACAAGGACAATTCTGTTCTCATAAACCTCTTTCACATAAGAACTCTGGAGAAATGCTGGAGGATCAGGTATGGAGACATCCCAGAGTCGTCTGTTCACACATGTAGTGCAGGAATTGAGCTGCATGCTTTAGGCATGGGGCCTCACCAGTACAGCGCATGCAGGAGAAGCTCTTGCACTGACTCAGACTTTACCTAGAGTTTTTACTAGGGTGCTAGCAGGATAAAGTCCAGGAAGAATGTTGCAGATGTTTGTGTTTACACATAGAGCTCCTCCTGGTAAACTCCAGAACATCACTGGGTTACTGTGCATGTGTGGAAGGGGCTTTGGACTCTGGCCTCTGACTTCCTCGTCATCATCAGGTATTGAACCAATTGAACCAACAAGAAAAAGGCCAAAACATGAATTAGGTGTTTAACACAGAATTTAATTAGTTACCGAGGTATAGAACCAGCCGCCGAGATGTAAACTGCCTCAGCGTGGAGTGTGCCAACTGAAAATAACAAACCCATTGCTCCATTATAATAAATTCGCAGGTTAACATAGATTCTAAATGAGTACTGTTACTGTTATCAATTATTTGTAAATAAAGGAGGCCAGTAATATGTTCATAATGTTCAAAATTCATCCATCACTTTTCCAGCTGTAAACATTAAAGTGAAAGGAGTTGCTTGCAAAGTTTGAACTTTTCAAATCAGAATTCCTCAGTTTGTGAAAATAAATGTGCACATCCTCCACAGAGAACAAACCTGATTCTGGGCTCTTACCTGCTCCTCAGCTGCTGTCCGTTATTCTGAAAGAGCAGGGTGTTGTACTGAGAGACCATACAGGAAGTCCACCTCTCCACCCCCCTGTCACTACACCACAGTCCAGTTCCTTTTCTCAGTGTGTTCTTGTGTGTCCTTACGTTCATGTTCTTGCTTGACGTCACCTTCCACTGCAGAACACCTTATTACACTGCAATGCTCAAGAAAACCTTAAAGGACATTTAAACAGTTAAAGCACCAGATGTTGTTCACAGAGATACTGGTTTTAAATTGGACAGCAACGCTATTAAAGGATAATATTGGAAATCCCAATGATATTTGGGGAAGCTTTGCCGTTTACGTTACTCTTAAATCGCTAAATTAGATTAGCACTGATGTAAAAACAAGGGAGTTAATGAAAGTGACGAGTTCTCCTCAATATTTAGTCTCATGTAAACATTTCATTTGGCTCTTAATTAACATTGGTCTAAATCTCAACATTAATGAGCTAATGCACTGAAAAAGGGATTTTTTTTTCATAATATACTGTAAGAAATCTGAGTCAGTCTTGTCACCGTGTTAATCCTCTTTGACGACGAACTAGGCACCACTAAGCAATACTGAGTGTCTGGCGCCACCTAGTGATAGTTCTGTGCATGTGCACATACAGTAGATGTTCCTCTGTTCATTTTCAATTCCACTGTCAGTGTGTCAGGGTTGTAATTGCTAAGCGGTTAGTCTACTGTCCAACTTTATACCACACCTACATCAGTCACTGCTGCTGTTCTCCACGTTTTAAACCTCTGTTCAGTTTGTTTTATGGCCATGGTCTCAGACACTGCTTTAGACTCACGACACTGTCTGCACTATTTATACACATTTATATATAGTCCTGTAGCTTTAAATTCTATACCTTTTTATAGTAGTAATGTTAAGCCAAGTTCAATCCATGTCTCTGCACGTGCAAATGTACCTCTGTGACACAAGGTTCATACTGAAACTGTACAATTTTATTTACTGTCCACAATTTGTCTGGGCACCACTCAGTTTTCTAAATGTAAATGATGATGTACAAAGTGAAAAGCCTCCTTGTTTTAATTTTTCTACTTCTGACTGTTCAAAGCGAGAGAACGACAACCTGGAGATAAACAGGTCACACACACACGCACACACACTTAGCCAAACCATAAGCCGGAAATACAAAACACTAAATCACATTTTTAAATGAAGGTTTGTGTCATAAACTTTCTGAAGGAAAATATTTTTTATTTGTTAATGTTAATCATCAGGATGATTCAGTAACAGGAGGATGGTGGATGGTGGCTGATATGGGAAATTTAGGATGTGAGAGAAAGAAAAGGGGGCAGTAAAAGGTATCACTAGACAAACATTACTTACATCAGCTGTCATGCTGTGAACTCAAACCCCAGACGAATAAAAACTGTATCAAACGGCAGAAAGGATGAGGAAAGACAAACACAGCACAAACCCTGACCTCGCAGATCTTTACATTTTCACCTGAAAAATACTTCAAAATATCCCCCAAAAACCCTGCTTGTTACTTTCTGAGAAAGCACTTCTCATCTGCAGGTTTTTTATGGCACCTCTGTGACAGCGGTTTTAAAAATAAATAAATAACAACAACAGTAATAAATATATTTATATATAAAACTTTATTTAAACAGTACATACAATTTGTCGAGAAGTATTTTTAAACACTGGTTCAAAAAAGAATAAAATACATTGAATACATTCAAACATAACACATGAATTCTGAAACACAATAAATTCTGCATATTTCTAATTACTTAATGCTTAGTTGTTTACGTTATATTAATATTTACTGAAACTTTTATGTTCTAGTAGACTTTTATTATGTTTTATATTCAGTAAATACAGTGACTGCAAGACTTTGAACAATTCTGAAGGATTTTTCTTTTGTATTCTCTCTATGTCTTAATCAGAATTTAAATGAATTCACAAAAAATAGGTGGTCAGCAAAATTGTACATCTGTCCTCCGCCGTGTGACTGATCTGGAGGAGAGCTACTCTAAGTGTTCAGCTTGAACCGCTGTGTGTTCAGTACTGAGATCTGAGGATGTGTGTGTTTATTCTCATCTGCAGACCAGCACACACAACAGTGCATCTATGACCACTCTAAATATCAGCAGGTAAATACTTATTAAAAACACAATATATGGATAAAAAAAGCTATAAAAATATTGGAACACAATAAAAAAAGTAAAAAACAAATGTGAGGTCATTGTGGCTGTAGCTAAAGCTATCACACTCCAGTCTAGCTTTCTGCTTTTACTAACACTGTGTTTAGTAATGGGTGGAGGTCTACAGATGACTATCCATGAGGTGAGTGCCACAGCTAACAGAGATATCACACTCAAGAGTAGAAGAAAGCTGATATCAAAAAATTCACACAGGAAAAAAAAAATGAACGCAATGAAGGAGAGTATAATGGAGCAGGGAGAAACAAAAATTCTAACAGAGCAGAGTGGATGTCTCAGAGTCAGAGCACTCTCCAACACCATCATCTGCTGCAGGTGAACACCACAATATACTGACCCTGACCATAAAGACAACAAAGTCCTACGTGTCATGGTTTGGTTGTAGCGGTCTCGTGGCACTTGTGTTATTACATAGGGAAACAGAAGGAGCTCCAACAGATCACTGAGGATGAGGAGAATGACAAAATCAGAGATTCTGTTCTTGCGTTTATGATGAGCATAGAGAACATTAAGAGCCCAAACCATAGCCGCTACACCCGCATACTCAACATAGATGAATCCTCTGAACTTTCGGAGGAAGTCTGACAAGTCTTCAGCTTCAAGATTGAGGTGGATATATGAAGATAGGAGATGTTCCATGGTGAGATCACTCAGCAGCGCTTTGTTTTCTATGAGTGAGAACAGAGTGTGAGTTTCGTTTGTAGGAAACACATTCCAGTGTAAAATTCACCAGGTGTTAATCACGTACTGAAACTTTACACCAGCTGGTGTCCAGAAACAGCTAGAAAATGGAAAATAAAACAATAACAATTCTGAAAATATAATTTACAGAAAATATACCAAATATACAGATGTACACCGATCAGCCATAACATTATAACCACCTCTTTGTCTTTACACTCACTGCCCATTCTCTCAGCTCCACTGACCACACAGGACTTCCATCTATTTCTCTGCACATACTGCCCTACCACCCTGTGCTTCAATGGACAGGAATCCCTCAGGACCCCACAGAGCCGTGTTGCTGTGCTGCTGTGTCTGATCCACTCTACACCAGAATAACACAAACTAACACACCACCACCACGTCAGTGTCACTGCAGCGCTGAGAATGATCCACCACCACATCACACCTGCTCTGTGCGGGTCCTGAGCGCTGAGGAACAGGGGGAAAGGGGGGAGACAAAGTATGCAGAGCAACAGATGGACGAAAATCTGTGAGTGTAGAACTATAAAGTGTTTCTGTGTGTTCAGTGGAGGTGAGAATGGCCTGTGAGTGTAGGAACAAGGAGGTGGTCATAATGTAATGGTTGATCATTGTGTGTGACAATAAATCAATACATTATTTACAAGGAACACCCTTAAATATGGCATTTTCAATGTAAAACAAAGTTTAAAACACTTGAGAATATATAATGCAATATAAACAATGCCATTAATCTGGTGAATGTGCTCCCTGTAGAGGATCTGTATTTCTTTATAATTATTTTAGTAAATCAGAATATTAATATTGTCAGCTTCTTTGTCAACAGGAAAATATTCGGTGTTGAAATTAGGATGTTATCTGCCCTAGCAACACTGAACATCAGTAATACAATGTGTCCTGAGTTCTTACCTTACACAGACCTGTTGCTGCTGCGATGGTAAAAGAGTGAAATTAGAAATTACAGGAAGTACCAGTGCTGCCTTAAGGAGGAGCACTGACCCAGAAAAGACAAGACTCTCAGTTTAAAACATGATTCTCACAGAAAACCTGAAATTAACTGTAAAATAGGAGTTGATTAGTGTGGACTTTAGAAAACACTGCTGCCTTGTATCAGTGTGTTGCCCTACCTCTGTAAAATGACTTGAATTGTAAGTCACTCTGGATGAGCATGTGCTAAATGCAGGAAAAATAAACATGAATATAAATGAAAATCTCACACAGAAAAAACTGCTAAAAGTATTTGCCAAATGCTGCTGTGCTGTGAAATTAGATTAGTTGTTTTAGACGTAGAAGCTTAATGTAGTCTAAGTAAAAAAAAGACAAAAAGATTGTTGTGAATATATTCAAGACTTCATTGCCCTGTGTTGTTTGACAGTGAGTTTACGCTCCTTAAATTCAGAAAGTGTTTCAGGAGCTCCTCAAACCAGTGCCACCAAAGCTAGGTTGTGGGCAACTAAGCACAGAATTAAAGGAAGGTCAAGAAAGAAAAATTCACAAAGAGTCACAAAGTGAAGTGTATCTCTTAATATAAGTTACAGTATTTCTAAAAATTATATGATGTTTACCATGCCCTTAACAGGGCACATATTTCATCTTAGCAGAACAACAATGTCACTGGACAGTTCAAGATGTCCAGATCTTCTTTATTAGCTTTGAGTAGCACTGTGTTTTATGAGGAAAGAAAAAGGGACGTTCTACAGACCAAGAGTGAACAAGGACAGTGCCATGTCCCCTGTGTTTACCAGCTTCATTGACCTTCTGGCGACATTAACAAAACACTTTTTTATAAAATTCAGAGGTTTCCTCCTCTCCATGTGTTGCTCTGCAGTCGGTTTGCTCTGGAAACAGCTCTAACGTGTTTACGAAGCCCCAGTGTCTGTAAATGGGTAAAAAACAAAGTGTCTGGGTCCAGTGCTAGGCTTTCACTCTCTCTGCTCACGGCAGAGAAACGCCATCTGGAGGTTTTTAGACAACGGAGAGATGCTGAAAAGCACCGACCGAGATGAGGATGTTGCTCTATTCCTGCTCCATAGGGGGGTAACACTGACTTCTTGTTGCTGTTTGAGATCACTTAAAGTGGAAATGTCTCCAAACTCAGGAGACGGCTAACTGCATTAGCGATAGTGCTAAACAACTAAACACATCAAGTTACACATGAGTTTCTGTGGGAATTCAAACAGTAAATAAAAACCTACAAGTTAGCCATGTAAGTTGTAAGTTCAAACACGTACAAACAACAGTCTTCTGAACATAAACAAACTAGAGAGAACTGCGTTTACCCACCATCATAGAAGTCCCCTTTAAATGTCTTGTTTGCCATTTTCAAATTCATACATTTAGTTCCATCTTAAATCAATCAGTTTTCAAGGCTAATATTGAGGTTATTCACCAGCTTCGTATTTGAATTCTCAGTTCCACATTTAATACGTGATTATGCAAGGCTTTTGAGCCCTTATTCCTCACTTTCTTTGTTTAAAACACATAAAACAATTGTGTTTATACCTTTTATCCTCACATACACGTCTGTATTTTTACAGATTTTGGGAAATGATTTGCTGTTGCCTGTTCAGGAGGAAAGTGAGGTGACTCTTTGTCCATCCTGTCGTCCTGTACACTGCCAGCCTTTACTCTCGTTTGCTGGCCTTGGAGAATTTTAAAAGAACACAGAGGACTTTCATATCCGGTAGAATCTAACATTATCTCTGTTCACTCGGTCTCTTCCATGGCTGCTCCACACTGTGTATGTTTCTGTTTCTTTTTCATACCTGGCCAGAGCACAGGCTGAAACACCACCAGAGTTCTGCTCCGGAACAGAAACTTCTTCAAAAGGAATACACTAACTGCAGGATTAAGTTGACACCAGGGCTTTCCTCAATCTCTGATCACACCGCCTGGTTATTTTAGGATTAGGTGCAGGAAATATTTTACAGATTGCTCCTTTAATATGTAGGTTTAACATCTTGGTCAGAAGATAATGCCATGTGCTAATGTCAGGCGCAAACCGCTCTGAACGCTCAACTAAGTTCAGCATGAAACACAGGCCTTGGATTTGTGATACATGAAGTACATTTTCTTTGCAATATTTCCACACAATGTAATAATTAACACTATCTATTGTAACAAATGCTGATACAAACATAAATACATTCTATGTGACAGTGTTTAACAGGGAAACACTGAGCTGGACAATATGACTTAAATTTATATCACAGTTTATTACTTAATTTAATGACCTAATTCCAATATCAATATGAAAATAAAAAATTCACAAAAAATGGCCAAAGACTGAAAGCAACATGACATCAACATCAAACAACAACCTCCTGGCTTCATCAATACTAATGTTTTTAAACTAACTTTAAAGTAACTAAAATTAAGTGCATTCAGCTGACAATAGCACCCTGTAATGAACGTTACTCAGTGACAGATGCTGTAAATAATGTGTACTGAAATATTGAATATGTATCTCATATTCATATCCTGGTTATTGAAACATTTTATATTGTGATATATATTGATATTAAATTATTGTCCAGCCCTAGGGCAGTACCTCGTTTACACTACAGAGGAGGGACAGAGAGGTGGTCTTTCTGATCTGAAAACTGAGACTGTCCTCAGGTCAGTTCTGCAGTGTCAGGATGAGGGCAGTTTCACAGGTGACTGTAGGTGAGATGGCCGTCAGAGCGAACAAGGAGAAGTAGAAGTGACATAAATGAATGTAAAATCAGCAGATCTCTTTAAAACACGACAAGATGAACTGTAGTGAGGTTTTGTTTAATAGTTTTACAGTTTGTGGGCATTTACAAACAGTCTACAGGACTTTTTTGTCAAACATTAGATCATATTTTGCACAGATGAATGTAATGAATTTATGTTGGTGAATTATTTTTTCTGATTAATTTCTCTGGCATTGTGCCTCTTCTTGTGTGAACATGTAAATCTCACTTTAATTCTAACTTTTAAGTCAACATCTAAAAGCTGAAATGTAGTTTATACGCTTGTTTGCAATTCTTTCATTTTTATAAATCAACAGGTTTTTACATAAATGTATTGTAATTGATTGTGAATCTTTATTCAATGATGTATTCATTTAAAACGTAACATAATTTTAAAACGATATACTTTTTAATCTCTATGATATTATTTCCCCACTTCTATTTACCTTTTAAATCTAAGTACTGAAGGTGCAGTATCTTCTGATCAGACTGGGTTCTGAGGGGTGCGGTTATATCTCGCTCTCAAATCTGGAGTAGAAATATCACTAGGTAGATCACTGCTTAAAATCTGAAAAACAGCACTCTTCATTTTCCATGTGGTAAACAGCAGCTATTTTCCATTCAGTGGTCTGTAAAAATATGAAGATATGCCACGCACCCTCTCCCTCTGTCACACGCGTACACAGATGACTTAACACCTTTAAAGCACTACAGTATTCAGTCCTTCTCGACCAACACTGCAAACTGCTAGTGATAATCAGGAGATATATTTCCATAAAAATTACACTGTCACACATTGAATGCATATGAAGTCTCAACACTACATTAATCCTTCACACAGGAGCAGAGACTTTTTTTTTTACTTTATAAAACATTAAGTTTTGTAACTAGATTGAGCCTGACCTTCTCGGTGCATAGCCAGTGTTTTTAGATTATATTGATAGTAAAGGTATTGTCTCAACTTAGGTCTTGTTTGAAGGTATATCAATATGTTGTAAAAAGTTGATACACTGCCCTGGTTTAGGGAATGGGCTGGGCCCAATTTTTATCCCCAGTTGTTAGGTGCTGGATTGACCATTTCCTTTGTTATTTAACTTGAATTGGAATTGGAAAGGTGCCACCATTTTTACTCATCTACACTTTTTTCTTTGATAACTGAGCTTTCGGTTTTTACACAATGTGACAGAGCTGTGGGGACTGGACAACAAGCCTAGGATGTGTTTTTAAAAGAAGGATTTTTGGGGGAAAACAATGCTAAACATGTAGATATTTCAAGGGTTTTTAGGATCAGTAATATTCAAAGCCTCTGAAAACCTGTATCTCTGGTCTGTGCTCAGTGTGGTAAATTGTGGTCACTGTCAGTGGTCACTTTCAGACCCTGAGTACTGTACATGGTACAAAATCTCCACATCAAGATTTTCAGATCATAAAACAGTGTAACTATAGCACCATGGTCTCCATTGTCTATTTTAGTAAGCTGTGGATTTTAAAATCAGGACTGAGTTTCTTTTTAATTATGTACATCCAGCATTAACACTGATTTATTCTGTGGGGTCTGAACACATTCACTATCAGTTTATTTTTTTAACAACTACCTTAACATATATACTTACAAACTAATATTTTCCTTTGTTTAACAAGGTCATTAAACATTAAAATTCATCATCACTGTTCAATTAAACATGTATCTCTGTGTTTGTAGATGTTTAGTTTACTGCATCATTTGAACACAGCAGCTCTCCTTTACACTGTGTGTACATTTCATGATGAATGACCAATAGGAACGCTCCAAAATTACTCTGAATACAATCTTTTTACACTGACTTCTATTGAAAGTTAAGAAGGATTTTTTCTTGTCCTCCAAAGATACTACTTTGGGAGATACATGTTTTTATTTGGACAGTGACAATATGCACTAAATGTATATTGAATATTATCATCTTGAACTAAGGAATTTGTATTTTAAAATGACATCACGTTTACCATGTACAACTTCACCATTCAAGGATTTAAATTCACATCTCTATGTCATAGGTCTAAAAAAATCCCCCTCTTCATCATTTTTAAAAATAAACAAGGAACTCTCTATGTTTTAAAAACATATTTATGAATTTGAGATACTTAACACAATCACTGTCCTCTCTGGGGCGGAACATTTCCAAGCGGACACTAGTCAAGTCCCTGGAAAAGACGCCTTGTTGGTACGACAGGGTCACAGATAATTTTCTTGAAAAGGAACGGAGAGTAGAATTTACGTATAAATAAACCGACACATTTTATGATGTAGGCCGAAATTGAGCTTCCCCTCCCCTCCAACATCCGCCACTGATCTCAACAAATAAAAAATATTTTGGTACATTGGCAGTTTTCTCAGATGCTGATAATAATAAAAATTATTATTATAATATTTAAAAAATATGATGAAATAATACTTGTTTATTTAGAATACACACAATAAAGAATTATTTAAGCTTTTTAGTATATATTTGTCGAATTAATGCAATATTATTGTCACGCCCTCGTCATGTCATGTTTGTTTTCCTGGCCATGTGCTCGCTCTCAGCACATGGCTCTGTTTGTTGTTACCCTAGTCCCGCCTTTGTTCCGCCTCCTCGTCTGTGTCTCATTTGTCCGCTGTCCTCGTCATCTGTCTCAGGTGTGTCTCATTTGTGTTAAGTATTTAAGTCCCCTTGTATCACTTCCTCCTGTTGAACATTTCTCCTTTGTTTGTTCCTAGTCATGTCGTGTTGTTTCTCTCCCACTTCAAAGTCAGGTCGTTTTTGTTTCCTAGTCTTGTCGTTTTGTGTATTTCCTGGTCCTAGTCATGTCGTGTTGTTTCTTTCCATTCCAAGTCCTGTCGTTTAGTTTAAATTCCTAGTCTGGTTGTTTCTACTTGTGCCTGTCTTTGTTTTGTTATATCTTTTGTTAAATTAGACTCACTGTGTTTTAGCAAGTGCGTCCGCCTCCGTCAGTCTGCCCTGTGATCCCTGACAGAATGTCCGACCACAGTAAGGACACAGCTAACACGGACAAAACACCGGATAAAGCCATGAAAGTGGCAGAAGATTTACTGTCCGCAAGGGTGGGTGATCAACCTGCTATCTTGCAGTCTTATCTGGGAGTTCCAGCAGAATTTGAAGGAGGTACCAGCTACAAAGGTTTTATATTCCCATGTAAAAACTATTTTGAATATTTAACCTGTCCTCCTCCTCCTGACTTTATAAAAATAATGTTCATGAAATCTCTCCTTAGAGGAGAGGCGTTACGGTGGGCTGAAGCCATAATTAAGGAGAGAACCCAGGACATTAATGTAGAGACATTTTTTGAACTCTTTACTGAGAGATTATCCCGTTCAGCTCCCGAGGATTACCCCCTCAAGTCCAGGGAAATTTTTTGGGGGGGTTGAGGGTTGGGGCTGTTAGCCTCAAACTACTGGATTCGGGAGGTGAGGCTAACAGGGGCGCATCTCCGGGGAACCACGGTTGAAAAAGTCCCTCAAGAGTGCGCCCAACAGTCCCCCTAAACCCAAAAAAACTCTAACGCGAGCCCGGCAAGCAGCACAAACCCCTGCCTCTGTGGACGTCTCCGCTTCTGTCCCTGTAAAAGCGGTGAACCCAGCCGCGTCTGTCCCTGAGAAGGCGGCGCCCGCCGCTCCTGTCTCCGTGAACGCAGCGCCCGCCGCTCCTGTCACTGTGAACACGGTGCCTGCCGCTCCTGTCTCTGTACCAGCCGTTCCTTTCTCCAGGAAGGCGGCTTCCGCGGCCGCTCCTGTCTCCAAGAAGGCGGCCACCCCGGCTGCTCGTGTTCCTGAGAAGGCGGCTTCGACGACTGCTCCTGTCTCCAAGAAGGCGACCACCCCGGCCGCTCCTGTTCCTGCGTCATGCCGTGTTGTTTCTTTCCATTCCAAGTCCTGTCGTTTAGTTTAAATTCCTAGTCTGGACGTTTCTACTTTTGCCTGTCTTTGTTTTGTTATATCTTTTTGCTAAATTAAACTCACTATGTTTTAGCAAGTGCGTCCGCCTCCGTCAGTCCGCCCCGTGATCCCTGACAATTGTTTGATGTGAAACTTACAAAAACCTTGAAAAATATAAATAAAAAGTTAAGTGAAGTAAAAATTGTATTTTATCTTAATTTGAGTCATATTTACTTGTCAAGAAAAAAAATTTGCCAATGGGTTGAGATATTTTGACTTGCAACAAGACAAAATGTCCTGATAAGATTCTTTTAATTTGGGTTTTAAAAAATGTAAGTAAAAATGTCATTTTTACAAGTAGCTGAGCGTTGTTTTTTTGTATAAATGTATGTATAAATATCTTTACCTATTGGCAGTTTTTCAAAAGACAAAAACTATTTAAAATAAGGTTACAAAATATCAGAGCTATTTTGACTAATCAATATGCCACTTTTTGCACTGTGAAAACTATCCTACATTAGTACAAAGGAGGCATACTTGAGATGTTTTGGAATTATAGTTCAAATACCATGTTTGTGTCAATTTCACATTATTTCAACCTTTCACTAATCAAATCTCAAACATATGGTTCTGTAGATGAGGAGACTTCACCACCTCCAGGAAAGAGAGGTCGCATGGAGACACACGAGTGGCTGACAGAGACGGCAAAAGATGGCACAGTGTGGCATGAAGAACAGATCAAAAGACCTCTGCATCACAGCCCAATTGAATGCAATCCCATGGATGGAGAGCCAACTGCTTTTGCCAGAAGAAAAGTGTCGAGTCGCTTACAGAGTTTCCTCTGTCTCATCTCTCTGGAAATGCTTCAGAACATACAGGAGTGGACTGTTCAGCATGCATGCCAGACACAGCATGGAAACTGGTTCATGGCCCTCCCTGAACTAAAGGCATTCATTGCAATCCTCATCATGTGAGGGATTGTCCGCCTTCCAGCAACCCATGACGCATAGTCTGCAACACTGGGAGTGCACTCCATCAGCAAGATTATGGCTCGAAACCGCTTCCAGGACATCATGTGGCACCTACGCTTCGATGACAAGGACACAGTCAACGAGTTGCAATTGACCAGTTTGCTGCAGTCTCCAATGTTTGCCAACTGCATCACTTCTTACAACCCAGGAAGGCATATCACCATAGATGAGCAACTAAGACCTGTTGCTGTTTTCTGCAGTACATTGCAACAAAACCTGACAAGTTTGGCATAAAGTTCTGGGTGGCATGTGACCTGAAATCCAAGTATGTATGTAACATCATCCCATATCTTGGCAAAGACTCCAGTCATCCCAAGGGGGAAAAACTATCAGAAAATGTGGTGATGAAGCTTATGGAACCACTTATGGACAAAGGAAGAACCGTTACCACAGACAATTTTTCACCTCATTGCCACTAGCAAAACGATTGCTTGGCCGGAAGACCAAGCTCCTTGGCACAGTAAACAAGATTCGCCGTGAGCTTCCACACTCTGCCAAAAAGACTTTGGACAGTGAGGAATTCAGTACAACCTCTGGTGCCACACTGACCGTTTACGCACCCAAACAGAGAAAGACTGTCTGCATTCTCAGTAGCATGCACAGTATGGTGGAGACTGGGGACACCCGAAAAAAAAAGCCTAACACAGTCACCGACTACAACAGCCTAAAATGTGGTGTGGATGTTATGGACCAGATGATGCGAACACAGCGTTGGCCAGTTGCTGTGTTTTACAACATGACTGACATTTCAGCACTGAATGCACATGTGCTTTTTCAGGCATGCACTGGGGTCAAAGAGAGATGGTCGGACTTCTTGGAGAAGCTTGCAAGAGAGCTTGCACAGTCTCATATGGCAGCCAAGGAGGTGCATAAGGAAAACTTTCAGCAGTAACCACCCACACCTGACACAGGGAAAAGGGCATTGTGCCAGGTTAAGTGTGGCTGCAAGAATAACCATGCCACTAACATTGTGTTTCTTGTAACAGGTTCACATGTGGCAAATGCAGAAAGGAGATGTTGTGGCAGTGCCAGGTGTGTTCAGACAATTTACAAGTGTGATGAGTCTACTGGGTTTTCATACCAGTCTGACAACAAGCAATGTAGCGCACTACTGCACAATGACTGTATGTAAATAGGCTTATTAGCATAGTTTATATTTCTGTATAGTTTACATTTCTATTTATGAATACTTTTGTTATCATATTGTTGCATGCTTATTTGATCTTTTATTACTTCCTTTATTACTATTTCATTGCACAGGGAAACAAAGCAAAACATTTTTTTCCTGTGCATATACCAATAAAACTACCTTGAATCTAAATTTCTGGTAATGTTGACTTTTTTGGGGGGGGTGTGGGTTCACCAACTTGTTGCAGAGAAGAGTGTAGAGTGTAGTAGAGTGTCTCCTTGCAAATGTAATGGCCTCATTTACATAACACTGGAGGCAAGAAGAACTATTCACACCTGCCAAATGGCAGTTTCTTTCGGGTGTGGCTTCTTAGGGACAGGGGTGAGACATGATGTTTTCCACAGTGTTGGAACTCGTCCAAGATGGAGACTCAGGTTGAGGATGTGCTTCAGTGGCTCACCCAGTTCAGCAGCACAGGCCTTGAGCAGCCTTGGACACAATCTGTCCGGCCCGGCAGCCTTACCAGGTTGTAGTCTCCTCAGCTGTCCTCTGACCTGATCAGCCATGACGATGGGGGGAAGGGGGATAGGGGCAGGGGAGGTGATTGTCTCGGGGGGTAGTTGGATGGCTGGAGACTGATGGCTGTTGACTGCAGCCGTTGACACCGTGTGAGGGAGGGGCGTGATAGCCTGTGATGGGGGTCGCCTAGAGTGTGATGGAGGTGTTGGTTGGTCGGGCAAGCACACAAGAGCAGTATACGAGTCAGTAAGGGGTGGCTGGCATACCACTGCCATCGGAGCTGGATCCGGATCAGGGCGGTCAAACCAGCAGTAGAACTGGTTCAGCTGATTCGCCATGTCCAGATCCCCCTTCACAGAACTGCTGCTCTTTTTGAGGCCAGTGATGGTCTTCATACCATCCCAAACCTCCCTCATGTTGTTCTCCTGCAGCTTCTGTTCCACGTTCTTTCTGTAGTCCTCCTTAGCCTCTTTCAGCTTAACTTTGAGTTCCCCTTGTACGCGCCTCAGCTCTGCCATGTCTCCCTCTCTAAACGCCATTTTCTTCCTATTGAGAAGGGCCTTGACATTGCTGGTTATCCAAGGCTTGTTGTTGGGAAAGCAGCGTACAGTTCTTGTGGGAACAACAATGTCCATACAGAAGTTCAGGTAGTCTGTAGTGCAGTGTGTGACCTCCTCTAAGTCCTCCCCACTCTGCAGCACACTCCAGTCTGTGGATCCGAAGCAGTCTCTCAGAGCCTCACCTGCTTCAGGTGTCCATTTCCTGAAGGTGCGTGTGGTGGCTGGTAGCCTCTGTACTTTGGGCTTGTACATTGGCTGTAGGTGAATGAGGTTGTGGTCTGACTTCCCCAGCGGGGGGAGTGGCGTGGCACTGTATGCATCCCTCAAATTTGCGTACATGAGGTCTATTGTTCGAGTAGGGCAGTTGACAAACTGGTAGAAATTCGTGAGAGTGGAGTCCAATGTTATGTGATTGAAGTCGCCCGAGATCGCAAAAAATGCATCAGTGTGTTGAGTTTGCAGCCTAGCGATTATTGAGTGGATGACGTCACACGCTCTGTCCAGAAGAGCACGCGGCGGAACATAAACACACACCACAATGGCGTGCGAGAATTCTCTTGGCATGTAGTACGGTCGAAGACTGACCGCCAGTAACTCCAGTTTGGATTACTCCAGTGTGAAAAACCACCTAAAAATCAAGGCGCTCCTTCAAAATTTTTGTCTTATGTCCTTGTCATGAAAGATTCTAATGATATTCACTATAATCAGAAATGAAGACGCTGCAAATGGACAAGAAAGACAGTGTTTACTTTCAGTATCGTTTTGACTCATATAACGTCAACCCAGGCTGTCTCTGGGCGGAAAAATATGAGTCATCAGCAAAAACATATTCCTATTATTGACTTATAGTTTTTCAAGGTTTTTGTAGGTTTCACATCAAATAATAGTGCATTAGATCAACAAGTATAAACTAAAAAGCTTAAAAATTCTTTATTGTGTGTATTCTAAATAAACAAGTATTATTTCATCATTTTTTAAAAAGATTATAATAATAATAATTGTAAATATTATCAGCATCTGAGAAAACTGCCAAAGTACCAAAATGTTTTTTATTTGTTGGGATATTTGCCCTGAACTAAATTCCTGAAATTCTGGGCCTGCTGGGACTGTCAGAACTTTATCAGTCATACATCCCAGAGCTTAGAATATCAAGAAAAATATGTCCATCTGATGCTACAAATTAATTTTGTCACAGTAATATGACATGTAATAAATTAGCATCAAAAATGCTTATGTTTTCGACTAACAGACACCTCACACTAACAATCTCTGTCAAGATATCCACTGTGGGAATATGATTTCAAGGCTATACATTGAGAAATATGAAAAAAAAAGCAGGCACTAGGTAAATTTTTGGTCAAAACATGACAAATTTATAGAAAAATTTATTTATCGGTCAGCATGAAAACCTCAAGTGATTACCGCAATGGTTCTTTAGAAAATAAAACAACATATTGAATATGGCTATGTCCCATAATTACTGTTTAAATGCAACTGAAAGAGGCACTAACAAAAAAACAGAATAACAAAATAGCTATATAAATAGGGTCCATTCCTTGATTTGAAATAATACGGTGTGTGGAGTCTTTTCCTAAGAGTCTGAAAATCCTGAAACTCACCCCTAGCATTGACAATATTTCAATCCCTGATAAATTATTAATACTGTTGTTATCTAAATTCAGTAATAATAATAATAATAATAATTATAAGTGATAATCACCATTAAACATAACTAATTCAAATACTGTTACCACGCTACATTCACATGGGTTTCCTCCGGGTGCTCCGGTTTCCTCCCACAGTCCAAAAACACACGTTGGTAGGTGGATTGGTGACTCAAAAAAAGTGTCCATAGGTGTGAGTGTGTGTGTTTCCCTGTGAAGGACTGGCACCCCCTCCAGGGTGTATTCCCGCCTTGCGATCAATGATTCAAGGTAGGCTCTGGACCCACCGCTACCCTGAACTGGATAAGCGGTTACAGATAATGAATGAGTGAATAACAATAAATAAAACTAGTCTCAACATGGTGCATTAATGTGATTTATTCCACTTTTCTAGACACCTCTGATGAAGCCAAAGTAAAGCTAAGACAGACCTCAGTGAGTTCAAATAGAGAAAGTGAAGAAGAGGATGTTTAGCTCCAGAGAGGACAGTGATGGAGGTCAGGGTCTCAAATTCATAAATATGTTTTTAAAACATAGAGAGTTCCTTGTTTATTTTTAAAAATGATGAAGAGGAGGATGTTTTTAGACCTATGGCATAGTGATGTGAATTTAAATCTTTGAATGGTGAAGGTAAGTTGTACATAGTAAACGTGATGTAATTTTAAAATGGAAATTCCTTATTTCAAGAAGATATTACTCAATATACATTTAGTGCATATTGTCACTGTCCAAATAAAAACATGTATCTCCCAAAGTAGTATCTTTAAAGGGACAAGGAAACATCCTTCTTAACTTTCAATAGAAGTGTAAAAAGATTGTATTCAGAGTAATTTTGGAGCGTTCCTATTGGTCATTCATCATGAAATGTACACACAGTGTAAAGGAGAGCTGCTGTGTTCAAATGATGCAGTAAACTAAACATCCACAAACCCAGAGATATTTGTTTTTAATTGGACAGTGACGATGAATTTTAATGTTTAATGACCTTGTTAAACAAAGGAAAATATTAGCTTGTAAGTATATATTTTAAGGTACTTGTTAAAAAAATAAACTGATAGTGAATGTGTTCAGACCCCACAGAATAAATCAGCATTAATGCTGGATGTACAGAATTAAAAAGAAACCACAGCTTGATAAAATATGCCCTGACAATAGACAATGGAGGCCATGGTGCTATAGTTACACTGTTTTATGATCTGAAAATCTTGATGTGGAGGTTTTGTACCATGTACAGTACTCAGGGTCTGAAAGTGACCACTGACAGTGACCACAATTTACCGCACCAAGCACAGACCAGAGATACAGGTGCCTTCAGAGGCTTTGAATATTACTGATCCTAAAAACCCTTGAAATATCTACATGTTTAGCATTGTTTTCCCCAAAAAAACCTTCTTTTAAACATACACCATAGGCTTGTCATCCAGTCCCCACAGCCCCGTCACATTGTGTAAAAACCAAAAGCTCAGTTATCAAAGAAAAAGAAGTGAAGATGAGTAAAAATGGTGGCACCTTTTCAATTCCAATTCAAGTGAAATAACAGAGGAAACTGGTCAATCTAGCACCTAACAACTGGGGATAAAAATTGGACCCAGCACATTCCCTAAACCAGGGCAGTGTATCAACTTTTTACAACTGTGACGGGAAAATGCAGATTAACACCAATGAGTAATGGTTAATAATAACTAATGATTTATATTAATGGCACCGTATATTCAGGGAGTAATTGTATTGATTAATTCTTACTAAATTATGTAGGCCTTAGTGCTTGTGAGCTTGTGACCTGAAGGGACTTATTACATTGTGTTGTGTTACTGTGACCCAGGAGGCTGTGGGGTGTGTGGGGAGGAAAGCGCTGAACAGATTAGAAGGGAGACTAGATAAAGTGGAAGAAAGCAGTCAACAAACTGAAGGACATCCCTCCCCATCTGCAACCATTTTTCCTGACAGTAATAAAACAGGAGATAATGAGGCACCAATAAGGGTGTTTGGTTTGATGGAACGAGACATGATGTAATAAGCCCAAATGGCACACATGATGGTGTACGTGACTGGGGTGTGGTCCTATATATACTGCATGATTTTTTCAATAAAGAAAGAGATTGGAGAGAATGTTTGACTCTGTGTCTTTGTTTCTCTGATTTCTCCTTGGGCCTAAGAATCAGTCTTCCTTCCTGGTTGCACTTGTCAATTGCCATAACAACAACATATTGATATACTTTCAAACAAGATCTAAGATGAGACAATACCTTTACTATCAATATAATCTAAAAACACTGGCTATGCATCGAGAAGGTCATCACTAGCGGTTTGCAGTGTTGGTCGAGAAGGACTGAATAATGTAATGCTTTAAAGGTTTTAAGTCGTCTGTATACGCGTGTGACAGAGGGAGAGGATGCGTGGCATATCTTCTTGTTTTTACAGACCACTGAATGGAAAATAGCTGCTGCTAACCACATGAAAGATGAAGAGTGCTGTTTTTCAGATTTTAAGCAGTGATCTACCTAGTGATATTTCTACTCCAAATATGAGAGCAAGATATAACCGCATCCCTCAGAACTCAGTCTGATCTGAAGATACTGTACCTTCAGTACTTAGACTTAATGCAGAGAACTATGTTCAGGTTCTAGAACAACATATGCTCCCATCTAGACGTCATCTCTTTCAGGAAAGACCCTGCATTTTTCAACAAGATAATGCCAGACCACATTCTGCAGCAATCACAACATCATGGCTACGTAGGAGAAGGATCCGGGGACTGAAATGGCCAACCTGCAGTCCAGATCTTTCACCTATAGAGAACATTTGGCGCATCGTACAAACATTCCATTATTATAAACAAGGACCAAATAGCACTCATTATAATAAACGGGGGCCGAAATTCTGCCAGAAAGTACAGACAAATGTCAGTCAAATATAGGATCATTGAAATTGTGTTCAAAACTAAGTGTCCAGTCTTGCTTCTTGGTTTTGTTAGAGCTGTGTTTTTTCAGCAGTAGATTTCTACAGGTGATTGTCCATGAGGTGATTGTCCCAGAAAACATAGGAAACACAATCAAAATGAGAACCATATTTCCCCTAAAATATTCACACAGGAAAAAATAAATGAATGCAATGATGGAGAGTGTAATGGAGCAGGGAGGAAAGAAAACATGAGCAGAGCAGTGTGGATGCCTCAGAGTCAGAACATTCTCCAACGGCGTCATCTGCTGCAGGAAAACACCACAGTGTCTAAACGCAGACCATAATAATACCAGCACCCTGCAGGTCTGGTCTGTGTACAAACAAAATATGTCTTTAATCAGTTTTTTTGCGATGTATGGATTTAAAAGTAGCTCCAGGAGAACAGTGAGTAAGAGGAGAAGGATGGAGACTGAAACTCTTCCCCTGCGTTTATGAACACGGTACAGAACAGTAAGAGCCCAGAACAGAACCGGGAAACCCACACACTCAGAAAAGATGAGGATGATGCTCCATCTGGTGAAGTAGTTGTACAGGTGAGGAAAAGGAGTATAATAATAATAATAATAATAATCTGTGAAAAGGAACTTTCCATGGTGTGGTCACTCTGTTGTGTGTTGTTTGAGAGATCCTAGGATATAAACAAAATGTCAGTTCCATTATTGTCGCAGATATAGTGAATTTCTAAAGCAAAATGTTTCAGGGTTTCATCACTTAAAGAATCTTCACAGCAGCAGCAGAGACACAAACTGCAGCCACAGTGAGTACAAACGGAGTCAGTTACTTTCTACAGACACTGAGTCTAAAGGGGATTGGAGTTGAATTAGAGTTAGGAACATACTTTGTGCTCTTACCTGAGCGTGAGATGTTGGCTCTGCTGTGCTGAAAGAGCAAATGAGGTGATGATTTAAAGTTGAAAGACCACCTCTCTGTCCCTCCTCTGTAGTGTAAACGAGGTACTGCCCTAGGGCTGGACAATAATTTAATATCAATATATATCACAATATAAAATGTTTCAATAACCAGGATGTGAATATGAGACACACATTCAATATTTCAGTACACATTATTTACAGCATCTGTCACTGAGTAACATTCATTACAGGGTGCTATCGTCAGCTGAATGCACTCAAGTTTAGTTAGTTTAAAGTTTAAAAACATTAGTATTGATGAAGCCAGGAGGTTGTTGTTTGATGGAGATGTAATGTTGCTTTCAGTCTTTTTTTATTGTATTTATGTTTGCCTCAGCATTTGTTACAATAGATATTGTTAATTATTACACTGTGTGGAAATATTGCAAAGAAAATGTACTTCATGAATCACAAATCTGAGGCCTGTGTTTCATGCTGAACTTAGTTGAGCGTTCAGAGCGGCTTGTGCCTAATATTAGCACATGGAATTTTCTTCTGACCAAGATGTTAAACCTACATATTAAAGGAGCAATCTGTAAAATATTTCCTGCACCTAATCCTAAAATAACCAGGCGGTGTGATTAGAGATTGAGGAAAGCCCTGGTGTCAACTTAATGCTGCAGTTAGTGTATTCCTTTTGAAGAAGTTTCTGTTCCGGAGCAGAACTCTGGTGGTGTTTCAGCCTGTGCTCTGGCCAGGTATGAAAAAGAAATAGAAACATACACAATGTGGAGCAGCCATGGAAGAGAGTGAGTGAACAGAGATAATGTTAGATTCTACCGGATATGAAAGTCCTCTGTGTTCTTTTAAAATTCTCCAGCGAACGAGAGTAAAGGCTGTCAGTGTACAGGACGACAGGATGGACAAAGAGTCACCTCACTTTCCTCCTGAACAGGCAACAGCAAATCATTTCCCAAAATTTGTAAAAATACAGACGCGTATGTGAGGATAAAAGGTATAAACACAATTGTTTTATGTGTTTTAAACAAAGTGAGGAATAAGGGTTCAAAAGCCTTGCATAATCACAAATTAAAGGTGGAACTGAAGATTCAAATACGAAGCTGGTGAATAATCCCAATATTAGCCTCGAAAACTGATCGATTTAAGATGAGACTAAATGTATGAATTTGAAAATGGCAAACATTTCCACCTTAAGTGACCTCAAACAGCAACGATAAGTCAGTGTTACCCCCCTATGGAGCAGGAATAGAGCAAAATCCTCATCTCGGTTGGTGCTTTTCAGCATTTGGAGTCTCTCCGTTGTCTAAAAAGCTCCAGATGGCGTTTCTCTGCCGTGAGCAGAGAGAGAGAAAGCCTAGCACCGGACCCATACACTTTGTTTTTTTACCCATTTACAGACACTGGGGCTTCGTAAACACGTTAGAGCTGTTTCCAGAGCAAACCGACTGCAGAGCAGCACATGGAGAGGAGGAAACCTCTGAATTTTATAAAAAGTGTTTTTTTGAGTACTAATGTTAATGTCGCCGGAAGGTCAATGAAGTGGGTAAACACAGGGGAAATGGCATTGTCCTTGTTCACTCTGCGTCTGTAGGACATCCCTTTGTCTTTCCTCATCACAAACACAGTGCTACTCAAAGCTAATAAAGAAGATCTGGACATCTTGAGCTGTCCAGTGACATTGTTGTTCTGCTAAGATGAAATATGTCCCCTGTAAAGGGCATGGTAAACATCATATATTTTTTAGAAATAATGTAACTTATATTAAGAGATACACTTCACTTTGTGACTCTCTCTCTCTCTCTCTCTCTCTCTCTATATATATATATATATATATATATATATATATATATATATTGTCACGCCTTCGTCCTGTCATGTCTGTTGTCCCCGGCCATATGCTTTTAGCACATGGCTATGTTTTGTTTATATCCTTGTCTCCGCCCTCGTCCCGCCTCCTCGTCCGTGTCATGTGTTAACCCGTCCTCGTTATCTGTCCAGGTGTGTCTCGTTTGTGTCTGTATTTAAGCCCTCTTGTTTCACGTCCTGTTTGTCGTACATTTCACATTTTCACCTTTCACATTTCTCATGTCTAGTCGGTCGTGTTTTCTAGTCTGTCCGTCTGTCTCCACAGTTTCTCCGTGTTTGTTTCCCTAGTCATTGTTTCGTGTCGTAGTTTCTTTTCCTCTCTCGTTCCTTCGTTTACTCTTTAGTCTGTCAGTCCCGTTTGCCCTGTTTAGCTCCCCTTGTTTAGTTTAGCCTGCTTGGCTCCCTGTTTGTTTTCGTTTTGTTAAAGTCTCTTTGTTTTGTTGTTTTCCTTTATTAAATATACTGTGTTTTAGCGAGTGCGTCCGCCTCAGTCAGTCCGCCCCTCGTTCCTGACAGAATGTACGACCACCAGGACGCAGCTAGCACGGACTATTACCTCAAGGGGTGTGCCGTTCGCCGGACTCCATTCCGCACAGGCCCCAAAGATCCTGTGGGGGGGGCTTTGAAAGCGGCCTCGGAATGGAGTCACCGGCAGGATTATCCCCTCAGGTCCGGGGAAATTTTGGGGGGGGGGATTAAGGGTAGGGGCTGTTAGCCTCCATCCTCAGAACGACGGAGGTGGGGCTAACAGGGGCGCACCTCTGAGGGATTTAAAGGGTGCGCCTGTGAAACCCCCTAAACCCTTTACAGCTCCAGCGCGAGCCCGGCGAGCAGCACAAACTCCTGTCCTCGAGAGCGCGGCACCTCCAGCCGCGCCTTTCTCCAAGAGCGCGGCGCCAACGGCCGCTCCGGTCTCCTTGAAAGCGGCGTCTCCAGCCACTTCTGTCTTCGTAAACGCGGCGCCTCCTGCCGCGCCTGTCTTCGTTAACGCGGCGTCTCCTGCCGCGTCTGTCTTCGTGAGCGCGACGCGCGCCTCTCCTGTCTCCGTGGACGACGTCGCAGATTCCTCTGCCTCCGTGGACGTCGTCACAGTGTCTCCAGTCCCCGTGGACGACGTCGCAGATTCCTCTGCCTCCGTGGACGTCGTCGCACTTTCTCCAGTCCCCGTGGACGACGTCGCAGATTCCTCTGCCTCCGTGGACTTCGTCGCACTTTCTCCAGTCTCCGTGGACGACGTTGCAGATTCCTCTGCCTCCGTGGACGTCGTCGCACTTTCTCCAGTCCCCGTGGACGACGTCGCAGGTTCCTCTGCCTCCGTGGACGTCGTCGCACTTTCTCCAGTCCTCGTGGACGACGTCGCAGGTCTCCCTGCCTCCAGTCTCCAGTCTCAATGGACGTCGTCGCAGGTTCCCCTGCCTCCGTGGACGTCGTCGCAGGTTCCCCTGCCTCCGTGGACGACGTCGCAGGTTCCCCTGCCTCCGTGGACGACGTCGCAGGTTCCCCTGCCTCCGTGGACGTCGCTGCAGGGCTTCCTGTCTCCGTGATGGCGGCACCCACCGCTCCTGTCTCCGTGATGGCGGCACCCGCCGCTCCTGTCTCCGTGATGGCGGCACCCGTCGCTCCTGTCTCCGTGATGGCGGCACCCGCCGCTTCTGTCTTCGTTAAGGCGGCTCCCTCAGCCGCTCCTGTCTCCGTGATGGCGGCACCCGCCGCTCCTGTCCCCGTGACTGTGGCTACGGCCGCTCCTGTCCCCGTGACTGTGGCTACGGCCGCTCCTGTCCCCGTGACTGTGGCTACGGCCGCTCCTGTCCATGTCCGTAGGTCGGCCCGAAGGACTTCGGGGCCGATCCCCAGATCTGTGCCCAGGCTGGTTCCTCAGTCTGCCCCACAGACATTAGCCAGTCCTGGGCACCCCCCTGTTATATTGGTTCCCTTGTCTGTCCCTGTCTTGGTTCCTGTCTCTGTCCTTGTCCCAGTACCCGTGTCAGCTTTTGTCTCTGTCCCAGTCCCTGTCACTGTGTTCGTGTCTGTCCCCCTGAATGTCTTGGTCCCTGTTCCCCTACCAAGTCCAGTCCAGTCTCCTGTGAGTCTTGTCCAGTCCCCTGTCAGCCCTGTCCAGTCTATGTTTCAACCCCCTGTCTTGTCTCATGTTCAGTCCCCTGTTACTCCTGTCCAGTCTCTGTTTCAAACCCCTGTCCAGTCTCAAGTCCCGTCTCCTGTCCAGTCCCCATTTCAACCCTCTGTCTTGTCTCATGTCAAGTCCCCTGTTAGTCCTGTCCAGTCCCCGTTTCAACCCTCTGTCTTGTCTCACGTCCAGTTCCCGTATCCGTCCAATGTCCAGTCACCTGTCTTGTCTCCGGTCCAGTTTCCCTTTCAATCCCGTCACGTCTCCGTTTCAGTCTAGTGTCATGTCACCTGTCCTGTCTTCTGTCCAGTCACGTACCCCTGTCCAGTCTAACGTTCCTATCCTGTCCAGTGTCTTGTCACCAGTCTCTGCTCCCGTCCAGTCCCAGCACCAAGTCCTATCACCTGTCCCGTCTTCTGTCCAGTCCCTGTTTCCATCCAGTGTCATGTCCAATGTCAAAAACTCTGTCAAGTCTCATGTGTCCACTCCCGTCATGTCCAGTCCGTTCCAGTCTTTTGTTACCTCCCTTTGTCAGTCACCTGTCATGTCCCATGTCCCATCTCGTATATTCGGTTCTGTTGTGTCCCCAGCTCCAGTGTCTGTTCCCGTATTGTCCTGAGTCCTGTCACCCGTTGGTTTGTTGTCCTGTCTTGTTTTCCTTGCCCTCTCCTGTGCCAGCTCCTGGGGGGTTTAGGAGTACGCGCCCGGGAGTTGCGCGTTCATGGGGGGGGGCATCTGTCACGCCTTCGTCCTGTCATGTCTGTTGTCCCCGGCCATATGCTTTTAGCACATTGCTATGTTTTGTTTATATCCTTGTCTCCGCCCTCGTCCCGCCTCCTCGTCCGTGTCATGTGTTAACCCGTCCTCGTTATCTGTCCAGGTGTGTCTCGTTTGTGTCTGTATTTAAGCCCTCTTGTTTCACGTCCTGTTTGTCGTACATTTCACATTTTCACCTTTCACATTTCTCATGTCTAGTCGGTCGTGTTTTCTAGTCTGTCCGTCTGTCTCCACAGTTTCTCCGTGTTTGTTTCCCTAGTCGTGGTTTCGTGTCGTAGTTTCTTTTCCTCTCTCGTTCCTTCGTTTACTCTTTAGTCTGTCAGTCCCGTTTGCCCTGTTTAGCTCCCCTTGTTTAGTTTAGCCTGCTTGGCTCCCTGTTTGTTTTCGTTTTGTTAAAGTCTCTTTGTTTTGTTGTTTTCCTTTATTAAATATACTGTGTTTTAGCGAGTGCGTCCGCCTCAGTCAGTCCGCCCCTCATTCCTGACATATATATATGCTCATCCAGAGTGACTTACAATTCAATTCATTTTACAGAGGTAGGGCAACACACTGATACAAGGTAGCAGTGCTATCTAAAGTCCACACTAATTAACTCCAGTTAATTTCAGGTTTTCTGTGAGAATCATGTTTTAAACTGAGAGTCTTGTCTTTTCTGGGTCAGTGCTACTCCTTAAAGCAGCACTGATACTTCCTGTAGTTGCTAATTTCACTCTTTTACCATCGCAGCAGCAACAGGTCTGTGTAAGGTAAGAACTCAGGACACATTGTATTACTGATGTTCAGTGTTGCTAGGGCAGATAACATCCTAATTTCAAAACCGAATATTTCCCTGTTGACAAAGAAGCGGACAATATTAATATTCTGATTTACTAAAATAATTATAAAGAAATACAGATCCTCTACAGGGAGCACATTCACCAGATTAATGGCATTGTTTATATAACGTTATATATTCTCAAGTGTTTTAAACTTTGTTTTACATTGAAAATGCCATATTTAATGGTGTTCCTTCTAAATAATGTATTGATTTATTGTCACACACAATGATCAACCATTGCATTATGACCATCTCCTTGTTCCTACACTCACAGGCCATTCTCACCTCCACTGAACACACAGAAGCACATTGTAGTCCTACACTTACAGATTATCATCCATCTTTTGCTCTGCATACTTTGTCTCCCCCCTTTCCCCCTGTTCCTCAGCGCTCAGGACCCCCACAGAGCAGGTGTGATGTGGTGGTGGATCACTCTCAGCGCTGCAGTGATACTGATGTGGTGGTGGTGTGTTAGTTTGTGTTATTCTGGTGTAGAGTGTATCAGACACAGCAGCACAGCAACACGGCTCTGTGGGTTCCTGAGGGATTCCTGTCCATTGAAGCACAGGGTGGTAGGGCAGTATGTGCAGAGCAATGGATGGAAGTGCTCCTGTGTGGTCAGTGGAGCTGAGAGAATGGACAGTGAGTGTAGAAACAAAGAGGTGGTTATAATGTTATGGCTGATTGGTGTACATCTGTATATTTGGTATATTCTCTATAAATTATATTTTCAGAATTGTTATTGTTTTATTTTCCCTTTTCTAGCTGTTTCTGGACACCAGCTGGTGTAAAGTTTCAGTAAGTTATTAACACCTGGTGAATTTTACACTGGAATGTGTTTCCTACAAACGAAACTCACACTCTGTTCTCACTCATAGGAAACAAAGCGCTGCTGAGTGATCTCACCATGATATTTGTCCTATTTCCAAATGTCGACATTTATCCTGAAGCTGAAGACTCTTCGTTCATTCTTCAAACGGTCACTGCATTTATCTATGTTCAGTGTGTGTGTGTAGCGGCTATGGTTTGGGCTCTTAATGTTCTCTACGCTCATCATAAACGCAAGGACAGAATCTCTGATTTTATCATTCTCCTCATCCTCAGTGATCTGTTGGAGCTCCTTCTACAGCCCTATGTATTAACACAAGTGCCACGAGACCGCTACGACCAAACCTTGACATTTAGGACTGTGTTGTCTTTATGGTCGGGGTCAATATATTGTGGTGTTCACCTGCAGCAGGTGATGGTGTTGGAGAGTGCTCTGACTCTGAGACATCCACTCTGCTCTACTAGCATTTTTGTTTCTCCCTGCTCCATTATACTCTCCTTCATTGCGTTCATTTTTTTTTTCCTGTGTGAATTTTTTTATATCAGATTTCTTCTACTCTTGAGTGTGATATCTCTGTTAGCTGTGGCACTCACCTCATGGATAGTCATCTGTAGACCTCCACCCATTGATAAACACAGTGTTAGTAAAAGCAAGAAGCTAAACTGGAGTGTGATAGCTTTAGCTACAGCCACAATGATCTCATATTTGATTTTTACTTTTTTTATTGTGTTCAATTATTTCCATAGTTTTTTTATTACATATATCTTGTTATTTGCAAGTATGTGCCTGCTGATATTTAGAGTGGTCATAGATGCTCTGCTGTGTGTGATGGTCTGCAGAGAGGAACAAGCACACACATCCTCAGATCTCAGTACTGAACACACAGTGGTTCAAGCTGAACACTCAGTGTAACTCTCCTCCAGATCAGTCACACAGCGGAGGACAGATGTACAACTTTGTGCTGACCACCTGAGTCACCAAGCCATGTGTCAGAAAGTTTACCAGGGCTTCAGTATGAAACAAACTGAGATGTTGCTTTGATAATTCAGGTATGTGTTGAATATTTAATAAGGACTTTGCCGTTTTTGTGACTGTGGGGGGTCCTCCTGCTGAAGTGGCCCACCCTGATGTCGTTATGTTATTTTATTAAACACTGCTTGGCAGCAATAGACTCTCAGTGTAACACCAGTTATTTCACACCATAATCTGTACTGTTTTATGTGAAAGTTTGAACAGTCTGGTCCTATGATCTTTGTGTGGTCCCCAGTGGTGCCTCAGTTGTAGTATTTACAGGTTTTATTCAGAGAGCACTTGTTTTTGTGTGTTTTTTGTTTTTATTTTAAAAGTTTATGTTTTGGGGGGTGGCGGGTGAGGTTTATTTTTAGTGAATTCCTTTAAATTCTGATTATCACAGAGAGAGAATACAAAAGAAAAATCCTTCAGAATTGTTCAAAGACTTGCAGTCACTGTATTTACTGAATATAAAACATAATAAAAGTCTACTAGAACATAATAGTTTCAGTAAATATTAATATAACGTAAACAACTAAGCATTAAGTAATTAGAAATATGCAGAATTTATTGTGTTTCAGGATTCATGTGTTATGTTTAAATGTATTCAATGTATTTTATTCTTTTTTGAACCAGTGTTTAAAAATACTTCTCGGCAAATTGTATGTACTGTTTAAATAAAGTTTTATATATAAATATATTTATTACTGTTGTTGTTATTTATTTATTTATTTTTAAAACCGCTGTTACAGAGGTGCCATAAAACACCTGCAGATGAGAAGTGCTTGAGAACTTGATGAGAAGAATGAGAACAAGCAGGGTGTCACGACGAGTTTATTAGCAACAGTCCACAAGGGGTTAACAATAACTAGCACAGGTCGATTATCAGGAACAAACAGTACCTCAGAGATAAACCAGCAGAGTAGTCTCAATGACTGGTGAGTGAGTGGAGCTTAAATAGAGAGATAGGCAGGTGTTCCAAATCAGAACTCTGGTGATTGAGAGCGGTGTGATGTCATGTGACTGTCTAATGAATTCTGGGATCTGGAGTTCAGAGAGCTCTGCGTGACATTACCCCCCCCCCCCAAGGCATAGGAGGCGGCCTGGAGCGAGGACGACCACGACGACGACCACCACCACCTTGACCAGTAGTATCCGACCTAGGGACATTAGCTTGTGCTGGGATCCGAGAACGCCGCTGACTTCTTGACCTAGACGTAGAACGGGGTAGAGTAGGATTGGATGAAGAACTTCTGGGGCGACCCCTTGGACGCGGAGCAGGCTTCTCGGGGTGGCGTGAGTGAAACGCTAACACGAGGCCTGAGTCATAAACATCCTTAGGGGGTACCCATGAATGTTCTTCAGGGCCATAACCCTCCCAGTCAATGAGGTATTGTAGAACCCCTCCACGTCTACGCGAGTCCAGTATCTCACGCACAGCATAAATAGACGAATCCTCGTTTTCCATGGCCGTGGGTGGTACGTCGTCGGGCAGTTCTTCGTTCAAGGGTCCGGAAACTACAGGTTTGAGATGAGAAACATGAAAAGAGTTATGGATTTGATATTGGGCAGGAAGCTCTAACTTATACGTAACATTGTTGATTTTGGCAGTAATACGAAAGGGTCCAATAAACTTGGATTGTAGTTTCCTACTGCCTCCCTCCAACCTGATATTTCTTGTTGACAGCCAAACCCGCTCTCCAATCTGGTAGGAGGGAGTAGAAGACCGGTACCCATCTGCCCTCTCTTTATATCTAGACAGAATCTCTGAAATGTGTTGATGGGTTTCTTCCCAAACTTCCTCACTGCGTTGCATCCATTCATCTACTGCTGGTATTCCTGAAATAGCAGCAGTCCAAGGAGCTAACGGAGGTTGATATCCTAGGACACACTGAAACGGAGTAAGCCCAGTGGTAGAATTGACAAGAGAATTCTGAGCTATTTCGGCCCATACTAAGTACTGTGACCAGTCCTGTGGATACTTATGACAGTAGGAACGTAAGTACTTTCCCAGTTCCTGATTCATACGCTCGCATTGACCATTGCTCTGGGGATGATACCCGGACGTAAGACTAATGTTAGCCCCGAGATGCTCAAAAAATGCTTTCCATACCCGTGATGTGATCTCGGTCTGATAAAACATCTTCTGGAATACCAAAATTTCGGAAAATATGATTATATATAGCTTTAGCCGTGTCAAAAGCTGTGGGGAGTGAGGGAAACGGTATAAATTTTACGCCTCTAGAAAACCGATCAATCACTGTCAGCACGGTGGTATAACCATCAGATATTGGTAGATCAGTGACAAAGTCTAGTGCCAAGTGAGACCAGGGACGTTCAGGAACTGGTAGGGGCATAAGTTTACCTGCGGGAAGTGTCTTGGGAGTTTTTGACTGAGCACAGACGGAACATGATGCAATAAACTTATGCACATCAGCCCTAACCGATTCCCACCAATACCGAGCTAGGATGAGTTGAGTAGTGCGTGTCTCACCCGGATGGCCAGATGAGAGGGATGAATGTGCCCACGTGATTAACTTGTCTCGGAGGGAGGCCTGTACATACTTTTTCCCTTCTGGACATTCCCTAGGCACCTCGTTAGATTGGTTTTCATTGTCGATTTGATCATCAAGTTCCCATCTAATGACTGACACTGATACCGATGACGGTAAAATGAAGTCACTGTCCCCCCTCTCCTTAAGGTCTCCCTGATATAAGCGGGATAGTGCATCTGCTTTAACATTTTTACTGCCTGGACGGAAAGTGATAGAAAAATGAAAGCGTGAAAAGAATAATGACCACATGGCCTGACGAGAATTCATTCGCTTTGCAGTCTTAAGATATTCTAGATTTTTGTGATCCGTTATCACCAAAAAAGGGTGTAAAGAACCCTCCAACCAATGCCTCCATTCTTCTAAAGCTAATTTTACTGCCAGCAGTTCTCTATCCCCAATACCATAGTTGCGCTCCGCAGGAGATAGTTTATGTGAGTAGAAAGCGATTGGGTACAGCTTTGAGGAATCCCCTTTTCGCTGAGATAAGATAGCTCCTACCCGTTTCTGAAGCGTCTACTTCGACCACAAAGGGATACTCCGGATCCGGATGTTTGAGAATGGGGGCAGTAGAAAAGGCTCCTTTAAGACGTTCAAAAGCCATTTGTGCTTGAGGGGACCAATATAGACGTTGCGAATTTCCCTTAAGTAATGCTGTGAGGGGAGCGGCAATGGAACTGAAGTTCCTAATGAAACGTCTATAAAAATTGGCAAAACCTAAAAAACGTTGAAGCTCCTTAATATTGTTCGGGACGGGCCAGTTAACTACAGCCTCCACTTTGTGATCGTCCATGATTATACCTGACACACTTATGACATACCCTAAAAGTGACACCGTCTGTTGGTGAAATTCACACTTCTCCCTTGACATACAGATTGTTCTCTTTGAGACGTTGAAGTACCTTATTAACATGGATTATGTGTGTTTTTAAATCAGGAGAATAAATCAAGATATCGTCAATATAAGCGATCACAAACTGTCCTAACATATCCCGGAATATGTCATCCATAAAGGACTGAAAAACAGACGGGGCATTAGCTAACCCATAACTCATCACCAGATATTCATAGTGTCCCTTAGTGGTGCTAAATGCCGTCTTCCATTCGTCTCCCTCCTTTATACGGATAAGATTATAGGCACTACGAAGATCTAATTTTGAAAAAATTGTAGCACCTCTAAGTTGTTCTAATGCTACCGGAATAAGTGGTAGAGGATATGCGTATTTTTTCGTAATATCATTAAGAGCACGGTAGTCTATACAGGGTCTCAAACCACCATCTTTTTTCTTCACAAAAAAAAACCCAGAAGCTACCGGAGACTTAGATGGGCGAATAAACCCCTGATCTAATGCTTCTTTCACATATTCTTCCATTGCTCGTTCTTCCTCTAAATTAAGTGGGTATATACGCGATTTAGGCAAAGAGGCTCCTTCCATAAGTTCAATTGCACAGTCATAGGGTCTATGTGGAGGTAATTTTGTGGCTTTGACCTTACTAAACACTTCTAAGTTCCTAGCATACTCTGAGGGAATTTGGACGTGTACAGGAGAATTAGGACTTTCTACAGAAGTAAAGTGGACAGAAAGTTGATCTAGTGCTAAACAATGGTCTTTACAACATGTGGACCAGGACCTGATCTCACGCGGATTCCATGAAATAACTGGGTTATGTGTCTCTAACCAGGGTAATCCTAAAAGAATCTGAAAGTCTGATTTAGGGAGCACCAAAAAGGAAATCCACTCAAGATGGAAACAACTGGTTTGAAGTCGAACTGGAACAGTCTCTTGTGAGATGGGGTCTCCTCCAATTGGAAGACCATCTAGGGCATGGACCAGGACCCGTCTGCACAAAGGTTCCGTCGGGATGTGTAACTTGTTGACGATGGATTGATGAAGGAAGTTTCCCTCGGCTCCCGAGTCAATCAAAGCTGGAACAACAAGAGAATTTCCTTGGCAGTACACAGTGACGGGTATTACAAAAGATCTTGAAATTACTCTAGCAGTGGGTACACTCACCGTATTGATGTGTGAAGTCCTCCCTTGTGAATGTGTATATTTACTCCGTGGACGTTTGAGACAGTCTCGTCTGAAATGATCAGAACCTCCACAATATAAACACAATCCATTATGCAGGCGTCGTCGGTGTTCTTCTTGAGGCAATCTCAAAGCATCACACTGCATAGGCTCCGTTGAAGAGTTAGAACCGGGAACCACAATCGAGTGCATCTTCTGTTTCTCAGAACCAGGAAAGGAACGACCCCGTGGGGTAAGATGTCCCTGACCCGTGTTCTTGGGCCTTTTCTTCAAAAGTTGATCCAGACGAATGGACATAGAAATGAGTTGGTCCAGAGATGTTCCTTCATCCCTACAGGCTAATTCAGTTAATATATCCGAGTTAAGTCCATTTCGAAAAACATTCATGAGTGCTGGCTCATTCCACCTACTCCCTGCAGCAATAGTTCTGAATTCCAGAGCATAGGCAGCTGCGGTGCGAGCGCCCTGTTTAAGAGTCAGAAGAATCTCCCCATTGGATTGGCCCTCATTAGCATGATCAAACACTTCTCTAAACATAGTCAGAAACTCAGGATACGTTTTGTCCATTATATTATTCCATACCGCAGTGGCCCATTCAAGTGCTTTTCCCGTGAGACGTGACATCAGAAAAGTTATTTTGGATTTCTCCGAACCTGGAAGTGTATTCTCAAAGAATATCGAACATTGTAACAAAAATCCGCTACATTTAGCTGGATTACCATCAAATACTTCTGGCTTACTGACAGGATAATGCGAAGAGACATTAACCGGGACTGAAAGGGGCTCAGTGTTATGACTACTATCGGAAAAGCAAGTTGTAAGTGCTTTAACGCTCTCTAATACCTGTGAAAGTTGTTGTTGCTGATTTTGTTGTTGTTGAGCGAGAGATTCAATGGCGTGAGTAACACTAGCCAACGTTTGTTGGTGTTGACCTAATAGTTGGCCTTGACTGCTTAGCGCCGTAATCATGGCTTCAGAACCCGCTGTCTGCATGGTAAGGCCGAGTATTCTGTCACGACTGGACAGAAGGCAGACACAAGCGGCGAGCAGTATAAAGAGTTTATTAGCAACAGTCCACAAGGGGTTAACAATAACTAGCACAGGTCGATTATCAGGAACAAACAGTACCTCAGAGATAAACCAGCAGAGTAGTCGAAAAGCCAGACAGAAGGGTCGAACACCGGGAACAAACAATACATCTGAGATAATCCAAAAGAGTAGTCGAAAAGCCAGGCAGAGTTCATAAACCGGAGAGCAAACAAATCCAAATGGGCAAGACAGGGACGAAAACCGAAAGACGAGCATAAGGTAAGTAACTGGAATTCAAGACAGACTGGAAAATAGAGAACGCTTTGTATACGGAGATAAATCACGCAATACTCGGCAATGACTGGTGAGTGAGTGGAGCTTAAATAGAGAGATAGGCAGGCGTTCCAAATCAGAACTCTGGTGATTGAGAGCGGTGTGATGTCATGTGACTGTCTAATGAATTCTGGGATCTGGAGTTCAGAGAGCTCTGCGTGACACAGGGTTTTTAGGTGATATTTTGAAGTATTTTTCAGGTGAAAATGTAAAGATCTGCGAGGTCAGGGTTTGTGCTGTGTTTGTCTTTCCTCATCCTTTCTGCCGTTTGATACAGTTTTCATTCGTCTGGGGGTTGAGTTCACAGCATGACACCTGATGTAAGTAATGTTTGTCTCGTGATACCTTTTTCTGCCCCCTATTCTTTCTCTCACATCCTAAATTTCCCATATCAGCCTTACAGTGTATCATCCACCATCCTCCTGTTACTGAATCATCCTGATGATTAACATTAACAAATAAAAAATATTTTCTTTCAGAAAGTTTCTGACACAAACCTTCATTAATTTTAAAAACGTGATTTAGTGTTTTGTATTTCCAGCTTGTGTCTTTGGTTAAGTGTGTGCGTGCGCGTGTGTATTTGTGTGCGTGTGTGAGCTGTTTATCTCCAGGTTGTCGCTTTCTCGCTTTGAACAGTCAGAAGTAGAAAAATTAAACTGTGCAAACAAGGAGGCTTTTCACTTTGTACATCCTTATTTTCATTTAGAAAACTGAGAGGTGCCCAGACAAATTGTGGACAGTAAATAAAATTGTACAGTTTCAGTATGAACCTTGTGTCACAGAGGTACATTTGCACGTGCAGAGACATGGATTGAACTTGGCTTAACATAACTACTATAAGAACATATTATAGAATTTAAAGCTACAGGACTATATATAAATGTGTATAAATATTGCAGACAGTGCCGTGAGTCTAAAGCAGTGTCTGAGACCATGGCCATAAAACAAACTGAACAGAGGTTTAAAACGTGGAGAACAGCAGCAGTGACTGATGTAGGTGTGGTATAAAGTTGGACAGTAGACTAACTGCTTAGCAATCACAACCCTGACACACTGACAGTGGAGTTAAAAATGAAGAGGAACATCTACTGTATGTGCACATGCACAGAACTATCACTAGGTGGCGCCAGACACTCAGTATTGCTTAGTGGTGCCTAGTTCGTCGTCAAAGAGGACGGTGACAAGGCTGACTCAGATTTCTTACAGTATATTATGAAAAAAATCCCTTTTTCAGTGCATTAGCTCATTAATGTTGAGATTTAGACCAATGTTAATTAAGAACCAAATGAAATGTTTACATGAGACTAAATATTGAGGAGAACTCGTCACTTTCATTAACTCCCTTGTTTTTACATCAGTGCTAATCTAATTTAGCGATTTAAGAGTAACGTAAACGGCAAATCTTCCCCAAATATCATTGGGATTTCCAATATTATCCTTTAATAGCGTTGCTGTCCAATTTAAAACCAGTATCTCTGTGAACAACATCTGGTGCTTTAACTGTTTAAATGTCCTTTAAGGTTTTCTTGAGCATTGCAGTGTAATAAGGTGTTCTTCTGCAGTGGAAGGTGACGTCAAACAAGAACATGAACGTAAGGACACACAAGAACACACTGAGAAAAGGAACTGGACTGTGGTGTAGTGACAGGGGGGTGGAGAGGTGGACTTCCTGTATGGTCTCTCAGTACAACACCCTGCTCTTTCACAATAACAGACAGCAGCTGAGGAGCAGGTAAGAGCCCAGAATCAGGTTTGTTCTCTGTGGAGGATGTGCACATTTATTTTCATAAACTGAGGAATTCTGATTTGAAAAAGTTCAAACTTTGCAAGCAACTCCTTTCACTTTAATGTTTACAGCTGGAAAAGTGATGGATGAATTTTGAATGTGAATACACACGTTACAAACATATTACTGGCCTCCTTTATTTACAAATAATTGATAACAGTAACAGTACTCATTTAGAATCTGTGTTAACCTGCGAGATTATTATAATGGAGCAATGGGTTTGTTCTTTTTAGTTGGCACACTCCACGCTGAGGCAGTTTACATCTCGGCGGCTGGTTCTATACCTCGGTAAGTAATTAAATTCTGTGTTAAACACCTAGTTCATGTTTTGGCCCTTTTTCCTGTTGGTTCAATTGGTTCAATTCCTGATGATGATGAGGAAGTCAGGGGCCAGAGTCCAAAGCCCCTTCCACACATGCACAGTAACCCAGTAATGTTCTGGAGTTTACCAGGAGGAGCTCTATGTGTGAACACAAACATCTGCAACATTCTTCCTGGACTTTATCCTGCTAGCACCCTAGTAAAACCTCTAGGTAAAGTCTGAGTCAGTGCATGAGCTTCTCCTGCATACGCTGTACTGGTGCTGCCCCATGCCTAAAGCATGCAGCTCAATTCCGACACAGAGAGTCTTGCTACATGTGTGAACAGACGACTCTGGGATGTCTCCAAACCTCTAGCGTTTCTCCAGAGTTCTTATGTGAAACAGGTTTAAGAGAACAGGATTGTCCTTGCTTTCTGTGTGGGTATGATAGCCCTCCCTCTACCCCACAGTGCTGATCTGAGCAGCTGTCTGGTATTACAGATTTCTGCCATTAGTGTTCTCCTACAAGTGTGTTGAGATGTTCAGTGGTGTTGTTTCACCCAGTTTGAGAAGAAGTATTAGTTAATGGTTTTTCCTTTAAATGAAATGGAGTTTAATTCTTTATGTTCACCCTAGAAGAGCCCAGACGAAGCACCATGCCCTTTTTCCTGTCTCCCACATTTACTTCCTATTCTTCTGGTACTAAGAATGACAACATTTCAGACTACATGATCAGATGGTCCATCTTCCTCATCGTTGCTGAGTGTGTGGGAGTACCAGCTCTGGTTTGGGCTCTTACTGTTCTGCATATGAGTTTCTCCTTCTGGGTCTGTTTCTTCTGCTTGCTGTGACAGTCACCTCATGGACACTCACCTGTATAACCCCACTCATGATAAAACATGACTCTAACAAAACAAAGATCACAGTGACACTGTATTTAACGTCTATCCCTCTGTACATTGTGAAATATATTCAGACCCTGTTTATAATGAGTGAGTGTCTGTTGAGTTTGAGAGTGGCCATAGACCCACTGCTGTGTGTGCTGGTCTGCAGACAGGAACAAACACACACCTCCTCAGATCTCAGTACTGAACACACAGCGGTTCAAGCTCAACACAGTGTGATCTGAAAACTGAGACTGGTGTTTTTTTAGAGTGAAGAATGGCAACCAATTTAAAATCTAAAATAATGTTGAGTCAAAGGTGACTAGGTATCTGTTTATCAGTTTATTGCAGTGTTATATTTATGTCATTTTCTAAATGATGTGGTTATTGGAAGATACTGGAAATTGTTTTATTTGTTTAGTAAAATTGTATTGCCTTCTTGCTCTCTGATTGTGTTCGACTGATGTGGCTCTAGTTCCTTTCTCCTTCACAGGACTGTGTTGGAGAATTTGTAGCTTTTAAACATTGTTCTGCATGTTTGGATGTGAGATATATGTTTTCAGTGTAAATGCTCTGATTGTGAGATTTGTTTTCTGATGAATATTATAAATATTACATTAAGATCATATTTGTGTCTGAAGATTTTTTTTTTACTATTTTTGTTCTCATAACTCAGCATTTTAATTAAAATGGTTCCATTTCAGCGTAGCTGTGTTTTTTTGTCTCCACGTAATCTCACTCACTTAATAATAAACACTAAACAGTTTAAAAAGCAAAAAAGACAAGTGAAATACTCAATTAGAATTTTAGCTGCTACAGTAAATTATTTAAAATGATCTCCTCTCCTTGTTCCCTTCACTGTTCATACTCTTAGCTCCACTGTCCACACAGGAGCAGTTAGTAGTTCTATAATTACCGGCTGTAGTCCATCTGTGTCCATAATTTGTTAACTCGCTTCAACCTTTTCTACACTCAGGACCCCCACAGTAGAGATGGGCAATACTGGGAGTTTTGGTATCGATCCGATACCAAGTAAATTCAGGGCCAGTATCGCCGATATTGATACCAATAGTCTTCACCACGTGCAGGTGCCGAAGCAAAAGACAGGAGCAGGGGGGAGGTGCGCATGCTCCTGCTCTGCGCTGACTCATTTTTGTGCCACAATTCTGCACTACCGCAGCGAGCAAGAAGGTTTCTGCGTTATGGTTAGGGGGAAATCTGACAATGCCCTCTGTATGGCAACAGACCAGTACACCACAGCCAGTCATTTTATATTCATTGAATTGGCAACATTGTAGAGTTTTATCTGTTGTTTTTGGCTTATTATTGAAACCTGCCTTCCTCTCTCTGTATGAACAGTTTTTGAACTACAGTATTAAGCTTCCTTTAGAAAGTTATTTACTGGTCTCTGGCCTGTATGTCCTTCCCACCTGGCGGTCAAGCCATCCAATCAGAAATTACCTTTTTCATTTGACGTTTCTGATTGGCTGAAACCGAGGCACATTGTAATGGCTGTAAGTGTGGATCGAGCAAAAATAAGACTACACCCACAGAATTTAGCGGGAAAGCAGCGGGAGAGAAAAAAAGCTTGAGTATCGATCTTTTTCCATGAGTATTGATCAATACCAATACCAGCGTTGGCATCAATATTATCAATATTTGGATTGATCTGCCCACCTCTACCCCACAGAGCAGGTGTGATGTGGTGGTGGATCATTCTCAGCGCTGCAGTGACACTGACGTGGTGGTGGTGTGTTAGTGTGTGTTGTGCTGGTGTAGAGTGTATCAGACACAGCAGTGCTGCTGGAGTTTTTAAACCCCTCAGTGTCACTGCTGCACTGAGAATAGTCCACCGACCAAAAACATCCAGCCAACAGCATCCTCGTGGACAGAGAGTTGTGACACTGCTGTGTCTGATCCACTCGTACCAGCACAACACACAAAGTGTTGGGTGGCACGGTGGCTTAGTAGTGAGCATGTTCGCCTCTCAGCACGGGGATCTTGGGTTCAAGTCCCAATCTGGGTGGAGTGTCCATGTTCTCCCTGTGTCTGTGTGGGTTTCCTCCAGGGCTCCGGTTTCCTCCCAGAGTCCAAACACATGGAGATTAGGTGAATCTGCTTCTCTCTAAGAACTATCCTGGTGTGTGAGAGAATGAGTGAGTATGTGAATGAATGTCTGTATCTGTGTGAGCCCAGATATGAATTGGCGCTCTGTCCTGGGTGAAGCCCTACTGACCGATCCAGGTGGATGGTTGTTCCTGGTTGAGAGGACGCTGTGAGCGTTTGGCTGCTGCTTCTCAGTGTGTGTGTGGATTGAATGTTGTTGGTTGTAAAGCGTCCTTTAGTTTCTAGAAGGCGCTATATAAGTGTAACGATAGATAAATAAACGATAACACACCACCACGTCAGTTTAAATATTTAAATTCTTAAAAGGTTTTATGTACTTTATGTTCAGATTTTTTAAACACAATCACAATTAAGTGATTTTAAATTAAATTAAATTAAATTAAATATCTATTGTGGGCAGTGGCGCAGCAGGTAGTGTCGCAGTAACACAGCTCCAGGGGCCTGGAGGTTGTGGGTTCGATTCCCGCTCCGGGTGAATGTCTGTGGGGAGTTGGTGTGTTCTCTCTGTGTCTGCGTGGGTTTCCTCCGGGTGACTGTCTGTGAGGAGTGTGGTGTGTTCTCCCTGTGTCTGTGTGGGTTTCCTCCGGGTGACTGTCTGTGAGGAGTGTGTGTGTTCTCTCTATGTCTGCGTGGGTTTCCTCCGGGTGACTGTCTGTGAGGAGTGTGGTGTGTTCTCCCTGTGTCTGTGTGGGTTTCCTCCGGGTGACTGTGTGTGCGTGTGTTGCCCTGTGAAGGACTGGCACCCCCTCCAGGGTGTATTCCTGCCTTGCGCCCAATGATTCCAGGTAGGCTCTGGACCCACAGCGACCCTGAACTGGATAAGGGTAACAGATAATGAATTAATGAATGAATTTTATATTAATAATGTTGCATTCACTAATGTTTTAATGGTGGCTTTCAATTTTTTACCTTAAGACAAATGGAAAATAAAGGTAAATAACTATAATGTATTTTTCATTTGCTCTTTATTTGTCAGGGTTTGAACAGGTCTGTGTGAATAACACCATGAAAACAAACCACAGTGTTATATGATCTCAGTGTGTTGGGTTTTCTCTACTCTCCGTGGTCTCCTGTGACATTAAATAAAATACACAATAAAGTGAAGTACTTTGTCACATACTCTCTCTCTATTTATATATACTATGACTATGAGAGTTAAAACATGACTCTCACACAATTATTTTAAAACTCTTCAACACATGCTCATCTCCTGTAACACACACACACACACACACACTATGAAACTAATTAGTGTGAGAGTTGAACTTGTGGCCTAAAGTGTCTCTCATGCTACAAACCCCAATTCCAGAGAATTCTGGATCATTTGTAAACTTCAGTAAAAAGTGTATTGTGTAAAGTTAGGAAAACTTTATTTTCAATTAAAGAGACAAAAAAGAGACACAATTTAAATAAACAGAACACTGAATCATCACAATAAACAAGTCAGTTCAGCGTCAGCAGAACATTTCACCTTTCTCATGAATGTTCATTTCCTTTATGTCCAAAGGGAGGGGACAGGAACACATTTCTCCAGCAATTAATAATTTAGCAAATAAAATGTGTTAGACAAAAACACAGGGGACACAATTTTCAATGCATTAAAAAAATTCAACAATGCACTGTAAAAAGTAGGAACCATGTACCCTCCTGAGTTCAGTTCCCTGTAATAGTGCACTGTATAGTGAGTAAAGTAGGGAATAGTGGGTAGGGGGTATTTCACACCCAGTGAGTTCACTATGGAGCTAAATCAATGACAATCTACAAAACTGAAATCACTGTTGAATGACACTAAGTTTGTATACACACACACACACACACACACACACACACACACACACACACAAACAAACCCTTCTGATCATGGCAGGAGCTGAAAAGATTACATCTTAATGGTGATGTGTTAAACTCAAGCACCTTACATTTAATTAACCAGAATAATATATACTAGATGTATGTAGAAATGTTTAAAATTCTATAAAATTCTATAAAGATCTGATTGAAAAACACTACTGTTTATAATTGTTTGCAGATCTAGCCTTTTTTGAGTAAAGTTAAAGAGAAAAGCTGTGGTAAACCCATGAGAAAGGCAGTAACAGTCTGTGTCCAGTGTTGGTGTGGGTTACAGACAGTGTACCCTGTCATGTCATTCAAACGCTGTAATGTTGAGCAGAGCTTTAACGATGGACACTACGAGGCGAAGTGTCCCAGTTCTACTCTCAGACCACTTCATCACTTGAACACTGTGCCCCTTTTGCTCACGTTACACTGTCAATAAAATGCTCACTTCAAAGAAGGCCTTAGGGCTCAGGGCAGGAATTGGGACAGGGTGAGACTGCTCTGTAATTGTTGGCTTTGAGAAGAGGGCTCTGTGATTGGTTAATGCTGCGTTCGATCTCTGTGTTCTCTGTGATCTCTGAGCACGCTGGTTGACCACTGGCCTAGATTTGTATATTTGTGATCTGAATTTTTTAGACTTGAATATATTTATCTATCTATTTATTTATTTGTTCATTTTTAATTATTTAATAGTTTACAAAAACAATGTTATTTTGGCTCTGTTTGTTGTCCATGTCTCCGCCCTAGTCCCGCCTTTGTTCCGCCTCCTCGTCTGTGTCTCATTTGTTACCCTGCCCTCTCATTATCTGTTCCAGGTGTATCTTGTCTGTGTCTGGTACGCAGACACAGAGAGAACCCACGACACTCCTCCAGGACCCTGGAGCTGTGACAGAGACATTACCTGCTGCTCCACTGTGCCGACTGAATGCATAGTTATATATTCAAAATAATAAAAATAGTTTCTTTGAAGTTTCTTATTTATTTTTGACTGTGGCAGCGGCCTAGAGAAATGAATATGAATCTTTGAGTGGTAAAGGGATGTTGTACGTGGTGAATGTGTGTGGTTTTAATATGAAAACACACTCAGTCATTCACGATATTAATGTTATATATTTTATTGCGTATCCACTTCTAACATACACTCAATATTTTGTGATTTCTAAAAACTGTACAAATGGCAAGCATATATCTTAAAATAATTTCTGAAAGTGAAATAGACACCACAGAATAAATGAGTGTTTATGCTGAATGTACAGAGTTAAAATGAACGTCCTGATTATAAAATCTACAGCTTCTTAACATATTCACTACATAGGAAATGGCCATGATGCTAAAGTTACCCTGTTAGATGTATGATAATGTAATCTTGATGATCTTTGAGCTGAGGTTTTGTATATTGCACACCTCTCAGGGTCTGAAAGTGACATCTGACCGGAAAACGTCTACCACACTGAGCACAGACCAAAGATACAGGTGCCTTCAGAGGCTTTGAATATTACTGATCCTAAAAAAGCCCTAGAAATATCTATGTCTTTAGCATTGTTTTCCCCAAAAAAACTTTCTTTTGAAAATACGTCCTAGGCTTTTCGTCCAGTCCCCACAGCTCTGTCACACTGTGTAAAAGATCAAACTCAGCTGTCAATGAAAAGCAGTGTAGATACTATAAAATATACCATTTTTAAAGGATGTACATCAGTGTCATATATGATTCAAAGGCCTATAATCTTCTGATGTTGTATCTGTTTCCTCCGTTTGCTGTGACAGTCACCTAATGGTGAGCACTCGCCACTGAACATCGACAACTCTGCTGTGGAGATTGTCAGGAATACCAAATTCCTTGGGGTTCACCTAGTGGATGATCTCACCTGGTCCACTAACACCAGTAACATCAAAAAGAAAGCCCAGCAATGCCTCTACCTTCTGCGAAGGCTGAAGAAGGCTCATCTCCCCCATCCAATTCTCACCACTTTCTACAGAGGAGTCATCGAGAGCATCATGACCAGCTGCATCACTGTCTGGTTTGGAAACTGCACTGTGGCAGATTGCAAGTCCCTCCAGCGGATCGTGAGGACAGCTGAGAAGATTATCGGTGTGTCTCTTCCCTCCATTACAGACATCTACACCACTCGCTGCACCCGCAAAGCACTCAGCATTGTGGGAGATCACACACACCCTTCACACACACTCCTCAACCTACTGCCGTCTGGAAAAAGGTATCGAAGCATTCGAGCCCTCACATCCAAATCAAATCAAATCAAATCAAATTTATTTATATAGCGCTTTTCACAACTGATGTTGTCACAAAGCAGCTTCACAGAATTCCAGTAAGACAAGATTTGACATGAAATGTAAAGACAAATGTAAAACCCTCAAGTGAGCAAGCCAGGGGCGACAGTGGCAAGGAAAAACTTCCCCAGCTGAGGAAGAAACCTTGGGAGGAACCAAGGCTCACAAGGGGTGACCCATCCTCCTCTGGTCAATCTACTGGTGATGATAGTTAGTAGTCCATGAGAACTTCAGTGTAGGGACAGCTTCAAGGCACTTGGTGGTTGCTGGAGCGTGGGCATCTGGTCTGAAGCGTGGAGGAGGATCTCGACAGTCATCCATCAGTGTCCAGACAGACAGGTGGGCAGTCGTTTACTCGGAAAGATGTAAAGGGATGGAATTAGTTTTGAACTGTTTTGTGTTTGTAAAGTAGAAAATATGAAAATTTCCAGAGTGTGGCTAATGACTCCGGCAGATCTGACTATGACAGCATTAACTAAAAGGAGAGAACCAGGAGGACACACAGACACGGGAGCATCCTGAAACACTGGCATCCCTCCGCTCCACCGTCAACAAACCTGAGTGATCGCGAGAAGCGGCAGGACGACAGCACCAGCGTCTCAGTATACTATAATTCCCTGTGTCCATGGACCCCCCCGGATCTGCCGCCTTTATCTATGGGGGAGCATTAGCTACCAAATGATAAACTAAACAAATGAGTTTTTAGCCTACATTTGAAGATTGCGACTGTGTCTGAGTCCCGAACATTTTTTGGAAGATCATTCCAGAGTTGGGGGGCTTTATAAGAAAAGGCTCTTCCCCCAGCTGAGGCCTTCTGAATTCTGGGAACATTTAAAAATCCAGTATTCTGTGATCTGAGTGAACGTGGAGGCTCATAATAGGAAATTGTATCTTGAAGATATTCAGGAGCAAGCCCATGTAGAGCTTTATATGTTAATAACAAAATTTTGTAGTCAATGCGGAATTTAACAGGCAGCCAATGAAGTGATGATAAAACTGGGCTGATATGTTCAAATTTTCTAGTTTTAGTGAGGACCCTAGCTGCAGCATTTTGAACTAGTTGAAGTTTTCTTAAATTGCTGCTGGTGCATCCTGACAGTAGTGCGTTACAGTAGTCAAGCCTTGAAGTAATAAAGGCATGTACTAATGTTTCTGCGTCCTGGAGGGATAAGGCATTTCTAATCTTAGCAATATTGCGAAGATGTAAAAAAGCTGTCCTAGTGATACTACCTATGTGTTGATCAAATGATAAATCCGGGTCAATTATGACACCAAGATTTTTTGCTGCTGAACCAGGTTTAACTGGAAAGTTAGCTAGATCTAAAATTAAATCTGATAATTTATTTCTTGTCACTTTTGGACCCAAAAGCAGGACCTCTGTTTTGTTGCTGTTTAGAAGGAGGAAGTTACGCAACATCCAGCCTTTCACGTCTTTTACACAGTCCTCTATTTTCTTTAATCTGTGTTTGTCATCGGGCTTGGCTGAAATATACAATTGTGTGTCGTCTGCGTAACAGTGAAAGTTAATGTCATGGTTTCTTATAACTGTGCCTAGCGGTAACATGTATAATGTAAATAATAATGGTCCTAAAATAGAGCCTTGTGGAATTCCAAATCTTACTTTAGAATAATTTGAATTTAGATTGTTTACTTTTACGAATTGATAACGTTCCGTTAAGTAAGATTTGAACCATAATAGGGCTGTCCCTGTGATTCCAACCATGTTTTCTAACCTTTCTATGAGAATATTGTGGTCTATTGTATCGAAGGCTGCGCTTAGGTCAAGAAGCACCAACAGGGATACGTGGCCTTGATCAGAGGCAAGAAGAAGATCATTTGTTATCTTGACTAGAGCTGTCTCTGTACTATGATGTTGCCTGAATCCAGATTGGAATTTTTCATATATATGATTCTTATGTAGATATGAACTAAGTTGTTGGGCCACAGCTCTTTCTAAGATCTTAGACAGAAATGGCAAATTAGAAATAGGCCTGTAATTAGACAGTGTACTAGCATCAAGATTTGGTTTCTTGATCATAGGTTTAATAACTGCTAGTTTAAAAGCTTTGGGTACATGGCCCAGACTAAGCGATGAGTTTACTATAGTTAAAAGAGGATCAATAATAGCTGGTAGTACTTTTTTGAGCAACTTTGTGGGAATTGCGTCAAGTGTGCAAGTTGTACAGTTTGCGGAGGTGATAATCTTCTCTAGTTCTAATTGTGGGAGTGGGTAAAAGGTTTCAAGTCTTTCTTTTACAGTTATATTATGTTTTATTTCATTCACATCAGGTGGCAGCCAGGATGGATTTGATCCTGTGGCTAGAGTTTGTTGTCTAATATTCTCAATTTTATTATTAAAAAAGTCCATAAAATCTTTACTGGTGAGAGTTGCTGGAATTAGGTGTTCAGAACCTGCTTGATTTTTTGTAATTCTAGAAAACACACTAAACAGTGCTCTCGGATTATTTTTATTATTGGAGATCAGCGAGGCCAGATATGCTGAGCGAGCTTTAGTGAGGGCATTTCTATACTCTATAAGGCTGTCCTTCCAGGCAGAATGAAACACTTCAAGCTTGATTGATCGCCATTTCCGCTCTAGTTTTCGTAATGTTTGTTTTAAAGTACGGGTCTTATCGTTATACCATGGTGCGAGCTTTTTCTGTCTTATACTTTTATGTTTAAGTGGTGCTACCTTTTCTAAAGTAGATCGACAGGTATTTTCTAGGTAGTCAGTTAGTATATCTAGGTCCATTGGGTCTGATGGAGTTGGAACTGGGGTCGATAGTTCTGGTAGGTTTTCTATAAATTGTAGGGCGGTAGATGGTTTTATTATACGCCTTGTAGAATAGCGAGGGTTCTTACATATATTATGGATAAAACATAGCTCATATGAAATTAAGTAATGATCGGAGATTGCTGAGGATTGCGGTAAGATATTAATTTTGTCAATGTTAAGACCTAGTGTCAGAACTAAGTCTAAAGTGTGGCTGCAGTAGTGTGTAGGCCCTGTTACATTTTGAGTAATACCAATAGAGTCTAAGATTGAGGTAAATGCCTTTTTTAGTGGGTCACTTTCCTTCTCAAAATGGATATTGAAATCTCCTACAATTATAACTTTATGATTGCACACCGCTAGGTTTGTAGCAAAATCGCTGAATTCTTTCAGAAATTCTAAGTAAGGCCCTGGTGGTCTGTAAATGTTGCATAATAAAAATGCGTCCTTTTTTGTGACCGGATTTGTAATAATAGTGGAGAGAACCTCAAAAGAAGAGAAGGTGTCACATTGTTTAAGACTAATTTCTAGGGTATTTTGGTAAATTACACATACTCCACCTCCTTTGCCTGATATTCTTGGGCTATGTGCATAATTATAGCCTAGGGGGGTGGCTTCATTTAGTGCTAAATATTCATTTGGTTTAACCCACGTTTCCGTGAGACAGAAAACATTGAATTTATGATCACTTATAATATCATTTACGATGAGTGCTTTTGAGTTTAGTGATCTTATGTTGAGTAACCCAAATTTTAGTTCTGAGGTGTTGCTGCTAGGTGTTGTGTATGATTTAATATTGATTAGGTTGCTGAAACAGGCTGATTTAGTTTTTCTACTTTTACATTTAGTTCGGGGGAAAGACACAGTCTCAATACAGTTGAACCTGGGTGACGCCTCAAGACAGTTCGCAGACGGTCGGTTTAGCCTGTCTGTCTGCGGCCTGGTCCCGGCTCTGGATTGTCAGCAGCTATCTACACTACTCTGCCGACTAACTAAAAGACTATGTGCTATACTGCAAGAAAGTAAGGCAGCACCCTCCCGCGTGGGGTGGATACCATCCCTACCTATAAGACCAGGCTTGCCCTCAAAACGTAACCAATTGTCTATAAAGCCCACTTGATTTTCGGAACACCACTTGGACATCCAGCAGTTTAACGCCCAAAGTCTGCTGTAAGCTTCGTCGCCACGCCGCATTGGTATGGGGCCAGAGCAGATTACGGCATCGGACATCATCTGGGCCAGTTTAATCACCTCTGTAATATTACCCTTAGTTACCTCAGACTGCCGCAGACGAATATCATTGGCCCCTACATGAATGACTACCCTCGAATATCTCCTATTAGCTAACAGTCTAAGGTTGCCACTAATATCCAGCGCTCTGGCTCCCGATAAACAGCTAACTGTTACTGCCGGCGCCCCTAAAGGAGTAGCTAATTTCACGTGCCGAACAATAGAGTCTCCTATAACCAGAGCACTCTTAACAGGCTCCTCAGCGGGTGCTTCGCTGAGCAGGGCAAACCTGTTTGACACGCAAATCGGAGGAGCGTGGTGTCCCGGTGGGCTAGCTTTGGCCTCAGCGTTAGCATCAGCCTTAGCTTTCTGGCTATGACGCCGAGACGTCACCCATTCACCCCGCTGTGAGGGCTCTAACGCCGGAGTCGTGGGGGTGCTAACTCTCCCTAAGGCACCCGGAGTTGCTAACACTGAATCTCGCTGTTTATCCCTCAACAATAATAAGCTCCGGATGCGCACTTCTAGCTGGTCCACTTTATCCACCAGAGAGCTAACTAGCTGACACTTACTACAAATACAACCACTATATTTATCGCTAGAGGTGGAAAAGGGCGTTAAACTAAACATGCCACACTCTGAGCAGGAAAAACAGCCAGTAGTAGCCATGGAATTGCAGGTACTTACCGCTTTTAGTGAATTTTAGTAACTTACACCAAGAACATTACTCCAGGGTCCGGTGGCAGTTTTAGTGCCTCTGTAATGAATATTCCTGCGGAGACAATCTAAAAGATAGATCTATGGATGGTTAGTAGGTTATAAAAACAGATATAAATATAGAAATAACAATGGAAACGATTAAACAGGAAAACCCGAGCGATCAAAACAGCTTCCAAACGGGTACAGAATCCAGACTCCGTAACAGCTTCTTCCCACATGCTATCAGACTTCTGAACATCTAGAGACTGAGACTGGACTGAAGAAGCACACACACACACACACACACACACACACACACACACACACTTCTTCATGCAAACACTGGTCTGTTGGACTGAAAATGAGTGCACTGTTTACACATATCCGGTTTACATCCAGTTACCGTTTATAGCACAAATACACTTTAAATTGCAGTGTCTCTCTCCCTCACCCCCTCCGTACTTATGGTTTTGCCTTGTCTTGTATTGCATTGTATTGCATTGTACTGTAGGGACATTGTTTTGTATTTTCTTAGCCATATCTTTTGCACTTTAATGTGTATGCACTTTTTTATGTTGCACTAGATTTGTACTAGTTGCACTTTAATGTTGTGTATTGTTTTGTGTTCTATGTCCTTTGCACTTTAATGTGTGTGCACTGTTTCATGTTGCACTAGCTTTGCACTAGTTGCACTTTAATGTTGTGTATTGTCTTATGTAGCACCTTGGTCCTGGAGGAACGCTATTTCGTTTCACTGTGTACTGTAAACACCGTATACTGCTGAAATGACAATAAACTTCTTGAACTTGAACTTGAACTTGAACTCATGGACGCTCACCTGCAGAACTCCCTTGACTGAAAAAAAAGACTGGACTGTGTTATGTCTTACAACAATCACAATGAATCTATATATTATTTTTCTTACTCTTGTACTATGTGGTTTATATTCAGACCCTATTTATAATGAGTGAATGTCTGCTGAGTTTGAGAGTGTTCATAGACCCACTGCTGTGTGTGCCGCTCTGCAGACAGGAACAAACACACACGTCCTCAGATCTCAGTACTGAATACACAGCGGTTCAAGCTGAACACTCAGTGTGATCTGAAAACTGAGACTGTCCTTTTATTAGAGTGAAGAAGGAAAGACTGGAAAAGGAGGGTTTTAGCACTTAGTTTAATTCATTATCCAGCAGTGAAAGGTGACGTCAAGCAACAACATGAACATAAGAACACACAAGAACACACTGAGAAAAGGAACTGGACTTAGGTGTAGTGACAGGGGGGTGGAGAGGTGGACTTCCTGTATGGTCTCTCAGTACAACACCCTGCTCTTTCAGAATAACAGACAGCAGCTGAGGAGCAGGTAAGAGCACAGAATCGGGTTTGTTCTCTGTGGAGGATGTGCACATTTATTTTCACAAACGGAGGAATCCTGATTTGAGTAAAACTCTTATTTACTGTTTATAGCTGGAAAATATTATGCATAAATTTTGAATGTGAATACACATGTTGGAAGCTTACTTCTGAGGCAGTTTACAGCTCTGCGGCTGGTGCGATACTTCAGTATGGAATTAAATTCTATTACATAGACAATGCTCAGTGGAGTAAATGTTGGCTTTATCATTGAGACATGACCGGTTTGATCCTCAGTGATGACAGTGCTGTCCGAGGCCGTGTTTTAAAAGAGCAGAAGTGGCCTTGTTCTCTTTGTGGATAGGTTTCCCTCCCTCTACCCAGAGTGCTGACTAGAACATGTGTCAGCTAGCTTTACAGATCTGGGCTGTTATTGTTCTTTGTGTGTGTTGAACTCTCCAGTGGTGTATTGTCCACAGCAGCTTGAGAAGAAGTAGTCGTTGGCTTTAAACATCTCATAGAAAGTTTACCCTCACTGGTCCCAATGTGGTGGTATTGTGTGGTTAGAGGGTCTTCAGTAACCTGCGGAACTGGGGAGAAATTAGCTAATGTGTTGACATTTTTAAATATTATTCCTATTAATAAAAGTGTAATTTTGTTTTCCCTCTAGGAGATGCCAAGCAAAACACAATAGAGTGATTACACCATGCTCTATTTCCCATCTCCCTGTCCTCGGTTTTATCTTGATACTGAGCATGAAGACTTCACCAGACTCTCTGTCTTCCTCATCGTTGCTGAGTGTGTGGGTTTACCGGCTCTGGTTTGGGCTCTTACTGTTCTACACCGTCATCGTAAATGCAACGGCAGAGTTCTATTCTTCATCATTCTCCTCCTTCTCAGTGATCTGATGGAGCTACTTTTAAGTCCATACGTAACAACAAAATTAATTACTAAAGCCACTGGGACACAAACAAGCCCTACCGAGTATTTTTCCTGTCCTGGCTGTCAAGATACTATGGTGTTGGAGAGTGTCCTGACTCTAAGATGTCCATGTTGTTGTTCTTGTTTTTTTCTTTCTTCCTGCTCCATTACACTCCCCATCACTACATCTGTTTGGTTTTTCCTGTGGGAATTTTTAATAGCAACAGATATTCTCACCTTGAGTCTGTTTCCCCTGTGTGTTGTGACAGTCACCTCATGGATAGTCGCCTCCACTCGTGAAGAAAGACAGCTGTAACAAAACCAAGAAGCGAGACTGGACCGTGTTCATTTTTACCACAACCACAATGACCATATATTTTATTTTTCTTACTCTTTACATCTTTATACAGAGTCAGACCCTGTTTATAATCAGTGAATGTCTGTTGAGTTTGAGAGTGGTCATAGACCCACTGCTGTGTGTGCTGGTCTGCAGACAAGAACAAACACACACCTCCTCAGATCTCAGTACTGAATACACAGCGGTTCAAGCTGAACACTCAGTGTGATCTGAAAACTGAGACTGTACTTTTATTAGAGTGAAGAAGGAAAGACTGGAAAAGGAGGGTTTTATCACTTAGTTTCATTCATTATCTGAGAGAAGGGTTTATTACAATTCTGTAAAAAATGTATATTTGTTTAGCTACAGGGGCTGTGTACAACTTTTTAATATAACAAGTTATGCTAAGTGTGTGTGTGTGTGTGTGTATTCCTAATTTCATTTAATCTACATCACAATTGACAATATGTTTATACTCTGTTCTCGAAGATAAACTGTGTATGTGAAGTTTTCCCTTTTATTTTATATTAATTTTGCTGCATTTACTGGTGTTTTTATGCTGTCTTCTCATTGTTTATCTTAATACAGAATGTAAATACATGTTTCCTCTGTGGTCTGCTACTTCTGTAACACACAGATGATCGTGAAGATAAACCAAAGTCAAATTGTAACATGAGCTCAGTGTGGTGTGTATTTTCAGCCCTCAGCGGTCTGCTGCTATAGTAAATATTGTGGCGTAGTGTTTATGACAGTTGGTTAGGAGCATGTGGCTGGGCATCGTTAATTAAGGGATGGGCATTCATGTCACCCAGCATGCTGGCTAATAAAGTTAAGTTACCGTCACTGAACTTCAGGGCTGGGGATAAGTGATAGCAGGCTTTTCAAATAGAGGTGATGCTTTCTGAATGTTGCTGTTCTGTTTAAAAGAATACAAGTTCAATAAAGCTTCTGAATATGAGCGATCTTCCAGCTTCTGAGTCGTTCACTTCATCACATTGGTGACAGAAGTGGGATCGTGGACTTTCTCAGAAAGAGGAGCTAAGACAAGCCCTAAGTAATGGGGAACAGGTTCTAGCAGAAGAAGAAGCTCTTATTCGCGGTAGTCTGCCGAGGTTGGACTTCGAGTTGCAGGAGTCTGGACACCTCGCTTATCAAGCCGCCGATGGAGCTAGTGATCCGCAAGTGCGAGGAAGCGGCGGACCCCAGTTCGATGGCGGCGTTGCGCGGGGAAGCAGCGGCCCGCGATTCGATGGCGGCGCTGCGTGGGGGAAGCGGCGGCCCGCGATTCGCCGGCGGCGCTGCGCGGGCGTGGGAGTGTTACGAGGCACAGCTCAATGCAGCAACGCATCACCTGGGCTGGACAGCGGAAGACACGGCAGTGCAGCTGAGCTTAGCACTCGAAGAAGAAGCGCTTCAGGTCCTTCTAGACGTCCCGGAATCCGAACACGGCAGATTGGAGTCACTCAAAACTGCGCTTCGTCGACGCTTCAGGCGAACGCCACCTGCAGAGCAACAGCGGCGGGCACTGAGTTAAAGAAGACGAGGCAAGGGCGAAAGGGTGAGTGTCTTGGCAGTGGAACTTAGCACATTAGCGCGGCAGGCTTATCCTCAGTTTCCAGAAGAGGTGCGAAAAGAACTAACATTAGAAGCATTTATTAATGCACTAACACCAAAGTGGCTTCAGCAGCATGTGCGGCTAGCTGCACCATTGAGCCTGGCAGATGCCATCAGGGAGGCTGAGTGCGCTGAGCCGATTGTATGCCGCCCTCTTCCCCCGACAACCATAACACCATGTCGTGTAGCTGATGGAGAGGAAGAGGCTGTGGTACAGCGAGTGACCCAAGACCGACAGATCGTGTGCTGGCGGTGCCGGAAGCGTGGCCATCGGGCACACCACTGCAGAGAGCCTGAGCCAAAGGGAAATGACGAAGGGGCGAGCCAGTGAGGGGTGGCTCGGCCCGGTCAGCCAATACCCTCGCTGTGGAGTTTGTAGCGGGCCGATTGGGGAAACAGCATGGACTTTGGCTCCGGTGTGAGGTGAGTGGTGTTAAACTTACAGCATTAGTGGATACTGGCTCAACTATTTCCATTGTTAGACCTGGGGTGCTGCAGCGAGGCTGGAACATGAAGGAAACTGTGAGACTGAGATCTGTTACTGGTGAAGTCATGATAGTCCAGGGTAGACAAAGGCTGTCATTAAAGCTGGGTCATCAAGTGCTCCATCACAACTTCTGGCTAGCACCGATTGAAGAGCCCTGTATACTGGGGCTGGACCTGCTTGCAGAAGTTCGCGCCCGGATCTGTGTAGAGACCAAGATGTTGGAGGCCTGTGGGGAGCATTTACAGCTGATGGACACCGAAGGTGAGCAACTGCTTTGTGTGGTGGAGGCTGAGGCTAGTAGTTTAGATGCCAGCTGGCGTCAACGCATGGCAATCAGTGTGGAGTCTCCCGCACCTGGAGGAGCTGAACACGCAGCGCCAGGTTGTGGGGGAGGACCTGCTTGGAGCCAAGCGGCACCTCAGGTGAACTGGGTGGAACCCTACTCTCTCGAAGGAGCTGAACACGCAGCAGCGAGTGAGTCAGGGCACACCCAGGGAACCGAGGGCAGTGCACCCAAGCTTCACATGGACCATCGGAGGCCACACAGAGGGCAGTGTGGGAATTATGGAGCAGGAGTTGAGATGGACTGGATGAAGAGCAGCGGCTACGCTTGTGGGATTTATTGCAGAGTTATGTGGATGTGCTGCGGATGAATTTGAGTGCACAAGAACTGATATGGTGGAGCACAGGATTGACACTGGGAATGCCGAACCCATCAAACTGCGGCCACATCGTCTACCATGGGCAAAACAGCAAGTGGCTGAGCAAAAGATACAAGATACAAGAGATGGCAGATGCAGGAGTCATAGAACCATCTAATAGCCCTTGGGCAGCACCAGTGGTCCTAGTACATAAGAAAAATGATGACTGGTGCTTCTGTGTGGACTATAGACCACTGAATGCAGTCACGAAATCCGACTCCTACCCACTGCCATGCATTGACGACACGCTGGATCAGCTGGCAGGATCTCAGTGGTTCAGTTCCCTGGATTTACGAAGGGGCTATTGGCAGGTGGCACTCACAGACGATGCTAAAGAGAAGACAGCATTCACTATGGGCGGCGGCCTGTGGCACTTCCGGGTCATGGCCTTTGGACTGTGCAATGCGCCGGCCACCTACGAACGACTTATGGAGAGGGTGTTGGCAGCTATTCCCAGGGAACGATGTGTGGTGTACTTGGACGATGTGTTTGACGATGCACGCTCCACAGTTTGACGAGGCACTGGAATGTTTGGGGAAAGTATTCAAGACAATTCGAGCTGCAAAGCTGAAACTTCACCCCAAAAAGTGCAGTCTGCTGCAGTATAAGGTGCCATTCCTGGGACACATAGTCACAGAAGAAGGGGTAGCCACCGATACAGCGAAAGTGGAGGCGGTACAGAAATGGCCGACAGCAGTCAACATTGAACAGCTACGGAGTTTTCTGGGACTGGCGTTGTACTACAGGCGGTTCATCCGTGATTTTGCTGACCATGCAGCACCCCTGCACCGGTTGACAGAAAAAGGGGCCTCATTCAAGTGGGGGGAAGGACAGGACAGGGCGTTTCAGCAGCTCCGTGCCGCACTCTGTACCCGTGCTGGCCCTGCCTCGTGCTGGTTGCCCATTCATCGTGGACACTGATGCCAGTAACGTTGGGATTGGAGCTGTTTTGTCCCAGGAGCATGAGGGACAGGAGCGGGTGCTTGCTTATTTCAGTCGTGGTCTGTCCAAGCCAGAGCAGAACTACTGCGTTATAAGGCGAGAACTATTGGCAGTAGTGGCTGGACTGAAACACTTCAGACCATACTTGTACGGCACTCCGTTCATGCTCAGGACCGATCATGCATCTCTAACATGGCTAATGCGTTTTAAAGAGCCAGAAGGGCAGATGGCACGCTGGTTGATGACTCTGCAGGAGTATCAGTTCCAAATCGTGCACCGAGAGGGAATACGCAGATGCACTCTCCCGCCGGCCATGCAGTGACCAGACATGTCGGTACTGTGAGCGGTTGGAGGGTAGACCTTAACCACAGGCTTGCTGTGCCAGAGTACAACAGGCCTTAACCACACCATGGAGCCCAGGTGAGCTCTGCACAGCCCAGGAGGAGGATGCAGAGTTAAAGCAGTTGAGACAGTGGCTAAGAGGGAGGTGGAGAGGAGGCAAGCCGGAGTGGTTGGTGGTGACACCGCTGGGGCCAGCCATTAAAGCTCTGTACTCACAATGGCAAAACCTACAGGAGCAGGAGGGGTTGCTTTATTGCCGCTGGGAAAGCCCAGTAGCAGGAGTGGAGGTGTTACAATTACTAGTGCCACGGGCCCTGCGTGAGGCAGTTCTTAGAACTGTGCATGGTCAGGTTGGCGTAGGACACTTTGGAGTGGCAAAAACATTGAGACGGCTGAGACAGGGGTTTTATTGGCCAGGCTGCATTCGTGATGTGGAGCTGTTCGTGCGTTGCTGTACTGTCTATACAGCTAAGAAAGGCCCTACAGAGCGCTCTCATGCACCATTGCAGATGTTACAGTTGGGTGCACCCATGGAACGGGTTTGGGTGGACGTGTTGGGTCCATTTCCAGAGACAGAGCGAGGAAACAAGTATGTCTTGGTAGCCATGGACTACTTTACAAAGTGGCCTGAGGCCTACGCTGTGCCTGATCAAAGTTCTGTCACAACAGCGAGCTGCCTAGTGGATCACTTTTTCAGTCGCTTTGGAGCTCCGGAAGAGCTCCATAGTGATCAGGGGAGAAACTTTGAGGCTGAAGTGATGCAAGAGGTCTGTGCAAGGCTGGGAATCACCAAGACATGGACAACACCATTACATCCGCAAAGTGATGGGCTTGTAGAACGATTCAATCGCACCTTGGCCACACAGCTGGCCATGGTGGTAGAGAGCGACCAAAGTGACTGGGACCTACAGCTACCATTGGTGTTGTGGGCATGTCGTACCACAGTCCAAGAGTCCACTCAGTTTACACCAGCCTTGCTCATGCTTGGCCGTGAGTTAAGAACACCCGTTGAATTGGTGTTTGGTGTGCCACCGAGGGTACAGCAGGGCTGTGACAGCACGTCTGAGTATGCAAGAAATGTACTGCAACGGATGGAGGCAACCCATCAGTTGGCAAGGGGGAACAAAAGAAAAGCTAGCGAGCGTCAGAAACGGGCCTACGATGTGCGTGCTAGGGGTGGGGCAATCGCCCCAGGAGCAGCAGTTTGGCTTTGTAACCCCAAGCAACGAAAAGGCAAGTGTCCAAAGCTTCAGAGTGACTGGGAGGGACCCTACACGGTGACAGGCCGGCTTAGCGATGTGGTGTACCGGATTAAAACGGGACGGCGTTTTGTGGTGGTGCATTGTGACCGCTTAGCACCGTTTGTGGCATATGTGCCTAGGAACAGTGGGGAAATACCCAGCCTCGGATGTCCAGTCTCAGATGTCGGGAGCGGTGTGGTGTGCGACGGTGCACGGGGTTCGGCGCGGCCTAGAAGGAAACGAAGCAGGCCTCACCACCTTAAGGACTTTGTTACCTAGTCAGACACAGAAGAGTGAGCACCGGGACGGTTAGCTCCTGGGGGGAGTAACAATGTGGCGTAGCGTTTATGACAGTCATTTAGGAGCATGTGGCTGGGCATCGTTAATTAAGGGATGGGCATTCATGTCACCCAGCATGCTGGGTAATAAAGTTAAGTTACCGTCACTGAACTTCAGGGCTGGGGATAAGTGATAGCAAGCTTTTCAAATAGAGGTGATGCTTTCTGAATGTTACTGTTCTGTTTAAAAGAATACAAGTTCAATAAAGCTTCTGAATATGAGCAATCTTCCAGCTTCTGGGTCGTTCACTTCATCACAATATAATACACATAGATGTCCAACACTTTGTTACATACACCATCTATACACACTGCTCAGGAAATTAAAGGGAACACTGAATCATCACAGTAAACAAGTCAGTTCAGCATCGGCAGAACATTTCACCTTTCTCATGAATGTTCATTTCCTTCATGTCCAAAGGGAGGGGACAGCCACACATTTCTCCAGCAATTAATAGCTACTTTAGTGAATAAAAAATTGGTTAGGATAAATTACTTTCTATAGAATATTTAAAAAGACTAGGGTAGTTCTTGGTGCAGTTACATAACACAGAGAAAGCTGATACATATATGTGTGTGTCTATATATGCATTCAAAAATAATTCCATAATGCACTACAAAAAACTAGGACCCATGTAGACGAGTGTTATAGGGATTTTCAGAAACCGTTCACTACCCTCCTGAGTTCAGTTCCCTATAATAGTGCACTGTATAGTGAGAAATTTAGTGAATAGTAAGAATTTAAGACGCAGCAAGAAACCAATAAGGGATTAGCATTAGCCAGAGACGTAGAAATATATACGACTCTAGCATTAGCCGACGCCCAGTGATTTTCATTATTATTTAATTCACATTCTATTCAATTTCTCTCGAAGTTGTGGGCAGGTGTTGGCAGTAATGGCATTTCTTTTAAAAGCATTAACAGCGTTGAACCAACAGTTTTGGAAAATGTTCTGAGGTTTAGAAGCATTTGACACGTTTCTGTGCTGCCCTCTAGTGTCCAGTTTAATTTCCTACAACGACTGCTTTTCTGATTGTGTTTGTTTCCATTGAAGCTTATTCACAACAACACAAATGTATCAGTGTAAACTTTTAAACAAAAATATTCCATTTACAACATTTTCCATCTTTCATTACCCACGGGCTAAAAAAAATAATGGACAAATAGCCAGTAATCAGTTACAACTATAATAATATTATATATATTATAAATTAATAATAATAATAATATTATCTGCCTGTTAAAAGTTGAAGGATTGTATGTGAGGGTGAAAAAACATTATGGTTTGGGGGACATATAATTTTTATTTTAGTTGTCTGCATAAAAGCTCCCATACGACACCTGGGTTTAATTTTATTTTTGAGGATTCCATGATAAACCTTTACTTAATGAAACAATTACTGAAATGTTTTTTGTTCAATACACACCCTCTTTCACTCTTGAGGAAGCCCTCAATTTGGGGGTTGTTTCACACTTTTAACCAAATAACTGCACATCAACGAGTTCAGACAAAAAATGTAGATTAATACATAATTAAGATGGATCTAAAAAGTAATGAGTAAATAAATATTTGAGTAGTGTCACAGTCACATAGCTCCAGGGACCTGGAGGTTGTGGGTTCGATTCCCGCTCCGGGTGACTGTCTGTGAGGAGTTGGTGTGTTCTCCCCGTGTCCCCGTGGGTTTCCTCCGGGTGCTCCGGTTTCCTCCCACAGTCCAAAAACACACGTTGGTAGGTGGATTGACGACTCCAAAGTGTCCGTAGTTGTGAGTGTGTGAGTGAATGTGTGTCTGTGTTGCCCTGTGAAGGACTGGCGCCCCCTCCAGGGTGTATTCCTGCCTTGCGCCCAATGATTCCAGGTAGGCTCTGGACCCACCGCGACCCGGAATTGGATAAGCGGTTACAGATAATGAATGAATGAATGAATTATTTTGCAATGAGCACATCATAGTCATTATTCTGTAAAATCAGTATTTTCAACAGTGGAACACAAAAATAGTGCACTATATAGTGAATAGGACACACATTCGGACACAATGGTAGTGTAGGAAATCATTCATTACTTTCCTGAATTCAGTTCCCTCAAATGCATTTTATAGTGAGTAATAAAGGGGAAATGAATAGGGAGCCATTTGGAACCACTGTCATTTTCTCTGCGCGCACACTGCCCTCCTGTGGAACATCAACGCAACTGCTCGACATGCTGTTGTTATTTGAAACACAGGCTATCTCGCTAAATACGTTTACTAGTACATAAGATAATTAACAAAATTGTATAAGTCAACACAATTTCAATTTCATCAAGATATTAATATGTAGATTAAGACTTGATATTTCACTGAAATCATTACAAATAACAGAAATGTCCTAAGATTCCAGGCTAATTTCGCAGGTCAGAATTGGGGATCACAAAAACATACATACATACATACATACATACATACATATGGCAAGCCAAACAGGAAATATTTAATGAACTTTGATATATATAGAATGAACGCTGATATTCATTCACTATATATATATCAGATGCCAGTTAATATATGTCACCGTCTCTGAGGTACTCAGCTTGGTTTGGGTTGTAGGTGTTTTCCTTTTAAAGAGTTTCTGCATTTTATATATAAAATGCAGAAACTCTTTAAAAGGAAAACACCTACAACCCAAACCAAGCTGAGTACCTCAGAGACGGTGACATATATTAACTGGCAAAGACACCAGTCTACTACTAACCACTACTGCCACTACTAACTCCACTATAAAGTCTGTTCTCCTTTTCAGGAATGTGTTTTTAATATATAGATATTACACACTCACTTACTAATTCAGAAGTGTCATACAACCCTCAAGGGTTTCCTCTGATGTTGAATAGGCAATTTATTTATTTATTGTCTATCATTATTGGGTATTTGTTTATTATTGAGATTGAGAATCGCCAAATATTTTTGTTCAAACTGGTGCACTTGTAATAAGTGTTTATTTGTGTGAATAAGATTCATAAGGAAACAATGACAAGCAGAAAGGCAGTCGTTGTAGGAAATTAAACTAGACACTAGAGGGCAGCACAGAGACATGTTTCAAATGCTTCAAACACGGAATCATTTTTCAAAACAGTTGGTTCAACTGTGTTATTGCTTTAAAAATTTCGTAATGCCATCACTACCCACAGCTGCCCACAGATTTAAGAGAAATTGTATAGAAAATGAATTAAATAATTATGGGAGTGTACTCACTGTGTGTATGCTGATGACTTGTGAGTATCTCGCTGTGTCTGAAATATCCCCCTACTCACTATTCCCTACTTTACTCACTATACAGTGCACTATTATAGGGAATTGAACTTAGGAGTGTACTGAATAGTTTCTGATAATACATCATCTGGATATTTTACCAGACAACACAGTGTGTTATGGGTGACCTGTACATGGGTTTTACCTTTTGCTGTGCATTGTGGGATTGTTTGAATGCACTGAAAATTGTCCACAATGTTTACAGACACTACAAAATGGCGGAACCCCAAAATAGTGCTAAATATTTAGAGAGAATAGGGCACAGTTACGGACACAACCTCTGTCTCAGTCTCATTAGCAACGGAGATTATGGATAAATGAGAAAGTGTATTTTGTGACATAGTTGCATATGTTTGTAATATTTAGCGACAGTATATTTATTTATTTATATTGTTATTTATTTATTTATTTATTGGTGGGAAATTAACATGTACATATTTGCATCAGAACTTTCCATGTATTATGCAATCGTACCAAGGACTAATTCACATAATTTCCTTATACGTGGAAAATTACACTAATTTATCCTAAATATATATAATTATTTTTGATTAATAACTGCTGGCGAAAGGTTTATTTCTGTACTCTTCCTTTGGACTTAATGGGGATGTGTTATGTTAGGGTTAGGGTTAACTAATGGCTCCCGTGTGGTCAGTGGAGCTAAGAGTATGAACAGTGAATGGAACAAGGAGAGATCATTTTAAATAATTTACTGTAGCAGTTTTTTTTTAAACACTGTTTAGTGCTTATTATTAAGTGAGTGAGATTATGTGGAGACAAACAAACACAGCTGCGCTGAAATGGAACCATTTTAATTAGAATGCTGAGTTATGAGAACAAAATAGTAAAAATATCTTCAGACACAAATATGATCTTAATGTAATATTTATAATATAATAATATAATATTACATATTACGATAACAATATATTAACTAATACTTCTTCTCAAAGTGGGTCAAACAACACCACTGAACATCTCAACACACTTGGAGGAGAACACTAATGGCAGAAATCTGTAATACCAGACAGATGCACAGACTGTGGGGTAGAGGGAGGGCTATCCTACCCACACAGAAAGCAAGGACAATTCTGTTCTCATAAACCTCTTTCACATAAGAACTCTGGAGAAACGCTGGAGGATCAGGTTTGGAGACATCCCAGAGTCGTCTGTTCACACATGTAGTGCAAGCGGGAGACTCTCTGTGTCAGAATTGAGCTGCATGCTTTAGGCGTGGGGCGGCACTAGTACAGCGCATGCAGGAGAAGCTCATGCACTGACTCAGACTTTACCTAGAGTTTTTACTAGGGTGCTAGCAGGATAAGGCCAGGAAGAATGTTGAAGGTGTTCACACATAGAGCTCCTCCTGGTAAACTCCAGAACATCACTGGGTTACTGTGCATGTGTGGAAGGGGCTTTGGAGTCTGGCCTCTGACTTCCTCGTCATCATCAGGAATTGAACCAATTGAACCAACAGGAAAAAGGGCCAAAACCTGAATTAGGTGTTTAACACAGAATTTAATTACTTACCGAGGTATTGAACCAGCTGCAGAGATGTAAACTGCCTCAGCGTGGAGTGTGACAACTGAAAAGAACAAACCCATTGCTCCATGATAATAATCTTGCAGGTTAACATAGATTCTAGATGAGTACTGTTACTGTTATCAATTATTTGTAAATAAAGGAGGCCAGTAATATGTTTGTAACGTGTGTATTCACATTCAAAATTCATCCATCACTTTTCCAGCTGTAAACATTAAAGTGAAAGGAGTTGAAAGTTTGAACTTTTTCAAATCAGAATTCCTTGGTTTGTGAAAATGAATGTGCACATCCTCCACAGAGAACAAACCTGATTCTGGGCTCTTACCTGCTCCTCAGCTGCTGTCTGTTATTGTGAAAGAGCAGGGTGTTGTACTGAGAGACCATACAGGAAGTCCACCTCTCCACCCCCCTGTCACTACACCACAGTCCAGTTCCTTTTCTCAGTGTGTTCTTGTGTGTCCTTACGTTCATGTTCTTGTTTGACGTCATCTTCCACTGCAGAAGAACACCTTATTACACTGCAATGCTCAAGAAAACCTTAAAGGACATTTAAACAGTTAAAGCACCAGATGTTGTTCACAGAGATACTGGTTTTAAATTGGACAGCAACGCTATTAAAGGATAATATTGGAAATCCCAATGATATTTGGGGAAGCTTTGCCGTTTACGTTACTCTTAAATCGCTAAATTAGATTAGCACTGATGTAAAAACAAGGGAGTTAATGAAAGTGACGAGTTCTCCTCAATATTTAGTCTCATGTAAACATTTCATTTGGTTCTTAATTAACATTGGTCTAAATCTCAACATTAATGAGCTAATGCACTGAAAAAGGGATTTTCTTTCATAATATACTGTAAGAAATCTGAATCAGCCTTGTCACCGTGTTAATCCTCTTTGACGACGAACTAGGCACCACTAAGCAATACTGAGTGTCTGGCGCCACCTAGTGATAGTTCTGTGCATGTGCACATACAGTAGATGTTCCTCTGTTCACTGTCAGTGTGTCAGAGTTGTGATTGCTAAGCGGTTAGTCTACTGTCCAACTTTATACCACACCTACATCAGTCACTGCTGCTGTTCTCCACATTTTAAACCTCTGTTCAGTTTGTTTTATGGCCATGGTCTCAGACACTGCTTTAGACTCACGGCACTGTCTGCAATATTTATACACATTTATATATAGTCCTGTAGCTTTAAATTCTATAACTTTTTATAGTAGTTATGTTAAGCCAAGTTCAATCCATGTCTCTGCACATGCAAATGTACCTCTGTGACACAAGGTTCATACTAAAAGTGTACAATTTTATTTACTGTCCACAATTTGTCTGAGCACCTCTCAGTTTTCTAAATGAAAATAAGGATGTACAAAGTGAAAAGCCTCCTTGTTTGCACAGTTTAATTTTTCTACTTCTGACTGTTCAAAGCGAGAGAGCGACAACCTGGAGATAAACAGCACACACATACGCACGCACGCACACACACACACACACACACACACACACACACACACACACACACTTAACCAAAGACACAAGCTGGAAATACAAAACACTAAATCACGTTTTTAAAATAAATGAAGGTTTGTGTCAGAAACTTTCTGAAAGAAAATATATTTTATTTGTTAATGTTAATCATCAGGATGATTCAGTAACAGGAGGATGGTGGATGGTGGCTGATATGGGAAATTAAGGATGTGAGAGAAAGAAAAGGGGGCAGAAAAAGGTATCACTAGACAAACATTACTTACATCAGCTGTCATGCTGTGAACTCAACCCCCAGACGAATAAAAACTGTATCAAACGGCAGAAAGGATGAGGAAAGACAAACACAGCACAAACCCTGACCTCGCAGATCTTTACATTTTCACCTGAAAATTACTTCAAAATATCCCCCAAAAACCCTGCTTGTTACTTTCTGAGAAAGCACTTCTCATCTGCAGGTGTTTTATGGCACCTCTGTGACAGAGGTTTTAAAAATAAATAAATAAATAACAACAACAGTAATAAATATATTTATATATAAAACTTTATTTAAACAGTACATACAATTTGTCGAGAAGTATTTTTAAACACTGGTTCAAAAAAGAATAAAATACATTGAATACATTTAAACATAACACATGAATTCTGAAACACAATAAATTCTGCATATTTCTAATTACTTAATGTTTAGTTGTTTACATGTTATATTAATATTTACTGAAACTTTTATATTAACTGAAACTTTTCTAGTAGACTTTTATTATGTTTTATATTCAGTAAATACAGTGACTGCAAGACTTTGAACAATTCTGAAGGATTTTTCTTTTGTATTCTCTCTCTGTGATAATCAGAATATAAATTAATTCACAAAAAATAAACGTCACCCCGCCACCCCCCAAAACATAAACTTTTCAAATAAAAACCAAAAACACACAAATATAAGTGCTCTTTGAATGAAACCTGTAAATAATACAACTGAGGCACCACTGGGGACCACACAAAGATCATAGGACCAGGCTGTTCAAAGTTTCACATAAGACAGTACAGATTACGGAGCGAAATAACTGGTGTTACACTGAGAGTCTATTGCTGCCAAGCAGTGTCTAATAAAATAATCAGGGTGGGCCACTTCAGCAGGAGGACCCCCCACAGTCACAACAACAGCAAAGTCCTTATTAAATATTCAACACATACCTGCATTATCAAAGCAACATCTCGATTTGTTTCATACTGAAGCCCTGGTAAACTTTCTGATACATTGGCTTGGTGACTCAGGTGGTCAGCACAAAGTTGTACATCTGTCCTCCGCCGTGTGACTGATCTGGAGGAGAGTTACACTGAGTGTTCAGCTTGAACCGCTGTGTGTTCAGTACTGAGATCTGAGGATGTGTGTGTTTATTCTCATCTGCAGACCAGCACACACAGCAGTGCATCTATGACCACTCTAAATATCAGCAGGTAAATACTTATTAAAAACACAATATATGGATAATAAAAACTATAAAAATATTGGAACACAATAAAAAAAATAAAAAACAAATGTGAGGTCATTGTGGCTGTAGCTAAAGCTGTCACACTCCAGTCTAGCTTTCTGCTTTTACTAACACTGTGTTTATTAATGGGTGGAGGTCTACAGATGACTATCCATGAGGTGAGTGCCACAGCTAACAGAGATATCACACCCAAGAGTAGAAGAAAGCTGATATCAAAAAATTCACACAGGAAAAAAAAAATGAACGCAATGATGGAGAGTATAATGGAGCAGGGAGAAACAAAAATTCTAGCAGAGCAGAGTGGATGTCTCAGAGTCAAAGCACTCTCCAACACCATCATCTGCTGCAGGTGAACACCACAATATACTGACCCTGACCATAAAGACAACAAAGTCCTACGTGTCATGGTTTGGTTGTAGCGGTCTCGTGGCACTTGTGTTATTACATAGGGAAACAGAAGGAGCTCCAACAGATCACTGAGGATGAGGAGAATGACAAAATCAGAGATTCTGTTCTTGCGTTTATGATGAGCGTAGAGAACATTAAGAGCCCAAACCATAGCCGCTACACCCGCATACTCAACATAGATGAATCCTCTGAACTTTCGGAGGAAGTCTGACAAGTCTTCAGCTTCAAGATTGAGGTGGATATATGAAGATAGGAGATGTTCCATGGTGAGATCACTCAGCAGCGCTTTGTTTTCTATGAGTGAGAACAGAGTGTGAGTTTCGTTTGTAGGAAACACATTCCAGTGTAAAATTCACCAGGTGTTAATCACGTACTGAAACTTTACACCAGCTGGTGTCCAGAAACAGCTAGAAAATGGAAAATAAAACAATTACAATTCTGAAAATATAATTTACAGAAAATATACCAAATATACAGATGTACACCGATCAGCCATAACATTATAACCACCTCTTTGTCTTTACACTCACTGCCCATTCTCTCAGCTCCACTGACCGCACAGCAGCACTTCCATCTATTGCTCTGCACATACTGCCCTACCACCCTGTGCTTCAATGGACAGGAATCCCTCAGGACCCCATAGAGCCGTGTTGCTGTGCTGCTGTGTCTGATCCACTCTACACCAGAATAACACAAACTAACACACCACCACCACGTCAGTGTCACTGCAGCGCTGAGAATGATCCACCACCACATCACACCTGCTCTGTGCGGGTCCTGAGCGCTGAGGAACAGGGGGAAAGGGGGGAGACAAAGTATGCAGAGCAACAGATGGACGAAAATCTGTGAGTGTAGAACTATAAAATGTTTCTGTGTGTTCAGTGGAGGTGAGAATGGCCTGTGAGTGTGGGAACAAGGAGGTGGTCATAATGTAATGGTTGATCGTTGTGTGTGACAGAATAAATCAATACATTATTTACAAGGAACACCCTTAAATATGACATTTTCAATGTAAAACAAAGTTTAAAACACTTGAGAATATATAATGCAATATAAACAATGCCATTAATCTGGTGAATGTGCTCCCTGTAGTAAATCTGTATTTCTTTATAATTATTTTAGTAAATCAGAATATTAATATTGTCAGCTTCTTTGTCAACAGGAAAATATTCGGTGCTGAAATTAGGATGTTATCTGCCCTAGCAACACTGAACATCAGTAATACAATGTGTCCTGAGTTCTTACCTTACACAGACCTGTTGCTGCTGCGATGGTAAAAGAGTGAAATTAGAAATTACAGGAAGTATCAGTGCTGCCTTAAGGAGGAGCACTGACCCAGAAAAGACAAGACTCTCAGTTTAAAACATGATTCTCACAGAAAACCTGAAATTAACTGTAAAATAGGAGTTGATTAGTGTGGACTTTAGAAAACACTGCTGCCTTGTATCAGTGTGTTGCCCTACCTCTGTAAAATGACTTGAATTGTAAGTCACTCTGGATGAGCATGTGCTAAATGCAGGAAAAATAAACATGAATATAAATGAAAATCTCACACAGAATAAACTGCTAAAAGTATTTGCCAAATGCTGCTGTGCTGTGAAATTAGATTAGTTGTTTTAGACGTAGAAGCTTAATGTAGTCTAAATAAAAAAAAGACAAAAAGATTGTTGTGAATATATTCAAGACTTCATTGCCCTGTGTTGTTTGACAGTGAGTTTACGCTCCTTAAATTCAGAAAGTGTTTCAGGAGCTCCTCAAACCAGTGACACCAAAGCTAGGTTGTGGGCAACTAAGCACAGAATTAAAGGAAGGTCAAGAAAGAAAAATTCACAAAGAGTCACAAAGTGAAGTGTATCTCTTAATATAAGTTACAGTATTTCTAAAAATTATATGATGTTTACCATGCCCTTAACAGGGCACATATTTTATCTTAGCAGAACAACAATGTCACTGGACAGTTCAAGATGTCCAGATCTTCTTTATTAGCTTTGAGTAGCACTGTGTTTTTGATGAGGAAAGAAAAAGGGACCTTCTACAGACCCAGAGTGAACAAGGACAGTGCCATGTCCCCTGTGTTTACCAGCTTCATTGACCTTCTGGCGACATTAACAAAACACTTTTTTATAAAATTCAGAGGTTTCCTCCTCTCCATGTGTTGCTCTGCAGTTGGTTTGCTCTGGAAACAGCACTAACGTGTTTACGAAGCCCCAGTGTCTGTAAATGGGTAAAAAACAAAGTGTCTGGGTCCAGTGCTAGGCTTTCACTTTCTCTGCTCAAGGCAGAGAAACGCCATCTGGAGGTTTTTAGACAATGGAGAGATGCTGAAAAGCACTGACCGAGATGAGGATGTTGCTCTATTCCTGCTCCATAGGAGGGTAACACTGACTTCTTGTTGCTGTTTGAGATCACTTAAAGTGGAAATGTCTCCAAACTCAGGAGACGGCTAACTGCATTAGCGATAGTGCTAAACAACTAAACACATCAAGTTACACATGAGTTTCTGTGGGAATTCAAACAGTAAATAAAAACCTACAAGTTAGCCATGTAAGTTGTAAGTTCAAACACGTACAAACAACAGTCTTCTGAACATAAACAAACTAGAGAGAACTGCGTTTACCCACCATCATAGAAGTCCCCTTTAAATGTCTTGTTTGCCATTTTCAAATTCATACATTTAGTTCCATCTTAAATCAATCAGTTTTCAAGGCTAATATTGAGGTTATTCACCAGCTTCGTATTTGAATTCTCAGTTCCACATTTAATACGTGATTATGCAAGGCTTTTGAACCCTTATTCCTCACTTTCTTTGTTTAAAACACATAAAACAATTGTGTTTATACCTTTTATCCTCACATACACGTCTGTATTTTTACAGATTTTGGGAAATGATTTGCTGTTGCCTGTTCAGGAGGAAAGTGAGGTGACTCTTTGTCCATCCTGTCGTCCTGTACACTGCCAGTCTTTACTCTCGTTTGCTGGCCTTGGAGAATTTTAAAAGAACACAGAGGACTTTCATATCCGGTAGAATCTAACATTATCTCTGTTCACTCGGTCTCTTCCATGGCTGCTCCACACTGTGTATGTTTCTATTTCTTTTTCATACCTGGCCAGAGCACAGGCTGAAACACCACCAGAGTTCTGCTCCGGAACAGAAACTTCTTCAAAAGGAATACACTAACTGCAGGATTAAGTTGACACCAGGGCTTTCCTCAATCTCTGATCACACCGCCTGGTTATTTTAGGATTAGGTGCAGGAAATATTTTACAGATTGCTCCTTTAATATGTAGGTTTAACATCTTGGTCAGAAGATAATGCCATGTGCTAATGTCAGGCGCAAACCGCTCTGAACGCTCAACTAAGTTCAGCATGAAACACAGGCCTTGGATTTGTGATACATGAAGTACATTTTCTTTGCAATATTTCCACACAATGTAATAATTAACAATATCTATTGTAACAAATGCTGATACAAACATAAATACATTCTATGTGACAGTGTTTAACAGGGAAACACTGAGCTGGACAATATGACTTAAATTTATATCACAGTTTATTACTTAATTATTACAATACTAATGTTTTTAAACTAACTTTAAACTAACTAAAATTGAGTGCATTCAGCTGACAATATCACCCTGTAATGAACGTTACTCATTGACAGATGCTGTAAATAATGTGTACTGAAATATTGAATATGTATCTCATATTTATATCCTGGTTATTGAAACATTTTATATTGTGATATATATTGATATTAAATTATTGTCCAGCCCTAGGGCAGTACCTCGTTTACACTACGGAGGAGGGACAGAGAGGTGGTCTTTCAACTTTAAATCATCACCTCATTTGCTCTTTCAGCACAGCAGAGCCAACATCTCACGCTCAGGTAAGAGCACAAAGTATGTTCCCAACTCTAATTCATCTCCAATCCCCTTTAGACTCAGTGTCTGTAGAAAGTAACTGACTCCGTTTGTACTCACTGTGGCTGCAGTTTGTGTCTCTGCTGCTGCTGTGAAGATTCTGTAAGTGATGAAACCCTGAAACATTTTGCTTTAGAAATTCACTATATCTGCGACAATAATGGAACTGACATTTTGTTTATATTCTAGGATCTCTAAAAACAACACACAACAGAGTGATCACACCATGAAAAGTTCCTTTTTCACAAATTATTATTATCATGATTCTATTCCTGACCTGTACAACTACTTCACCAGATGGAGCATCTTCCTCATCTTTTCTGAGTGTGTGGGTTTCCCGGTTCTGTTCTGGGCTCTTACTGTTCTGTAACGTGTTCATAAACGCAGGGGAAGAGTTTCAGTCTCCATCCTTCTCCTCTTACTCACTGTTCTCCTGGAGCTACTTTTAAATCCATACATAGCAAAAAAAAAAACTGATTAAAGACATATTTTGTTTGTACACAGACCAGACCTGCAGGGTGCTGGTATTATTATGGTCTGCGTTTAGACACTGTGGTGTTTTCCTGCAGCAGATGATGGTGTTGGAGAATATTCTGACTCTGAGGCATCCACACTGATCTGTTCATGTTTTCTTTCCTCCCTGCTCCATTAGACTCTCCGTCATTGCATTCATTTGTTTTTTCCTGTGTGAATATTTTAGGGGAAATATGATTCTCATTTTGATTGTGTTTCCTATGTTTTCTGTGACAGTCACCTCATGGACAATCGCCTGTAGAACTCGACCCCTGAAAAAACACGGCTCTAACTCTCAGAAGCAAGACTGGACACTGTTAGTTTTTAACACAGTTACAATGATCCTATATTTGACTCCCATTTGTCTGTACTTTGTGGCAGAATTTCAGCCCCCAGTTATTATAACGAGTGATATTTGGAGCCTGTGTTTAATAATAAGTGAATGTCTGCTAAGTTTGAGAGTGGCCATAGACCCACTGTTGTGTGTTCTGCTCTGCAGACAGGAACAAACACACACCTCCTCAGATCTCAGTACTGAACACACAGTGGTTCAAGCTGAACACTCAGTGTGATCTGAAAACTGAGACTGTCCTCAGGTCAGTTCTGCAGTGTCAGGATGAGGGCAGTTTCACAGGTGACTGTAGGTGAGATGGCCGTCAGAGCGAACAAGGAGAAGTAGAAGTGACATAAATGAATGTAAAATCAGCAGATCTCTTTAAAACACGACAAGATGAACTGTAGTGAGGTTTTGTTTAATAGTTTTACAGTTTGTGGGCATTTACAAACAGTCTACAGGACTTTTTTGTCAAACATTAGATCATATTTTGCACAGATGAATGTAATGAATTTATGTTGGTGAATTATTTTTTCTGATTAATTTCTCTGGCATTGTGCCTCTTCTTGTGTGAACATGTAAATCTCACTTTAATTCTAACTTTTAAGTCAACATCTAAAAGCTGAAATGTAGTTTATACGCTTGTTTGCAATTCTTTCATTTTTATAAATCAACAGGTTTTTACATAAATGTATTGTAATTGATTGTGAATCTTTATTCAATGATGTATTCATTTAAAACGTAACATAATTTTAAAACGATATACTTTTTAATCTCTATGATATTATTTCCCCACTTCTATTTACCTTTTAAATCTAAGTACTGAAGGTGCAGTATCTTCTGATCAGACTGGGTTCTGAGGGGTGCGGTTATATCTCGCTCTCAAATCTGGAGTGGAAATATTACTAGGTAGATCACTGCTTAAAATCTGAAAAACAGCACTCTTCATTTTCCATGTGGTAAACAGCAGCTATTTTCCATTCAGTGGTCTGTAAAAATATGAAGATATGCCACGCACCCTCTCCCTCTGTCACACGCGTACACAGATGACTTAACACCTTTTAAAGCACTACATTATTCAGTCCTTCTCGACCAACACTGCAAACTGCTAGTGATAATCAGGAGATATATTTCCATAAAAATTACACTGTCACACACTGAATGCATATGAAGTCTTAACACTACATTAATCCTTCACACAGGAGCAGAGACGTTTTTTTACTTTATAAAACATTAAGTTTTGTAACTAGATTGAGCCTGACCTTCTCGGTGCATAGCCAGTGTTTTTAGATTATATTGATAGTAAAGGTATTGTCTCATCTTAGGTCTTGTTTGAAAGTATATTAATATGTTGTAAAAAGTTGATACACTGCCCTGGTTTAGGGAATGGGCTGGGCCCAATTTTTATCCTCAGTTGTTAGGTGCTGGATTGACCATTTCCTTTGTTGATGCAAAATGCAAAATGCAGCTGCCAGAGTTCTCACTCGGAGCAAAAGAAGAGATCATATCACTCCCATCCTCAAATCCTTACACTGGATACCAGTCTGTTACAGAATAGACTTTAAGGTGTTATTACTGGTTTATAAATGTCTAAATGGGGTAGGACCAGCGTATTTATCAGATCTGCTACAGAGATATGAGCCGAGCAGAGCTCTCAGATCTTTAGGAACTAGTCAGTTAATCCTGCCTCAGGTCAAAACTAAACATGGAGAGGCAGCGTTTAGCTACTATGCCACTTTTAAATGGAACCAGCTGTCTGAGAATATTAGAAGTGCCCTAACGTTAGACACATTTAAATCAAGACTTAAAACACTCCTGTTTGAGCAGGCTTACAGCTCAGTTTAAAATATTCTGCACTTTTCTGTAACGGCATTTTATTTCTTTTATTTCTTTTCATTTATTGTCATTAAATTGTTAAATTGTTTTAATCATTTTAATCATTTTTCTCTTTTTATGTAATTGTCTTATTGGAATTTATGATTTTACTCTGGCTTTTAATGTAATTTCTTTTTCTGTAAAGCACTTTGAATTGCTTCTGTATGAAAGGTGCTCTATAAATAAACTTGCCTTGCCTTGCCTTGTTATTTCACTTGAATTGGAATTGGAAAGGTGCCACCATTTTTACTCATCTACACTTCTTTTTCTTTGATAACTGAGCTTTCGGTTTTTACACAATGAGACAGAGCTGTGGGGACTAGACGACAACCCTAGGATGTGTTTTTAAAAGAAGGATTTTTGGGGGAAAACAATGCTAAACATGTAGATATTTCAAGGGTTTTTAGGATCAGTAATATTCAAAGCCTCTGAAAACCTGTATCTCTGGTCTGTGCTCAGTGCGGTAAATTGTGGTCACTGTCAGTGGTCACTTTCAGACCCTGAGTACTGTACATGGTACAAAATCTCCACATCAAGATTTTCAGATCATAAGACAGTGTAACTATAGCACCATGGCCTCCATTGTCTATTTTAGTAAGCTGTGGATTTTAAAATCAGGACTGAATTTCTTTTTAATTCTGTACATCCAGCATTAACACTGATTTTTTCTGTGGGGTCTAAACACATTCACTATCAGTTAATTTTTTTAACAACTACCTTAAAATATATACTTACAAACTAATATTTTCCTTTGTTTAACAAGGACATTAAGCATTAAAATTCATCATCACCGTTCAATTAAACATGTATCTCTGTGTTTGTGGATGTTTAGTTTACTGCATCATTTGAACACAGCAGCTCTCCTTTACACTGTGTGTACATTTCATGATGAATGACCAATAGGAACGCTCCAAAATTACTCTGAATACAATCTTTTTACACTGACTTCTATTGAAAGTTAAGAAGGATTTTTCCTTGTCCTCTAAAGATACTAATTTTGGAGATACATGTTTTTATTTCAACAGTGACAATATGCACTAAATGTATATTGAATATTATCGTCTTGAACTAAGGAATTTCTATTTTAAAATGACATCACGTTTACCATGTACAACTTCACCATTCAAGGATTTAAATTCACATCTCTATGTCATAGATCTAAAAACATCCTCCTCTTCATCATTTTTAAAAATAAACAAGGAACGCTCCATGTTTTAAAAACATATTTATGAATTTAAGATACTTAACATAATCACTGTCCTCTCTGGAGCGAAACATTTCCGAGCAGACACTAGTCAAGTCCCTGGAAAAGACGCCTTGTTGGTACGACAGGGTCACAGATCATTTTCTTGAAAAGGAACGGAGGGTAGAATTTACGTATAAATAAACCGACACATTTTATACACACAATAAAGAATTATTTAAGCTTTTTAGTATATATTTGTTGATCTAATGCAATATTATTGTCACGCCCTCGTCCTGTCATGTTTGTTTTCCCGGCCATGTGCTCGCTCTCAGCACATGGCTCTGTTTGTTGTTACCCTAGTCCCGCCTTTGTTCCGCCTCCTCGTCTGTGTCTCATTTGTCCGCTGTCCTCGTTATCTGTCTCAGGTGTGTCTCGTTTGTGTTAAATATTTAAGTCCTCTTGTATCACTTCCTCCTGTCGAACATTTCTCCTTTGTTTGTTCCTAGTCATGTCGTGTTGTTTCTCTCCCACTTCAAAGTCAGGTCGTTTTTGTTTCCTAGTCTTGTCGTTTTGTGTATTTCCTGGTCCTAGTCATGTCGTGTTGTTTCTTTCCATACCAAGTCCTGTCGTTTAGTTTAAATTCCTAGTCTGGTTGTTTCTACTTGTGCCTGTCTTTGTTTTGTTATATCTTTGGTTAAATTAAACTCACTGTGTTTTAGCAAGTGCATCTGCCTCCGTCAGTCCGCCCCGTGATCCCTGACAGAATGTCCGACCACAGTAAGGACGCAGCTAACACCGGATAAAGCCATGAAAGTGGCAGAAGATTTACTGGCCGCAAGCAGGTGGGTGATCAACCTGCTATCTTGCAGTCTTATCTGGGAGTTCCAGCAGAATTTGAAGGAGGTACCAGCTACAAAGGTTTTATATTCCCATGTAAAAATATTTTGAATATTTAACCTGTCCTCCTCCTGACTTTTTAAAAATAATGTTCATGAAATCTCTCCTTAGAGGAGAGGCGTTATGGTGGGCTGAAGCCGTAATTAAGGAGAGAACCCAGGACATTATTGTAGAGACATTTTTTGAACTCTTTACTGAGAGATTCTCCCATTCACCATTCGGGAGGTGAGGCTAACAGGGGCACATCTCCGGGGAACCACGGTTGAAAAAGTCCCTCAAGAGTGCGCCCAACAGTCCCCCTAAACCCAAAAAATCTCTAACGCGAGCCCGGCAAGCAGCACAAACCCCTGCCTCTGTGGACGTCTCCGCTTCTGTCCCTGTGAAAGCGGTGAACCCAGCCGCGCCTGTCCCTGAGAAGGCAGCGCCCGCCGCTCCTGTCTCCGTGAATGCAGCGCCCGCCGCTCCTGTCTCCGTGAATGCTGCGCCCGCCGCTCCTGTCACCGTGAACACGGTGCCCGCCGCTCCTGTCTCCATACCAGCCGTTCCTTTCTCCGGGAAGGCGGCTTCCACGACCACTCCTGTCTCCAAGAAGGCGGCCACCCCGGCTGCTCGTGCTCCTGAGAAGGCGGCTTGCACGACTGCTCCTGTCTTCCTCAGCTGCTCCTGTCCCTGTGAAGGCGGCTTCCTCAGCTGCTCCTGTCCCTGCGAAGGTGGCTTCCTCAGCTGCTCCTGTCCCTGCGAAGGTGGCTTCCTCAGCCGCTCCTGTCCCTGCGAAGGCGGCTTCCTCAGCCGCTCCTGTCCCTGTGAAGGTGGCTTCCTCAGCCACTCATGTCCCTGCGAAGGTGGCTTCCCCTGCTGCGTCTGTTCCTGCGAGGGCGGCTTCCCCCGCCACCTCTGCACCCATGACTGTGGCCCCGGCCGCTCCTGGTCGTATCCGTAGGTCGGCCCCAAGGACTTCGGGGCCGATCCCCAGAACTGTGCCCAGGCTGGTTCCTCAGACTCCTCCACAGACTATTGCCAGTCCTGGGCATTCCCCAGTTATTTTGGTTCCCCTGTCTCTGTCCTTGTTCCTGTGCCTGTGTCTGCATTTGTCTCTGTTCCTGTCCCTGTCACCGTGTTCGTGTCTGTCCCCGTAAACATCCTGGTCCCTGTTCCCCTTCCAAGTCCTGTCCAGTCCCCTGTTAATAATCCAGTCCAGTCCCCTTTTCAGTCTAGTGTCTTGTCACCTGTCTCTTCTTCTGTCCAGTCCCTGTTTCAACCCTCTGTCCTGTCTCAAGTCCCATCTCCTGTCCAGTCCCGGCACCCAGCCTCTGTCCAGTCACATGCCCCTGTCCAGTCTTCCATCCCAGGTCCTGTCCTGTCCTCAGTCTTGTCTCAGTTCCTTTTCAATGTGCAACCCCAGTCTCCTGTCAAGTCTTGTGTTTCCACTCCTGTCCTGTCTAGTCCATTCCAGTCCTTAGTTCCGTCTCCTGTTTCATTTTGTAAGTCACCTGTCCAGTCTCTTGTTCAGTCTCCTGTCCTGTCCCGAGTCCAGTGTCCTATATTTGGTCCTGTCATGTCCCCAGCTCCAGTGTCTGTTCCCGTCTTGTCCTGAATCTTGTTTTCCATGCCTTCTCCTGTGCCAGCTCCTGGGGGTTTAGGTGTACGCGCCCCGGGAGTTGCACATCCAGGGGGGGCATCTGTCACGCCCTCGTCCTGTCATGTTTGTTTTCCCGGCCATGTGCTCGCTCTCAGCACATGGCTCTGTTTGTTGTTACCCTAGTCCCGCCTTTGTTCCCCTCCTCGTCTGTGTCTCATTTGTCCGCTGTCCTCATTATCTGTCATTTGTGTTAAGTATGTAAGTCCCATTGTATCACTTCCTCCTGCCGAACATTTCTCCTTTGTTTGTTCCTAGTCATGTCGTGTTGTTTCTCTCCCACTTCAAAGTCAGGTCGTTTTTGTTTCCTAGTCTTGTTGTTTTGTGTATTTCCTGGTCATGTCGTGTTGTTTCTTTCCATTCCAAGTCCTGTCGTTTAGTTTAAATTCCTAGTCTGGTTGTTTCTGCCTGTCTTTGTTTTGTTATATCTTTTGTTAAATTAAACTCACTGTGTTTTAGCAAGGGCGTCCACCTCCGTCAGTCCGCCCCGTGATCCCTGACAATTATTTGATGTGAAACTTACAAAAACCTTGAAAAATATAAATAAAAAAATCAGTTAAGTAAAAATTGCTCAAAAATAGTATTTTATCTTAATTTGAGTCATATTTACTTGTCAAGAAAAAAAATTGCCATTGGGTTGAGATATTTTGACTTAAATACAAAATGTCCTGATAAGATTCTTTTAATTTGGGTTTTAAAAAAGTTTAAGTAAAAATGTCATTTTTACAAGTAGCTGAGCGTTTTTTTTTTTGTTTGTTTTTTTTGTATAAATGTTTGTATAAATATCTTTACCTATTGGCAGTTTTTCAAAAGACAAAATCACTTAAAATAATGGTTCAAAAATCTGAACTTTAGCTATTTTGACCAATCATCAGTGAGAAAACAATCCAACATTAGTACAAAGGAAATAGCTTATCTGGCTACATGCTGAGTGAAAGAAATAGAATAAATATTTCTCACTATAGTACAATATTAAAAATATACAACAACAAAAATGTTGTTGTTGCAGCCATTAGATCGAATATGCCAGTACCAGGTAACAGTGAACAGGGATGGGTGTGATGGGTGATAGCATGAATGATGATGATAACGATTATGTATGTATCCACCTCCATGTGGATAAAAAGCCACGTCACCACACATATTTCACTTACTCTGTTGACCGAGAAGCAAAGATGGCAAAGGTTTACAGTACACAGCAGGCTTTGGACATGATCCTCAACCATGTCAACCCCTGTGACTCCGATGGAGAAGAAATTACTATTGATCAGAGCGGTGAATCAGAAATCTCTTCTGGTAAGATTTCCTAAATTTTCTATTTTTGTTTGCCGGTTAGGGCTGTTGTGATTTTGGAAGAGACACACTGCAAAAAGTACAATCTTGATAAGTTAAAATTGCTCAAGAATATTATTCTATTTCAATTTGAGTAATTTTGACTTGTATTTTGACTTAAAACAAGACAAAATGTCCTGATAAGATTCTTTTACTTTGGGTTTTAAAAAGTTTAAGTAAAAATGTCTTTTTTACAAGTAGCTGAGGGTTGTTTTTTTTGTATAAATTTATGTAAAAATATCTTTACCTATTGGCAGTATTTCAAAAGACAAAAACTACTTAAAATATGGTTACAAAATATCAGAGCTATTTTGACTAATCAATATGCCACTTTTTGCACTGTGAAAACTATCCTACATTAGTACAAAGGAGGCATACTTGAGATGTTTTGGTATTATAGTTCAAATACCATGTTTGTGTCAATTTCACATTATTTCAACCTTTCACTAATCAAATCTCAAACATATGGTCCTGTAGATGAGGAGACTTCACCACCTCCAGGAAAGAGAGGTCGTATAGAGACACACGAGTGGCTGACAGAGATGGCAAAAGATGGCACAGTGTGGCATGAAGAACAGATCAAAAGACCTCTGCATCACAGCCCAATCAGAACATACAGGAGTGGACTGTCCAGCATACATGCCAGACACAGCATGGAAACTGGTTCATGGCCCTCCCTGAATGGCATTCATTGCAATCCTCATCATGTGAGGGATATTCCGCCTTCCAGCAACCCATGACTCATAGTCTGCAACACTGGGAGTGCACTCCATCAGCAAGATTATGGCTCAAAACTGCTTCCAGGACATCATGCGGCACCTACGCTTCGATGACAAGGACACACACAGTCAGCGAGTTGCAAATGACCGGTTTGCTGCAGTCTCCAATGTTTGGGGGTCTTTTGTTGCCAACTGCATCACTTCTTACAACCCAAGAAGGCATATCACCATAGATGAGCAACTAAGACCTGTTGCTGCTCTCTGCAGTACATTGCAACAAAACCTGACAAGTTTGGCATAAAGTTCTGGGTGGCATGTGACCTGAAATCCAAGTATGTATGTAACATCATCCCATATCTTGGCAAAGACTCCAGTCATCCCAAGGGGGAAAATCAGAAAATGTGGTGATGAAGCTTATGGAACCACTTATGGACAAAGGAAGAACCATTACCACAGACAATTTTTTCACCTCATTGCCACTAGCAAAACGATTGCTTGGCCGGAAGACCACGCTCCTTGGCACAGTAAACAAGATTCGCTGTGAGCTTCCACACTCTGCCAAAAAGACTTTGGAGAGTGAAGAATTCAGTACAACCTCTGGTGCCATACTGACCGTTTACGCGCCCAAACAGAGAAAGACTGTCTGCATCCTCAGTAGCATGCACAGTATGGTGGAGACTGGGGACACCCCAAAAAAAAAAAGCCTAACACAGTCACCGACTACAACAGCCTAAAATGTGGCGTGGATGTTATGGACCAGATGATGCGAACACAGCGTTGGCCAGTTGCTATGTTTTACAACATGATTGACATTTCAGCACTGAATGCACATGTGCTTTTTCAGGCATGCACTGGGGTCAAAGAGAGATGGTCGGTCTTCTTGGTGAAGCTTGCAAGAGAGCTTGCACAGTCTCATATGGCAGCCAAGGAGGTGCATAAGGAAAACTTTCAGCAGTAACCACCCACACCTGACACAGGGAAAAGGGCATTGTGCCAGGTTAAGTGTGGCTGCAAGAATAACCATGCCACTAACATTGTGTTTCTTGTAACAGGTTCACATGTGGCAAATGCAGAAAGGAGATGTTGTGCCAGGTGTGTTCAGACAATTTATAAGTGTGATGAATCTACTGGGTTTTCATACCAGTCTGACAACAAGCAATGTAGCGCACTACTGCACAATGACTGTATGTAAATAGGCTTATTAGCATAGTTTATATTTCTGTATAGTTTACATTTCTATTTATGAATACCTTTGTTATCATATTGTTGCTTGCTTATTTGATCTTTTATTACTTCCTTTATTACTATTTCATTGTACAGGGAAACAAAGCAAAACGTTTCTTTCCTGTGCATATACCAATAAAACTACCTTGAATCTAAATTTCTGGTAATGTTGACTTTTTTGGGGGGGTAGGGGTTCACCAACTTGTTGCAGAGAAGAGTGTAGAGTGTAGTAGAGTGCCTCATTTACATAACACTGGAGGCAAGAAGAGCTATTCACACCTGCCTAATGGCAGTTCTTTGGGATTTAAAGGTATAGTTGCCAAATGGCAGTGGTTTGGTAGTTCTAGTGCTAGAGTGTTCTCCTGGGTCTTTTTCCTGTGAAATCTTCTTGAGTCTTTTGTTCTTTGTTTATCTCTTTTGTTAAAAAATAAATAAATATATATATATATATATAGATAGATAGATAGATAGATAGATAGATAGATACTTATATATATGTATTTGTTTTTTTTTTTGCTAGTATGGACCACGCCCGTAGAGGCTGAAATGGGGAGGTGAACTCAGAAGTCTTTTGGGGAAAAGTTCAGGGTGGCTTATGAATGCGTATGAAGCCGGTCCCCCCCCCCCCCCCGCTGGATAAATGAATATGAGAAAAGGGTGGAGAAGGGGTGGAGGCGGGAGCAAGTTTAAAACAGGAGGCTCAGCGGGCTTGATAAAGGTCAAACACAGCTCTGAATATGGGAATCAGCAGGAATGACCCAGTGCGGAGGAGCGAGCTGACTTTGTGAATCAGTCGAGTCGAGATCCATCTCCTGAACTAAATGAGGCAAGTTTGTCCGACGTGGAAATGACATGAATTTGCAGGGTATATATAGGGCTGAGAGGAGGAGTTCGGGCATGGTCATACTCCCATAATTATTTTATTACATAACTTAACTTTGCTAGTATGGACCACGCTCATAGAGGCTGAAACGGGGAGGTGAACTCAGAAGTTTTTGGAGAAGAGTTCAGGGTGGCTTATGAATGCGTATGAAGCCGGACCCCCCAAAAAAATATACAGGAATGCTGGTCATTAAATGCTACAGAATAGACAGGTTCAGGTATTCTGGTCAAGGGATTGATTGGTGTCCTGATTGTTTGTAGGTGAATGAAAGGGGTTAATGAGTCTTTGAATGAACTACCTTTAATAAACTTGTGCATGACTGAGTGCCATGTGAGACGGTAGAGAAATAGCATGAGTAAGTTGACTATCCTTTATTGATTATGATAACAGAAATTCTAGCGTGATTGGTAATTTGAGTATTCAGATGCCGCAGCAGTAAAAGGGTGATGATTGCGAAATGTGATAGAGTCAGAGTTGGTCTTAAGATGGACAAGATCATTGCGTCTGCAGAAATTGAATTGATCAACTAATAATAGAAGTTTAAAGTATCACCAGATACATGACATTAAGCTATGGTGTAACAATAAAAGTGACATTTATCTGGGGCCACCATGATAGTGCATCTAGCTGGATGCACTGGACAGAGTGTTGCTAAGTCCAATTTCTACTTCAGTGTAATTGATGGTGATTGGGTAATAGTGAGGGGTCTGAGGATGGCAACAATAGGTGGAAAGTGGATTAGTAGCAGCCTTGAAGTCAAGTACTACAGAGGGGCAGCATGAATAAAGCAAGATGTGCTTCGTTGGCAGGTGTGCCCTGGTGGGGCCTTTCCAATGGCATAGAGGGAATTGAGAATGGAATGGTGATCTAGAGGGATGAGATGGACAGATGAGGCCAGTTAAGAAGCCCAAAAAGCTCAGCACTGCAGGAAAGGCAAGATAGAGAGAAGGCAGTTAGTCACACAGGAGAAAACTCTGAAAGAGAAAAATCCAAAAGGTGCTGAGGAGCTCAAGCAAGGAGGCAAGGTAGAAAGTTGACTCAAAGATAACGAAGATGCCTAGAGGGTGATGAAAAACAGATGCCAGAGGTGGCGTCAAGTGCCTGAGTGCTGGTCCAATGTAACCTGGGGAGAGAGCATAAGCTGGAATTTAGGGACTAGATAGCAGTGTTGTTGTGAAGATAGGAGGACAGGTTGAAGGTCCACAGCGCCTGAAGGAATCAGTGCGAACAGTACCACAGGAGGCAGGGTGAGGTGCTGTTGCTAGCCGAGAGATGAAAGATTAAGGTCCTCGCTGGCACGAGCTGGAAAGTTAGAAGCTGAGAGCGACAAGGCTGCATGTGAGAGGGTGAATTGAATTTGAGGTGGCGTCAAGGGCCTGAGTGCTGGGTAGAGGGGCTGGTCCAAGGCCACGCCTGAGAAGAGAGCATAAGCTGGAATTTAGGGGCTCGGAGCAGTATGATCGCGAAGAGGAGAGGTCAGGTTAAAAGCCTGCAGCTGCTAGAGGAATTAGTATAAACAGTACCATAAGAGGCAGTGTGAGGTGCAGTTGCTAGGAGAAGCTTAGCTGCAAGCAGAAGCAGAAGGTAAGATCCAGCAGGAGAGAGTGTAAGCTGTACAGTGGACGCAGGGCGCCGTCTCTTTGTGAGGGGAAGGCAAAGGGATGAGCGTCCACAGCAGTTTCTGAGGAGAGAGTGCAAGCTGAGAAGTTGGAGGTGGGCGGTGCGGCCGCAAAGCTATGGGGTTGGGACGAAGGTATGTGGCATGAGAGAGCAGGGCTGTAAAGGAAGAGGCAGGATGCAGCGAAACCACAAGGGGAAGTGGATTAAGATGAAGGTCCACATCAGGAGAGAGGGTGTGCTGTAAAGGAAGAGGTGGGGTGCGGGACAGCCGCAAAGGAGAGGATTAGGACACGGCCCGTAACGAGACTCGGGGTAGTGCAGCAGCAAAAAGTCGGGGATGAAGGTCCAACGAAGCACCTGAAAACAGAGCAGGAGCTAGAAGCTGTAGACTGTGAGCAGCAAGGCAGCACAGAGGAGGGTCTGGTACAATAGTCCACAGCAGCATCTGAAAAGAGAGTATAAACTGGAAGCTGGAGAGTGGGAGAAGCACAGCAGCAGAGGAGTCAGGATGAGGGTCTGCAACAGCACCTAAATAGAAAAATGAGAAATGTAATGTTAGGTGCAGGGTATGGCACAGCCACAAATTGAAGAGATTGGGATGAGCGTCCATGAAGTATGCAAGCTGCTGATGTAGAGGCTGGGAGAATGAGACAATAGGATGAGAGCAAACCTTGGGTGAGGAAGCTGTGCAGCAAGGAGACTGCATAGAATGCCCAGAGGGCCGGGCAGGAGGCAGGCCTGCAACAGCAACCTGTAGAGGGGGTGCAAGCTGGAAAGTATGATGCATAGAGCAGCAGCAGGGGTAGAGGGTGGGATGAAGAAACGGGGTGTGGGTGGGTGGAAAGAAAATGAATCAGCAATGAGGAAGCCATGCTGTGAGAAGACTGCATTGAGTGCCCAGAGCGCTGGACAGGAGACAGGCCCACCACAGCACCTATAGAGGGGTGCAGGCTGGAAGGTCTGAGGCATACAGCTGCGGCTGAAACGGGGGGAGAGGTGGGATGATGAAGGGAGGGGTGGGATGATAAGGGGAGGGGTGGAATGATGCGTAGAGTAGACCGTGTCGAGTGCTCAGAGCGCTGGACAGGAGACAGGCCCGCCGCAGCACCTATAGAGGGGTGCGAGCTTGAAGGTCTGAGGCATAGACCTGAGGTCTAGAGGAAGAGAAAGGGAAGGGTGGGATGATAAAGGGAGGAGTGGGATGATGCGTAGAGACAGATGTAGAGGAAGAGAAAGGGAAGGGTGCGATGATAAAGGGAGGGGTGGGATGATGCGTAGAGACAGATGAAGAGGAAGAGAAAGGGGGTGGGATGATAAAGGGAGGGGTGGGATGATGCGTAGAGACAGATGTAGAGGAAGAGAAAGGGAGGGGTGAGATGATAAAGGGAGGGGTGGAATGATGCGTAGAGACAGATGTAGAGGAAGAGAAAGGGAGAGGTGGGATGACAAAGGGAGGGGTGGGATGACAAAGGGAGGGGTGGGATGATGCGTAGAGACAGATGTAGAGGAAAAGAAAGGGAGGGGTGGGATGATGCATAGAGACAGATGTAGAGGAAGAGAAAGGGAGCGGTGGGATGATAAAGGGAGGGGTGGGATGATGCGTAGAGACAGATGTAGAGGAAGAGAATGGGAGGGGTGGGATGATGCGTACAGAGGATGAAACGAACTTGGAGGGCTGTTTCTAAATGGGTGCAATGCTGTCAATCAAGGCAGTGTTCAGATGGAAAGAGTAGCCGATTTGGAATGGAGTCTTAAACATGCTGCCTGCTTTCTTTTCCAACATTTCAGATAGGACCATCTTGGCAAGCAGTGTAGGTAAACTACTGCCCTGGAGATGTACATAAATATTGCAGATTCTAAGGCATTATCCATTTCAGCTGAGATATTTATATTATTATCAAAACAGCGCTCTAAGGCACCGACCTGTGGGACAGCAAAGACATTGAGGCTAATGTCTCCAGCTTAGACACAACCAGAAAGGTAACTTCAGATACCGGGCAGTCCCATAGCTGTTTAGACGGAGTAAGTTTAAAACAGGAGGCTCAGCAGGCTTGATAAAGGCCAAACGCGGCTCCGAATATGGGGATCAGCAGGAATGACCCAGCGCAGAGGAGCGAGCTGACTTCGTGAAGCAGTCGAGTCGAGATCCATCTCCTGAACAAAATGAGGTGAGTTTGTCCAACGTGGAAATAACGTGAATTTGCCCAGAGGTCACCCAGAGGAAACCCACGCAGACACAAGGAGAACACACCACACACCTCACAGACAGTCACCCAGAGGAAACCCACTCAGACACAGGGAGAACACACTACACTCCTCACAGACAGTCACCCGGAGCGGGAGTCGAACCCACATCCTCCAGGACCCTGGAGCTGTGACAGAGACACTACCTGCTGCTCCACTGTGCCGACCGAATGCATAGTTATATATTCAAAATAATAAAAAGAGTTTCTTTGAAGTTTCTTATTTATTTTTGACTGTGGCAGAGGCCTAGAGAAATTAATATGAATCTAAAAGGATGTTGTATGTGGTGAATGTGTGTGGTTTTAATATGAAATCGTCATTCACGATATTAATGTTATATATTTTATTGCGTATCCATTTCTAACATAGAAAAATTATAGATAGATGTTTTTTTTTGGGTGTAGTTCTACAAGCGATGATCCATGAGGTCACTGTCAAAGCAAACATAGGAACCAGACCCAAAATGGCAATCTCATACGCCTCAAAAAATGATAAAAGGAAATACAAATGAATACAGGGATGGAGAGTATAATAAAGCAGTGATGAAAGAAAATATGAGCAGAACAGAGTGGGTGTTCGAGTCAGAACACTCTCCAACACCATCATCTGCTGCAGGTAAACACCACACATTACCGACTCTGACCACAATGATAAAAATATCTAACATGTCTTGTTTTTGTCCCAACAGAAGTCATTTTGGAGCAGTTTTGTTGCTATGTATGGATTTAAGAGAAGCTCCATCCGATCAATGAGGAGGAGGAGAACGATGAAGACTGAAACTCTGCCTGTATGTTCATGATGACTGTGTAGAACAGTAAGAGCCCAAACCAGAGCCAGTACACCCACACACTCAGGTCGGCACGGTGGAGCAGCAGGTAGTGTCTCTGTCACAGCTCCAGGCTCCTATAGGTTGTGGTTTCAAGTCCTGCTCCGGGTGACTGTCTGTAAGGAGTGTAGTGTGTTCTCCCTGTGTCTGTGTGGGTTTCCTCCGGGTGAATGTCTGTGAGGAGTGTGGTGTGTTCTCCCTGTGTCTGTGTGGGTTTCCTCCGGATGTTTAATTGTGAAGTATATTTTGGAATAAATTCATAATTTATTACAATATTCACCTACAATGCTTTCATTTATATAAAACACACCAAACAAAGTCAGCTGAGGCAGGGCTCGACTTCACACTGCCTGCAGTGCCACCCTGCCCCCCTACTATGTTTTTAGATTATCATTTTTGTACCATCTTTTTAGATGTGTAGTTGTATAAATTTGTTTATTATACTGATAAATCAACCAACTTCCAAAGTCTGAGCAGGGCACTGGGTCATATTTTCTTTAATGTGTCTTTAATTTTATGAGCTAAATGTAAACAGTAAAGCGTCCCCAAATCTCATTGTGTATTACAATATCATCCTGTGATCATCACCAGTGAGATATATATTACTGAGCCTGGTGTTTGTGTTATGAAACTGTTCTCACACTGTTTCCTGCACAAAGCACCGACACATTTTACAAAATATCTCTGAAAGTGAGTGGAGTTATGTCAGTTCCGGTTGAATTAAAGCAGTCCAGTTTGTATTGACTCTGTCCATATTTTTTCTCCCTAAGCTTTGGCGCGATTCCTGACACCTGGACTGTGGTGTAGAGACGGGGGGTGGAGAGGTGGTTTTCCTGTGTGCTCTGTCACTGCAACATCCTGCTTTCAGAATAACAGACAGCAGCTGAGGAGCAGGTAAGAGCACAGATTCAGGTTTGTTCTCTGTAGAGGAGGTGCACATTTGTTTTCACAAATTAAGGAACCGTGATTTGAGCAAAAGTGTTCAAAATTTTTTGTCTGAGACTGAGTTCATTTCACTGTTTAAAACAGGATGAATTATGGCTCATTTTAAATGCACATGAGCTAACTTTATTATTAATATTTTCATTTCATTTTCTTTTCTGCTTCTCCATTTCAGGGTCGCGGTTATTATTATTATTATTTTATATTATAATATATTTTATATGTATATTTAATAAGAGTAACTTCAAGCATCAGCATCTGGATTTGTGGAGAAAATAAGCTAAAAAAATAATTATTCCCAAAAATGAAATGGTTTATAATATTTTCCCCTCTAGGAGATTCCAATCAAAACACAGCAGAGTGATCACACCATGCTCTTTTTACTACCCACCCGTTTTCGTCTATACAATAAGGATGAAGACTTCACCAGGTGGTCCTGGTTGCTGAGTGTGTGGGTGTTGCAGTTCTGGTTTGGGCTCTTAATGTTCTACACCGTCATTGTAAACGCAAAGGCAGAGTATCAGTCTTCATCGTCCTCCTCCTCCTCTGTGATGTGATGGAGCTACTTTTAAATCCATACGTAGCAACACAACTGATCCAAAATGACATTTGTTTGAACACAAACCACACCTGCTGGGTGCTGGTATCATTATGGATTGGATTAAGACACTGTGGCATTTACCTGCAGCAAATGATGGAGTTGGAGAGTTTTCTGACTCTGGAACATCCACACTGCTCTGCTCATGTTTATTTTTTTCACTGCTCCATTGTTATCTCCATTGTTTTGTTCATATAGTTTTACCTGCGTGAATTTTTTCAGGGATGTCTTTCTCTTTTTTAGTGTTTTATCTTTGTTAAAGGGCGGCATGGTGGTGCAGCAGGTAGTGTCGCAGTCACACAGCTCCAGGGGCCTGGAGGTTGTGGGTTCGATTCCCGCTCCGGGTGACTGTCTGTGAGGAGTTGGTGTGTTCTCCCCGTGTCCGCGTGGGTTTCCTCCGGGTGCTCCGGTTTCCTCCCACAGTCCAAAAACACACGTTGCAGGTGGATTGGTGACTCGAAAGTGTCCGTAGGTGTGAGTGAATGTGTCTGTGTTGCCCTGTGAAGGACTGGCGTCCCCTCCAGGGTGTATTCCCGCCTTGCGCCCAATGATTCCAGGTAGGCTCTGGACCCCCGCGACCCTAAATTGGATAAGCGGTTACAGATAATGGATGGATCGTTGTTAAATTTCACATTCATTTCCTGTGTAGTGCCTTGTAGAACTCCACCCATGGAAAAAAAAAAAAAACAAGAGGCAAGGCTGGACACTGATAGTTTTTAACGTTTTTTAATAATATAGAGTTTCAGCTTTTGGAGAGCATGTGATATAATGAAAGTAAATAAAAATGAAGTGTTTTCCTTCCTACGTTTTGCTACTTTATACGTATTAATATCTTGATAAAATTGAAAAAAAGCCAATAGCTGTGCTGACTTATACAATTTTGTTAATCATATGTACTACCAAACGTATTTAGAGAAATAGCCTGTGTTTCAGACTGACACTGAGTGGTCCTTCCAATTTTATAATGACCAGATGGCCGGTGAGCCTACCAGATCAATCAACACCACATGTGGAGATCCCAGAACCCCAGCGTTTTATTACCCTCCAACGTCGGACTGTCGAACGCTTATCTTATCGCAAAATCATTTTCAAATCGTTAGTTCAACCAAGACGAACAGCATGGACCAACAGTGCCCCCAAGTGGACATTTGCGAAATTATATACCACCCGAAACATTCTCTCTCTCTTGCCCTCTCAAAAGAGAATTATCTCGGACACATATGTTTTCTTCTGAATCCTATTATGTATTCTCCAATGTGTTATTAATGTTTATCCTCTCTTATTCTCAGGTGAATATATACTAACCATGAATCGAATAATATGAATCAGCGTAATATCATGTAAACTGATGTAACGGAGTAACAAAAAACATTTTTGTTGTATGTGAATTTCATGAAATTAAGCACTTAATCTCTCTGTAATTGAGTTTGGGCAGCCCCTAGTGGCGAGTGGGGAACTGCAGATTCGCAAAGTTTGGTCCTTCTGAGCTACCGTCCTTAAGCAGCAGTCTATGTTTTTCATGCTGCTGGTAATTGTTCAGCTCCATGTTTATTTAGAAATAATAATTAAACACATGTTTTAAGTTAAAAATACTCTACTGAATTTGAATATAATATAGTTTAGTTAGTAATTTCACAGAGAATCCAGCGTTTTACCTCGTAGTTGAAGTTGGGAGCTTATTTTTGTCGAGAGTTGAGTAAAGCAAATGAGAGGGTTTTTTTCCCGCTATTTTTCTCTGGTGATTTAATTTAATAAGGAAAATTTGTGTTTATTTGCTCAGCATGAAATGATCTGCAGTCATCACGCCACCTTGAAGATTGTAATAAAATTTATACTGCTTTTCCAGGTATGTTCTTATAAATATGATCATATTATATTTGTTGTTCTTAAATTTAGTGAAAATTGTTAAATGTGCAAATACTTAGTCATTTTAGTACATAAAAACAACGCAACCACTCAACCCTTGACTATTCCTCATTCATCTCCTTTGGGTTGGTTGGTCAGTACAAAATTCCATGACTTTGAATTGCGAATCCCTATTATAGGACAAATGCCTGAATCCCTGCTTCTTGATCACCAAGAACCAAAGGTGTTCTATACTCAACTGACATGAGCCATTGCTCTCTTCTCAGCTCTGGACATGAGATCTAGCTGATGATTCATCCCTGGAATCCTCCTGGGAACCATCTCTTCTCCCAGAAACGGAGGAAGACACTTTTGAGACACCACAATTCAAAAGAACTATCTGACTCTGAATTTATGACTCAAGTCGAACAAGTTCTAAAGGAGGCCGGTGCACTCCAAAGCGAAGAAGAACGCGAAAAACTCAGTGAAGTGCTTCATAAATACCAAAAATCTTTTGCCAAAGATTCAACGGATTGTTGTCATACTGACATTCCCACTCGTCCAGGAGCACCACCCACGTTTGTCTGCCAATACAAAATCCCGTTGGCATCATATAGACCGGTACAAGAAATCATTGATCACCTGCTAAAAAAGGGCATAATTCGACCCGGCAACAGCACGTACTCTGCACCATTATGGCCTGTCATAAAACCCAATGGTAAATGGCGCCTGACCATTGATTATCGGAAACTAAATCAACAGGTTCCATTGTCTCAATGGCCGATGACACAATTAGAGCAAGAACTTCACTTGGTCTGAAATGCTAAATGCATTTCCACCATCGGTGTAGCCTCTGGATTCTGGACTATCCCGGTGCAAGCAGAAGACCAACACAAGCTAGCTTTCACCTTTGCGAACGACAGTATACATTCACTCGGTGCCCCTTCGGGTAAGCCAACTCTCCAGCTGAGTTCAACATTTTCTTGAACAAAGCATGCCCTGATGCCCGCGAGCGAGGCACATTTATACAAATCGGATTTCATAAAAGTTGGGACACTAAACTAATTGTGAATAAAAACTGAATGCAATGATGTGGAGGTGCCAACATCTAATATTTTATTCAGAATAGAAAACAAATCACAGATCAAAAGTTTAAACTGAGAGAATGTGTCATTTTAAGGGAAAAATATGTTTTTTTTTTAAAATTTCATGGTGTCAACAAATTCCCAAAAAGTTGGGACAAGGCCATTTTTTACCACAGAACAGTCTTCCATTTTGCCACACTCCATTTTAAAAGACCCCTGGCCCAGTGCAAACGTCTGAGCTTGTGGAGCTTGCTTAGAAATGGCTTCCTCTTTGCACTGTAGAGTTTCAGCTGGCAACGGCGGATGGCATGGTGGATTGTGTTCACTGACAATGCTTTCTGGAAGTTTTCCTGAATCCATTCTGTTATTTCCTCGACAGTGGCGTTCCTGTTTGAGGTGCAGTGACGTTTAAGGGCCCGGAGATCACGAGCATCCAGTAGAGTTTTACAACCTTGACCCTTACGCACAGCAATTGTTCCAGATTCTCTGAATCTTTTGATGATATTATGCACGGTTGAGGATGATAACTTAAAAGTCTTTGCTATTTTACGCTGGGTTACACCATTCTGGTATCGCTGCACTATCTTTCCGCACAACAATGGTGGAATTGGTGATCCTCTTACCTTCTTGGTTTCAGAGAGACACTGACACTCTGAGAAGCACTTTTTATACCCAATCATGTAGTCAACTGACCTAATTAGTGTTAATTGGTTAATTTCCCAATTTCCTTTTTCCAGCCACTTATTGCTACTTGTCCCAACTTTTTTTTGGATTTGTTGACACTGTGAAATTTTGAATCAACATATTTTTCCTTTAAAATTAAAGTTTTAAGATAAGTTTAAGATTTAAGATTAAAATTTTGATCTGTCATCTATGTTCTATTACGACTAAAATATTGACGTTTGCCATCTCCACATCATTGCATTCAGCTTTTATTCACAATTTGTTTAGTTTCCCAACTTTTTTGGAGTCCGGTTTGTAAAAATGTGTGCAGTGTAATTGAATGTGAATCTTTATTCAATGATGTATTCATTTAAAATGTAACAATTTTAAAACAATATACTTTTTAACCTCTATGCTATTAATTCCCCATTTCTATTTACCTTTTAAGTCTAAGTACTTAAGGTGCAGTATCTTCAGATCAGACTGAGTTCTGAGGGATGCAGTTATATCTTGCTCTCATATTTGGAGTAGAAATATCACTAGGTAGATCACTGCTTAAAATCTGAAAAACAGCACTCTTCAACTTTCATGTGGTTAGCAGCAGCTGTTTTCCATTCAGTGGTCTGTAAAAACAAGAAGATATGCCACGCATCTTCTCCCTCCCTCACACGCGTATACAGACGACTTAACACCTTTAAAGCACTACATTATTCAGTCCTTCTCGACCAACACTGTAAACCGCTAGTGATGACCTTCTCGGTGCATAGCCAGTGTTTTTAGATTATATTGATAGTAAAGGTATTGTCTCATCTTAGATCTTGTTTGAAAGTATATCAATATGTTGTTGTTATGGCAATTGACAAGTGCAACCAGGAAGGAAGACTGATTCTCAGGCCCAAGGAGAAATCAGAGAAACAAAGACACAGAGTCAAGCATTCTCTCCAATCTCTTTCTTTATTGAAAAAATCATGCAGTATATATAGGACCACACCCCAGTCACGTACACCATCATGTGTGCCATTTGGGCTTATTACATCATGTCTCATTCCATCAAACCAAACACCCTTATTGGTGCCTCATTATCTCATGTTTTATTACTGTCAGGAAAAATGGTTGCAGACGGTGAGGGATGTCCTTCAGTTTGTTGACTGCTTTCTTCCACTTTATCTAGTCTCCCTTCTAATCTGTTCAGCGCTTTCCTCCCCCCACAGTCTCTTGGGTCACAGTAACACAACACAATGTAATAAGTCCCTTCAGGTCACAAGCTCACAAGCACTAAGGCCTACATAATTTAGTAAGAATTAATCAAGATTAATCAATACAATTACTCCCTGAATATACGGTGTCATTAATATTAATCATTAGTTATCGTTAACCATTACTCATTGGTGTTAATCTGCATTTTCCCATCACAGTTGTAAAAAGTTGATACACTGCCCTGGTTTAGGGAATGGGCTGGGCCCAATTTTTATCCCCAGTTGTTAGGTGCTAGATTGACCATTTTCCTATGTTATTTCACTTGAATTAGAATTGAAAAGGTGCCACCATTTTTACTCATCTTCACTTCTTTTTCTTTGATAACTGAGCTTTTGGTTTTTACACAATGTGACGGGGCTGTGGGGACTGGATGACAAGCCTATGGTGTATGTTTAAAAGAAGGTTTTTTTGGGGAAAACAATGCTAAACATGTAGATATTTCAAGGGTTTTTAGGATCAGTAATATTCAAAGCCTCTGAAGGCACCTGTATCTCTGGTCTGTGCTTGGTGCGGTAAATTGTGGTCACTGTCAGTGGTCACTTTCAGACCCTGAGTACTGTACATGGTACAAAACCTCCACATCAAGATTTTCAGATCATAAAACAGTGTAACTATAGCATCATGGCCTCCATTGTCTATTGTCAGGGCATATTTTAGCAAGCTGTGGTTTCTTTTTAATTCTGTTCATCCAGCATTAATGCTGATTTATTCTGTGGGGTCTGAACACATTCACTATCAGTTTATTTTTTTAACAAGTACCTTAAAATATATACTTACAAGCTAATATTTTCCTTTGTTTAACAAGGTCATTAAACATTAAAATTAATCATCACTGTCCAATTAAAAACATGTATCTCTGTGTTTGTGGATGTTTAGTTTACTGCATCATTTGAACACAGCAGCTCTCCTTTACACTGTGTGTACATTTCATGATGAATGACCAATAGGAACGCTCCAAAATTACTCTGAATACAATCGTTTTACACTGACTTCTATTGAAAGTTAAGAAGGATTTTTCCTTGTCCTCTAAAGATACTACTTTGGGAGATACATGTTTTTATTTGGACAGTGACAATATGCACTAAATGTATATTGAGTAATATCTTCTTGAAATAAGGAATTTCCACTTTAAAATGACATCACGTTTACCATGTACAGCTTACCTTCACCATTCAAGGATTTAAATTCACATCACTATGCCATAGGTCTAAAACATCCTCCTCTTCATCATTTTTAAAAATAAACAAGGAACTCTCTATGTTTTAAATATATATTTATGAATTTGAGACACTGACTTCCATTACTGTCCTCTCTGGATCTAAACATCCTCTTCTTCACTTTCTCTATTTGAACTCACTGAGGTCTGTCTTAGCTTTACTTTGGCTTCATCAGAGGTGTCTAGAAAAGTGGAATAAATCACATTACTGCACCATGTTGAGACTAGTTTTATTTATTGTTATTCACTCATTCATTATCTGTAACCGCTTATCCAGTTCAGGGTCGCGGTGGGTCCAGAGCCTACCTGGAATCATTGAGCGCAAGGCGGGAATACACCCTGGAGGGGGTGCCAGTCCTTCACAGGGAAACACACACACTCACACCTATGGACACTTTTTTTGAGTCACCAATCCACCTACCAACGTGTGTTTTTGGACTGTGGGAGGAAACCGGAGCACCCGAAGGAAACCCATGTGGATGTAGTGTGATAACAGTATTTGAATTAGTTATGTTTAATGGTGATTATCACTTATAATTATTATTATTATTATTATTACTGAATTTAGATAACAACAGTATTAATAATTTATCAGGGATTGAAATATTGTCAATGCTAGGGGTGAATTTCAGGATTTTCAGACTCTTAGGAAAAGACTCCACACACGGTATTATTTCAAATCAAGGAATGGACCCTATTTATATAGCTATTTTGCTATTCCGTTTTTTGTCAGTGCCACTTTCAGTTGCATTTAAACAGTAATTATGTGACATAGCCATATTCAATATGTTGTTTTATTTTCTAAAGAACCTTTGCTACTCAAATATGTAATCACTTGATGTGATCACTTGAATTTTACCTAGCGCCTGCTTTTTTTTTTTTTCATATTTCTCAATGTATAGCCTTGAAATCATATTCCCACATCAGATATCTTCACACAGATTGTTAGTGTGAGGTGTCTGTTAGTTGAAAACATAAGCATTTTTGATGCTAATTTATTACGTCATATTACTGTGACAAAATTAATTTGTAGCATCAGACGGACATATTTTTCTTGATATTCTAAGCTCTGGGATGTATGACTGATAAAGTTCTGACAGTCACAGCAGGCCCAGACTTTGGCAGTTTTCTCAGATGCTGATAATATTTACAAATATTATTATTATTTTAATCTTTTTTAAAAAATGATGAAATAATACTTGTTTATTTAGAATACACACAATAAAGAATTATTTAAGCTTTTTAGTTTATATTTGTTGATCTAATGCAGTATTATTTGATGTGAAACCTACAAAAACCTTGAAAAACTATAAATCAATAATAGGAATATGTTTTTGCTGATGACTCATATTTTTCTGCCCAGAGACAGCGTGGGTTGACGTTATGTGAGTCAAAACGAAACTGAAAATAAACACAATCTTTCTTGTCTTCATTTCTGATTATAGTGAAGATCATTAGAATCTTTCATGACAAGGACATAAGACAAAAATTTTGAAGGAGCGCCTTGATTTTTAGGTGGTTTTTCACACTGGATTACTCCCAGAGGCTTCACAGCACCACAATGAGAGCGCTATTTTTAGAAACGGTAGAATCAGCTGATTTTGCGATAAGCGTTCGGCAGTCCGACGCTGGAGGGTAATAAATCGCTGGGGTTCTGGGATCTCCATATGTGGTGTTGATTGATCTGGTAGGTTCACTTCTATGATGGTGGGGAAACGCAGTTCTCTCTGGTTTGTTTACGTTCTGAAGACTATTGTTTGTACGTGTTTGAACTTACAACTTACATGGCTAACTTGTAGGATTTTTATTCACTGTTTGAACTACCACAGAAACTCATGTGTAACTCAAGCTGTTTAGTTTTGTAGCACTGTCACTACTGCAGTTAGCCGTCTCCTGAGTTTGGAGACATTTCCACCTTAAGTGACCTCAAACAGCAACGATAAATCAGTGTTACCCCCCTATGGAGCAGGAATAGAGCAACATCCTGATCTCGGTTGGTGCTTTTCAGCGTTTGTAGTCTCTCCGTTGTCTAAAAAGCTCCAGATGGCATTTCTCTGCCGTGAGCAGAGAGAGAGAAAGCCTAGCACCGGACCCAGAAACTTTGTTTTTTTACCCATTTACAGACACTGGGGCTTCGTAAACACGTTAGAGCTGTTTCCAGAGCAAACCGACTGCAGAAAAAAAAGTGTTTTTTTGAATACTAATGTTAATGTCACTGGAAGGTCAATGAAGCTGGTAAACACAGGGGAAATGGCATTGTCCTTGTTCACTCTGGGTCTGTAGGACGTCCCTTTGTCTTTCCTCATCACAAACACAGTGCTACTCAAAGCTAATAAAGAAGATCTGGACATCTTGAACTGTCCAGTGACGTTGTTCTGCCAAGATGAAATATGTCCCCTGTAAAGGGCATGGTAAACATCATATATTTTTTAGAAATAATGTAACTTATATTAAGAGATACACTTTACTTTGTGACTCTCTCTCTCTCTCTCTCTCTCTCTCTCTCTCTCTCTCTATATATATATATATATATATATATATATATATATATGCTCATCCAGAGTGACTTACAATTCAAGTCATTTTACAGAGGCAGGGCAACACACTGATACAAGGCAGCAGTGTTATCTAAAGTCCACACTAATTAACTCCTATTTTACAGTTAATTTCAGGTTTTCTGTGAGAATCGTGTTTTAAACTGAGAGTCTTGTCTTTTCAGGGTCAGTGCTCCTCCTTAAGGCAGCACTGATACTTCCTGTAATTGCTAATTTCACTCTTTTACCATCGCAGCAGCAACAGGTCTGTGTAAGGTAAGAACTCAGGACACATTGTATTACTGATGTTCAGTGTTGCTAGGGCAGATAACATCCTAATTTCAAAACCGAATATTTCCCTGTTGACAAAGAAGCTGACAATATTAATATTGTGACTTACTAAAATAATTATAAAGAAATACAGATCCTCTACAGGGAGCACATTCACCAGATTAATGGCATTGTTTATATTACGTTATATATTCTCAAGTGTTTTAAACTTTGTTTTACATTGAAAATGTCATATTTAATGGTGTTCCTTGTAAATAATGTATTGATTTATTGTCACACACAATGATCAACCATTACATTATGACCACCTCCTTGTTCCTACACTCACAGTCCATTCTCACCTCCACTGAACACACAGAAACACTTTGTAGTTCTACACTTACAGATTATCGTCCATCTGTTGCTCTGCATACTTTGTCACTGCCCTTTCCCCCTGTTTCTCAGCGCTCAGGACCCGCACAGAGCAGGTGTGATGTGGTGGTGGATCATTCTCAGCGCTGCAGTGACACTGACGTGGTGGTGGTGTGTTAGTTTGTGTTATTCTGGTGTAGAGTGGATCAGACACAGCAGCACAGCAACACGGCTCTGTGGGTTCCTGAGGGATTCCTGTCCATTGAAGCACAGGGTGGTAGGGCAGTATGTGCAGAGCAATAGATGGAAGTGCTCCTGTGTGGTCAGTGGAGCTGAGAGAATGGGCAGTGAGTGTAGAAACAAAGACGTGTTTATAATGTTATGGCTGATAGGTGTACATCTGTATATTTGGTATACTCTCTATAAATTATATTTTCAGAATTGTTATTGTTTTATTTTCCATTTTCTAGCTGTTTCTGGACACCAGCTGGTGTAAAGTTTCAGTAAGTGATTAACACCTGGTGAATTTTACACTGGAATGTGTTTCCTACAAACGAAACTCACTCTGTTCTCACTCGTAGAAAACAAAGCGCTGCTGAGTGATCTCACCATGATATATGTCCTATTTTCAAATGTGGACGTTTATCTTGAAGCTGAAGACTTCTCAAACATCCTGCAAATTATCAGTGGATTCATCTATGTTGAGTGTGCGTGTGTAGCGGCTATAGTCTGGGCTCTTAATGTTCTCTACGCTCATCATAAACGCAAGGACAGAATCTCTGATTTTATCATTCTCCTCATCCTCAGTGATCTGTTGGAGCTCCTTCTGTTTCCCTATGTAATAACACAAGTGCCACGAGACCGCTACAACCAAACCATGACACGTAGGACTTTGTTGTCTTTATGGTCAGGGTCAGTATATTGTGGTGTTCACCTGCAGCAGGTGATGGTGTTGGAGAGTGCTCTGACTCTGAGACATCCACTCTGCTCTGCTAGCATTTTTGTTTCTCCCTGCTCCATTATACTCTCCTTCATTGCGTTCATTTTTATTTTCCTGGGTGAATTTTTTGATATCAGCTTTCTTCTACTCTTGGGTGTGATATCTCTGTTAGCTGTGACACTCACCTCATGGATAGTCATCTGTAGACCTCCACCCATTAATAAACACAGTGCTAGTAAAAGCAAGAAGCAAAACTGGACTGTTATAGCTTTAGCTACAGTCACAATGATCTCATATTTGATTTTAATTTTTTTAAATGTGTTCCAATATTTCCATAGTTTTTTTATTCCATATATCATGTTATTTGCATATATTTTCCTGCTGATTTTTAGAGTGGTCATAGATGCTCTGCTGTGTGTGATGGTCTGCAGAGAGGAACAAGCACACACATCCTCAGACCTCAGTACTGAACACACAGTGGTTCAAGCTGAACACTCAGTGTAACTCTCCTCCAGATCAGTCACACAGCGGAGGACAGATGTACAACTTTGTGCTGACCACCTGAGTCACCAAGCCAATGTATCAGAAAGTTTACCAGGGCTTCAGTATGAAACAAACTGAGATGTTGCTTTGATAATGCAGGTATGTGTTGAATATTTAATAAGGACTTTGCCGTTGTTATGACTCTGGGGGGTCCTCCTGCTGAAGTGGCCCACCCTGATGTCGTTATGTTATTTTATTAAACACTGCTTGGCAGCAATAGACTCTCAGTGTAACACCAGTTATTTCACACCGTAATCTGTACTGTCTTATGTGAAAGTTTGAACAGCCTGGTCCTATGATCTTTGTGTGGTCCCCAGTGGTGCCTCAGTTGTAGTATTTACAGGTTTCATTCAGAGAGCACTTATATTTGTGTGTTTTTTGTTTTTATTTTAAAAGTTTATGTTTTGGGGGGTGGCGGGGTGACGTTTATTTTTAGTGAATTCATTTAAATTCTGATTAAGACATAGAGAGAATACAAAAGAAAAATCCTTCAGAATTTTTCAAAGTCTTGTAGTCACTGTATTTACTGAATATAAAACATAATAAAAGTCTACTAGAACATAATAGTTTCAGTATATATTAATATAACGTAAACAACTAAGCATTAAGTTATTAGAAATATGCAGAATTTATTGTGTTTCAGAATTCATGTGTTATGTTTAAATGTATTCAATGTATTTTATTCTTTTTTGAACCAGTGTTTAAAAATACTTCTCGACAAATTGTATGTACTGTTTAAATAAAGTTTTATATATAAATATATTTATTACTGTTGTTGTTATTTATTTATTTATTTTTAAAACCTCTGTCACAGAGGTGCCATAAAACACCTGCAGATGAGAAGTGCTTTCTCAGAAAGTAACAAGCAGGGTTTTTGGGTGATATTTTGAAGTAATTTTCAGGTGAAAATGTAAAGATCTGCGAGGTCAGGGTTTGTGCTGTGTTTGTCTTTCCTCATCCTTTCTGCCGTTTGATACAGTTTTTATTCGTCTGGGGGTTGAGTTCACAGCATGACAGCTGATGTAAGTAATGTTTGTCTAGTGATACCTTTTACTGCCCCCTTTTCTTTCTCTCACATCCTAAATTTCCCATATCAGCCTTACAGTGTATCATCCACCATCCTCCTGTTACTGAATCATCCTGATGATTAACATTAACAAATAAAATATATTTTCTCTCAGAAAGTTTCTGACACAAACCTTCATTAATTTTAAAAACGTGATTTAGTGTTTTGTATTTCCAGCTTGTGTCTTTGGTTAAGTGTGTGTGCGTGCGTGCGTGCGTGTGTGCGTGCGTGAGTGTGTGTGTGTGCGTGTGTGAGCTGTTTATCTCCAGGTTGTCGCTTTCTCGCTTTGAACAGTCAGAAGTAGAAAATTTAATCTGTGCAAACAAGGAGGCTTTTCACTTTGTACATCCTTATTTTCATTTAGAAAACTGAGTGGTGCCCAGACAAATTGTGGACAGTAAATAAAATTTGTAGAGTTTCAGTATGAACCTTGTGTCACAGAGGTACATTTGCACGTGCAGAGACATGGATTGAACTTGACTTAACATAACTACTATAAGAACATATTATAGAATTTAAAGCTACAGGACTATATATAAATGTGTATAAATGTTGCAGACGGTGCCGTGAGTCTAAAGCAGTGTCTGAGACCATGGCCATAAAACAAACTGAACAGAGGTTTAAAACGTGGAGAACAGCAGCAGTGACTGATGTAGGTGTGGTATAAAGTTGGACAGTAGACTAACTGCTTAGCAATCACAACCCTGACACACTGACAGTGAACAGAGGAACATCTACTGTATGTGCACATGCACAGACCTATCACTAGGTGGCGCCAGACACTCAGTATTGCTTAGTGGTGCCTAGTTCGTCGTCAAAGAGGATTAACACGGTGACAAGACTGACTCAGATTTCTTACAGTATATTATGAAAAAAAAATCCCTTTTTCAGTACATTAGCTCATTAATGTTGAGATTTAGACCACTGTTAATTAAGAACCAAATGAAATGTTTACATGAGACTAAATATTGAGGAGAACTCGTCACTTTCATTAACTCCCTTGTTTTTAAATCAGTGCTAATCCAATTTAGGGTCGTGGTGGGTCCAGAGCCTACCTGGGCGCAAGGTGGGGAATACACCCTGGAGGGGTGCCAGTCCTTCAAAGGGCAACATAGACACACTCCCACATTCACTCACACCTACGGACACTTTGGAGTCACCAATCCACCTACCTACGTGTGTTTTTTTTAGACTGTGGGAGGAAACCGGAGCACCCGGAGGAAACCCACGTGAACACACCAACTCCTCACAGACAGTCACCAGGAGCGGGAATCGAACCCACAACCTCCAGGTCCCTGGAGCTGTGTGACTGCGACACTACCTGCTGCGCCATGGCCGTAAATGAATCTTGGTAAAGTTGTTAGTTCATTGTTATATTTAGTGCTTATGCAACTTGTGTATCCAAGATACAATAACTTTTACCTCTTTAGGGAATGGTTTATTCTAGGGGGCGGGGCTACCTATATATATACCACACAAGGGTAAAAGATGGGGGAACACTGCTAGACCGTATTGAGGGAACATACTTGAAGTGTATAATAAGACTCAATTGACATTGTCGTCATTATATCTTTTTTGTCTCTGCTAATAGAGAGTTTTTGCTTTGTTCATTTCTGCAATTATGGAGCGTTGTAAATAGTGATGTAAAGTCTGGTGTGTAAATAAAGGTGGAAGGGAACCAAAAATAGAACACCTCTGTGTTATTTCGAGTCGGCCCTACATCATCTCAGGCCTCTCGCCCGACGCTACCCATAGAGAACACCTCCCACCATTACACTTTGCAATGGTTAAGGGGTGAGCTTTATCACACAGTGCATGAGCTTCTCCTGCGAGCGCTGTACTGGTGCCACCCCATGACTAAAGCATGCAGTGCATTTCCCATCTGACACAGAGAGTCTCCCGCTTGCGCTACATGTGTGAACAGATGACTCTGGGATGTCTCCAAACCTGATCCTCCAGCGTTTCTCCAGAGTTCTTATGTGAAAGTGGTTTAAGAGAACAGAATTGTCCTTGCTTTCTATGTGGGTAGGATAGCTCTCCCTCTACCCCACAGAGCTGGTCTGTGCAGCTGTCTGGTATTACAGATTTCTGCCATTAGTGTTCTCCTACAAGTGTGTTGAGATGTTCAGTGGTGTTGTTTGACCCAGTTTGAGAAGAAGTATTAGTTAATGGTTTTTCCTTTAAATGATATGGAGTTTAATTCTTTATGTTCACTCTAGGAGATGCAACATGAAGCACCATGCCCTTTTTCCTGTCTCCCACATTTACTTCCTATTCTTCTGGTACTAAGAATGACAACATTTCAGACTACATGATCAGATGGTCCATCTTCCTCATTGTTGCTTAGTGTGTGGGTGTACCAGCTCTGGTTTGGGATCTTACTGTTCTACACTATCATCATGAACGCAAAGAGAGAGTTTCAGTCTTCATCGTTCTCCTCCTCTTCACTGACCTGATGGAGCTGCTTTTAAATCCATACATTGCAGCTAAACTTATCCACGGGGACTGCCACTGGGACAAAAACAAGACCTGCCATACAGTTTTATCATTATTGTCTGGGTTAAGACACTGTGGTGTTTACCTGCAGCAGATGATGGTGTTGGAGAGTGTTCTGACTCTGAGACGTCCACACTGCTCTGCTCATGTATTCTTTCGTCCCTGCTCCACTGTAGTATCCATCATTGCCTTCATTTTTTTTCCTGTGTGAATTTAATGAGGCATATGAGTTTCTCCTTCTGGGTCTGTTTCTTCTGTTTGCTGTGACAGTCACCTCATGGACGCTCACCTGTAGAACCCCACTCATGATAAAAAACAAAACAAAGAAGGAAGACTGGACAGTGTTAGTTTGTGCCACAATCACAGTGACACTGTATTTAATGTCTCTCTCTCTGTACATTGTGAAATATATTCAGACCCTGTTTATAATGAGTGAATATCTGTTGAGTTTGAGAGTGGCCATAGGCCCACTGCTGTGTGTGCTGGTCTGCAGACAGGAACAAACACACACCTCCTCAGATCTCAGTACTGAACACACAGCAATTCAAGCTGAACACAGTGTGATCTGAAAACTGAGACTGGTGTTTTTTAGAGTGAAGAATGGCAACCAATTTAAAATCTAAAATAATGTTGAGTCAAAGGTGACTAGGTATCTGTTTATCAGTTTATTGCAGTGTTATATTTATGTCATTTTCTAAATGATGTGGTTATTGGAAGATACTGGAAATTGTTTTATTTGTTTAGTAAAATTGTATTGTCTTCATGCTCTTGGATTGTGTTCGACTGATGTGGCTCTAGTTCCTTTCTCCTTCGCAGGACTGTGTTGGAGAATTTGTAGCTTTTAAACATTGTTCTGCATGTTTGGATGTGAAATATAGGTTTTCAATGTAAATGCTTTGATTGTGAGATTTGTTTTCTGATGAATATTATAAATATTACATTAAGATCATATTTGTGTCTGAAGATTTTTTTTTACTATTTTTGTTCCCATAACTCAGCATTTTAATTAAAATGGTTCCATTTCAGCGTAGCTGTGTTTTTTTGTCTCCACATAATCTCACTCACTTAATAATAAACACTAAACAGTTTAAAAAGCAAAAAAGACAAGTGAAATATTCAATTAGAATTTTAGCTGCTACAGTAAATTATTTAAAATGATCTCCTCTCCTTGTTCCATTCACTGTTCATACTCTTAGCTCCACTGACCACACAGTAGCTCAAATCAAATCAAATTTATTTATATAGCGCTTTTCACAACTGATGTTGTCACAAAGCAGCTTCACAGAATTCCAGTAAGACAAGATTTGACATGAAATGTAAAGACAAATGTAAAACCCTCAAGTGAGCAAGCCAGGGGCGACAGTGGCAAGGAAAAACTCCCCCAGCTGAGGAAGAAACCTTGGGAGGAACCAAGGCTCACAAGGGGTGACCCATCCTCCTCTGGTCAATCTACTGGTGATGATAGTTAGTGGTCCATGAGAACTTCAGTGTAGGGACAGCTTCAAGGCACTTGGTGGTTGCTGGAGCGTGGGCAGCTGGTCTGAAGCGTGGAGGAGGATCTCGACAGTCATCCATCAGTGTCCAGACAGACAGGTGGGCAGTCGTTTACTCAGAAAGATGTAAAGGGATGGAATTAGTTTTGAACTGTTTTGTGTTTGTAAAGTAGAAAATATGAAAATTTCCAGAGTGTGGCTAATGACTCCGGCAGATCTGACTATGACAGCATTAACTAAAAGGAGAGAACCAGAAGGACACACAGACACGGGAGCATCCTGAAACACTGGCATCCCTCCGCTCCACCGTCAACAAACCTGAGTGATCGCGAGAAGCGGCGGGACGACAGCACCAGCGTCTCAGTATACTATAATTCCCTGTGTCCATGGACCCCCCGGATCTGCCGCCTTTATCTATGGGGGAGCATTAGCTACCAAATGATAAACTAAACAAATGAGTTTTTAGCCTACATTTGAAGATTGCGACTGTGTCTGAGTCCCGAACATTTTTTGGAAGATCATTCCAGAGTTGGGGGGCTTTATAAGAAAAGGCTCTTCCCCCAGCTGAGGCCTTCTGAATTCTGGGAACATTTAAAAATCCAGTATTCTGTGATCTGAGTGAACGTGGAGGCTCATAATAGGAAATTGTATCTTGAAGATATTCAGGAGCAAGCCCATGTAGAGCTTTATATGTTAATAACAAAATTTTGTAGTCAATGCGGAATTTAACAGGCAGCCAATGAAGTGATGATAAAACTGGGCTGATATGTTCAAATTTTCTAGTTTTAGTGAGGACCCTAGCTGCAGCATTTTGAACTAGTTGAAGTTTTCTTAAATTGCTGCTGGTGCATCCTGACAGTAGTGCGTTACAGTAGTCAAGCCTTGAAGTAATAAAGGCATGTACTAATGTTTCTGCGTCCTGGAGGGATAAGGCATTTCTAATCTTAGCAATATTGCGAAGATGTAAAAAAGCTGTCCTAGTGATACTACCTATGTGTTGATCAAATGATAAATCCGGGTCAATTATGACACCAAGATTTTTTGCTGCTGAACCAGGTTTAACTGGAAAGTTAGCTAGATCTAAAATTAAATCTGATAATTTATTTCTTGTCACTTTTGGACCCAAAAGCAGGACCTCTGTTTTGTTGCTGTTTAGAAGGAGGAAGTTACGCAACATCCAGCCTTTCACGTCTTTTACACAGTCCTCTATTTTCTTTAATCTGTGTTTGTCATCGGGCTTGGCTGAAATATACAATTGTGTGTCGTCTGCGTAACAGTGAAAGTTAATGTCATGGTTTCTTATAACTGTGCCTAGCGGTAACATGTATAATGTAAATAATAATGGTCCTAAAATAGAGCCTTGTGGAATTCCAAATCTTACTTTAGAATAATTTGAATTTAGATTGTTTACTTTTACGAATTGATAACGTTCCGTTAAGTAAGATTTGAACCATAATAGGGCTGTCCCTGTGATTCCAACCATGTTTTCTAACCTTTCTATGAGAATATTGTGGTCTATTGTATCGAAGGCTGCGCTTAGGTCAAGAAGCACCAACAGGGATACGTGGCCTTGATCAGAGGCAAGAAGAAGATCATTTGTTATCTTGACTAGAGCTGTCTCTGTACTATGATGTTGCCTGAATCCAGATTGGAATTTTTCATATATATGATTCTTATGTAGATATGAACTAAGTTGTTGGGCCACAGCTCTTTCTAAGATCTTAGACAGAAATGGCAAATTAGAAATAGGCCTGTAATTAGACAGTGTACTAGCATCAAGATTTGGTTTCTTGATCATAGGTTTAATAACTGCTAGTTTAAAAGCTTTGGGTACATGGCCCAGACTAAGCGATGAGTTTACTATAGTTAAAAGAGGATCAATAATAGCTGGTAGTACTTCTTTGAGCAACTTTGTGGGAATTGCGTCAAGTGTGCAAGTTGTACAGTTTGCGGAGGTGATAATCTTCTCTAGTTCTAATTGTGGGAGTGGGTAAAAGGTTTCAAGTCTTTCTTTTACAGTTATATTATGTTTTATTTCATTCACATCAGGTGGCAGCCAGGATGGATTTGATCCTGTGGCTAGAGTTTGTTGTCTAATATTCTCAATTTTATTATTAAAAAAGTCCATAAAATCTTTACTGGTGAGAGTTGCTGGAATTAGTTGTTCAGAACCTGCTTGATTTTTTGTAATTCTAGAAAACACACTAAACAGTGCTCTCGGATTATTTTTATTATTGGAGATCAGCGAGGCCAGATATGCTGAGCGAGCTTTAGTGAGGGCATTTCTATACTCTATAAGGCTGTCCTTCCAGGCAGAATGAAACACTTCAAGCTTGGTTGATCGCCATTTCCGCTCTAGTTTTCGTAATGTTTGTTTTAAAGTACGGGTCTTATCGTTATACCATGGTGCGAGCTTTTTCTGTCTTATACTTTTATGTTTAAGTGGTGCTACCTTTTCTAAAGTAGATCGACAGGTATTTTCTAGGTAGTCAGTTAGTACATCTAGGTCCATTGGGTCTGATGGAGTTGGAACTGGGGTCGATAGTTCTGGTAGGTTTTCTATAAATTGTAGGGCGGTAGATGGTTTTATTATACGCCTTGTAGAATAGCGAGGGTTCTTACATATATTATGGATAAAACGTAGCTCATATGAAATTAAGTAATGATCGGAGATTGCTGAGGATTGCGGTAAGATATTAATTTTGTCAATGTTAAGACCTAGTGTCAGAACTAAGTCTAAAGTGTGGCTGCAGTAGTGTGTAGGCCCTGTTACATTTTGAGTAATACCAATAGAGTCTAAGATTGAGGTAAATGCCTTTTTTAGTGGGTCACTTTCCTTCTCGAAATGGATATTGAAATCTGAAATTACAATTATAACTTTATGATTGCACACCGCTAGGTTTGTAGCAAAATCGCTGAATTCTTTCAGAAATTCTAAGTAAGGCCCTGGTGGTCTGTAAATGTTGCATAATAAAAATGCGTCCTTTTTTGTGACCGGATTTGTAATAATAGTGGAGAGAACCTCAAAAGAAGAAAAGGTGTCACATTGTTTAAGACTAATTTCTAGGGTATTTTGGTAAATTACACATACTCCACCTCCTTTGCCTGATATTCTTGGGCTATGTGCATAATTATAGCCTAGGGGGGTGGCTTCATTTAGTGCTAAATATTCATTTGGTTTAACCCACGTTTCCGTGAGACAGAAAACATTGAATTTATGATCACTTATAATATCATTTACGATGAGTGCTTTTGAGTTTAGCGATCTTATGTTGAGTAACCCAAATTTTAGTTCTGAGGTGTTGCTACTAGGTGTTGTGTATGATTTAATATTGATTAGGTTGCTGAAACAGGCTGATTTTGTTTTTCTACTTTTACATTTAGTTCGGGGGAAAGACACAGTCTCAATACAGTTGAACCTGGGTGACGCCTCAAGACAGTTCGCAGACGGTCGGTTTAGCCTGTCTGTCTGCGGCCTGGTCCCGGCTCTGGATTGTCAGCAGCTATCTACACTACTCTGCCGACTAACTAAAAGACTATGTGCTATACTGCAAGAAAGTAAGGCAGCACCCTCCCGCGTGGGGTGGATACCATCCCTACCTATAAGACCAGGCTTGCCCTCAAAACGTAACCAATTGTCTATAAAGCCCACTTGATTTTCGGAACACCACTTGGACATCCAGCAGTTTAACGCCCAAAGTCTGCTGTAAGCTTCGTCGCCACGCCGCATTGGTATGGGACCAGAGCAGATTACGGCATCGGACATCGTCTGGGCCAGTTTAATCACCTCTGTAATATTACCCTTAGTTACCTCAGACTGCCGCAGACGAATATCATTGGCCCCTACATGAATGACTACCCTCGAATATCTCCTATTAGCTAACAGTCTAAGGTTGCCACTAATATCCGGCGCTCTGGCTCCCGATAAACAGCTAACTGTTACTGCCGGCGCCCCTAAAGGAGTAGCTAATTTCACGTGCCGAACAATAGAGTCTCCTATAACCAGAGCACTCTTAACAGGCTCCTCAGCGGGTGCTTCGCTGAGCAGGGCAAACCTGTTTGACACGCGAATCGGAGGAGCGTGGTGTCCCGGTGGGCTAGCTTTGGCCTCAGCGTTAGCATCAGCCTTAGCTTTCCGGCTATGACGCCGAGACGTCACCCATTCACCCCGCTGTGAGGGCTCTAACGCCGGAGTCGTGGGGGTGCTAACTCTCCCTAAGGCACCCGGAGTTGCTAACACTGAATCTCGCTGTTTATCCCTCAACAATAATAAGCTCCGGATGCGCACTTCTAGCTGGTCCACTTTATCCACCAGAGAATTAACTAGCTGACACTTACTACAAATACAACCACTATATTTATCGCTAGAGGTGGAAAAGGGCGTTAAACTAAACATGCCACACTCTGAACAGGCAAAACAGCCAGTAGTAGCCATGGAATTGCAGGTACTTACCGCTTTTAGTGAATTTTAGTAACTTACACCAAGAACGTTACTTTAGATTGTCTCTGCGGAGACAATCTAAAAGATAGATCTATGGATGGTTAGTAGGTTATAAAAACAGATATAAATATAGAAATAACAATGGAAACGATTAAACAGGAAAACCCGAGCGATCAAAACAGCTTCCAACCGGGTACAGAAACAGCCAAACGGGTTGCCAGATCTCCACTCTCCACTCTCCAAAATGATAATACAAGACCATCATTCAGCTTCTCGTAGCTGTTAGTAGTTCTACAATTACCGGCTGTAGTCCATCTGTGTCCATAATTTGTTAACTCACTTCAACCTTTTCTACGCTCAGGACCCCCACAGTAGAGATGGGCAATACTGGGAGTTTTGGTATTGATCCGATACCAAGTAAATTCAGGGCCAGTATCGCTGATATTGATACCGATACTGATACCGCTAGTCTTCACCACGTGCAGGTGCCGAAGCAAAAGACAGGAGCAGGGGGGGAGGTGTGCGTGCTCCTGCTCTGCGCTGACTCATTTTTGTGCCACAATTCTGCACTCCTGCGGATATTTCCAGTGAGCAAGAAGGTTTCTGTGTTATGGTTAGGGGGAAATCTGACAATGCCCTCTGTATGGCAACAGACCAGTACACCACAGCCAGTCATTTTATATTCATTGAATTGGCAACATTGTAGAGTTTTTATCTGTTGTTTTTCTCCTATTATTTAAACCTGCCTTCCTCTCTCTACATGAACAGTTTTTGAACTGCACTTTAGAAAGTTATTTACTGGTCTCTGGCCTGTTTGTCCTTCCCACCTGGCGGTCAAGCCATCCAATCAGAAATTACCTTTGTCATTTGATGTTTGTGATTGGCTGAAACTGAGACACATTGTAATGGCTGTAAGTGTGGATCGAGGGTTAGTGTCGCAGTCACACAGCTCCAGGGACCTGGAGGTTGTGGGTTCGATTCCCGCTCCGGGTGACTGTCTGTGAGGAGTTGGTGTGTTCTCCCTGTTTCTGCGTGGGTTTCCTCCGGGTGACTGTCTGTGAGGAGTTGGTGTGTTCTCCCTGTGTCTGCGTGGGTTTCCTCCAGGTGCTCCGGTTTCCTCCCACAGTCCAAAAACACACGTTGGTAGGGTGAGTGTGTGTGTGTGTGTCTGTGTTGCCCTGTGAAGGACTGGTGCCCCCTCCAGGGTGTATTCCCGCCTTGCGCCCAATGATTCCAGGTAGGCTCTGGACCCACCGCGACCCTGAACAGGATAAGGGTTACAGATAATAAATGGATGAATGAATGAATGTTGCATTCACTAATGTTTTAATGCTGGCTTGTCCTTTTTTACCTTAAGCCAAATGGAAAATAAAGGTAAATAACTATAATGTATTTTTCATTTGCTCTTTATTTGTCTGGGTTTGAAATCGTAGTGGTCAGCTGCTTCTGTGTGAATAACACCATGAAGACAAACCACAGTGTGATATGAGCTCAGTGTGTTGGGTTTTCTCTACTTTCCGTGGTCTCCTGTGACATTAAATAAAATACAAAATAAAGTGAAGTAATTTGTCACATACTCTCTCTCTATTTATATTTATTATGACTATGAGAGTTAAAACATGACTCCCACACAATTATTTTAAAACTCTTCAACAAATGCTCATCTCCTGTAACACACACACACACACACACATACACACACACACACACACACACATACACACACACACCCACACACACTATGAAACTAACTAGTGTGAGAGTTGAACTTGTGGCCTAAAGTGTCTCTCATGCTACAAACCCCAATTCCAGAGAATTCTGGATCATTTGTAAACTTCAGTAAAAACATGATTGGGTGCTGTGTAAAGTTAGGAAAACTTTATTTTCAAGAACATTTCCCTGTTACCATTTTGACTAATGGACACTTATCCCCATTAAGTCCAAAAGGAGAGTACAGAAATACACATTTCACCAGCTGTTATTAATCAAAAATATTTATACATTCAGGCTAAATTAGTGTTTTCCACATATAAGGAAATTATTTGATTTAGTCCTTGGTACGATTGCATAATACATGGAAAGTGCTGATGCAAATATTTACATGTTAATTTCCCACCAATAAATATATAAATAATAACAATATATATAAATAAATAAATATACTGTCGCAAATTACAAACATATGCAACTATGTCACAAAATACACTTTCTCATTTATCTGACTCCGTTGCTAATGAGACTGCCCTATTCTCTCTATATATTTAGCACTATTTTGTAGTGTCTGTAAACATTGTGGACAATTTTCAGTGCATTCACACAATCCCACAATGCACAGCAAAAGGTAGAACCCATGTACACGAGTTGATACAGGACACCCATAACACACTGTGTTGTCTGGTAAAATATCCAGATGATGTATTATCAGAAACTATCCACTACCCTCCGGAGTTCAATTCCCTAAATTAGTGAACTGTATAGTGAGTAAAGTAGGGAATAGTGAGTAGGGGGATATTCCGGACACAGCGAGATACTCACAAGGGCTTATCATCAGCATACACACAGTGAGTACACTCTCATCATTATTTAATTCATTTTCTATACAATTTCTCTCAAATCTGTGGGCAGCTGTGGGTAGTGATGGCATTACGAACTTTTTAAGCAATAACACAGTTGAACCAACTGTTTTGAAAAATGATTCCGTGTTTGAAGCGTTTGAAACGTGTCTCTGTGCTGCCCTCTAGTGTCTAGTTTAATTTCCTACAACGACTGCCTTTCTGCTTCTCATTGTTTCTTTACGAATCTTATTCACACAAATAAACACTTATTACAGATGCACAACTTTGAACAAAAATATTTGACATGGTTCTCAATCTCAATAATAAACAAATACCCAATAATGATAGACAATAAATAAATAAATAAATTGCCTATTAAACGTCAGAGGAAACTCTTGAGGGCTGTATGACACTGCTGAATTAGTAAGTGAGTGTCTAATAACTATATATTAAAAACACATTCCTGAAAAGGAGTGTGTTTCGGAGTGGTTCTGCCCTTTGCATGGGCACATGTTTACTTTGAGTTTATGTCAGCCGCTAGGACTCATGGGAGCAAACACTTTCCGTGTAAAATAGTTAATTAAATGTTAACAGGGAGTTTTGAAAAGACTTTATAGTGGAGTTTGTAGTGGCAGTAGTGGTTAGTAGTGGACTGGTGTCTTTGCCAGCTAATTTATATCACCGTCTCTGAGGTACTCAGCTTCGTTAGACATAGGGTTGGCCTGTAGGTTATTTTTTTTTTTTTTTTTTAAGAGTCTCTGCATTGTATATATATATATATAATGTGTGTGTGTGTGTGTTTTTGTGATCTCCAATTCCGACCTGCGAAATTAGCCTGGAATCTTTGCACTTTTGCAACGATTTCAGTGAAAAAAATAATCTTAATCTACATATTAATATCTTGATGAAATTGAAAACCCAAAAGCTGTGTTGACTTATACAGTTTTGTTAATTATCTTATGTACTAGCAAACGTATTTAGAGAGATAGCCTGTGTTTCAAATAAGAACAGCATTTCGAACAGTTGCGCCGATGTTCCACAGGAGGGCAGTGTGCGCGCAGAGAAAATGACAGTGTTCCAAATGGCTCCCTATTCATTTCCCCTTTATTACTCACTATAAAATGCATTTGAGGGAACTGAATTCAGGAGAGTAATGAATGATTTCCTACACTACCACTGTGTCCGAATGTGTGTCCTATTCACTATATAGTGCACTATTTTTGGGTTCCACTATTGAAAATACTGAAAATAGTGCATTTTATAGTGAATAAGGCACAGTTCTGGACACATCGCTTCTGCCCATACACACTGTCCACGGCAAACCCCTCTGCTAAAGAGGTTTTAATCAGTGTTTCCCATTGGAAAAATTCACACTCCCTAGAAGCGCAGCGAGCCGGTCTGTGACTGCTGAGTGAAGAGTTTCTGAAGTGGATTTTGTGTTTGTAAGTGTTATTGTTTTGCCACCTGTTATCACAGTTCCACTTGTTTCAAATTAAAAGCCCTCTGCACAGGTTTGTAATAGTGATTTCATGACATTTCCTAAATCTAAAATAGCGCCCACCGCAGCGAAATATAAGTAGGAGAAAAACTCCCCCATGGCATGTAATTTTGTTTTTTATTAGTGGTTTTAAAATGGTGAGGTAAATAAATGTTCTCATTGTGTTTTTATTATAATTATATAATTTATATTTGTATAACATCTTCCATAAAAAAAAATAAATGCAGCAAAATGTGCTTTAAAGATTTTCTACAAAATGATACAAAATTTAAAAAAAAAGTATTCACAGTTTAAAATAAACATGAAATATAACTGAAATCATTTTTAAGATTTTTAAATACATTTTAAAATAATTTACATTAAACAGAAAAATAATTTTTAAAAGAAAGTAAGCAATAAAATGACAATCATAAAGTTAATGCAAGTGAAAAAAATTACACAATGACTTAAGTATTTTTAGTAATTTATTCCATCATTAATGTGCCTGCATTGTCTGATATCTTTTTATTTAAGGCATTATTGAAGGGCATGTTTCAAAAAGACAATGACCCAAAGCACACAGACAAAACAGCTTGAGTGTTTTCTGAAGCCAACAGAAATTTTGTGGGTTCATATGACGTGGACCTGCAGAATGAACCGGGAGGATGTGACAACAGCAGTGTCTTAATACATTCACCATAAGTTAAGGACAAGGTAAGCATCTCCACACTCTACTCTCAGTGATGTACAGATAAATTATTAAACAGAATAAAAAAAAATACATGGCAATAATGTCAGGCATCCATCCAAGGGGAACTCAATGTTTCAGTGTAGCTGACGTTTCATGAAGAGTGTCACTTCTTTTCTGACCCCCATGGTCTTTATGCTCATGAAGAAAAACTCTCAAGTCTTTTAAACTTGTTTGTTCTCTTTGGATTGAGGGAGTCATGCTGTTCTGCGCGACCAGGTTTTGCTTCTATTGTTCTGAGGAGAAAGCAGAATAATGGCCTCGCGGCCTGTTATGTGCACTGGACTCATGTGTCCTGCTGAGCCCAGGCCACTGTTGGTCCCACTGTCCTCCACCCACAGCCTTGGGGGGCATCCTGTATCCACCCCCTCTAGCTGTTGACATGTTTCCGTCTCCTCTTGGCACGCTACGACCAACGGATCACGGCACCAAACTTACTTACATACAAGGTCACTATGGAAAGAGGTAGGAGATCTCCTTGTTTCTGGTTTTGACGTTTGGACACTCCTGGACATATTATATGTTTTGTTTGTGTTCTAGTTGAGGACACAATATAAAATTTAATATGGCATTAAAGTCTATATATGACATTTTATTTAATATATTCACGGAAAAATGAAAGAAAAATATTCAAACATTTTCCTCAACATTTGCTAATATTTTTGTATTATTTTTTACAATAATGTAAAAAGCATGCATTAAAATGTGCTAATGAATGTTTCCTGTCAAGTATATATTTTATTAATTTACTTTTAATCAACAAAACGTATTTGATCAGATGCGCCCTGTTTGCACACAACTATATTTTTATTTCCAGTAAAAACAAAAGAATAAAAGGAAAGTGTAAAGTGTGATTGTAATGTTAAAATGTAGCTGTTAACATTAGTGCCACTATTAATATTATTATTATTTATATAAAAAATGTAATTGATTAGTCTTATGAAGATCCAACTTAGTTGAGATGACAGAGTGTGTTCTGTGTAAAACGTACGATAATTGTTTCAATAATTAACCACAGTAATTACTTTATTTATATTAAAAAGTAAACATTTTTAATAGATTTCTGTTTTTGAAATAAAACATTTGAATAATATACTTTCCCCCAGCTTTTTTGTTTACAGTGTTAATATTTCAAAGTTTTTATTTATTAATAATACATATTTTGTCTCTTTAGCCTGACACTGACACTGACACTGACAAATGTAGTTTTATTTTTTACTTATTTTTTACTTGTAAAACTAATAACTTTATCTCTGTTTAAATGAAGCAGTGAAGAAATTATCAGAAATATTTCTGAATCACATCAATGTTTTTATGGAGCGAAAGATAATACTGAGAATTCCTATAAAGTTTAAAAATGAATGAAATTAATTATATTTGCTGCTGATCTAAAAAATGATATGAATTCATATGAAAATAATGAGAATTTTATGATGATGATTGCCCTGAAAATTATTAACAGACATTGGGACTGTTTCATACAAATGATGAATTTGTATTAATTTTAATTTCAGTGAATTCACACATTTATTAATTAATTTCGAGAATTAATGGGGAACTTGGCTTACATTAACACTGAATTATGTTATCATTACTATTTATATAAACTTAGGAGCTTAAAATATAATGCTAATTACAACAATGTTATCAGAACTAGTGTTTTTCAACCTAAATATTTTTGCAGTGAAAACAAATCTCAGATCTTTAAAAATGAATAATAATTGAGTGACTTTCAACAACTGATGTTAATTATCTGTAGCTGGTATTTTTTCAGACGGTGTCAAAAATGCATTAATGACATGAAATTGAGATTGAATTTAACAAATTAACAAACAAATAATTAAAAGTCTGTATGTTCAAGGCTAAAACAGCAGGTATCACAGTTCATAGCAAATTGAAAAGTCTAACAAAAGAAGCGACTGTGAGCTCATTAATTACACTAAATAAAGCTCAAGGGGCAGGACCCCAGCAGAGATGACTCCGCCTCGCAGCCATCCCCCAACTCCTCGTGTCTCTCATGTCTCTTAGTACGAATACCTTAATCAAACAGCACCAGGGAGTAACCGGCTGTGTTGGGTTAGTCATAGGTGATTATGGGCAGTAAGGGAGTCAGTGGGCAGCCTTGCCTTGGTGCTCATCCAACCTTCAGCACAATCATCGCCCCCCTTTTTGCCCCCATAGCCTCCATTCAGGGCAACAGATGGTGGGGTCTGCGTCCACTGTCATTGTCCCATGCTTTAGCTGCACAGGCTCAGCTCTGAGCCCCCCGCCCCGAACAGAGCTTACACCTCCTGCACAACTTATAACAGGGGTTTAAAACCACAGCGACGTGGAACTGTATTCTTCAAAACGATGTAGCTCCATCTATTACGTTAGTGAGTAGTTGGAGTGGCTTTTGTGATTCACATCAATTCATTCACATCAGTGCTCTCATAGGAGGACGCCATTAGATCCTCACAGACATGTTCCAGCAGTGCACGTGAAAATTAAACATGTTTTTTTATATAAATATTGTCAGTTAAATAAAACTATCCAAGTGATTAGGGGCAGTGTATACACACACACACACACACAAACACACACATCAGGAGCGGTGGGCAGTTGGGGTTATATGCCTGGCTCAAGGGCACTTTATTTGTGGATGTTGAGGGAGGAGAAAGAGCTGTTCCTTCACCTCCTCCGTCTCAAAACAGTGACGACTAGGCCCTTCTAGAAGATTAGAAGCTGTTACTGCCCTAAAGAGAGACACACTTATTAGAACTCTTCATTTCAGAGACATTTTTGAATAAGGAGATGTCCTTTTACTTTTGGCCACGCAGTGTAACTGCGATAGACGTTCTTGCTACGACGGGTGACTGTTTGCTGTCAGATGACTTAATGCCTCATAGGTCTGAGATCTCATCTGACCACCATCGCGTGCCACTGCCTGCCCATCGTAACCCCCTGCCCCTCCCCTTCACCACACCCTGCCCCCATTGGCCCCAGTCTTGATCTCATCTTCCTTCAGCACCGCACTCTGTCACACTCTGCCCCACCTCTGCCTCCAATCCTGCATCACGCCCTCCCCCTCCCACCCTTGTTTACTACCCTCAGCCTGTGCTGTTCACCAGAAAGATGTTGGTTTAACTGAGCAGGGGGGTGGATGTGCGTGAGTGAGGGCAAAAAGGGTTAAATTCATTCTGTGTTATATAACCCCAGAGGTCGTGGTCATCCAACCTGTTCTGGTCGTTGTATGAGGCTGGGATTTATTTGTTAGATGCACTCTTTTGGTCGGCTGTTGTGTGCGCTCCTCACTAACATTAAAGGCTAATGCACACTCATAATAACTCATAATAAGGCTATAGCATGGAACCTGTTAGTGGGGCTTGGTTGCTGTGATCTTCTACTTGTTCAGCAGCTGAATCTGTATGACAGATACCACATACAGCTTGGATGTCCATACCCCAGTCAGAGCTGTGCTTGTGGCAATGCTAACACCATCCATGACGAAGCAGAATGCTAACTGCTGAGCCATGATGTGTCAACACCTTATTTTAGCAGCCTTTATTGTTGGCAGACGTCTGTACACCTAAAGAAGACCTGGCCCACCCATTCGTACTTAAGTTTGAAAACATATTCAGACTGCTACGTCACCACCCTGTGGTTTGATCGTTATCTGTTCCACTCACTTAGGTCTCCACTAATGTCACCAAGCTCTCCTGAACCCCCATCCATGGCTGAGGCATTACTGTGGATGGAAATGGTGGTCTCCTGGTGGTAGGACATTAAGAGTTGGTGTGTGTTAGTTTCCTGCTGTAGTGAATCAGTCTTTAATAGAATGATCTTGTGATTTAATCTCAGGGTTTTCTGACACTTGGCTTGGTTTCTTTGTACCGTGGCTGAGGATCATTGTCCCCACTCCTACTTCCCCGCTGGCCTGTGCTCATATTGTGTGTTTAATGGTCAGCATGCTTCCTTCATCAGGCTGTGACTTTTGGTTTGAATAAAGGCTCCGATGCAGAGCGCTGTGAAGTTCATGATTATACTTTGAGGCTTATTTGGAATGGTTTTGTGGACATTGACACTCTGCGCTCTCACACACCTTCATATATAAGGTTATTTAGGAAGCATAGAGTCACAATTTTTACCAAATATCTTGGCGAACACTTCCATCAAACACTGCCCCTCAGCAGTAGACCACAGTGACCTCTTTGCAAATGTGTGTCACATTACATAATGTTCAAGTCCTAGTCCAACTGAACCATACCTGTGCCCACCTCTTCAAGCAGGCCGAGGCACGGACCACCCCAGACAAACGAACTGGACTTCAGGGGTTAAACGTGCTCTGGCTTAGTGCGGATCACGTAGCGTAAACACATCCTAAGGCTAAGCTTGGACGTTGTGGTAATAGTGGGTAACACTGCTGTTTTCCATGTGACAGACCGGGGTTTGATTCATAAAACAGACAACCGCATTATTCTGTAACAATAACAGTCCCTGGGCTAGAAACTTTATATTCACCAGCATCTGCAGCATGACTTTCAAACTGGACGGCTAAAGGCCTCATGTACGGAACAAGACTCATGAATGTACCCTTTTCTTTAACGTTTCTATGCACCATTTTTTTTGTGAGTCGTCCTAAAAACCAAGTGCCTGTCCACGAAAGGAAAGGCACAAGACCAGAAGGGGTGGGGCGGGATCAATACTTGCAGTGTAGCTGGGAGACAGTTGGCTGATTTACACATGGTGTGGTACGAGGCTCTTTCTACGGAGGCAGTGAGTGGAGGAACCATGAGTGGAGGGTGTTCTGAGGTGAAAATGTCCTTCCACAGCTTATTCTTTTTCTCTGTCCTTCTCTCTCTTCATCCCCTCCGTCCCCGCCCCTTGCACTCCAACTGGCCTGACTTTAATCTCGTAGCATTACAAGATCCAAACGGAAGGAAGGTGTGTTTGCGTGCAGACATGCGTCTACACATACACACACACACACACACACACACATACACACTCCTTAAATACATGCCAAATGCTAAACACGGGCGCGCACCAGGAGCCTAGCAGGTTGCAGACTCACAGCCAGATCCAGCATATGTCTGTCTCTCTGGCAGATTAATGGGACTGTATTAATATTAACGTACAGTGGGGCGGTGGAGCAGCTTGTAGGGGGTGTATGTGTGTGTGTGTGTGTGTGTGTGTGTGTGTGTATGACTAGGAGGGGAGGGGTGAAAGGGTGGGGATAGAGGCAGCGAGTAAGAGAGAAGGAGGGAGGGTCAGGCGGACAAGAGGGAAAGAGAGGCTGTTTTTTTTCTCTCATTTACCCCAGTCCTCCACCCCTGTCCGAAGGAAGGCCAAGCAAGACGGGGGGCAGAGGAGGCGTCTCTCTCTTTCTCTCGCTCTCTGTTTCCCTCCCTCCCTTCCTTCTTTTTTTCCCCACCCCTCCCAGACAGGACAGCGGCAGCAACAGGACCCAGTGTGTCCCAGACACATATACACACACACACACTCTTGCTCTCTCACTCTCTCTCTGGACCTCCAGGCTTCTGCAGCACGCGCAGGTGTCCCGCCCCAGCTAAAGCTCCCATGTCCGGCCAGATGCTTCAAAGAGGTACTAGCACATTTCTCTGCCCCTCTCTCCCTCTGTTTCTCTTCTTCCGTCTGTCTCCAGCCAGGGAATCCCTCACTTGGGCAGGACAGGGTAGCCCAGGCTTCCCCCTGCTGTGTTTACATCCCGCATCCTGCATGCTCGCACAAACTAGCAGACGGTTTGCCAGGATGCTCACATATGGCGCGTGATACATGGTCTGTTTTGCAGCTGTGCTGCTCCTGTGGGCTCCAGTAGTCGTAGGTCTAGCATTCAGAGTTTAGTTTCAGTTGGCTGTGGGACTATCTGCGCATTTACCATCCGGGGTTGTCCTCCTTTTCTTCGGGGGATTAGTTATAGTTAATGAGTTAATGCTGGTGGAGATGGGCTGGATGGGACACTGCACTTTATTTGGTACTGTGGCTTTTCCAATCATCACTGGGAACTGTACAGTAGCTGTTTACTTGCTCTGTTTCCCAGTCTAAAGTTCCTTGCAATGATTCAAGCATTGGATTCACATTGGACTTGGGAAGCACTGGGCCTTAATGAGGCATGTTCCAAAGAGAGCGCAAGCCTATGTATTATTTTGTGTAAGAAAACCTATAAACATTTGTAAACCAAAAGGGAATTGTGGGAAAAGATTAGATGTCATATTTTCCGTAGAAACATTGTCCACGTTTTTAGAATCACATTCCTCCTCACTTGCTTTTGCTGTACACTTTGAGTTCAGTCAAAGGTTGATACGCCATTTACCAACAGTCTTATGACCACAGACCTCCTCTCGACTGGGTACTTTTGGATGAGTAATGATGTACATAAAAACCCCGGCAGTACCGCAGTGCCTGATAGGCTCATACCCCGGCTGAGATTGGTCTGCCAGCCGAATAATATCAGGCCATTTGTGGTTCTGTGTTCAGAAAATGAACTTCTGTAAACATACATCTTTAGTAGGGGGATTTATAAAGTGTCTGCTGTGATGAAGTAAACAAGGTGTTTATTTATAGCCATTGTACGTGATATGTATATTGCAATGGAGCAGATTTTAAAGGGCGTTAAATGCTTCGGATGTTCGGTTCCTACCACCCCCACTTTGAACAGCCCTTTCCTTCCTCGGTTTTTTTAACATCTTAACCCTTTCATGATGTGGAAATTTTGAAAATATCAGTGGAGTTGTCCTTTTAAGATCCACTACAGATAGACGACCAGGACACAGACATCTCCACACACTCCTTCTCTCGTGAGCTGGACGTTTACACATATATCTTCCACATGCATCAACACCACATTCACAGGCAGGTCATCTGTCAAGCCCAAACGGCCTTGAGACCCCCACACGCACACGCACACACACACACACACAATCTGTGCCATGCTATTGACCATTTAATGATATTATCTACTGAGCGTGTCACCAGGGCCCTGGTCATTTCCCTCCAGAGCGCCAGTGGTCAGTTTAGTCCGTTGAAGGCCACTGAGGTCTTTTGACACCAAAGGTCAGTAAAGGTCATCCAGGGCAGAGGCTAATAGCTTTAGCCTGGTGAAAGATCACTGGGGGAAGAAAAGCATCTTGCATCAATCAAACACAAGGCACGGACACACATTTATACACACCCATGACACGTGTACAGCGGCCCCCTTTCCGTGAGATGATACGAGTACAGACCTTTTAAAGGGTGTCCATCATCAGACGGTTCCTGACTATTTACTCAAGAGGTTCAGAATTATTCAGAATCTGTTTCTCAGCCCGCTGACCACACCGGTCACTCTGTAGTTCCACAATTACAGGCTGTGGTCTGTCTGTTGTTCTTCACGCGTGGTCAGCACCCCTAAAAGGCAGGTAAGATAGAACTTAATGAAGGGGTCAATAACACACCTGAAAAGCAGAGGGATACGTAGAGAGTTGAAAGTCCCATCGCTGTTCTCTCGTCCAATCAGATCACTCAGTTGGGACTAGCTATTTTATAATATGCTTTAAAGCGTCTGATTGGTCAGTTCAGTCGTTAACTACATGGAAGGTCTCATGTATATCATTTCACAAGGGTTTGTTTATTTGTTTGTATTACACTGACTTTCATTGTACTCACTGTACACACACTTCCATTACAAGTTGAGAAAGTCTTTTCCTCCTGTAAAGTTAGCATTCCCGAGATATGGCAACAATATCATTGGCTTAAAGGAACTGTAGATAGTATTTTTATTACAGCTTCACAATCAGTATGATGCTCCACTGAGCTTTAACAGGGAGAATAGAGTCTTTGTCTTTGCTACTCTGGGCTCAGCACTGCAGAACCTCCACTATGTAACCTTTGGAGAAGAGTAGGAAACGTGCATTACACTCTGCAACTGCAGGGGGAGCCCAGGAGCAAAAATACCAAATTTTAACCTAGTCTTCCTTTTGATCATAAAAACATACAGCATTGTTTTAGTACTGAGATAAAACCTTGTATCTCCATGTTCAAGTTTGAAAGTCCAAGCTGCTGTTTATATTGTGTTAAATTGTGTTAAATTGTGAGAGATGATGCACAATGACTCTTGTTGCATTTAATTCTATTGGAAATCAAAATTATTTTGCTTCTTTTGTAAAGGGCCCGTTTTGGAAATGATACCGTTTTGTTGCTGCTTGTGTGACGTAATCTTGTATCTGTTTTGTTGCCGTAATTAAGCCTAAGCTCTTTTATGTGTTAGACTTCTGTGATGAATGGACAGTAAGAGTTTGTCCAAAATGTATTTGGGAAAGGAAAAATCACGAGTTATGTTTCATATGATCCATTAGGTTTTTCCCTTCTGACCATTCTGGACATACATCAGCAGCTTCCTTCTCTGTCCGTACATATCTGTCTTTATTTATTGTACAAACCTATTCTCCCCTGTGATTAAGTCTAGCGTCTCTGGTGTTAGGCCGTGGTTGTGGATGTGTCAGCAGTGTGTAAACGCAGTGAGTGGCAGTCTTTAAGGGGGGGGGGGTGTTGGTTTGACGGGGCCTAGCTGTTCAGACAGGCCTTAGTGAAGACAAACAGGGTTGGGACAGAAAAACAGACAGGTGTGGACAAAAGGAAAAGCTGAGCCACGTGGCGCTGAAGAGTGGGGCATGCAGGAGTGAGGGAGAACTGTACACGATGCCCAGTCAGCTATTACAGACAGAGAAGCCATCAATCATGAAAGAGCAGAGGGTCGGTCCGTTCTCTCTCCCTCTCTCGTCCCTGGGGTTGTGCCATAAGGCAGAATTACACTGTACCTGCAGTGGTCTGGGCTGCTTCATGGTATGGATCTGGAAGGCTACCAGTTTCACAGGGTAAATGTTGGTTGCACTGTATTTGCTGTAGGATGCAATTCAAACACTTTGTGCAAAAGCTCAGCATGTCTCGTGGAATATACGTGTACTTAAATTATGTTATTTTGGAAGCAACAATATTTACTAAATAATCACTAATTAATATTTTATTTATTTAATTAAGTTGTATTAAATATATACAGAGTGTACTAGTCATATTTATTTTGGCCACCCTCCAAATACAATTGAAATACATTTTTAAGGTTATCCAGTTCAGGGTCGCAGTGGCTCCAGAGCCTACCCGGAATCACTGGGTGCAAGGAAGGAACACACCCTGGAGGGGGCGCCAGTCCTTCACAGGGCAACACACACTCTAACACATTCACTCACACATACGGACACTTTTAATCACCAATCCACCTACCAACGTGTGTTTTTGGGAGAAAAACGGAGCACCCAGAGGAAACCCACGCAGACACAGGGAGAACACATCACACTCCTCACAGACAGTCTCCTGGAGGAAACCCACGCAGACACAGGGAGAACACACCACACTCCTCACAGTCACCCAGAGAAAACCCACGCAGACACAGGGAGAACACACCACACTCCTCACAGACAGTGACCCAGAGGAAACCCACGCAGACACAGGGAGAACACACCACACTCCTCACAGACGGTCACCCGGAGGAAACCCACGCAGACACAGGGAGAACACACCACACTCCTCACAGACAGTCACCCGGAGGAAACCCAAGCAGACACAGGGAAAACACACCACACTCCTCACAGACAGTCACCTGGAGCGGGACTCCGCAAAACCTCCCCCACAACCTCCATGTCATACCTTAAGCACACTTCCGTCCCATGAGGGATGTTAAAGTATTTTCCTTACATTTCCAGACAAAAAAAAAATAGTGTTCAAGTTACATGTATTTCATGAGATTTTTTGAGAACATTTGAACACTAAGAATTGGAGACTGGTCTCTGTTGGATGGACAGCATACGTCCACTGTATCTCAAACTCAAAACTGTGGGTCTGAAAGAATGCCAGGAAGTTACTAGGGAGCTTTACAGAAAAGGAAATAAACACAAGACACCAGAGCCAAGACCTTAACATCCCTGAATGTGACAGCACTGTAAAAAAATCTGTAAAATTTACAGTAAAAAAACTGGCGGCTGTGGTTGCCAGAATTTCACTGTACAATTTACAGACATTTCTACAATGTGAGATTACTGAGATCAAGCGAAGCAGGAAATGCAACCAACTTCTAGGACTGAACTTTGGACGTGTGGTAAAAATATTTCCGCTAAAAACCAGTTCTCTACTGAGAAGGATTGAAATTGTACGGACATTGTTTGCTTTTTTCTAAAGTCTCATTAGTTAGAAAATGTAATACACTGATCTCTTGAATACTGTTTATTAATTATTGGTGCATCCTAAGCTTTGTAAAAGAACACGCGGCTGGTCAGTGTCGTCTTAGTAGAGGTTGTTTAAGGCAGTGGTTTTTAAACTGGAGGCTGTGATAAGCTGGGGTCTACAAGAGAGCTATTTACTTAAAACATGGCATTTAGTGATTCTCTTAACTCTCATTAATGTGTGTACCACTACGTTATAAAATAACATTGACACTTAATCAACAGAATTTTTTATTTAAAACGGGGCCAGTCTCTTGGATTTGAGGCTAGAAATTTATAAATGTGTAAAAACGAAAGGGAACGATCGCTGTGCTCAACATGGCGTCTGTTTACAGTGAAACTCTCGCCCTTAAAGACCCACCCAGCCCTGGTAAAACTGCAGGCGGGACATGGTGATGAGTCATGGTGATGTGCGCATGCGCAGTCGCCAAACCAAGCTGCAATAACAGGTATTTTTCTGTGATTTTGGCCAGACACATTAAATAATTTATGTGGAAATGGTCCGTTGTTTTTGAAAAGCCATATTCGTGTTAGGTTTGAGGATTATACCTCTCTTCATCCGGTCAAAAAAATAGAAGTCTGGACGTGTGTGAGTTTGCAATCGTAGTTAGGAAATGTTAAAATGACAAGTGGTCACTTTGACCATCTATTAACTGTGCCTTAGGCTACATAGTATGTGTTAGAAGTTGGAGTGCTGCTCTGTGATTGGTCACACCACTCATTCTGGAGCTTTACCTTGGTTTATTACACAATAAGAGGGTTTCTTTGTTTAGACCCATGTGTGGCTAAGGGTGCTGACAGAGACGGGGTGTATTTAGACATTCCACTACTGTTAAGTAAGTTACTCACTGGGGTGTTACCCAAGGGTCCTGCATGAGAAAGACGGACAGATTACCAGCGAATGGAAAGAAATTAGAGTTGAAATTACCACACGATACCCTTCAACTAGAACCAGTGTCAGATTCCATTTACGCCGATGGACGGACCTGGTAATGAACTGTAAACACAAGGACCATACACTAAATTTATTTATTTATTACTTATTTTCCTACAAATTTAGTTATTATTAATTTCACCCGTGAGTTAGAACTCCCTCAGTCAAACACACCGTCACACTCAGCCTGGCGGGAAGAGGGTGGGTACCGGCCTCTTTGTGTCTTCGTGTGATCTAATGCAAACACAAAGCTCAACATGCTCCGAGGAGAACACTGTCTGCACAGATCTGCTATTCCAGCTCACAGAAGCCCACGCTGACTCAAGCTATGCTTGTGCTCGGTTGTGCTCTGTTGGACTCCCACCCTGGGAGCTCTGAGGCATCACTGGGGACTAAACGGACAGCGCTTACACCAACACAACATTTTTATTTTGTGATAAATATGTAGAGCACCTGCTGATATCACTGCTGCCAATTATTTTTTTGTTTACTTTTTTGTTGTTTTTGTAGTGGAACATATTTCATTAACCTCAGTCTATTGCTGTCAATCTACAGCACAGTCATATTATCAAGGACAGCACAAGCAAAAAGACCTTACAGGACAGGATATGTCCGTGAACACAACAAAAACATACAAACAAATGTAATACATTCAATGAAATGAGGAAGAAAGAGATCTCCAACTCTTAGATAACATTAGGTAAAAAAGTATGGGATAATCAGGGACCTTTTAGTCAACATTAGTCTTGCAGTTATATTATAAATGATTAGACAGAACTGCCTTTAGATCCGTCATACTTTATATTAAGGATATTACCATAAGATAATTACCAAGAGTCCTACTTCTGACTGATAAAAGATATCAATGTTCTGATCCTGCTGTTATCATAATGCTACTTTATCACTGTACAACAGGTCTGTCCCGCACACACACACACACAGTGAACAGAGCGCAGGTTTACGGCTGCTAGGCAGAAGCCATTATTTGAGCAATAAAAATGGTACATAACTTTTGAATTAATGCGAAAAGTAAAAACAAGGAATTTTGTGTTTTCAAAAGATTGGTTCCAAAACATTTTGTTCTTCTGATTGAACGTAGAGCACTCACTGTTCCAAACCCATCCTCACATGCTGAGCACCATCGAATAGTGACACTTTTGGCATTTTTTATTTTTTGGCATTATATTTAAACACCAGCTGCTCCTTTTACATTGCGCTGGAGTTCAATAAAATCACAAAAGGAAACGTTCCTTGTTTAATTGTTTCCCAAGTGCCTTTTACGTCTGATTTATTTTCTAATTTTTATACCCAGTGTCTACAACATTTCACAAAGCACTGAATAATTCTTTGATTATTTTAAAGTGAAAGTGAGTACACACCTTCTACGGATTTTAATGAAGGATTTCTGATTATTTACGGTGTTTAACTGATTGAGGAAATGATTTTCTCTTCTCCAGTGCTTTAAATTGTCCATTAATCATTGCAGGGAAAATGTCTTATTTCTGCATTTGTATTTGCCACTTGTTTTCTGCAGACACTGTGTTCAGTTACTTACAGAAAAACATGGCATTGACCAGTGGTGTCCATTGATCATATGCTTCAGATGAAGAAGACAGAGCTGAAGCGTGAATATTTCTTTAACAACAGCAGCGCTGATAGCACCACAGTCTACAGGGAGTGGCCACAGTGAAACAAAGAGATGAATGTCGGGACACATTTCAGAAACACTCAGATATATTCATAATGAAAAGACCCCAAATGTAAATAGTCCCAAATCTGCTAGACTTAGTTTACAGTAACGATAAATGTGTTTTTTCTTCTCCGATAAAACCGCTGTTGGATTTCTGACCACAGAAATGAATACCGTCACAGTTTGTGACGTTCTTTATGGTGCTCACGAATCATGTAACACCACGCATTTTATAAAAATTCATTTTATATATCATTTATCTTTACAGGTTTAACAGAACCTTATGTAAGGCTCAAACCCTAATGTAAAATAAATTAAATAAAATATAAAAATGTAATGAAAAGCGTAGAGTCAGTGCAGTTCAGGGCATGGGTCCGACACATGAGAGTTTACTACCTTATTTTGTGAGAGTGTACAACCTGCACTCCATCAAAGTGAGGCCTGTGTGTGTGTGTGTGTGTGTGAGTTTCAGGCTGGTGGTCAGAGGTCAGGGGAAAGGCCAGCTGTGTTTGTGAAGTGAGGTGCAGTGGGACTTTGACTCCAAGCTCAATCAGTGAGAGGACACAGAGCAGCGTGAGAGAGACACAGCCGGCCGAGCCACTCTGATAAACAAGGCAACGTCTCTCTCTCTCTCTCTCTCTCTCTCTCTCTCTCTCTCTCTCTCTCTAAGTAAGAGCTGTAAGGAGAGAGAGCGGCAGCAGTACAATGAACTGATAACTCAGCAAAAATATTTCAGTGTTTAGTGAGTTTGAAATTTTAAAAGCTATTGTACAGTGAAGCTGAAATCTAACTCACATTCTGGTGCAACACATACCTTAATCACGAGTGTGTTTGTGTGCGTGCGTGTGTGTGTGTGTGTGTGTTTTCAGACTATTTTAAATTACAAGGGTAGTTCATGGAAATGGAATTTTTTCCCTAAGATTAATCCCACAGAGAAATTAGAAATATTGGCTCTCTATCAGGAAATATTTTACCAAAAAATTTATTGACACAATTTATCACACGCACATACACACACACACACAGAGAGATAAAACCTTCTATTTTTGGCTTTTTTGGTCCAATCTTCAATAAAAAAACAAACGGAATGTAAAATGAACACTTGTTCCATTAAAGGACACTTCAGTTTCAGCAGAGTACAGAGAGGTTGGAATATTAATCAATCAATCAATCAATCAGTCAATCAATCAGTACAGTTCTTTCTTCACATAGGTTCTGCTAACATTTACAACGTCAACAGCATAGAAAAGTCACCTCTCATTTAAAGAACATTACAGTGTTTATGTATTTATTATGCTCTCAACTTGAGATTTTTAAACAAATACCCTACACGTGTTTTAGAGAGAAGGGATATTCCCCATCCTCCAATCATCATTCTCCATTAAACACACAGCCTCTTATATATTTCAAATGTGACGTGAACCCACAATTCAGTTCTTTTTGGTTTAACCCAGGAAGGTTTGTGTGCATCAATCTGTATTGGCTGCATTTTAGGAGTGTTGTAGATGTTGTACGACAATAAAATAGTGTGTGTGTGTGTGTGTGTGTGTGTGGGGCTATTGAGTTATTGAGTATTTTACAGTGACATTGAGCGCAGCTAATCAGATTTTAGGGGGAATTTATTGAAGTGTTGTTTGGAGATGTCTGTCCATATTTTCCCTAAAGGTCAGCTGCTCCGTTCCTCCATTTGATTAAGATTACATGTTTAACATCTCTCCTTTATTCTCTCTCTCTCTCTCTCTCTCTCTCTCTCACACACACACACACACACACAATCACACTGAATCCATACCCATCCAACACAGACCTCCTAAATACTGATGCAGTACAGTATTCTGAGAGAATCTGTTTGTTTGAATTTCAGACCCATCGTGTTGGTTTGTGTTTTCACAGTTAAAGGAAAGACAGGAACATCTTGGTTCTCCTTTAAGTTTAAAAGTTGTTGTTCTGATCACATGAATGAACTCAAGGAACTTTACGACTTCCGTGGACGGCCCAGTACAGCCAAATGGACCGTGTGTGAGAGTAGGTCAGGGTTATGGAAAGGGCCGTCAGTGGAAGTCCTACTTAAAGGTGGCATTCACAATTTTATTCAAAAACACTATCTATAAAATCACTTTCCATAAAATTCAGAACATGTCTCCTCTCCATGTGCTGCTCTGCAGTCGGTTTGCTCTGGAAACCGCTCTAATGTGTTTACGAAGCCCCAGTGTCTGTAAATGGGTAAAAAAACAAAGTGTCTGGGTCCGGTGCTAGTCTTTCTCTCTCTCTGCTCACAGCAGAAAATATCTCGGGTTTTTTAAACATTAGAGAGACATCTAAACGTCATAGACGTTCCCTTTAAGTAGCTAAAATTTGGCCTCTGTGAAATATTCTAGACAATGACAATAAAACCGCAACCCACCTCCTGTTTTCACTGCTTCTCTGCTGTTGGCAGATGCTCCAGTGCAGAGAAATTATGCGTCTAATAAAGTGGAGCATGTGGAAATGTTGCCAGGAATCAAAAAAAGGACCAACTCAGTTTTTCTGCAGAGGAGATGGTGGTTATGATTTCAGATCAAATATTTAAACTTGTCCGCAGGAGTGTGTGCGTGTGTGTGTGTGAGAGTGAGTGACTGGGTGAGTGTGTGTGTGTGTGTGAGTGAGTGATTAGATGAGTGTGTGTGTGTGTGTGTGTGTGAGTGACTGGGTGTATGTGTGTGTGTGAGTGACTGGGTGTGTGTGTGTGTGTGAGAGAGTGACTGGGTGTATGTGTGTGTGTGAGTGACTGGGTGTGTGTGTGTGTGTGTGTGTGTGTGTGAGAGAGTGAGTGACTGGGTAAGTGTGTGTGTGAGAGAGAGAGTGAGTGACTGGGTGAGTGTGTGTGTGTGTCTGTGTGAGTGACTGAGTGAGTGTGTGTGTGTGTGTGTGTGAGTGGGTGAGTGTGAGTGAGTGACTGGGTGAGTGTGAGTGTGCGTGTGCGTGTGCGTGTGTGTGTGTGAGTTTATGATAATGGAATATTTCAGAAACACCCTTTTAAACCAGATGCTGATAATAAACCAGTTGTGTTGGTTTTTGGATGGAAACCCCAGAGATAAGGAGCTCTGAATCTGAGCCACGTTACAGGTGCAGACAGATGTATATTTGGACCCTTGGTATAGCGTCATGGTCCTGTATGAGCTGGGAACTGAACCCTGGTTGGCGATGTTAACCTTTACACTTTACACTACACCCTTAATTTCCCTGTAATGTCTGTACTTAATCCCCATAGTGAATTTATTTAAAGACTCTCCTTTATTCCTGCTCTTATTGTTTTATTCTGATGTTCATAACCGAAGCGCACTCCCAGAGCTGCGTCCTGGCCTCGGACCCCTCCTCTCCGACCGCAGAAATGCCACAAAATAAAATGTCGTCCTCGCTCAGCGAGATTTCAATTGTTTCCCGGTGCAGAACGCACCCCGAGGTCTTTCAAAACCCCCAGCCTTCATTCCTTCTCTTTCTCTCTCTATTCCAGCCCACTTCATCCCAATCCCCCCACCACCACAAGCCCAATACAGTAGAGTACAATGCACCGCCCCATGAGGTCCTGCACCCCAACCATTTCATAATTCAGAAGGTGGACCCATTCAAACTACGCTCCAACTGACAAATTACAACTTACTTTTTTGCGTGACACAGAGAGAGAGAGAGCAGTAAAAACCCCAGAGACATTGTTTGGCAGAAACGGCTGGAGATCACGACCTCCAAAACACACTCATTGTCTGCGGATGGCGGCTGTGCCCACTGTGTCAAAGCTGTTCTCCGTGAAGTTTTCCGTACACTTTACGATCCCCGGAGCAAGAGAGATATTCCACAATAGAACGTGTTGGGGTGGGGTGTGGGGCGGGGGAGCGCTCTGATTCAGGGCTCCTGCTCATTCGTTAACAATAGCTCTTTAGCGACAGACTCTCGGAACATCTGCATGGCTCCAATGGCCCCTTTCTCCTCGCTGACTGAATGTATTAACCGGGTCCCGCTTGACGACCACTGGACCGGGCCTCCCCCTCCCCACACCAAAGCCACAAAAACAAGCCACTCTGAGAACATTCCCGAGCCACTTTTACAGTTTGGAGGAGATGCTGATGATTTTCAGACCGGGCATTGGTTTCCTTTAGGGTCTTATTTATTTTCTGATTAAATGTTTAAATGTATTTAAATGTATTTAATAGTTTTGGGCCTTTACTTTAACAAAGGTTATGTCCTGTGCATTAATCTCCAAATCTGATGTAACGATGGGTTTTGTCGTCTCCTGTGACGTCGATATGTTTTGGGCCCTGGGACAGGGGCGTAATTGTGTAAGCTTCAAAACACATTTGAATTTCTTTCTAAAGTTTCAGTAGCATTCCTGTCCTTTCTGGAGTCATGAGCAGAGCTGAAGATCCTGGGTTTTCTTCCAAAATGCATTAGAAATTCGAAGTTGCATTTGTGTTTTTCATGACGTATGATGGAGATGATCTCGACACATTCAGATAACAGTGTTATACATAAAAAGTTGTCTGTGTCTTAAAATATTACAAGTATAATGTACATAATTCTGTAAGGGACATCGTTTCCACTCTGTAAACTCTACAACATGTTCACACCACTTCAGCTGAAAGACTCCAGTCTCTTTGGGAGGCTCCCAGTGGTGGAGAACGCTTGGGAACATCAACACAAGTTCTATCAGCACTTTCCAGTCTCTGATTCAGGTTCAGGTTTAACACGAGATGTTTTACAGAAAATAGAGTCTCTGTAGGTGCTGCCTGAGCCGTTCCCCAGTGTTTGATGAACAGTGGATCAGTATTTTACCTGTGCTCTCATCTTTAAACAGCGTTAGTGTATAACCAGATCCCACTGTAGTTTTTTGAGGGGTCTCAGAGCGACACTTAAAATGTGCTCAGCGTCACTCTCTGTCCGTGCACTTTGTACAGCTACTAAACCTAATAAAGAGGTAAGGTGAGGCTGGGGGGAGGAGGGCGGAGTGGCGCTGGTCCTTTCTTTGAACAGATCATAAAATGCAAATTAAATTGTTATTTGTAAAAGTACAAAAGTGCTTTTTTTGACAAAAAAGTGGGAGAATGTTTGAATTCCAAGTGAAAATGAGGAATTATTTTTCATGATACAACTTAAAACGAAACTTTTGTCTTCGGCATTTAACCCGTCTGTGGCAGTGAACACACAAACACACACACACACACACTAGTGCACTAGAGGCAGTGAACACACACACACACACACACTAGTACACTAGAGGCAGTGAACACACACACACACACACACACACTAGTGCACTAGAGGCAGTGAACACACACACACACACACACACACACACTAGTGCACTAGAGGGAGTGAACACACACACACACACTAGTGCACTAGAGGCAGTGAACACACACACACACACACACACACACACACTAGTGCACTAGGGGCTCTGAACCCACACCCAGAGTGGCAGGAAGCCATCCTCCGGCACCCAGGGAGCATTTGGGGGTTCAGTACCTTGCTCAAGGGCCCCTCAACCGTGGATGTTCCTGTCTGTTCTGGGGATCGAACCGGCAACCCTCTGGTACCAAGCCCAGTCTCTAAACATTAGGCCATGGCTTCCCCCATATGTGTGTTTTGTGTAACATTGTATTGTGTGTGTGTGTGTGTGTGTGTGTGTGTGTGTGAGAGAGAGAGCGAGAGAGAGAGAGAGAATGATTTCAGATTTCAGCTGCATTAAAGATTTTTTAAACTCTTTATTTATTTATCTGTTTAAACTATTTAGTAAGTGTGAGACACACAGTGTGTGGACTTCCTAGAAGCCCATCACTTCTCCAAGAAATGCACTGTCTAGTTTGTGCCAGCTGCTCTGAGATTTTTGTTTCTGGCAGAAGAAACCATCAAGTCTTCTTTGGCTCATCTACAAAGAGGCATCTCTCTCTCACCCTCTCTCTCTCTCTCTCTCTCTCTCTGTATGTGTGTGTGTGTGTGTGTGTGTGTGAGAGAGAGAGAGAGAGAGACTAAAGGCCATATCTCCAATTATGAGAATTACCAAAACATTAGAAATGGAAATAAAGAGTTCGGACCTCTGCGTTTGTATCGACCAGCAGCCCGAGTGGAATCTGATGTTCCGACAGATGGCATTTAGCTTTCGAGGCGTGCTGGGCTCAGCAGGGCCTGAAGCTTAAGAGGTTAGAGCTGTCAAAAAGACTCTGTGCATCCACTGAGTAACAAAGTGTGGACTGCCAGTCTGTTCCATTTCATAAACTTACTCCAACCAACCGCCCTCCCTCTACCCCAACCTCACCCCACCTTCCATTGTCCACCCAGTGGCCGTTTACTGAGCTGAAGCCTGGGAAGCCTCGTGGATCCCAACACGACTGATCTTAGTTAATCAGTAGATACATCCTGTCTTCATAAGGTTCTGCAAGGGCTCTTTATGTACATCATTCTGTACAGAACTGTGAACAACCAGACAAACATTTGACTGTGAAGAAACCTTCAGATGATGAATGAATGAATGAATGAATGAATGAATGAATGAATGAAAGGCTTTTTCATTCCATGAGCTCTTTATGATGTATCAATGACACATGGTGCCTCTAAGGTGAAGCGTTGAATATCGCCCCCTTGTGGAGTGTTTTGGTAATTGTGAGTTAGTGAAAGAGTATGAGTGAGTGAGAGAGTATGAGTGAGTGAGTGAGTTAGTGAGAGAGTATGAGTGAGTCAGTGAGTGAGTTAGTGAGAGAGTATGAGTGAGTCAGTGAGTGAGTTAGTGAGAGACTATGAGTGAGTGAGTGAGTTAGTGAGAGAGTATGAGTGAGTGAGCGAGTGTGAGTGAGTTAGTGAGAGAGTATGAATGAGTGAGTGAGTGAGTGAGTTAGTGAGAGAGTATGAGTGAGTGAGTGAGTTAGTGAGAGACTATGAGTGAGTGAGTGAGTTAGTGAGAGAGTATGAGTGAGTGAGTGAGTTAGTGAGAGACTATGAGTGAGTGAGTGAGTTAGTGAGAGAGTATGAGTGAGTTAGTGAGAGAGTATGAGTGAGTGAGTGAGTTAGTGAGAGACTATGAGTGAGTGAGTGAGTTAGTGAGAGAGTATGAGTGAGTTAGTGAGAGAGTATGAGTGAGTGAGTGAGTTAGTGAGAGACTATGAGTGAGTGAGTGAGTTAGTGAGAGAGTATGAGTGAGTGAGTGTGTGAGAGAGTATGAGTGTGTGAGTTAGTGAGAGAGTATGAGTGAGTGAGTGTGTGAGAGAGTATGAGTGAGTGAGTGAGTGAGTGAGAAAGTATGAGTGAGTGAGTGAGAGAGTGTGAGTGAGTGAGTGAGAGAGTTAGTGAGAGAGTATGAGTGAGTGCGTGAGTGAGAGAGTATGAGTGAGTGAGTGAGTGAGTGAGTATGAGTGAGTGAGTGAGTTAGTGAGAGAGTATGAGTGAGTGAGTGAGTGAGTGAGTGAGTATGAGTGAGTGAGTGAGAGAGTTAGTGAGAGAGTATGAGTGAGTGAGTGAGTGAGTATGAGTGAGTGAGTGAGTTAGTGAGAGAGTATGAGTGAGTGAGTGAGTGCGTGAGTGAGTGAGTGAGTGAGTATGAGTGAGTTAGTGAGAGAGTATGAGTGAGTGAGTGAGTGAGTGAGTGAGTATGAGTGAGAGAGTATGAGTGAGTGAGTGAGTGAGTGAGTGAGTATGAGTGAGAGAGTATGAGTGAGTGAGTGAGTGAGTGAGTGAGTATGAGTGAGAGAGTATGAGTGAGTGAGTGAGTTACAAGCGAGTTCTAGCCTTTTACAAGGACAGATTTGTAATATATTAATAAATCTTTTTTTTTTTTTTTATCCAGTTAATACGGTTGTAGCCTCTCTCAGCTGAGCCAATCAAATTGATGGAAGAAGCAGGTTATGGTCAATATTCTGGAAGTTGGCTCTAATCCAGAGGGTATAAGCAGGGTCCCAAAGCCTCTTGTTAATTAAGAACAGTAAGGTGAAGGATCGCTATGAGACCAAGCCCAGATCTTGAGTTCTGAGAAGATATTTTAGCAGCTGGACGTCACTGAATATTGACTGAATAGCCCTGGCTCCAGTAAAACAAATTGGAGTCACGGTTATTCTGCGTTGCTCTCAGTTGCAGTTCTATCTTACACCACAGGAGGGAGACAATGTCTAAAAATTTCAGCTGGAGGTTCACATTGCTCTATGCAGTTCATCGCTGTGCTTATTGAACAGCTCTGTGTCAGAAAAACGGATGATGTAAGTGCACAATCACTCGTTTGTTCACCCTTTAACCTTTTACGCTTCTCCCTTTGATTCCCATTGCAGATGGATTGACCAGGTCAGAAGGTCACCGCCCCCTTGGGAAAGTCTGGATGACCTTTTCGCCCCTGTTCAGCTTGTGGTGTGCATTATAGGACACACTCCAACAATGAGGCACGTGCTCACCACTCAATATCTCCATGGAAACACAGAGGGCCCCATCAGCGTATCATTTACATAGTTGATGTCCTATAGGCAGAGGAGTAAGGACTTTTTGCCCATTTGTTTGGTACTATGCAAAAGACAGAGACCACCCTTCGCTCCACCACAGTCTGCGTCTGATTTGATGTTTCTGGACGTAATTGTGAATCTGTCTTTGAGAAAACAGCGCAGAAACACGTGTCTGAAGCTTTAGAGCCTCATCACCAGATCCTACACCCCTCACATCCAGAGTTATGAGTCTGTGAAGAGTGTCTGAGACAAAGGAAACACAAGTCTGAGGGCTGTCTCTCACCGTGTGAGATTAGTGGAGTCGTGTGTCGGTCTCCGTACCGTGTCACTCAGGAGCAGAGGTGTGTTTCCACATAGATAAAGAGTTTGTAAAGATTCAGCTTCTAAGCTTTACGGTGAATGATCTCTGTCCACAGCTCTGGGTCAAACATGGCTCGGTCCAGAAAGAGTTGATAGTGTTCTGAACAGTGGGAGAGAAACAGATCAGGAGCAGTTACAGGAGAGTTTAAGAAGATCTGCAGCAAAAGAACAGCCCTCAGACCCCAGAGCAGTAAAGCCCTCAGACCCCAGAGGGGTAAAGCCCTCAGACCACAGAGGGGTAAAGCCCTCAGACCCCAGAGGGGTAAAGCCCTCAGACCCTGAGGGGTAAAGTCCTCAGACCCCAGAGGGGTAAAGCCCTCAGACCCCAGAGGGGTAAAGCCCTCAGACCCCAGAGGGGTAAAGCCCTCAGACCCCAGAGGGGTAAAGCCCTCAGACCCCAGAGGGGTAAAGCCCTCAGACCCCAGAGGGGTAAAGCCCACAGACCCCAGAGGGGTAAAGCCCTCAGACCCCAGAGGGGTAAAGCCCTCAGACCCCAGAGGGGTAAAGCCCTCAGACCCAGAGGGGTAAAGCCCTCAGACCCCAGAGGGGTAAAGCCCTCAGACCCAGAGGGGTAAAGCCCTCAGACCCCAGAGGGGTAAAGCCCTCAGACCACAGAGGGGTAAAGCCCTCAGACCCCAGAGGGGTAAAGCCCTCAGACCCTGAGGGGTAAAGTCCTCAGACCCCAGAGGGGTAAAGCCCTCAGACCCCAGAGGGGTAAAGCCCTCAGACCACAGAGGGGTAAAGCCCTCAGACCCCAGAGGGGTAAAGCCCTCAGACCCTGAGGGGTAAAGTCCTCAGACCCCAGAGTGGTAAAGCCCTCAGACCCCAGAGGGGTAAAGCCCTCAGACCCCAGAGGGGTAAAGCCCTCAGACCCCAGAGGGGTAAAGCCCTCAGACCCCAGAGGGGTAAAGCCCTCAGACCCCAGAGGGGTAAAGCCCTCAGACCCCAGAGTGGTAAAGCCCTCAGACCCCAGAGGGGTAAAGCCCTCAGACCCCAGAGGGGTAAAGAAAAGATGGGTGCCCTGTAACCTAGTGTTGTGTTGTCAGGGGAGGGTCAGATTAGAACAGTTATTTGGGCCAACATGGCTAAATGATTTGAAGAAGATTGTCACACTCCTCCAAATGTGCTGAACTGTCTGGCGATGAAGTGTGATGGAGGGAGACACAGCATTAACTAAAACTGGAGAGATCGCCAGTTAAAGATTAGGTGAGTATCTACAAAAAGTGATCCAAGATCCCAGTGACCCTTTGGTGAAAGAGAGAGCACCGAGCCCAACACTGATGTGAGGGATAGACTGGGTAATCTCTGCAGGCAACTGTGATCGTAATGTCATGTCTCACATTCACCTGGAGAGATTGTGCAGTCGGTCTGCGTGGTCTTCCACACATTAGGCTGTATCTCTCTCTTTCTGATGTGCTCTGAAGGCCCGGACCCTCTCTAGAACGCTCCGTCACTGTATTAATTATTCATGCAGTGGGAGGAAGAGTGGGGAGCTGCTGAATTTGATTTATGGACCCACAGGCCATGCTATGATGTCATGTACAGCATTGTCTACACTCAGCAAGGATGTGCACATGGTTACAGTCCTTCAGGCCTTTGATTTGTGGGGAGGGGATTTTATGCACAGGAAATACCAACCCTACAGTCCTCTTGGTTTTATTGCTGTTACAGGAAGTAACACCACTGTTCTCCTAAAGCAGACGAGGGTTCGATTCCCAGCTTGAGCAGAATTACCCTCAACCAGTTCAAACACTTGGGCAAGACTCCTAACACTGCATTGGCCTTTGTCTGAAATGTGATTAAAGAAAAACATTCTTATTCTCTAGGGCGGCACGGTGGCGCAGCAGGTAGGTGTCGCAGTCACACAGCTCCAGGGGTCTGGAGGTTGTGGGTTTGATTCCCGCTCCGGGTGACTGTCTGTGAGGAGTGTGGTGTGTTCTCTCTGTGTCCGTGTGGGTTTCCTCCGGGTGCTCCGGTTTCCTCCCACAGTCCAAAAACACACGTTGGTAGGTGGATTGGCGACTCAAAATTGTCCATAGGTGTGAATGTGTGTGTGTGTTGCCCTGTGAAGGACTGGCGCCCCCTCCAGGGTGTATTCCCGCCTCGCGCCCAATGATTCCAGATAGGCTCTGGACCCACCGCGACCCTGAACTGGATAAGGGTTACAGACAATGAATGAATTTTCCAGAATTGGATATCTTTGCTTTATATTAATTTTTAATGGATATTTAAGTGAAAATAAGTTCAAACTTAACTGAAAAAGGTTAAACAGCATCTGCATTGGGGTCTTGACATAATTCAGTTTTGTTCAGTTTTATTGAAAGAAGGCTGATCTTATAAGAAAACACCTTTGAAGAATTACAGGTCCTAGCCACAAGTGGGCACCACAGAGTGATTGGGTAAACCCCATCAGAGAGAAAACAAGACTCAAAAGTGGAACCCGTCCTCTTTTCACCAACTGTATATAGGCAGTGTGCAATGAACAAAGTGTACTATGTTTTTAATCTTATGCTGTGTGTTTTCTTAATTAGTGTGTGTTTCCCCAGTTTATTAAGTCGAGGTGTGGGGGGTAATTGTGAATCCTGTGTCAAATGAAGCACAGAGGTTCTGTTTGCAAGACGACGGACGTCCCTCCTTTTCCCTCTCAGCCCGGTTTGGAACCACTCTCTATTTCAGGTCGTGAAGAACATTGCTATGTTTTAGTCAAATCTCAGCTGGCAACTGTGAGTCTTTCTTACAGTTTCTCTCACAATGGCCACTGGGATTATGCTAAGCACAGGGACTTGTCAGCAACGCACTCCTGAATGAAGTCGTCGCATGTCGTTATGACTGTCTCCCTGAAGAAGAGGGGTTCTTCGGTCTGTGAGTGTTTTCTGTTTGAAGTTCGGGGCTGAGTGGTGGAGAACCTTTCCAGAGCTTTCAGATGTCGATGATACTGCATCAGGAACTGATTGGATGATGCTGAGGGGCCATCAGTTCTTGATGCATTGCCTTCAGCATCGAAAGAGACGCCATCCAAAGGTCAAAAGCCCCCTTTAATCTGTCCACGTGTCTGTCTCCAACTGGTCAGCAGTGAATAAAGCTATGGAATTGAACCCTGTGTGGCTTCTTCATTGTCTGTTGTTCAATGCTAAATGGAAAAAAATATATAGTTGGGCTATTACTCTTGTGTTAGGAACCTACCCATTAACAAGGAACTTGTCTCCCCTTTGCTTCAGTACCACCTCAAGTTGTCTAGAGTTTATACGCACACTGAACATTGCTGTGAGAATTTGACTGCATTCATCCTCCATATGATCAATAGTTCTGGATCACAAACCTACCCTACTCCAACATCCTACTCTCCTCCAAAAGCAGTTTCTGCAGTGCCGAGCCCAGAGCAGCAATGACAGAGGTTCTGTTCACTCTGTTACATCTCAGTGGAGCATTGCAATGCTTTTGAAACTGTAATTTTAAGGTAAAATACTGCCCAATGTTATTTTAAAGACACTTGTAATGTCTGATGAATCATGGTTAGTAGCTGTGTTTACAGCCGTGGTTTCCATAGCAAAGCTGCTCCGTGGTATGTGTGGTGATGGGGAATGTTTGGAGGACCCGAGCTCAGGCAAAGATCCTCAGAGCTGCTCATAACTCATATCAAATGGGTTTGACGACTGGTCCCAGAGCAGCCACGACAAGCAAAACACCGGTATTGTCAAGGGAGCTTCAATCCATCACCTTGACAAGCTTGTGTGTTGTGCAGTGTGCTACATCTTGCTCATCCGACTCAGAATAGGACCCATGAGGCATAAACCTGTGCGTTATTAGTTTGTGCTGCGTATTGTGAAAGCTAATAGTTCACGCTGTAGACTTACAGCCTGGAAGACCTTTCTAATGCTGTGTTCAATGTCACAATATCTGTGTTAAACGGAAATCTGAATGTTGTCGTGGAGGAGGGGAATCAGCCTCCTCTTTCTCTGGGTACAAACGCACTTTGTAGCTGATGTCACGAGCTTGAACAGGCTTTTACAGATTAAAAATCCAACGTACAAGTTGGAAACATCTTTATAAATCCAATCATGGAATTTGAGGTAAACGCACAGAGCTCTCACTACCAAAGCTTTGAGCCTCCAGTACAAACTGTTTAATTCATAGTTCTTCCGCCCCAGTGTTTAAATCATTTGCTTAAGGTCTTGTGGAGGGGTTAGGGGGTGTGGTTATGCAAAACTCATCCCATCATGCCTTGCACCTCCAGAGATAAAGGGGCTCTTAACCCTGATGTTGTTGGTTTTTTACTGTGCTCATGTGATTGTTTGCTTTGTGTGAGGGGCTGTATGTAGAGAGTGTATTTGTGGTGCTATAAAACTGCCCATTTCTTCTCTTCCTTAATCCTGTTTTCAGTCATTCATTCATTATCTGTAAGCGCTTATCCAGTTCAGTGTCGCGGTGGGAATACACCCAACGCACTTTTGAGTCGCCAGTCCACCTTCCAATGTGTATTTTTGGACTGTGGGAGGAAACTGGAGCACCCGGAAGAAAACCCACGCAGACACAGGAAGAACACACCACACTCCTCACAGACAGTCACCCGGAGGAAACCCACGCAAACACAGGGAGAACACACCACACTCCTCACAGACAGTCACCCGGAGGAAACCCACACAGACACAGGGAGAACACACCACACTCCTCACAGACAGTCATCTGGAGGAAACCCACGCAGACACAGGGAGAACACACCACACTGCTCACGGAGGGTCACCCGGAGGAAACCCATGCAGACACAGGGAGAACACACCACACTCCTCACAGACAGTCACCCGGAGGAAACCCACGCAGACACAGAGAGAACACACCACACTCCTCACAAATAGTCACCCGGAGCGGGAATCGAACCTACAACCTCCAAGTCCCTGGAGCTGTGTGACTGCGACACCTACCTGCTGCACCACCATGCCGCCTAATCCTGTTTTGTTTTTTATTAAAATTATGGCAGTCCCACTCTGGGATTCACAGCATGCATCACAACATTTTTAGCTATGGTTTAGAAATTTATATTGTGATATGAGATGTTTCAATAGTATCATCAATATGATCAAGAGCAGAACCCACCCTCAGAGAGAAATGTGGCAGTGGATAAGGCTCCGCCATCATCATCATCATCATCACACATCAGTTCCAAAATCAGTTTTTTTCTTCGTACATTGCACTTCTTCTCTTTTAAGCCAATGTTTACTCTTGACACAGCTGTGTCTCAGCACCCACTTTGGTTCTGTGGAGGGTAGTATGTAATTCTCAGTTGTTGATGTTTATAGTAAATTACAGTTTGAAGCAAATTGAGGTTGATATCGTATGTAGTATCTGTAACATAAAAGAAAATAGTGCAGATTTGTACTAGTCGTTAATTGTAACCTTAAGACTAAAATATTCTGGGGGAGGTATTAGCTATTAGGAGGAAACTGTTATAAAAACCATGGGGTGAAAGAAGTATGTGAATAAAAACATGTGCATAATAAAAGTTGATTCATCAGGATGCTCTACTTTTTCCTTTTGGCCGAGCTCAGTAATCCGTGTGCTGCCTTTCTGGGAATTGGTTTGGGTTTCCAATAACAGCTCTGTCATAACGTTTATTAAGCCTCAGACATTAGTTTGGGTTGAGGGTGACTGCTGATGTGCTGTAAATGAAACTGCGTGGTCACTGGTTAAATCCTGAATAGGTTTCCTAATCTTTACTGGCACTAGCCTCCTAGATAAACATTCATTTTCAATGCTGGGGGTTCAATGACCTCTAGCAAATGCTTGCTATTTGGCATGATGAATTCTGAGTAATGTATGGTTGCTATAGTGCATATTAATTCTTGTGTGTGAAGCATGCATAGTACACATGCAGAGTGATGTTTGATGTATGTGTTTAGGCTGTAAATAAGTAGCTTTATTTGTGATGTAGGAATTGGGAGACTTGATTCTTATCAGTACCACTGTAAAAAAATGATGACAATCTACTCTGCATGTGCCTCTTTTTATCATTTTATTTATTCTCCTAAGAATTAGTAACACAATCTAGTGTCATTAACACTGGGAATTCAGAATACAGCCCCCTATCTTCATTATCCAACTCATAGATGTCACTACTACACTACACTGAGCTTTGCTCATGTAGCACGGTTCTACAGCTGCTATTCACACCATCACTTCCCTGTCTGCCTCAAGGAGGAAGAGTCCGAGAAGTCAGCAGACTACAGCGCCAAAGCTAGCTCTTACCCACATATGACTACAAGCTGCTGGCATGCGCTAAAGCAGAGCACCACTGCCAAGTGCAGCAGATGTTCATAAACAAAAACTATCTTGTAAACACTATGGAGTTTATTAGGATCTAACATTTCCTCAGGCATACTTGAGTAGATGGGGTATACAGTGCTAGCCTGGATAAGCTGAATTAACTTAAAAAGATATTTAGGAAACTGGCTGCCTTAAACAAGTTAAGTAAATTGTAATGAAAACTTGTTAGCGTATGTTAAAACATCATGTTTTTATGCCTAAAACGCAAGTTGATTCATTTTTTTCTTTTTTATTATATCATTCATAATGTCCAATAATGCTGCTTTATAAATATAGTAATTAAAGTGGTAAATTAAATATAAAATCCGGATTTAGAGTGTATCAACCTAATGTGTACAAATGTGGTGCTAAGAAAGCTGGCCTTCGTGTGAGCTAATGCTAAAGCTAATCCTAGAGCCAGGCAGAAGCATTTATCAAGTTCTCTTTGCTCTTTAACTTTTTCTTCTGAAATGATGGGTGTTAATAAAAAGCCTGACCCTATTTGGAACACTGTGGTGAATATTTGATTGCATTCACACGAGCTTTACTGAATGAGGTCAAGTCCTGGTGTGGAAACTTGACACTGAACTTGCTATTTTCTAAGGAGTGTGTGTGTGCAAACAGCTGGGTGCAGGGTCAAGTAGCTTCAGCAGCGATTACACGGATAAAAAGTCTATGGATATATGTTACAAGTGACCTGCAGAGGGAGCCACACTCCAGCACATAACACTTCCCCTCGCCGCTGTGATAAGCACAGATCAGAGAGCCTGTAGTCCAACCTGTCCATGGCACCTCCCTCTGCATCTGCATGTGATCACAGGAAGTCTACGGTTAGTCCATATTCACATCTAACACACACACACACACATCTCCAAGGCTCCATTCAGCTCTGCAGTGAGACGGTCAGCCTGTACAGCGTCCAGCACGTTGCTAAAAGAACCTGCTCCCAGGCCAGCAAAAGTGACTCAGGTAAGGTGATACCTGCTTAGATAATGCCACTAGGGTAATGACAGCTAAGCCTACATTTCAGTTCAAGATGCTGCAGGTGGTGGAGGTTTTAACACTCGCTGTACTGCTCTAGAGAGTGATAACTTCTCCATGCATCTGCAGAATACAGTTGTTTAGATGTATACAAAGTAATTCAAGGATTTGATTTGATGTGAAAGGGGTAATTATACAGAAATATACAAGCTTTCTTTACAGAAGGTGTTTTTAAAAGGACCAGACGTGTGTACAATAATATTTCTTACTTACAATATTGGTCTCTTAAAAATTAATTTAAATGAAGGACCCTGCCTTCACCTGACTTAGTGAAGCCCACATGGGTTGAACATGGTCTCTTAGCAGGGTCCAGGTCCACAGGGGCCCAAAATGGGTTTTGAACAGCTCAGATGATTTTTGTTTAACTTGTTGGCCAACGTTTAACCCATGGACACAATTTGCTGGTCCCCAGCTGCCAACACAGGCCCCAGGCTATTTTCCCCTAAAACACAATACAAGAATTTCACTGTAAAATGGTTATCTCTACAGGAAAGTCATTTTATCATTTCTTATATCAGTTCCTGAGGAGGAGCTTCTGTAGTCTTTAAAACTTTAACTGAATGCCCATGGTGTTTGATATCTCAGACAGCATAAAAACAAGCATGCTTCTGAGATGGTTATCACCACAAGTGCTCAGGAATATTTTGACAAACCATCGTCAACAACACATTCATCGCTTCTAGTGCATGTTATGACTAGTGCTGCTAAAACCCTGCCAGCTTGTCCTAGCTCAAATTTAAATGGACAGATGCACTGAAAATATATAATGATGAATGTTATTTTCTCCAAGACAAAGAAGGAAAGGACCATCCCTGTTGTTATTAGTGTAAACATCTGTGAAGGCAATTTTTGAAGAAACATATGCTACCTTCTAGTTGACGTCTTTTTCAGGCGATATCATGCCTCTAGGGATAGACTCACTTCTCTCCGGTCCTTACCTGCCTTCCACTGAGAATTTGTAGCACTAAAGCAACTAAAATAGCATCTTTATCTAAAAATGATTAAATATTGATGAAAGGAAGGCACCTACATAATAAACAGCTTAGAACAGATGATCATTTACAAAACCAGAATATGTTGTGTTTTGGATGCTGGTCTAATGGTCAACCACTACTAGATTACCGTAAATCAATAATCCAGAATGAAATTAAAGCTGGAGTAGGACATATTTCTAAACCAGTGAGCATGAGCAAAGTTTTTGAAAATATCCATCCTAAAACTGTCCTGCCAAAGCCATGCCCCCAATACACATGTGTATGTGTATGTGTGTGTGTGTGTTTGCACTGCCAGGCTACAGCTGGAGGAGTTCCCAAAAGTGAGAGTTCTCGGGAGAGGACACCAGTAACTAGGCTGTCCAATCACAAACAAGACCTGTTTCTGCCACAGATAATTAGCAATTCAGTTTAAAATCAGAGCTTTTGACTTATTGATCGCAATCAGGGCATAAACAGAACAAGCTTCTAAAATAAATAGGATACTGCAGCATTAATGTCTGAACTTCTCGCAGGCTTTACATTTAGAGTGAGTGTAAATTTAGTCATGTTTTACAGATGAATACAGTTTGCTAATCATTACTTTGTGTATTTTTAGCATTCCTATTATACCACTGTCCCATCAGCTTTAGTTTGGAATGGAGGTTTGTGTAATGAGTATTAACCTCATGAACTCTGTTGCTCTGAGAGAGAGAGAGAGAGAGAGAGAGAGAGAGAGAGAGAGAGAGAGAGAGAGAGAGAGCTGGAGCTGAAACAGAACGAGATGAGGCTGGATCTCTGCCCGCGAAAACAGTGCAGCGCCGGGGAGACGTGTTCACACTCGCTCAGCCGCTCCACAACACTTCACACCCGGGGCCGTTAAAACCCACCCGCTTTCAGACAAGCCCCGCCTACTGAGCTACGATTGGCTACCACACTGGAAAATGAATAATTGATATCATTATATTTTATGTCCAATAACACATTTAACCGCAAGTGGAAAACGTTTGATGTGAACTGAAGTTTAAAGCTGTGTATTTATGCACTGAATAAACATTTTAAAGTATATCAATTATTCTGATTACATGTATTTTTCATAACTGTATGCGCAGTAGGGTTTTTTTCTAGTGTGTGGTAAATATTAAATTATTTATAGCACGTTTAACAACGCTGGATACTGGGCGGGGCTTGGGGCTCAGTGTTGATCTCCCAGCATGCAGTGGGCTTTATGGATTTATGTCGTCGTTGTTGTGGGGGGTGGGGGTGTTTGTTTATTGTTATATAGTGTGTGTGTGTGTGTGTAGGGGTGTTTGGGCTTGGTGTGTATATAATGAGATGTGTTATGGTTGGTAGCTCACCAACAGAAAAATGGAGTCTGCTGGCATGTGGTGCCCCTGGCTCACAGTGTACAGTGGTTTTAAATGTTGTGTTGATGTTTTAGGGTCATTCTAGAGTATCTAAATAAGAATGTTTGATTCCCAATAAACAAGAAACGTCCATAGACGTTCAAAATAGGTCTAAAAGTAGTCTGTCCATCAAGGACATATTTTAAACGTCAACGGACGTCCAAAATCCATCTTAATAAGTTTGTTAAGTGGTGACCAATCGATAACGTCAGTGGACGTCCAAAACGCGTTCTATACAAGTAATTTATTTCGGGACCAATTAATAATGCCAATGGACGTCCAAAATACGTCTAATAGTCGTCTTTTCAATGTCTGTGTTTGGACGTCTTTCAACTTTCATTTTCAACCTTAAGAGAACGTTGATTAGACGGCAGTCATTACGTTATTTCAACATTGAATCAACGGCTAAATGTTAACTGGGTTTGTAGAATGGCTGTCTTTAGTTGTGTGTGGGGTGATGTTAAATCAGTTTAATTGCTTAAAAAAGTTGAAAAACGTGAGGAAAAAATAAAACGTGTGGAAATGCTGTTCTCTGGTTCGTTTACGTTTAGAAGCTCCATGTGTTTATGGTGAAATGTTATGTTTGAGGGGCAAAATATAGTGTTTGTAGATAGCAGAAGTGTAATTGTCTGTACATTTTTATTCACTGTTTGAATTTCCACAGAAACTCATGTGTAACTCGAGCTGTTTAGTTTTGTAGCACTTTCCCTCTGTGTTTACTTTCATGCAGTTAGCGCTCTCCTGAATTTAGAGTCAGTTCCACTTTAAGTAATGTAACTGTAACAGCAAAAATAAGTAGATTTTTGAGTGGAGAGTTTTTAAACTCCTTACTGATGGACTGAGCATAGTCCACAAACCAAACAGCGCAAACTCTCCAACACCAGAGCTACTGTCTCTGTCAATACATCTGAAATGTGGAGCACGAGTGTCTAACTGAATGGACAAGAGGTGGGGAGGGTGAAAAGGGGTTAACAAAGTATGCAGAGCAACAGCTGGACTATAACATGTAATTGCAGAAGTACAGAGCGGCTGTGGTAAGTGGGGCTGAGAGAATGGACAGTGAGTGTAGAAACAAGGTGGCTTTAATGTTAAACTTCAAAGAGTCATTCGAACCAATCGCAGAGTAGGGGGGCGTGGTTTGACGCAAAACGGGTGTGTTGAGAAAGCACAAAAAAACCCTCCGTGCGATGTTAATGACGGGGGTATAAAGGTCCTGGACGGTGGCAATAAAAGCTTGGATGAAACAGGTCGCTGTTGTTTTTCAGAGCTGCTGCGATGCTGGGACTCGTGGTGATCGCGTTGTTCGCTGGCACCGTCGCTCAGGAGCCCGAGGAACCTGTCTCCTACACGGCAAGTGCTTTAACATTCCACCTTAATGCTCTCCTGACCACCTTAAATATCTTTTATGCACAAGAGTTTTTGAGCTCTTGTTTTATTTTGTTGGTTCAAGTGTTAATGGCAGTAAGGGGTTGACACAGATGTCTGGGCACTTCTGGTCAAACTGGGGTTTAACTGATGTTCTGTGTGGATACTGGTCAACACTGCGTTTACAGAGAGCACAGTTTCTCACCTTTAACCTTTAACAACTTTCAGCAACAGTTTGAGGTGGAACACAGACTGAGTTGTGTCCTGTTTCTAAATTCATGTCACATTTTTACTGTATATTTGTGAAAATAGAGGTTTTTAATCTATTATATATTAAACACTGCTAATAACACCGGCTGTTCGATATAAAGCCACATTTGAGTGTGTCCACAATACAACGGAGCACCTGTGTCCTCAACAAGTGCGCACAGAGCTTATACACTGCTTATAAGAGGTGTCTATAAACCTTTGGACATGTTATGTGTTTTACGTTTCTTGTCTACGGAGCCCCTGAGGTGACATTGTGGTTGTATTTAATAAGGCGTGGCCACAAAATACTATATTGAGGCCCCAAATTAGTATATTGAGGTCACAAGACCAAATACATTTATATATTATCTTGTGCTCACAATATATTAGTTTGTGGCTTCAATATATTATTTCATAGCGTCATTATATTATTTTGTGGCCACATCTTATTTAACACAGCCACCCTGTCACCTTAGGGGCTCCGTACTTGTCGGCTAGTTTGGGCTTGGGTTAAATTTTTTATTTTATTTGTGTTGTTTTATAAGATATAGGTTCGGTTAGTGTGTGTGTGTTGTTATTTACATCGTCAGGCGTCCAAACCTTTGTGCACAACTCGGCAGAGCCTCATCTCGCCTTATTTAACCCATTACAGTTGCCAGGTTAATAGCTCATGTGTTCTCTCCTCTGCAGTGCACAGATGGCTACGAGTATGACCCTGTCCGACAAGCGTGCAAAGGTATGAGTCTGTCCTCTTATCTTGTCCACTGTTTGTTTAACCCATCTCATCTCTGCTCTCTGTGGTCAGGAGTGTAACCTGTAATCACAGGTACCAGTACAGGATAGACATCCATTACTTTATAGCAATCATTCCTGCGGGTCTTGATGACGTGAGGGAACAATGTTGTAAAGCATGGGATTGTGATATTTAACTCATTCTCAACTGACTTAGAGATTTGCCATTCCTTCGTAAGTTGTGATTCATTGTTATCTTTCTTTAAGAGAGATTGTATTAAAGCAACACTAGGTTGTATTTTTAACCTTAATATCACAGCTTCAAAAGTGCTGTGATGCTCCACTGAGCTGTAATAGTGCCTCTGTCATTGCTACTTCAGGCGCAGCACTGCAGAAACTGTGCTATGTATCTTCTGGAGGAAAATAGGGAACCTCCCTCTCCTCCTTGATTTCAGGAAAGTGCTGCAAAAGTGAATTACACTCTACAACTGTAGGGGAACACAGGAGCAAAAGAATAAATAAATCTACCTTTAATAAATCACGGAAACGAAATAGCGAAGTCGTCCTTACCCTATCCTCTTCACACAGACATCGACGAGTGCGCCATCGTAGCCGACGCCTGTAAAGGGGGGATGAAGTGTGTGAACCACTTCGGCGGCTACCTCTGCCTCCCCCAGAATGCGCAGATCTTCGTGAGCAGCGGGGAGGAAGAGCCCTCGCATCCCGAACCCAGCGTGCCCCAGAGTCCACCAGCCAACCCGCCCCCACA